>NC_133619.1:553362542-554090042 GCF_048593235.1 Sminthopsis crassicaudata
AGATCCGGAAGGCCTCCAGAAAACTAGCCAAGCTCCAAGTGAAGGAGATAAAACTTTGAAGGAGACAATAAAGGATTTGGACTTAATCACTGGCTGCACTTGTGGTGATTACACTGAACTGAAATGAAGGCTGCTCCCAGAAGCCCCCCAAGAAACCTGCTCGCAGAGAACATTACATTTTAGAGAAGAATATTACATTGGTGTATGAATTTTTGTTTGCAGATGACTGATTCAATGCAGTATTCTGAAGCTAAGATGAAGCAAAGTGTAGATTGATTCTCTGCTGCTTTGGTCTAACAACACAACCCCCCCAAAACAAAACAAAACAAAACAAAAAGCACAGGAATTCCACTGGCCAACACCATATCATCCATTTGTGGAACCATCAAATGGAGAGGTTTTGAGTATATGGATAAATTCACTTTGGCGGTTTTTCAAAGTTGTCCACATTGACGTTAATTGATAAGACATTGATAATAAGTTAAAGTTAACTCAGTGTTTGGGAGACTCTGAAGGAAAGTGTGGGAGAGAAGAGGTGTTAGGCTGCATATCAATCTGGAGATCTACAGAGTCATTGTATTGACTTCATTGTTGTATGCCAGGTTGTGAAACCTGGACAGTGTATCAGCACCATGTCAGGAAACCCGAATTGTTTCCATTTGAATTGTCTTAGAAAGATTTTGAAGATCACCTGACAGGATAAGACACCAGACATTGAGGTTCTTTCTTGAACTAAACTGCCAAGTCTTCCAACTCTACTGAAGAGAGTGCTACTTCATTAGGCTAGCTAAATGTACATTTGCAAAAAGACTATTCTGGGGCATCTAGGTGGTGCAGTGGATAGAGCAGCAACCCTGAAGTCAGGAGGACCTGAATTCAAATTTGGCCTCAGACACTTAACATTTCATAGCTGTGTAATCCCGGGCAAGTCACTTAACCCCAATTGTCTCAGCAAAATAAATTTTAAAAATAAAAAAGAAAGACTATTTTATGGAGAACTCCCACAGGGCAAGCATTCACAAGGTGGTCAGAAAAAAACAATATAAGGACACTCTTAAAGCCTCTCTTAAGAACTTTAGAATTGTTTGGACGACATGGGAGATACTGGCACAGGACTGCCCAGCATGATATATGTTCATGATATCGTGATATGATGATAATCTCATCATATCATGATGTGATATGATATCATATGTATATGCATATGGTACTGTGCAAAGCAGAATTGAATTAGCTCAGAAGAAACATGAGACACTCAAAGAGAGTCCACCCTAAATGTTCACATGGAATATTTGTATCTGACCTGTGGCAGAGCATTCTGAACTCATATTGATCTGATTAGCCACAGTTGGACACACTATAACTTGACTCTAACATAGTAATGTCATTTTTGTCCTCTTTGAGAATAAGGAATGGCAACAACTAATCAGTCAACTATATGCAGGTACTATGCTAAACACTTTACAAATATCTTCTCATTTAATCTTTATAAAAAAAACCTGTGATATAGATTCTGTTATTATTCCCATTTTACATTGGAGAAAATGAAGGCAGACAGAGATTAAATGACTTGCCCAAGGTCACACAGCTGGAATCCATCTGGCTGGAATTGAACTCAGGTCTTCCTGACTTTGGGCCCAGAGCTCTATCTCCTGTGTCATCTAGTCATCTAGGTTAGTACCTAATTCTGGGTGCCACACTTTAGAAAGGACATTGATAATAATTTGTTCTTACTTTACTAGCATTTATAAAGCACTTTAAGATCTTATAAAGCTAATATAAATGCTTTGTCATTCAATTCTCAGGCAAATTGGTAAAATAAAAGTTATTATCATGCTCATATTTTAAATAAAAAAACTGAGACAATAATTGTCTTGTCCACAGTGAGACTGATAGTAAGCATCTGATATAGAATTGAATTCAGATCTTCCTGTGTTCCACTCACTGGAGAGCATCCAGAGGAAAGCAATGAAGATACAGAAAAATCTGGAGCTCACCTTCCTCAAGGTCTTTAGTTTCCATTCTATTATATTCTGTCCTGCTCTATCTGTTCTCCCTCTATTTAATTTTACTTTATATCACCTTATCCTTTTACTATAGACAACAATTAGATTAGATTGTGGATTTAGGATTGAGTGAAAAGACTAGAGGCATTTACTGAAAAATAAAAGACTTAGCAGGCACATATTAGTTGTCCTTAGGTATTCACAGGGCTCTGGCATGGAAGAGAAATTAGATTTTGTTTTGGTTGGCACAAGAGGTCAAAACTAGGAGCAGTGGGTGAAAATTGCAAGGAGACTATTTATATACTTTTCCATCAATTAAGAGTCATACAAAAGCTGCCTTCTGAGGTAATTGTTTTTCTCTCCTTGGAGGAAAAGGACTGTGTATTGGCCACCTGTCAGGAAAACTGTAAAGAGAATTTGTTTCAGGGATATGCAGGAGGACATCTGATCACTGATGAAGTGTCTTCCAACTCCGAGATTCTGTCTTTTAATCATAATCATAATGATAATAGCTGGTGCTTATGTAGTATATTAAAGTTTGGAAAAAGACAACCCTGGGAGCTATGGGCAAGTATTGTAACCATTTTACAGATGAAGAAACTGAGGCAGAGAGAGGTTTAGAGACCTTCGGGGGGTGTGTGTGTCACAAAATAGTGCCTGTTTTGAATTTGTCATTCTGATTACAAATTTAGCACTGTCTTCATTGTGGTACCTGGTTTGCTTTATTTCTCTAGAACTTTTCCACCAGAACCTAGAGAAAATTTTGTGGGAAGGCTATATATATTATTTCCAAAGGGTCACAATTAGCTTACTATCTGGAATTATGTTTCAATGTGGATATATTTTTTTCCTTTCCCCAAACCTAGAAAAATTGTAACGGCTCACATTTCTATAATATTTTATAGTTTATTAAATGATGATATATGCATTATCACATGTGAGCATTAAAATTTTATGAGGTAGATAAGACAAGCATTGTTATTTCCACGAGGTTCAGAGAAATTAAGTTATCACAATACATAAATAGATATAAGCAGGATATATATGAACCAGATATGTGGAAACTTTAGTAGAAATGGCTCTAGCAACTGTGGGAGGGGCAGAAAAGATCTTTGGAAGGTGGCATTTTTGCTGAAACTGAAAGTAAAGAGATATTACAAGAGGCAGACATGAACAGGAAGCGCGTTTCAGGAATAAACCAATACAAAGGTGCAGAGATGAGAGATGGAGCCTTGTGCATGAGAAACAGCTAGTAGGTCATTAGAATTGGACCACTGAGTATGTGCAGGGGAGAGATTTGTAAGAAATTTTGAGTCCAGTGTGGAAAGAGAATCTATAGCTGCCTGGAGGAATCATTTGAGAGAACCAGAGAGTGAAACTCAATGCAGAAATTGAGAGCTTGGGCAGTGAATTCTGGGACTTGGAGTAAGGGAAGAAATATTGTGCTGACAGTAAATGTGAGTCTGCAAATTGGAGCAGCTGCAGTGCTTGAGGATGAGATTTGATGGAGGGTTGGAAGGTGGGTGGTAAATGAGGAGAAGACTATGACCTGTTTTTTACTCCTCAGTGGAATATACCAGTATGGAATGAGCAATGATAAAAAGCTAAATAAAGATTAGATTTTAATGTATCTGAACTCCCTTCAGATTTCTGTTTCAGAAGCAGATTGCCCAAGGGAGGTGGAAATGGCATTGGATGACCTAATACTGAGAGATGAATTCTCTGAATTCCCTTAGTACTTTGCATTTCTTCTTCATTTTTGAATTCTATTTTTGTAGGTATTTGTGTACAGAATTTATCTTTGCTGTTAGATTGAAAGCTCCTTGAGGTAATACACTATGACCAAGTGGGATTTATACCAGGAATGCAGGGCTGGTTTAATATTAGGAAAAATATTAGTATAATTGACCATATTAATAATCAAATTAATAAAAACCATATGATCATCTCAATAGATGCAGAAAAGGCATTTGATAAAATCCAACATCCATTCCTACTAAAAATGCTTGAGAGTATAGGAATAAATGGACTATTCCTTAAAATAATAAGGAGCATATATTTAAAACCTTCAGTAAACATCATATGTAATGGTGATAAACTAGAACCTTTCCCTGTAAGATCAGGAGTGAAACAAGGTTGCCCACTATCACCATTAATATTCAATATAGTACTAGAAACTCTAGCCTCGGCAATAAGAGCCGAGAAAGAGATTCAAGGAATTAGAGTAGGAAATGAAGAAATCAAATTGTCACTTTTCGCAGATGACATGATGGTATACTTAGAGAACCCCAAAGACTCTGCTAAAAAGCTATTAGAAATAATTCAGAATTTTAGCAAAGTCGCAGGATACAAAATAAATCCACATAAATCCTCAGGATTTTTATACATTACTAACACAATCCAACAGCAAGAGATACAAAGAGAAATTCCATTCAAAATAACAGTCGATAGTATAAAATATTTGGGAATATATCTACCAAAGGAGAGTCAGGAATTATATGAGCAAAATTACAAAACACTTGCCACAAAAATAAAGTCAGATTTAAATAATTGGAAAGACATTCAGTGTTCTTGGATAGGCCGAGCGAATATAATAAAGATGACAATACTCCCCAAACTAATCTATTTATTTAGTGCTATACCAATCAGACTCCCAAGAAACTATTTTAATGACCTAGAAAAAATAACAACAAAATTCATATGGAAGAATAAAAGGTCGAGAATTGCAAGGGAACTAATGAAAAAAAAGTCAGAGGAAGGTGGTCTAAGTGTACCTGATTTAAAGCTATATTATAAAGCAACAGTCACCAAAACCATTTGGTATTGGCTAAGAAATAGACTCGTTGATCAGTGGCATAGGTTAGGTTCACAGGGCAAAATAGTGAATAAAAATAGCAATCTAATCTTTGACAAACCCAAAGATCCCAAATTTTGGGATAAGAATTCATTATTTGACAAAAACTGCTGGGAAAACTGGAAATTCGTATGGCAGAAACTAGGCAAGGACCCACATTTAACACTACATACTAAGATTAGATCAAAATGGGTCCAAGATTTAGGCATAAAGAACGAAATCATAAATAAATTGGAGGAACATGGGATGGTTTACCTCTCAGACTTGTGGAGGAAGAAGGAACTTGTGTCCAAGGGAGAACTAGAGACCATTATTGAGCACAAAATAGAACATTTTGATTACACCAAATTAAAAAGTTTCTGCACAAACAAAACTAATGCAAACAAGATTAGAAGGGAAGTAACAAATTGGGAAAACATTTTTACAGTTAAAGGTTCTGATAAAGGCCTCATCTCCAAAATATACAGAGAATTGACTTTAATTTATAAGAAATCAAGCCATTCTCCAATTGATAAATGGTCAAAGGATATGAACAGACAATTTTCAGATGATGAAATTAAAACTATTTCCACTCATATGAAAGAGTGTTCCAAATCACTATTGATCAGAGAAATGCAAATTAAGACAACTATGAGGTATCATTACACACCTGTCAGATTGGCTAAGATGACAGGAACAAATAATGATGAATGTTGGAGGGGCTGTGGGAAAACTGGGACACTGATGCATTGTTGGTGAAGTTGTGAAAGAATCCAACCATTCTGGAGAGCAATCTGGAATTATGCCCAAAAAGTTATCAAAATGTGCATACCCTTTGACCCAGCCATACTACTACTGGGCTTATATCCCAAGGAAATACTAAAGAAGGGAAAGGGACCTGTATGTGCCAAAATGTTTGTGGCAGCCCTTTTCATAGTGGCTAGAAGCTGGAAGATGAATGGATGTCCATCAATTGGAGAATGGTTGGGTAAACTATGGTATATGAATGTTATGGAATATTATTGTTCTATAAGAAATGACCAACAGGAGAAATACAGAGAGGCTTGGAGAGATTTACATCAACTGATGCTGAGTGAAATGAGCAGAACCAGAAGATCATTATATACTTCAACAATGATACTGTACGAGGATGTATGCTGATGGAAGTGGATTTCTTCAACATAGAGAAGAGCTAATCCAATTCCAATTGATTAATGATGGACAGAACCAGCTACATCCAGAAAAGGAACACTGGGAAATGAATGTAAACTGTTATTTTTACCTTCTGAATCCAATTCTTCCTGTGCAACAAAAAATTCGGTTCTACACAAATATATTGTATCTAGAATATACTGTAATATATTTAACATATATAAGACTGCTTGCCATCTGGGGGAGGGTGTTGGGGGAGGAAG
This sequence comes from Sminthopsis crassicaudata, assembly GCF_048593235.1. Lineage (NCBI taxonomy): Eukaryota > Metazoa > Chordata > Mammalia > Dasyuromorphia > Dasyuridae > Sminthopsis > Sminthopsis crassicaudata. The sequence continues at coordinate 553,368,797 of NC_133619.1, forward strand.
GGAAAAAATCTGAATAGAAGTAAGTGCAAGGGATAATGTTGTAAAAAATTACCCATGCATATATACTGTCAAAAAAAGTTATAATTATAAAATAAAATTAAAATTTAAAAAAACAAAGAAAGCTCCTTGAGGGCAGGAAATGTTTTTTGTTTTTCTATTACTTAGCACAAGCTTTTTTTAATTAAAAAAAATTCAATAGTTTTTTTTATTTTCCCAAATGTATATAAAGATCATTTTAAATATTCATTTTTGCAAGACTTTGTATTCCAAATTTTCCTCCCTTCCTACTTTAACTCCCTCCTTCTCTAAGATAGCAACAATCTGATATAGGTTAAATATGTGCAATTCTCTTAAACATATTTGTATATTTGACATGTTGTGCACAACAAAATCAGACCAAAAGAGAAAAAAACCACAAGAAGGAAAACAAACAAACAAAATTGTTTTGATCCACAATCAGTCTCCATAGTTATCTCCCTGGACACAGATGGCATTTTTTTTATCCTGAGTCTATTGGAATTGCCTTGAATCACCATATTATTGAGAGGAGGCAAATCCATTACAGCTGATCATCATATAATCTTGTTACATATACAATGTTCTCTTGGTCCTTCTCACTTTACTCTGAATCAGTTCATGTAAGTCTTTCCAGGTTTTTCTGAAGTCAGCTTTCATCACAGGCTCTTGCAGATAATAGACACTTTATAAATGTGTGTTGAAATACAAGGTTTGCTCTGTGTGTATGACTTAAGAATGCTGAAAGAATCAGAAGCATATTTTTTTCAATTACCAAAAACATAGGAAAACATTAAGAATTTTAAAACTTCAAAAACTAGAAGGATCTTTAGAAAACATCTAACCTGACCCCCTCATTCACTGGAGACTGGAAAAGTGTTAATGGTCCAAGGTCATATGGTTAGATAATAATAAAAGCTGTACTAATAAATAGCTCAAGTCTGAGGAAGCTTCCTAGCTTTCCTAGCTTCCTTCAAGAGTGTTCAAATCCTACTTTTTGTAGGAGATTCTTTCCAGATTCCAGTGCAGTGCCTTCCCTCAAAATTTATCCAATATAAAGGTTGCTTGTACATAATTGTTTACATATTTACATAGTTATTTGCATTTTATCTTTTCCATTAAAATTGGGTTCTTTAAAAGCTAGCACAGTATTTTTGTCTTTCTTTGCATTTCCAGTGCTAAGTATATGACTTGGCATATAATAAGCATTTAGTAAATATCCTTTTAAAATTACAATAGACTTGTGATGGAAAGTACCATTTGCATCTGGAGAGAGAATTGTGGAGACTGAATATTGATCAAAGCATAGTATTTTCACCTTTTTGTTGTTTGTTTGTTTTTTTCTTTTTTGTCCCTTTTGATCTAATTTCCAAATATGGAATTATATTTTCAAGAACTGCACATGTTTAATCCAAATTAGTTTGCTTGCTGTCTTTGGGAGAGGGAAAGTAAGGAAGAGAGGGAGAAAAATTTGGAACACAAAGTTTTGCAAAGGTGAATGTTGAAAACTATCATTACATTTATTTGGAGAAATAAAATATTTTAAGTGGAAAAAATAAGCAAAAAAATAATGTCCCAGGGCCACTTAGGTGGTGCAGTGCATAGAGTACCAACCCTGAAGTCAGGACGACCTAACTTCAAATCTGGCTTCAGACACTTAACACTTCCTAGCTGTGTGACCCTGGGCAACTCACCTAACCCCAATTGCCTCATCAAAAAAAAAAAAAGTCTTTTTTGTCTGTCTATATGTCTGTCTGTATATCTGTCTATGCATCCATCTATCTACCATTAACAAATATTTATTAAGTATCTACTCTGCATAGGATCCTATGTTTAACATTGAGTATTTCACCATTGGAAACTCAATGAGAAATTAAATTTTTTTCAATAAAGATTGCTTGCACCATGGGAAATAGAATGGCATAGATAAGGTATGGTTACTTCTTTTTTATTATAACTTTTTTATTGACAGAACATATGCATGGGTAAATTTTTTACAACATTATCCCTTGCACTCACTTCTGTTCCGACTTTTCCCTTCTCTCCCTACAGCCCCTCCTCTAGATTTAACACGTATAATTTTATATGTGTTAAATGTTATAATATATCCTAGATACAATATGTGTGTGCAGAACTGAACAGTTCTCTTGTTGCACAAGAAGAATTGGATTCAGAAGGTAAAAATATCCTGGGAAAAAAAATAAAAATGCAAGTAGTCCATATTCATTTCCTAGTGTTCCTTCTCTGGGTGTAGCTGATTCTGTCCATCATTGATCAATTGGAACTGAATTAGATCTTCTCTTTGTTGAAGATATCCATTTCCATCAGAATACATCCTCATACAGTATTGTCGTTGAAGTGTATAATGATCTCCTGGTTGTGCTCATTTCAGTTCATGTCTCTCCAAGTCTCTCTGTATTCATCTTGCTGGTCATTTATTACAGAACAATAATATTCCATAACATTCATGTACTGCAATTTACCCAACCATTCTCCAATTGATGGACATCCATTCATCTTCCAGTTTCTAGCCACTACAAAAAGTGCTGCCACAAACATTTTGGCACATACAGGTACCTTTTCCCTCTTTAGTATCTTTTTGGGATATAAGCTCAGTAATAACACTGCTCGATCAAAAGGTATACACAGTTTGTTAATTTTGGGGCATAATTCCAGATTGCTCTCCAGAATGGTTATATTTGTTCACAACTCCACCAACAATGCATCAGTGTCCCAGTTTTCCCACATCCCCTCCAACATTCATCATTATTTTTTCCTGTCATCTTAGCCAATCTTAATTTTGTCTTAATAACTATCTTAATTTGCATTTCTCTGATCAATAGTGATTTGGGACACCCTTTCATATGAGTAGAAATAGTTTCAATTTCATCATCTGAAAATTGTCTGTTCATATCCTTTGACCATTTATCAATTGGAGAATGGCTTGATTTCTTATAAATTAGAATAAATTCTCTATATATTTTGGGAATGAGGCCTTTATCAGAATCTTTAACTGTAAAATGTTTTCCCAGTTCATTGTTTTCCTTCTAATCTTGTTTGCATTAGTTTTGTTTGTACAAAGGCCTTTTAATTTGATATAATCAAAGTTTTCTATTTTGTGATCAATAATGATTTCTAGTTCTTCTTTGGTCACAAATTCTTTCCTCCACAAGTCTATGAGGTACTATCCTATGTTCCTCTAATTTATTTATATTCTCATTCTTTATGCCTAAATCATGGACTCATTTTGATCTTATCTTGGTGTATGGTGTTAAGTGTGGCTCTATGTATGGTTACTTCTTATGAAGCTTAAAGTCTAGACCAGGGCTGTGTTAAAGCTCAAATGAAATAGTTGGCCAGTCAAGTAAACATTTATTAAATGCCTCCTATTTGCAAGTTCTGTGCTGAACTCTGGGAATACAAAAATTGGCAAAAGTAACTCACAGGCTCATGGTAGAGACCATGAGAAAACAATTATGTGCAAATAAGAGGTATGCAGATTAAATTGTATATAATCATTAAAGGAAAGGTGATAATTTTAAGCCAATCAGGAAAGGCTGATGCAGCATGGGATTTAGAATTGGAAGATATCTTAGAAATGCTTTAGTTGAATCTCTTGTTTTATAAGTGAGGGAACTGAGGCCTAGGGAAGTTGAAGGACTTTCCCAATATTATACAGGTAGCAAATAGTAAAAGCAGGGTTTGAATCTAGGGCCTCCAAGTCCTTATCCTATGCTCAGTTCCCAGTATCAAACTACTGCTCAAAGTGTTTTTGCAATCATACAGCAATATATAAATGTGAGTTTAATGTCTTCCTACCCCCACTTCCCTTTGTAAAGAGATCAGATTTGTAAGTCCAATGGCCAGGCTTGACTATGATCAGTTTGAGCCATTGCAACCAGTGCTACTAATGAGCAGACAACAAACAGTGGATGCAATTCCTTGGAGTTCAGGTCCTGTGCAACTCTAAGTAATTGAAGTGGTTTTGTCCTAGGTGAAGATCCTTTTGCTTCTGTGAACACCCAGAATGTTCTTTGTCATGCTTTTTCTCTTGTGAGTTGAGAGAAGGGACCTGAAGCAGTTTTTCTGAAAACAATGCTGACACTTGTTGCCCCCAGAAAGCCCCAGGAGCCTGTTGTCCATTTACCAAATAGTTTTTGTTGCTATCATTTCCCTTCATAGGTGTCACTCTCATAACTGCCATCTTATCAGAAGCCTAGGAAACATTTGTCTCCTCTCAAATTTCAAAGCAATGGCATTTGATATTCTGCTACATTTCTCTTCCCTCTCCATCCAAGATTTGAAAGGTTCAAAAGAGGCAATTCTGCTGTCAGATATAGGGGACTGAAAAATCAGGACTTACTTTTTAGAAGGCATATAAGGTTTGTAAGACACTAAGTCCATACTCCTGTTCAGAACTATAATCTTACCCTGTAGGACTCACATAGTTACTTCTCTTCTCTGGGAAATGAATGATTGAATACAAAAATGAAAAGGTATTTATTAAAAGTACTTACTAGTTGCACTTACTATGTACCAGGCACTGTACTAAGCACTTTATAATTATTGTTAGAGATAGGTGCTATTATCATCCTTATTTTACAAATAAGGAAACTGAGGCAAAAAAGTTTAAATGACTTGCTAAGGGTCACAGATAGTAAGTGCATATATTACTTTGCTTTCTCCATTCAGTATTGCTTCATAAGAGTTTTCCTGAGTTTTTTTGAATTCCTTATATTTGTTGTTTTTTATTGGGCAATAAAATTCTATTAATTCACATATCACAGTGATATATGAATTAATAGAATAATTTTCTCAGTTGTTCCTTTTTATGGGCATTTTCTTTGCTTCTAGCTTTTTATTAATACCAAAGATGTTGCTCTAAGCATTTTGGTATACATGAAACCTCTTCTTCGGTATATAGAATCTTTAGAGAATATGGCCCAATAGTTGGCACCTCTGAGTCAAAGGATAATTTGCGTCAATATCATCTTTGGGTCAATAGCATAATTTCAAATCACTTTCCAAAATTTTTTCATCATTCTACCAACAATATATTAGTGGGTCTGTTATTTGTTTTTTTCTCCCCCTAAGTCTTTCCCATTATCTTTCAATCATACCATGGCACCTCTAGAAATATGGCGCTCAAAGTAAGAGACATGATTGTCCCAACATATTTTGAGTGAATATTCAGTAGTAAACTTAATAAACTAGTATGTCTATAGCAGAGCCACTGAAATGGTGAGATTTGAAACTCTGTTATATGAAAAATATTTAAAGCAATCAGGAATATTTAGCTTGAAAAAGAGAAGACTTGGGGATGCATAACAATTATTTTTAAATATTTGAAAGACAGAGGGAAGAGAAGTAGATAAGCATTTATATAGCTATGTGTCAGGTACTGTGTTAAATGCTTTACAAAAATTATCTCATTTGATCCTCACAACAACCCTGAGAGTAGAGACTATAATTATCCCTATTTTACAGATACAGAAACTGAGGCTGAGAGAGTCTAAGTGATGATCACATAGACAGCAGGTTGCTGTTCAATCACTTTTCAGTCGCAAATGTCTGATTGTTCATGATCCTGTTTAGATTTTTCTTTTTTGGAGGAGGTGGAAATCAGGTAATTGGGATTAAGTGACTTGCCGAGGGTCACACAGCTAGGAAGTGTTAAGTGTCGGAGGCTGGAGTTGAATTCAGCACCTCCTGACTCCAAAGCTGGTGTTCTATCGACTGCTTGTGGATCTAGCTGCCCTTGGAGTTTTCTTAGTAGAGAAACTAGAGTAGTTTGCTATTTTCTTCTCTAGCTCATCTTACAGATGGGGAAACTGAAGTAAACAAGGTTAAGTGACCTGCCCAGGGTCACACAGTCAGTAAGTGAGGTCACATTTGAATTCAGGAAAATGAGTTTTTCTGACTCCAGATTCAGAACTCCGCACTCTGTACCATCTAGCCTAGGGTAGCAACTATCTGAGGGCAAATTTAAACTAAGGTCTTTGTGATTTTAGGTCTATATTTCTGTCTACTGGGTCACCCAGCTACCCACCAGAGACATTACTACATTTGGGCCCATTTCAGAATTTAGGTTCCTCTATTCCATTCAGACAGTAAAGAATACTTACAGACAAAAAGTTCCATTCAAACAGTAAGGAATTATTTTTGCTTAATGCCATTATAACTCTTGACCTAGTGTCACTTTCAGGAACCCAGAACTTTGCACACTCAGAAAAATTACAGTCAAGAAGATTTATCTTTTCAATCACTAACTTCCTTTCTCAGCCTTATTTCTCTCATTCTTTGGGACTTCACTTCCAACAAAGGTACCCAGGGACCTTATTTTCTCCCTCTCCCTTCATCCCTCTCACAACCAACCTCTCAGATTCAATATTTATAAAATGACCATTTTATAGATGTTCTCAGGAAAGAAGACAATTTGCTCATCCTGTCATTTGTCTAAAATGTTCCCTAATTATTTCTCTTTCTGCCCATTGAAATCCTTTCTTTCTTTTGTGGGCTTGCTTAAGTACCATTTCTTAAAAAAAAAAAAAAGATAATAAATTTATAATTTCATGTTTTCCATGTAGTCCACATTGATACTTCCCTTCCCCCAAGATAGAAGTGATCTCTTCCTTTAAGATGGATATCACACACACACACACCCACACCCCCCCCCACACACAAAGACATACATGATATAAGTTTTATCTTCATTATTAATATTTTCTTTATCCTTTTCTTAGACAATCAACAAAGCAATAAATCAAGCCCTTGAGGTATAAATGCTCACACTGAAAATTTAACAGTCAGCTTTCATGATCTGGTTTAAGCTGGTTCCAGTACAACCCTGTACTATCCCATGATACCCTGTACTTTGTATTAACACATTGTGCACATATTATCTATCTCATTAGATTAGAAGTTCCTTGAAGAGAGGGACTGTTGCTTATTCATTTTTCTGTCAACAACAATATCTATCAAAATGTCTCACTTAGTAGGTACCAGGTACTTAGGTAAGGGATTCAGAGAGTGTGTGACCTATTGAGGAAAATTTCCTTCTAGGCTCCTTTCTCCTGGAGAGAGGAAGCAAGTTATTCATAATTTATAGGAATGTGGATTGTTTATATATAGTAGGTGTTTAATAAGGGCTTGTTGACTAATTGACTTTAAGAATATCAAGAAGTAGCTTCAAAGTGGGTCTATAATAGGGTTTGTTTTTTTTTTTGGGAGACTGATCTCAGAGCTGTTAGGGCCATATAGCTGAAATTAGTGGTGATAGAGAGAATAAGGGAAACAGTAGATCCAGAATATAGATTGTACTTTCTTCTGTTTTTCCTCCTTCCATCTCAAATATATACTAATACTGAGCAAGCTATGATGAAAGACTATAAGATTGGATGATATCCACGAGGACACTGTATAATTTAAAGCACTGCGATGGGAAGTTTCAGTATGTTTGTTGAATTTAATTGAATGGTGGTTTTTATGCTTCAGTCTGACCACAGATTAATGTGTTGCCATTCAGGTGGGAGAGGTGTTTGGAGATTAATAGTGGAAAGGAATTTGACAGGATCGTAGATAATAGGACAATACATCTTGGAGGTAGAATGGATTTAGGGATCATTTGATTCAATCCCATTATTTTGTGGCACAATTCAGTTATGTTATTTCATGGAAGAAGAAGAGATTAAAGGAATTAGAGTAGGTCATAAGGAAACCAAATTATAACTCTTTGCAGATGATATGATGGTATACTTAGAGAACCCTAGAGAATCAACTTAAAAACTACTAGAAACAATTCACAACTTTAGTAAAGTTGCAGGATACAAAATAAATCCACATAAATCATCAACATTTTTATATATTACCAACAAAGTCCATCAGCAAGAGACCCAAAAAGAAGTTCTATTTAAAATAACTGTTGATAGTATAAAATATTTGGGAGTCTATCTGCCAAGGGAAAGTCAAGAACTATACAAACAAAACTACAAAACATTTCCTACACAAATAAAATCAGATCTAATCAGGTAGAAAACTATCAAGTGCTCCTGGGTAGGCTGAACAAATGTAATAAAAATGACAATTCTACCTAAATTAATCTAGTTATTCAGTGCCATACCAAGCAAACTCCAAGAAATTACTTTGCAGATCTAGAAAAAATAGTAACAAAGTTCATCTGGAAGAACAAAAGGTCAAGAATTTCAAGGGAATTAATGAAAAAAAAATACAAATGAAGGTGGTCTAACTGTGCCAGATCTAAAACTATATTATAAATAGTCATGTTATTTCTTCAACACCACACAGCTAATAAGTATATGGGCTGACATTTAAACCCAGATTTGCCTGATTTGGCACACTTCCTGTTTCTGGATGAAACTTGTGTTGTGTTAATACAAATGAACTTTAAGGCAAAATTTCTTCAGATAAAGTGGCATATAGATAGCCTTACAGAGAAATAATATACTAATGTATTTTCTTGGTATTTCCATGAAATAATCATTGTATTATTATTATTAGTAGTATTAGTAACACATATATAGCATTTATCATGTGCTAGGCACTGTGCCAAGTGATTTACAATTATTAACTCATTTGATTCTTACAACAACCCTGGGAGGTGAGTGCCATTATTATCCTTATTTTACAAGTGAGGAAACTGAGGTTAAGGACTTGCCCAAGGGTCATATAATGATTAAATGGCTGAGGACAGTTTTGAACTCAAGATTTCCTGACTCCAGGAGCAGTGCTCTATCTATTACACTACCTATCTGTCTAATCACTGTTCATTCAGGATCTGGGGAGACAACACGATGTACAATGGAAATATCATTTGCTTTGGAGTTAGATGCCCTGAGTGACCATGTCATTAAATGCCTTTGTGATTTTATGCAAGGCACTCCTCTGAGCCTCACTTTCCTCATCTCTAAAAAAACGAAGGGTTTGGCTTGATGATCTCTAAAATTGCTCTCAGTTTTAAAATTCATTAACCTATGAACCCTTCTATGAAGTTCACCAAATGACTGATGTTCACCATTGAAAATCTTTGCTTGGTCATTTGAAGGAATGGAAGAAGCTGGGAATCAGATTGGCTATTGTAATTCAGGACAGCAGTTGATTGGATAAGATCTTTGTTTTCATCATCTCTTATATTCCCATTCAAGTGTCATATCTCTTTAACAAGACTAAACTTCATGAGGGTTTTCTAAATTTTGTATGTATCTACAATTATCATACATATTTTATATGGTTAATGAATGAATGAAAAAGCACATTTATTAAATGTTTACTATGTGTGATACATAGGATACAAACAAAAAACCAAAAAAAGCAAAATAGTCTCCTCTCTTAAATAATTTCCAGTTTTTTGATAACACAAGTTTAATATTTTATGTAGTTATCAAATTCTAAATTCAAAAGCAAAGGACTTTTGATAAGATCTGGACAATTTAAGGGGTGAAATATAATTTGCAAACATACTATTGCACTGTTTACATGCACATACAAGACAAACATTAACCACACATGTTATAGCTTCATCCTGAAAGGAAATGAGAAGAGGAAGAAATTTAAATTAAAATTTACTAACAACAAAAGCAATGCCCTAGGCAATATGGAAGTTAGAAAATGAAAGGTTCTGTCAAATTATAAGCTTTAATAATGTTTGACTTTTCAAAGTCAAATTCTTCCCTAGTTCATCCTTGATAAAGATGAAAAAAGAAAGGAGGGGAAGAAGGGAAAAAGAAGTCATGTCTATTCAAAGCACTTTCAAGAATTTTATCTGAAACTTGCTGGATCTTAAGACAATATGAACAAAGTATTGATAAGGGAAAAGAGTTCCAATATTGATCAAAGTTATTTCTATATTATGACCCTGATCAAGTAAGCACCAAAATATATACATGAAAAATTTGGCTGCTTGATAAGTGCCAAGGGGAGACATCTAATACAGGAAGGCTTAGGAGTGGCAAAACAGATGAGGATGCATCTTCTTTGATGTTATTATTCCATGGATAAAATAATTTTTTATGTTGATAATGAAACCTTTCAGGGTTCTTCAATATCTGGGGTTGGTTGCTGAGAAGGTAGGGATAGCAGCCTACTCTTAGCCCTTTGCAGAAATATTTGCCAGGTCTTGTCCCCACAAAGGTTACTCAGCTGGATGATGGCTGTGGCAGCTGGACCAGAAGTAGAGCTGGTTGGTAGCAGTTGGTTAGCTATCATGCAAATGTCTGCTGAATGAATAAATGATGTGTGTAGACTTTGCAATAGCCAGTTCTGAATACTCATCTGTGATCTGTAGTGGGGGCATAAGGGGAGAAGCTTCAAGCCTAAATAACTGGGGTGTCATCATCATATACCTCCCATGTTCAGCTGTTGTCTCTCTTATACTCAGTGTGCTGATTCTTATCCAGACTTCCTAACATCATACATGGACTGGTTAATATAAAATATTCTATTCCCCTTCCCACTAGCTGACTCCCTGATGCACCCTAAGAACAATGAAAAATACCACTCAGTTTTCTACAGCTGAGAGTTGGAGTGGGTGGATGAGAAGGTTAGAGAGAACATAGGGCATCACCTTGACATTTTTTTTTTTTTGTTTCCGTATTTCATAATTCCCTATTTTTCTTACCATTCTGGCAAAAAGTAATCCCTTTGTTCCCAATTAATAAACAGCAATTATTGATTCCTTCAGTGACTTTGAACTTCTAAGCTGGGCATCTGAAAAAACTTGGTTGTTGTTATTCAATTATTTCTGACTCTTTGTGATCCTATGGAGACCAGAGCACAACCAATATTGTCTATTGAGTTTTCTTGACAAAGATATTGGAGTGGTTTGCCGGTTACTTCTCCAGGGAACCAAAGCAAATAGAAATTAATTGACTTGCCCAGGATCCCACACTAGTGTCTGAGGCCACATTTGAATTCAGGTTTTCCTAGCTCCAGGCCCAGCTTTTTATCCAAATAGCTACTTAGATTCCCTATGTGAAAAACTGTCATAGCTTAAATATCAAAGATATAATGTATAAGGTAATCTATTGTTATAAAATGCTATTAGGAATTATCAAGTAATTCCTCCTTACCTTCCAGTTCTTGGGAATAGGAGTGATAACTTGCATTTCCTGATCAGGTCTCTGGAGGTTGGGCCCTAGTGAGTCCCATGACTGGATTGATAGAGCTGCCTTTCTTTCTTTCTTTTTTTTTTCTTTGAGGTAATTGGGGCTAAGTGACTTGCCTAGGGTTACACAGCTAGGAAGTGTTAAATGTCTGAAGTCAAATTTGAACTTGGGTCCTCCTGACTTCAGGGCCAGTATTCTAGCCACTCTGCCCATCTAGCCACCCTGCTGCTTTCCATTTTTAACAAGACAGTCTTTGATTCAAAGCTCTCTTGTCCCTATAAGAAAAGTACACATTTCCATTGACCCTCAAAGTATATCAGGCATAGGGTTTATTGCTTCCAATTTTATTGCTGAGGAAAGGCATAGATTTTTCTTGGTTAGGAACTTGTAATATAGTCCAGATAAAATGGAAGCTTTAGGCAGAGTTTAAAGACAAATAGAAGCCTCTCTAGCCACTCTTTCTGTATTGTCTTTTAGCGGAACTGAGGTATGGTTCTCTATGATTTGGGCTCTCTCTCTGTCTCTCTCTGTCTCTGTCTCTGTGTCTCTGTCTAGATTTCTCTCTGTCTCTATCTCTTTCTCTCTCTCTTTGAATTTGTCTCCTCCTTCCCTCCCTCCCTCCCTCCCTCCCTCCCTCCCTCCCTCCCTCCCTCCCTCCCTCCCTCCCTCCCTCTCTTCCTTCCTTCCTTCCTTCCTTCCTTCCTTCCTTCCTTCCTTCCTTCCTTCCTTCCTTCCTTCCTTCCTTCCTTCCTTCCTTCCTTCCTTCCTTCCTTCCTTCCTTCCTTCCTTCCTTCCTTCCTTCCTTCCTTCCTTCCTTCCTTCCTTCCTTCCTTCCTTCCTTTCCTCCTTTTCTCCCTCCCTTCCTCCCTCCATTCCACTTCACATCAAGGTAGACCAACTGGGCCCAGGAGAGATAATGTAATTCCATCCAATTTAGAGAAGTACTTTACTGTTAAGGTTAGAGTCTCAAATTTTCAAAGCCATTGTGATGGATTTGTATGCTTGTACTGAGCTAGAAAATTTCCCCAAAGTCCATGTTCTTGCTAGTACTCATTAAATGCCTCTCTTGAGCAAAACTGTCTGTTTTTTCAGTGTGGCTCAGCCTGCCAAGCATCCTATTGTTCATTATAGAAAAGATCTTGAGCTAAGAGTTCATTGACATAACAGATTTGCTAGAGAGATACAGGCAGTGTTACTGTTTTTAAAAACAGAACCGGTGGACAATTCAGACGCAGAGTTTTACACAGAGTGTTCTTAGGCAGGGACAAACAGATATACAAAACCTCTAAAATGAATGTATCCAAAATAGTCATCCAGTTTACCATAACAAAAAATCCTTGCTCTCCTCCTTTAAGAGATCAGACTACAGAGATCAAACTACTTTCCTATTACAAAGAAAGGTTAAGTCCCAACTTCAGAAAATATTTTGCCACCACAAATCAGCTCCTAGAAAGCTACATCCAGGAAGGATGCTTAAATGTACTCAGGTTGTACCATATTCAATTTCATCTCTAAAAAGATTTAACCTCTCTCAAAAAGAAGTGGAAATGGCATGTTGAAAACTGCACTGGATTTTGAGGTTAGAGGTCTTGGATTTGAATCCTGGGTCAGGACTATGTGACCTTGTATAAATTGTTTAAAGAAGCCTTGATTTACATAGCTGAAAATTGAAGATATGGCATGAAATGGAAGGGAGATTATTAAATAAGGCTCCTTCCAGCGCCAGGCCTTGTGATCATCCCAGAGAAATTCCATTCCATTCCATTTGATTCTCTTGGACTTCATCCTCATTTTTTCTGGCTCACCAGACAGAATTGCAGAAAAACCATATATTGGTTATGCTTCCTTTATGGATTGTTGATGCTGTGTTCAGTTTACATGGTAAACATCTGCATTGGGAATAGTAAAAACCTCTCTAATCTCTGGCTTTATCCCCGGCAGCTATAGAAAGTCAAACTATAGACAGGATAGATAGCCTCTATGGGCAACAAATTATCTCTTCCCTTCTTCCCCAATAAATCTTGCCAGTTTGTCTTTGTAAATATGCTTGTTTAATTTGACCCATCATATCTTGCCACAGGAACACAACAGATGGGTTTATCTTGGCACCCTGCCCATCTCCACATTTGTGCTGGAGTTTTAGGTGACCTTCTCAGAATAAAGATGGGGCCCATCCGTTCTCATAGGCAGGCTGAAGGAACTGGCCTTCAGAATGAAAAATTTTCTGCTATCACTGAACTTGTGGGGCATTGAACTTGGGTGCTGAATAAATGAGAGAGCTGAGGGAGTGACAGGGCATGGAGGAGCAAGTGAGGTCACCTGACCTTGAGCAATATGAACAGCTAATGATAATTCCCATTTTCAATAGTTTCCTTAAGATTTCCAGAATTTCTTCTTTATACCATTTCTGTGAGGTAGGCAGTGCTTGCAAAGTATGGTTATCCCCCATTTTACAAATGAGAAAAAAAACTCAGCTCAGAAAACTTCAATGACCTGCCCAAAGATATATAACAAGTAGGTATTAGAATCTTCATACTCAGGTCTCTCCTCATTCCAAAATCTAGTGTGCTTTCCACACTTGTTTTATTAAATGTGTACTATGTAATTTGCTAGGTGCTGGATGGCTCATAATATCATAAACTCAAAATGTTGAGAATGAACCCATCTTTTCCCCCAAACTCTCCCATATTCCTAAATGCCCTCTGAAGTGTTAAGGGTACTACTGGTCACCTATTTACCCAGGATAGCAGCCTATTTGTTTATACTTGACTCCCTACTCTATTTTCAAACTGTTTCTCCCCTTGCCCCCTCACATCCTGTCCTCTTGTATTGTCTCCCCTCTCTCCTCTGACATGGCCACTACTCTAATGCAAATCCCTCATCATTTTCATGAGTGGGCTATTGCAAGGGGACTTTTGATGGATTAATTGTTGTTTGCTAGGGTATTTTTTTACTCCGGTTTGACACTATGGCTCCATTTGGGATTTTCTTGGCAAAGATACTGGAGTGGTTTGCCATTTCCTTCTCTAGTTTACTTTACAGATAAGAAACTGAGTCAAACAGGGCTAAGTGACTCGTCCAGGGTCACACTGCTAGTCAGTATCTGAGGCCAGATTTTGAAACTCAGAAAAGATGAGTCTTCTTGATTCCAGATATAGCACTCTATCCCCAATACTACCAAGATGCCCTCATTTGAATCAGTATCCTTGCCTCCAGTCTCTTCCCACTACATTCCCTCCTCCTCTCAGCTATAAAATTGATCTTCCTCAAGCTTGGATCTTTCTGTGCCAACTGTCTCCCCATTCAATAAACTCCCAGTGGTTTTCCTATTAAACTCCAGGATCAAATAGAAAATCCTTTGGCTTTCAAAGCCCTTAATTACATGCTTCCTTCCAACTCTTCCTACTCCATTTCTTACACTTTATTCTCTCCATGTACTCTATCCTCTAATTTTCTTCTTGTTTCAGTCCAGGTCTAACTCTTTGTAAAATTTGTAGCCTATACGTCCTTGGGATTTTTCTTAACAAAGAATGGTTTGCCATTTTCCTTCTTCAGTGGGACTAAGGCAGAGATTAAGTGATTTAAAATAAGCTTGAATTTAAATTTAGGTCTTCCTTCCATATTATAGATAGCAAATGAATTTAAGATAGCTTTTTCATGGAATTTTTGTGCTATTGAAATAGGAAAGGACCTCAGAGATCATTTAAATCATTTTGCATATCTTTACCAAGATGAAGAGAATGTAAGAGAGAAAGATTCTATTTTATGGGTCATTCATTACCGCATGATTTAACCCTAAACCCTTGGGTGGTAGCCAAAAGTAACCTGGGTACTGAAATTTTTCCATATTTTTACTCTTTAAGATAATGCAGCTCTGCTCTTAACTCAAAACTGAAACCATAAATATATCCCTGAAATCTTGAAGGCAGAAAGACTAAGAGTAGCGGCTCCATAGACCATCCCATGTTTAAAGTGTTCTCCCATGTTTTCCTGCTCCACCACTAGCCTATCTAAATTATTGACTACAGAGAGACAGCATGGTATAAAGAGCAAAACATTGCCTCTGAAATTCAGAGAGCCTGGATCCATCAGATCAGGAGGAGAAATTAAAAGAAGGTGAATTCCTGGGCTGAACTGAGTTTTACAGGTTGAAGAGGTTTCTGAAGAATTGTGGAGGAAAATCCAGGAGTGTAGCCTGAAGAAAAGTATATAAACCAAAACATAACAAATGATCACATTGGTCACAAAAAATAGGTCTTAATAGGCACTCTGAGTCTTTCCATCTCTCTAGCTTCCTGAAACAAGGTGATCATTTGTTTTTGGCTCTTTTTTTCATTCATGACTCTCAAGCAGAATAATGGTTTCCTAAATTAATCTTTTTTTCAGTTTGTTTTTCAGGTCAATTGTTTTTCTTTATTAAAATACTATATTTTCTCTTTTTATTTGAATATTTTATTTGTCTCATAGAATTCATTAACTTCTAATTGGTCCCATTTCTAATTTTTCAGGAAGTTTTGTTGCTTGAGAAAAGGTTTTTAAAACATTTTGTTGCTGTTATTAATTTACATTGCTAATTCTATTTCTCTCCCTTCTTTTTCCAACTTTTCATCTAACAGTTTTATAAATAACAGTTAAAATTCTTTTAAAAACTCTTGCTTCATCTAGTCTAGTGATTCCAATTGAATTTTTACCCTTCTTTATTTCTTAAGAATGCAATGGAATTTCATTATATTTATATAGCTTTTTTACATATATTTATTTTATTCTGAACTTAAGAAATAAAGTAAATATTTCCATAACATATTAGAATAGAAAAAGATCATTGCATATGAAACTGCAACTAATTATTCTTTTCCTCCTTACCTCTCAGTTTACCTTCCTTCTACTCTGAATCTATCATATTTATATTTATTTACATGTCTTTCCCAGTATAATGTAAGTTTCTTGAAAGTAGGGATTGTTTTTGTGTTTTTCCTTTCTTTTTAACCCTCAGGATTTAGTACAATGCCCATAATAAACAGTTGATAAATCCTTATTGATTGACTCTTTATCTATTGGATTTATTGAATATTATGCTACTAGTTCTATTGCTTCTGGATCTTATTTACTTCATCTGTTCCACCAATTAACTTCCCCTTCCATTTGGAGTTAGGATCATGGAACTCTAGAAAGTTAGAGCTTGAAGGAATTCTAGTAATCTGTCATGCTAATTCCCTACTTATATAGATAGTGAAATGCATAACCTAAGGATGTTTCATGTAAATAAAACTTTTTTTTTTGTTTTTTTTTTTTGTTTTTTTAGAGACTGAGGCTAAATTTGTGATAGCTGTAAAATTAAAATCAAGATAAATCTCTGAAAGGGATAAACCACAGGACTCAGGAAACTTATATTCTACCCAATGTCTAGCTTGATCTGACTATTTATTTAACTGTCAAACATGATACCTCAATTTCTAAGGTCACTTGATAGATTCACTGGGATAAAAATAAAGGTAGAAGACATAGGTATTAATATACTTAAATTAATTTCTATTTGGGAAGTTGAAAAATGTTCCAGCTCTCCAGCTCTGAGGTAAAATAAATCATTCTTTTAGATTATACATAATAAAATTTCCCTAAACATATCAGAAATGAATGATATGATTTGTTTTAAAGAAAGGCAAATGCTTGGGTTAGTTTTAATATAGGCATAAAAGGTTTCAACTGTATGATGTCAGGTTGACAAACATTTATTAAATGCTTACTATATGCCTGGCATTGGACTAAGTGCTGGGGGAAACAAAAAAAGGCAACATTGGTTTCTACCCTCAAGGAGTTTATATGGGGGAACAATAAGCATATGACTACTACAAAGTGTATGTGAATGTGTATATGCCTATATGTATATATAGACATAGAAACATAGTATGTATATATCTCTACATATATTTAAAAAATAATATATATATATATATATACAGGATAAATTAGAGATAATCTCAGCAGTAAGATTAGAGCCATTAAATTTTAGAGTCGGGATATAGAATGTTTTATGGAAGAAATATCAAGGAGGTTAGTATCAGTGGATTGTAGAGTTCAAGATATAAGAAGACAGGAAAGGTAAGAAGGAATCAGATTATGAAAGGGGGAAGGGAATGAGCATTTATGTAGTGCCTACAATGTGCCAGGCACTGTACTAAAGAGCTTTTTACAAATATCTCATTTCATTCTCTCAATAACCTGATTATTTTTATTATACCTATTTTGCAGATGAGGAATGAGGCAGTTATAGGTTAAAATGACTTGCCTAGGGTCACCCAACTAGCAACTAGTTTGTATCTGAGGCCACATATGAACTAAGGTCATCTTGACTTCAGGCCTAGGTTTTTATCTTTTTTTTTTTTTTTTTTTTTTTTTTTTTTTTTTTTAACCACTAGCTTTCTATTTAACTTTAGAAGCCAAATAAAGAACTTTATATTTCCTTCTGAAGGAAGAAAGGGGCCACTGAGGTTTATTGAATTGGGGAGGGGATGTGTGATATGGACTGATCTGTTCTTAAGGATAATTTTGGTAGCTAAGTGAAGCATAGACTAGAATGGGGAGAGAATCGAGGCAAGGAGACTAAGCAACAGGTATTTCATTAATCTGGGTGTGAGCTGATGAGGGAATTCATCAGGTTAATGGTGGTGTTAAAAGAGAGAAAGGGGCATACCTGAGAGATGTTAGGTAAAATTAACAGAACTTAATTAACACATTGGATATAAGTTGGTGATAGTGAGAGTCACTAGGGCATTTGGGGCAATATCTAGAATTGTTTGTCTGAATGACTGGGAGGATGGTGGTATCCATAATAGTTATTGAAGTTAGGAAGATGGGAAGGCTCTGAGGAAAA
This sequence comes from Sminthopsis crassicaudata, assembly GCF_048593235.1. Taxonomy (NCBI): domain Eukaryota; kingdom Metazoa; phylum Chordata; class Mammalia; order Dasyuromorphia; family Dasyuridae; genus Sminthopsis; species Sminthopsis crassicaudata. The sequence goes on from NC_133619.1 coordinate 553,386,803, forward strand.
AATTCAGCTTTGGCCATACTGAATTTAAGATTGTATAGGAGATGTCCAATAAGCATTTGAAGATATGCAATTAGAGGTGAGAATTGGGTAAAAATATCTGAGAATCATTTGCAAAAGAGATTATTAGTGAAAGCATGGGAGATACTGAGACCACTAAACAATATTGTATAGAGGGAGAAGAAATGATGGTCCAAAAAAGAGACTTGGTGGACACCATGATTAGCAGATACAACTTGGTTGAAGATCCCACAAGGGGAACTAAGAAAGGGTAGTCAGGTAGAAGAACCAAGAGAAAATAAAAACATAAACACAAAAACCTAAACAGCCTTTCTTCTTGAAGAGAACCATGATGTCAAGGAGGTACCATAACATACGAGTGACCTGGAGAGGACTATGTAGAATCACCAGTCTCACTTTCTCCTCCAGAACAATTTGGGTCCAATAACTAGATATAGATCATGATAACTGGATATGGTCGTGGATGCAGTGGGACACCTTGGCCTTTTTAAGCTAAGTTCTTTAACAGGTCTCAGTTTGAAAAGGCAATACCCCATCAGTGATTAAGACTAGGTAAGACATGAGGCAGAAAATGGACTCTTTAACCTAAGTAGGGGAAGATTCTCAAAGTTTCTGGCCAAAACAGAAACAATCGCTATTTACATTCACTCTGACTCAAACTGACCAAATTGGGCTTAGGTGGGACCTTTTTTTTTTTTTTTTTTTTTTTTTTTTTTGCCAATCTATAAGAGCCAGCATGACTTGGATTTAAGGCATTTTACTAGCCCACAAACCTCTAACAAGCCCACTAACAATAAGATTATGTGATGATTGACTGTGATGTACTTGGCTCTTTTCAATAGTAAGGTTATTCAAGGAAATTCCAATAGATTTGGGATAGAAAATGTCATCCACATTCAAAGAAAGAACTATGGAGGCTGAATGTGGATTGAAACATAGTATTTTTTTGTTGTTGTTGTTGATCCTTTTTTTCTTTTTTGTGTTTTTTTCCTTCCCCTTTGGTCTTATTTTTCTTGCATGACATGACAAATATGTAAATACATTTAAAAGAATTGCACATATTTAACCTATATCAGATTGCTTGTTGTGTTGGGGAAGGGTGAGATAAGGGAAAGGTTTGGAATACAAAGTTGTACAAAAATGAATGTTGAAAACTATGTATATTTGGAAAAATAAAATACTACTGAAAATTTAAAATAAATAAATAAGAGGTATCTAGCAAGGTTTCACCAACAAAGTTTACATTCTTTTGGGCAGAGCACCCACAGGTAAGGGTATGATACCTTACATGGATAGAAGGAAGGGAAGATAAAAGAAGAAAGATGAAAAAAAGAAAAGAAACCAAAAGAAAAGAAAAGAAGGAGCCATGTTCCAGTTGGGTCCCCAATGGGGCAGCTCCTACTACTACTCACATTGTCCTTTGTTTTCAAAGAGGACTAAGATATCAGGGAGATAATGCTATATGACATGCAAGTGAAAGGATTGAAATGAGGGGAAATGAGGAAGGACTATGCAAAGTCACCAGTCTTACTTTTTCCTCCAGAGCCATCTGGGTCCAGTGACAAAATGTAGATCAGGATGACTGGAAATGACCAAGAGAAAAGGATAATCAATGGGGTAAAAGATTGCAGAGAGGTCAAGTGGGATAAGGATTGAGAAAAGGTTCTAGATTTGGCAATTAAAAAGTTACCAATAACATCAAAGAGAGAGTTGCAATTAAATGATGAAGTCTAAAGTCCAAATGGAAAGAGGTAAGAAGGAATGAAATGTGAGGGTGTGAGGATGAACAGAAATGGAGGTATTGAGTATCAATGGCCTTCTCAAGAAGTTTGGTAAATAAAGGGAAGAGAAACATAGGATGATTGGTAGCAAGGATAAATAAAACTAGTGAGGTATTTTTTTTTTTTTTTTTTTTTTTTTTTTTAGGATGTGGGATATAGGTATGTTTATAGGTAGAAAGAGGAATCAATCTATGAGAGAAAATAGGATGGAATTATGTCATTTAAAGGATGGTAATGAAGGCCTCTTTTCTAGGCCTGTGTATTCTAACACCTGTAGCTAAACCATTGGCAAGTTGCTCCTTTGGATTAAAATTTGTCTTCTCTCTACAATTCTCCTATAAAATACAAATGCTTCTAAATTTTCAATTTCTTTATATCCTTAGTGTGAGTTGGCTGATCAGAATGCTTGTTTATCTGTTCTCAAGTCTGGGGCTGTAAGGGTGAGTTAGTTGCTTTATAGGTTGAAGGGGGCAGCCAGAAAATAACAGAGTTAAAATTGCCTCTATTTTTAGAAATATGGAGGAAACAAATTTTTCTTCTTCAAAGCTTCCTTTCTTCTTTTTTTCTTGTTCCTCCCATCTTCTTTCTTCCTAGTCTTCTATTTTGACCTTTCTTTTTTCTTCTTTCTCTGTCCCCTTTTGTCCCTCTTCTCCTCTATGTTCCCCCCTCTCTGCCCATCCTTGCTCTCTTGCCTCCCTCTCTTCTCTTCTCTTCTCTTCTCTTCTCTTCTCTTCTCTTCTCTTCTCTTCTCTTCTCTTCTCTTCTCTTCTCTTCTCTTCTCTTCTCTTCTCTTCTCTTCTCTTCTCTTCTTTTCTCTTCTCTCCTCTCCTCTTCTCTTCTTTTTCCCTTCTTCCCTCTCTCCCTCTTTCTCTCCCCCCTCTTTTTCTTTCTCTTTTTCTCTATTTTCTCTCCCTGCCTCTTAGGTTTTTCCTTTTTTTGCCCTCTATTTCTTCATCTCATTCTTTCTTCTCTCTCTTTTTGTGTCTCCTTATCTCTCTGCCTTCCTTTTCTCCCTTCCCCTCTGCCTCTTCTTTTTCTGCTTTCCTCCATCACACTTCCATCCATCTCCTTCCATCTCTCCTCTTTGTTTTAAACCTGTGACATTGTCATAGATTTGCCTCTCTAGACAGACCCATTTTAAGCAGTCTCAGTGACATTTGTGAAGGGGAGCATCTAGCTCCCACCAGGACCTTATGTAACTCCTATAATATACTGGGGTGAATCCCATCTGGCCTAGATAGGTTATTGGCTTCCCTTTTCAGAGCTCCTGTGGCCATTTTTGAAATGTTACTCAGGCTGTCTGATTGATTTTGTTCTTCTGGAATTAAAATCTCTTCTTTCTGCCAATTTGCTGTTTGGGTTTTTTTTTTTTTTTTTTTTTTTTTTAATCACCATTGGTTTTCTAGTTAACTCTACTAATTATGAATAAGGAGTAAAGAAAATTACTACTTCCTTCCCCCTCCCCTTTCTTTTACATTTGGCTGGCAAAAGTAGCCTTCTCTCCTTTATTTAACTCATCATATGATACTAATAAAAACCACTTCCTCCTCAAAGCCTTTCACTGGTGGTTTCCTATGAAATGAGTTAAATAATTGGGAGGCTTATACTGATAATTCACCAGAAACTTGTTATGATGCCTTCATTGGGAACTGTTGCTTCAGTTGCCAATGATCATAGTAGCTTATATTTCTATAATACTTTTACATTTACAAAGCCTCATGAGGTAGGTAGTACAAATTTTGTTAACTCCATTTTATAGATGAGTAGTCTGAGGCCTAGAAAGGTAAAATTACTTGCTCATAGTCATTGCTAAGTGAAAAAACCAGGACTGAACACTGATCTTGAGATGTGAGGTATAATACCCTTTCTCTTATGTCAAGTAAGGGTGCATATGGTGTTCAGTGATGGTGTGAGGACTTGCTGAGGACTTGTCAGGGCTGCTCATCCATCTTTGCTATCAACCTGTCCCCAAACTGTAGTTCCTAGAAACTGTAGCATGAGCAATGATTAAAACAAAGCAAAACAAAACAACAAAAAAAAATTTTAAAATATAGATTAAACCAGGTGTCAAACCCATTATTAAGTTAGGGAGATATCTATACAAGCATGTGAAGACTTTCTCTGGTGGAATGGACAGATGAAAACAATTTGTTCCAGTGGTCATGAAGGTAGTTGAAGCAGGAAGATACTATTAAGCTTTTAGAGTTTGGTCAGATATTGATTATGTCAAGGTCATCCACCCAATGCATACAATTCTGATTTTTATCTTGCCACTGGACTTTGATGATGCTGAAAGAGAGAGTGAGGTTTATGACTTTGTGCAATTCTGCCTCACTTCAATGCAATTCATGCATGAGTCAAGACATCACCCCTTTGTGAGATGGGTGCTAGACCCTTTTTTCCCCAAATTAACTGATCAGAGGCATCTTCAGGTACAAAGAACAAGCATTTATTTAGTCCCTGCAGGGAGGCCCAGACACACACCTGGAAGACATCCCAGCTCCCACCATATGCTGATAGAACCTGACCAGCTTCTTGTTTGTTGGCATTTAAAAAGCAAAAGACCCAAACCTTTTCATTGGATAGACTAAAAGGATGTAATCATCTTTGACCAATGGTCACCAATGTTGTCTGCTTTCCACAGGTCACATCATTTCTTATAACTTCCTGAGGGTCTGACCATCTGACCATCTGACTCCCTGCAACCCAAGGTCCAAGATCTGATCTTCTGGCTTTGGGAATAGGGATCATGTGACTTAGTCTCATCCAATCAGTCCCATTCACCCCCTAATGTAACTAGGCTTTTTTCAAAATGAAAGATTAACAACAATGTCAAGCATGGATCATGCTAAATTTCATCCTATAGATAATCACCTGGTAGCAAGGTTTTAGTATAATTGTTGGTGATGATGCCTAAAGTTCCCCATTAAAAGCTCATTCTTTTGGGTCAAGGGTTAGAGTCATGTTAATATGTGAAGTCATCTGACAGTTGTCTGTCAGAAAGTACTTATTAAGCATGTGTTAGGAAGTGTGCTAAATGATAGCAGCTAGGCGGAAGAATGGATAGAGCTGTGGGCCTAGAGTCAAGAAGACTTAAGTTCAAATTTAACCCCAGACACCTATTTACTTTGTGACCCCAGGCAAGACACTTAACTCTGTTTGCTGGCTTCCTCAGTGTTTGTAGATGAGTATGGAGATAACCATGCTTATCTCACAGAGTTGATGTGAGGATCAAATGGGAGGATATTTGTAAAGTGTTTAATATAGGGTTTGGTACATATGAAAGTACAGTATAAAGCTCTTATTTTATTCTCTTTCCTTTCCTCTTCCCCTTTCCTATAAGAAGAGGCAGAAATGTGGCAGCTCTTCCAAACTTTTTCAATCTATCTTAAACTTCTTGTGTCTTACTTTTCCCCAATCTCTTTGCTTAGAATCTTGTCATATTTTGCAGAAAAAAGTTGAGGACCTTTGCCATAAGCTTCCTCTTCTACCCCCCGTTCTTCATGTAATACTGAGATGCCTTCTGCCACTATCTTTTCCTTCCTCTTTGTCTCATAGTGAAGAGGGTTTATTCCTTACTAAGGCTAACCCCTTTCCTCATTCAAGCGATCCCACTTCATCCTAACTCCTCTAAAAATTGTACCTTCTGTCACTTCTACTCTTTCATTTATTTGCAATCTCTCCCTTGATTGGATTGTTCTTTTCTGCCTATAAAAATGTCCCTGTCACTCCTTATTTGATCCTTCCATTCCCTCTCTCATTCTATATCCTTACTCCTTTTTGTAGCTAAAATTCTCAAAAAAAAAAAAAAAAAAAAGGCATCTGAAGTAGGTGCTTTGGGTCCCTCTTCTTTCACTCTCTTCTTAGCCCTTTACAAAAAGCTTCTTCTTATCAGTCCACTAAAGCTGTTCTTTCCAAAGTTACTAATGATGTCTACGTTGTCAAATCCAATGATCTTTTCTTAATCCTCATTCTCCTTGACCTTTTTGCAGCCTTTGATATTGTTGATCACTCACTCTTCCTTGATACCCTTTTCCTTGAAAGTTTTTGAGATACTTCTCTCTCCTAGTTCTCATCCTTCCTACCTGATTAATCTCTCTTTGTCTCCTTTTCTGGATCCTATTCCAGATTGCTTCCTCTAACTGTAGGTGTCTTTCAGGGTTCTGTCCTAGGCCTTCTTCTCTTCTCCTTCCATCTTCTTTCACTTGATGATATCATTAATTCCTATAGATTTATTTACCATCTTTATGTTTATGACTCTTAAATCTACTTATCTTATCCTATCCTAATTTTTTTATGGACCTCCATTCTCATATCTCCAACCACCTTCAGACATCTTGAATCATATGTCCAATAGATATTTTAAACTTAATATATCCCCAAACTTTCTCCCCTTCACTTTCTGAATTATTGTTGAAGACAACACCATCCTACCAGTCTTTGAGGGTCCTAATCTGGAATCATATTGGATGCCCCACTATTTCCTCCCCACCCCAGTTGTTTCCAAAGCCTAAAGATTCACATCTTTCAAACATGTTCTCTCCTGTTCTCTAACAGCTGTAACTGATATAGGTCTTTTTCACCTCATATAAAGATTATTGCAATAGCTTAGGGGTGGATCTGCCTGCTGCAAGTCTCTCCCACTCTAATCCATTTTCCATTCAATCATTAAAATAATTTTCCTTAAATGAAGTTTTTATCATACTATCTCCCTATCCCCTGCCTCCATGATCACATACAAAATGTTCTCTTTGGCATTCACATTGCTTATCAGAGAAGACTTGCTGATGGTTTTAGACATAAACTATGTATTTTAAAGAAAGCTCCATGGTATGTTGTATTTTGTCAAAAGCTTTTTTTTTTTTTTTTTTTTTTTTTGCATCTATTGAGAAAATATATGATTTTGGTTGCTTTTATTATTGATATGGCCAATTATGTTGATAGTCTTCCTAATATTGAACCAGTTTTGCATTCCTGGCATAAATCCCACCTGGTCATAGTGTATAATCTTTGTGATATATTGCTGTAATCATCTTACTGTATTTTATTGAAAATTTTTTGCATTGATATTCATTAGGGAAATTGGACTATAGTTTTCAAAGTTTCCTTTATTCCTGGTTTGGGTTTCGGCATTATCTTTGTACAATAAGAAGAATTTTGGTAGGATGCTTTCTTTGCCTATTTTTCCAAATGGTATATATAGTATTGGAATAAACTTTTCAGAGCTTACATTTTAGTGATAGAAAACAACACACAAAATGGAACTGAAAAGTTGCTCAATTTGAGCTCTTTCATGGAGCCTTCCCAAATCCTCTCTGGGATTAGTGCTTTCTTTCTTAAATACCTAGTATCCCTTACCTATGTAAGAGTTGAATTCTTTCAATAGCATGTGAGCTCCGCAATATTAGTAACAATTTCTTTTTTTCTTTGTATCTCCTGCCTTCTACAAAATATGCTTAATATATCAATTGAATTCAATTGAATTATAATGCGGGACAAGAAAAATAAGATGGTTGTTAGGTTAAGGGAATGCCTTCTGGGAAGATTTAAAGACAACAAATAATGGAATTGGATATAATTGGAAGGGATCATTGAGAACCTCAGAGGCAGCTAGCAGTAAAGTGGGTAAGATGACTAAGTCATCTTAAGTGAATTCTAGTCCAGCCTCAGACACTTCCTAGCTGTATAACCCTGGAGAAGTCTCTTAACCAGTTTGCTTCAGTTTCCTTAATTGTAAAATGATAATAATAATTACCTTGCAGGATTGTTTTAAGGACAAAATAATATAATATTTATAAAGTGCTTAGTAGAGTGCCTGACACATAGTAGGTGCTATATAAATTTTTTATTCCCTAGACTCTTTATTTCCCTGATGTAAGACTTTACTCCATAATATTTGTAATCATACTATTATTGGAGAAAATTACTTAAGTTTCCATGGCCTCAATTTTCTTATCAATAACATGAGGGGGAGAGTTGAACTAGATGATACATGTAGATATTTTCCATCCACTCCTTCTTTATCCTTCCCTGTCTGTTGAGGTTGGGAAGAGTGACCCTAAAAGTTTGGAGTCCCAGACCAGTGTCCCGAGGTGTCTCAAAAGAATTTACAGGTTTGAACCCATCTCCTAGTCAAGGGGCAAAACTTTATTGCAATATAATGCCATTACAAAGTGGACTGAATTGTATGGGAATTCAGTAGAGAAACAGAAGCAAGGAAATACACTTATATAGCTTTCAATAAGAGTATGTTGATTCTATGGTCCAATGGTAGAGCTAGGGACTTATCTCCAGATGAATTGGGGGTGGTCTCTGAAATCTGATTATCACTGACCAGATTATCAGTCAGCAATGAACTGAGAAATAGTCTATTCAGAATCAGACAGACTAGGCGTAGACTTTCTTGAGGCAGATTCCAAAGCTAAAAGATTTAGGACTATTGACTTATTACAACCGAAGCCCCCCAAGGTCAGGGACCACAAAATCATATTACATCATTGTCTATGTCAAGTAGACAATGTGGAAGATAATATGCTCAAGTAGGATCCTAATTATTCACAGATATCTTCTGTCTGCTTCTAGGTATGATTCACTGATAGACTACAACTCTCAAATAGTGACTGAGGCACAAAAGCTGATGATAGCAGGGTGCCACACTTGGTAGAAAGAGAGGCAACTTCGGGCTGGAAGGTCTTTTGGAGGTATCTCTTGAAAAGACAAGATTTTCATAAGGCTGATGCTTGAAGAAAGGTGTGAAGGTCTGGTTGTCTCTAAGTTATCCCTCCAGACTGCAAGGTAAGAGTTCTTACCTTGTAATCCTAACAGAAAGGAAATGCAGAAGAGTCATGGAAACCAAGAGTTTCTAGTTCCTCCTAGATAGTAGGGGACTGAAGGACCCAGTATTCTGCTTAGGGAGGGAAGGATTCTTTTTTCACTACTCATTATCCATTTTGTGAACTTCAAATTGTCCTTCCAAGACTTGAGAGGGTTGGTGAGTACATTACTTACTTGAGTGGTTGTGGCACCACTTCTAATAATGATAAGATTAGACCAGTGACAGGGAATGCTTTGATATTAGAGAGGAAGACCATGGAAGGAAAGATCTCATTTGGCATTTGAATGAGTTGTGCTCAGTAAAGGTTGTGAGAAATGTATTTATTTGGTTTCCACAGTATAAAAATTAAATTGGAGAAATAAAACTTAAATTAAATTCAAACCCCAGGGTGTTGGGGGATTGGAAGGGTTGGAGGTTACCTTGCCCTAAAGAATATAAGAATGCTGGATTGAGTAGGAAACACCCTCCTCCCTTAAGTATTTGATAACCTCAGACTTTCTTATCTCATTTTTTTTTTTTTTTTTAAAGAAACTGTGCTTTAGAAATGCCAGCCAATGGGGAAAGAAGCCAGGGGTTGGGGAGGGAGCTCTTGAGTTGGGGAATAAAAAAGGGAATGTGTCTTTCTCTCATGAGAAGAAAAAAAAATAAACTTTTTCCTACCCTCATATTTGGACTTCTGATTGTCGCCACTGCCCTACATAAGGTGAATTTCAAAATGCTTAATCATTCTCTGATTCTTTATTGGTTAGCATTTCTTTTTTCTGTATGCAAATAAATTATCTGTTTCATACATGTTTCATATTTTTACATTGAGTATTTTTTTTTTTAATTTAATTTTTCCCTATGCAGGTAGAAACCTTTAGATTTCAAGTCCACAAGCAACTCTGAAAGAAGTGACTTATGGCTAGAGGGGGAGGTGTGAAAATTCAATGATTATGAGAATTGAAGAACCTAGTTCCCCATTAAAAAGTCAGGAAGCCCTAGAGAAATGAACCTAGGACAAATCAAGATGGCAGGTAAAGGACAGAGATTAGAGCAGGTCACCAGTCCCTGAACTATGCCTACCTAGCCAGTGTTTTGTTATTGTTGTTCAGATATTTTTCAGTCACATCTGATTCTCTGTGACCTCATTTGGGATTTTCTTGGCAAAAATACTAAAGTGGTTTGCCATTTTTCTATGAGCAAATTGAGGCCAACAGGACTAAGTGACTTGCCCAGGATCACACAGCAAGTGTGTAGCCAAATTTGAACTCAAGAAGATGTGCCTTGTTGACTTCAAGTCCAACACTCTAATCATTGTATCACCTGGTCGCCCAGCTAACAAGTGTACTAACTTTATCTTTCCATGAAATCTCCCATATTCTAATTTCCATCCTTTGGTTCCTCTAGAATTATATAAGGCTAGGTAATTTCTTTCCCACAAGACAGCCTTCTAAGTTATCTTCAAACAGAAACCATTTCCCCTTTAAGTATTTTCTTCTTCATTTAATAGTCTGTCCTTTCTTTGTTAGGGGCTTTGCTACACAGATGTTTCTCAACTGGAACTTGAACATATGGCTTGGACAAATGTAATTATTGCATTCAAAAAGAAATTTAATGAGGTAGGCACAGTCCAAGTTTCTCTGCATCTTTAGAGAAACATTCTGGAACATGTGCTCTAGTGTCTTCTGCCTAATTGAAAAAAGCAGATGGGGATTATGGTAATTAAAATGTATAATAGTTTTTTTAAAATCTCAGCAAGCATGGGCAGACTTTCTGTTTTTATGCTCAGGCCCTGGGATTTAAAATTCCCCACATGGGATGAGGAGAATAATTATGAAAGAAATATTAATCATTCAAGAAGAAAATTGAAAAGTCACACCTGCAAAAAGTCACAGCTCAAGTAACTTGACTGTGTTAACTTTTGACCCTTGATGGTTAGTAGAGAGACTACTTTCTTTCTATGAAGTATTTGGGAGACATCACGTGTAGGCCATTGCCCAAGTTTGAGCTATTCAGTAACTGTGATCCAGGTGGCTGCCTACAAACTGTTGAATTAAAATCAATTTAGGAATTTCTGCTCAGGGAAATGCTACTTTTTAGGGAGCAGAAGGTTAGGAAGATGATCCTTCATTGCAATACCGCTTTCACAACAAACCTGGGATAAAGGTGACACAAATATTATCATGTCAATTTTACACATGAGAAGAGTAAAAAAAAATATATATATATATATAAACTTTATTATATTTTTTTAAAAGAACAGCAAGTTGTATATAATAGACCTGCAGTTTTGTGTGCAATCTTTTTCTTTAAATTATTCTGTGTTATGGAAATGCTTGTTTTATTGCATAAATTAAAATAAATATGGTCACACTGCATGTGGTATAATTGGGATTTAAATCTAGTTCTTTTGATTACAAACTTTGTCCCCTTTATACTACATCAACTTTTAGCAGATCTGTTCATTGGATCTATAGGCACTCTCTCCATCAATACAAATAGCAAGCCCTCTTTCAAGGAGTACTCCTACCAAAATATTCTCTCCCTTTTAACTAAATTTTTTTGGTGATGAGTCTCTAAATTTAGCTGGATTGGCTTTGCACAAAAGAGAAACAATTTATCTCTAGGTTCCTGGCTGGAAACTTCTCCTCTTGGTAGGTTGTGCCAGTGCTTGTACTGTAGTGGCCCAGCCTTTGAATGACTAGGGTGAAGTTGACTGGAAACTGAAGCACAAGCCCTTGGACCCAGATTCATTCATCCCATCCTGGTGGCAGACTCTCCTGCATTTCTCCATTGAGACCAAAGCTGGTCCGAAAGGGTCTCCAGAAAGCTAACCGGGCCCCAGGAAAGAAGACAAGACTTTGAAAAACACAATAAAGGGTATCTGAACCATATAGTTTCTTGGTATCTTCCAAAAATTGTAGAATTTTTAGCTTTTTGTCTATGAACAGGTCATTGCTTGTGGTTAGTTGGAGCTCATTTCCAGGTTGGTTGAGAAGCTGATGGAAGCCTTGGAAGATTTCTTGCTCTGAAATCTCAGAGAGATTGAATTTCAAACCCTGCAGGATCTGATCGTGAGTGACTGATTTGGCCCCAAGACCAACAGGGTAAAGGCAGTGAAGATGCTCACTAGAGAAAAGAGTACAGTGGTAGTGTTGGATTTAGAATTTAGCAGCCTTTATAAATCGCAGCTAAAATCAGTCATATAAGGAAAAATTCTGTGGCTTGCAGATAATGGGTGTTCAGTATCTTCACTGGCTGGTAACTCTTTAGCTAGGTGGTTGGGCATGAAGCTGCATAGCCCAGCCAATATCAGGCAAAATTTCAGAGTGACTGGCATTATTCTAAAAGAAAACAAGGTCACATAATTGGAATAATTCTGAATATAAACATTATTTAGATTGCTCTTCTTTTGGGTTTCCAATATGCCTTGCTCACTTGCGACTATGCTTTCCCCTGGGCTGTTATTTAGCTATATTTATTCTCTCCCTCCCCTATTTTATTACCAGTCTAAACCAAAACATTTGTTGTTCAGTCATGTCCAATTTGAAGTTTTCTTGGCAAAATTACTAGAGTGGCTTGTCATTTTCTTCTCCAGCTTATTTGACAGATTGGAAACTGAAGGAAACAGGGCTAAGTGATTTGCCCAGGGTCACACACCTAATAAAGAATAGCAAGAATTCTTGTTTTCCTAGATTGAAGAATTTTGGAAGAGGAGTAATGTGTAATAAATCACCATGCATTTACTAAGCTCCTATTATATGCCAGGCATCATACCGCGCTGTGGAGATGCAAAGAAAGAGTAAAAAAAGGGAAAGAAAAGAAAAAGACTGAAAAGGTAGGTTAGAGCCAAGTTATGAAGGGTTTTAAATTGTAGAGGACTTATTACTTGATCCTAGAGGAGAGAGTCTCTGGAGCTTATCAAATAGGATATTATGATCGGTCCTGCACTTTAGGAATAGCATTTTGGTAGGTGTTTGAGGGCTGGATTAGAAGAGAGAGATTTAAACTAGGGACAAATTAGGATGCTTCTGCTGATGGGGTCCTTGGTCCCTATTAATAATAATGGAGGACCACAGAGGAGGACATTGACCAATCTAGAGACCAAGCAATTCCCAGAGACAAGCAAGGAGCTTCATTGACAGGTTATCTCTTAACTGGGATTTTTGTAGACCTTTTGATCTTTGTCAGATTCCTTACACTGACAAATCCCACAGTTATTGTATCCAATCAGAAGACCAAATCATGTTGTCTATCACTGAGTTTATTTTTCCTATATAAAAGAGTCTACCAGCACCAGATACTGCTAAAATTCTAAATTTTAGGAGTTTAATCCTCCTTATAGCAGCACATTCTCTAGGGGCTTTGTTTACTTTGTATAATGAGAGAGAGTGAGGAATCAAGGATGATTCTGAATCTGTGAACCTAGGTGATGAGAAGGGTAGTGTTATCTTCCACAGAAACAGACAATTTTGGAAATAAGTAAAATATGGCAAAAACAGAATAGACAAACCTTGACAATGGATGATAGAATGTATGGTGGGTGAGAAAGGAAAGAGCTACAAATTACTTTAAGGATATAAACTTAGATAACTGATGGAAATCATGCCATTACATGAAAGTAGAATAAAAGGATGAATCTGGATTATTGCTTTCATTCTCTTACCTCTTACAATTTACCTCTTACCTCTTACCAAACAATTTGGCCAAATTCAGTAATTTCAATCAGTAAATGTATAGGGTTTGAATTTGAATGAGATAAATTGAGTGAAGACCTCTCATAAGAATGTGGTCTTGACCTATGTCCTAATTGTGACCTGAGATTTTTCAATAACAAGTTGAGTTATAGCTAAAAGCTGCAGGTATTCCATTACCTTAAATAAATTTTCCCTCCTGTTCCCTTTCCACCTCTTAATTAGCATTGAAGTACTTAATGGGTAAAGAGTTTGTTATTTACTAGTATCTTTTGTTTCTGGGATAGATTTCCACTATTTAGGGTGTAAGAAGAAATTATTAATGTTAATTGTGATGGGGTTCTTTAATGTGAAATTAAGACAGTGTATTTTATATCCTATGTGAGTTTTAATTGGCTGTAGTGAGTCATTTTAAAGCTGATACCATTTTTTTTTCCCACTGAGGCTGGGGTTAAGTGACTTGCCCAGGGTCACACAGCTAGGAAGTGTGTTAAGTGTCTGAGACCAGATTTGAACTCTGGTCCTCCTAAATTCCAGGCTGGTGCTCTATCCACTGCACCACCTAGCTGCCCCCGATACCATTGTTTAGGAAGATTCTGAGAACAGTAGTCTATATCTTTGTCCTTTGAACATGTTTTGATATAGATTGGTTTTCGAGCATCTTAAAGTAAAATGATTTGTGTAATATTGAATTTAAAAACCCATCTACTTAGATATAAAGGTAAGCTGTGAACTTTCTAGTGGATGAGTCTCTTACTGTTATCAATGTAGGATTATAGTCAAAACTTATTTAGGATCTGTGATGCCTGAGAGATAAATTCACCTGAAGCTTGGATTAATGAGACTTGCTATTTGAGATAAAATCTCTTGGGACTGTAGCTGATATTATTGTCTAGTGGATCATCAAGCCAGTTTATACACTATCTGAAAGGATTATATCACAGGCTACTCAGAGCAATGTAATCCTGAATTGTTACAGGTGAATGTTAGTATCTGGGCAAGAATTGGGAGGACAACCTTGGCCTCCACTTAAGGTGGGATCTTTCTGACTTAGTTTCCCAGTGATGTTCTTTTGAATAAGAACCCACCTGATTATCCCTGAGTCTGGCTATTAAGTGGAATTGTTATTGCATACAATTACCTAAAGTCAAAGTGATCTAAGAATACTTTATCCTGTCATGTATGTGCTCTCAGTCTGGGGCCTGAAGGACCAGTTTTGATGCTATTATAATCATGTCCCTGCTTTTTCCTCTTATAGTAAATTTCTATAATCAGAGTAAGTATTCAGTAGAAGCTCTGAGTACAATTCAAATGTGAAAGATCTTGCAGTTTCCTATCTGAAAACATGTGGTCGTTATATCCTAAATAAGTAGTTAAGTGAATATTTGGCTTAGCCATCTATCTGTTGTTAAATGCATTTGTCCATCTGTTTCTTTTAGCATTTCTGTCATTGCTGACTTTCCTGATAAGCATCTTTATTTGTGAAGAATTACTCTAATTACTGGGGAACACAAATGGTTGGGGGATAAATGGCCCTAGATAGGAATAAGGGGTACAAAACCCCAATTTGTATGCTGAATAGGCTCATAGGCTCCATGCCATCATTGAAATACTTACTAATCAGATGACAAAGGCCCTGAATTTGTTAGCAGACCAGGCCACTCAGACTAGAGAAACAGAACTCCAGCATAGAGTGGTATTAGACTACAGGTTGTCTGAAGAAAGTGGAGTTTGTATGAAATTAAATCTATCCACTTGCTGTGTGAAAATGGATGATAATAGATAGGTAGTAAAGAAAATTGTCAAAGACGTCAGAAAACTGGCCCATATATCCTATTCCACACCTGGACGTCACTGATGTGATCTATAGTGTGGGGTTTGTCACCAAATGATGTCAGGCACAAAAAGTTGGGATTTGGTGAAGAATTCACAAGAGCCATTCTCTTTGGTAAAATATAGATATATTTGGGGGAGTAGATTACAGATAAAATGAAGGGATCAATAGATACCAGGAATGATAAATATGAAATAGAGTGGGGAACCATATGAAAGACAAGTTCCTCAGTGGAAACCACAATTTCCCAGTAGAAAAGGAGCTCCCCATGATGTTAGGGCAAGCTCTCAGCTGGCAGGCTAAATCTTGAAAGGGACTCAGCATCCTCAAAGAATTAGATGTAAGGAGAAGTGGGGTTGGGAAGCATAGTGGAGTTAGGGGAGATACCATGTGGCATGGGGGAAGGGAAAAGACACCCCAAGGCAGCATGCTGTGGTGGACTGACCAGGAGGAAGAAAGCAGCCATGGGATGGCCCACAAGTAGGTTTTATAGAGAAAATTTGACCTCAGGGACAGCTTGGGATTTTCACAGAGGATGGGTCTCAGGAGTTTAGCATAATTTGGATTTCTGACTAGATTACCTTTAGAGGATGAGAACAAGGAACCAAACTGATCTCCATTATCAGTCTTCACCCAGCCTGCCTAAGGGATTAATTTTTATCAATTCCTCTGCTAAGGAGTGTAATGCCAGAGAAACTGAGGCAAGATAGAGATTAGAGAGTTTTTTAATATTTTTTTAATTGGAGAGTTTAATTGACTGGACAGTACTCTCATCTCAAAGTATCCAGTAATGATAAACACTTTTATAGCTTTTCAGACAAAGGAAAGGAAGAAGAGTGGGACAAGTTAGAAGCCTTGGTTCTGTCAGGATGGGGGAAGCTGTAAATTTTTACTAAAAGCCAGAGTCAGAATGTTTGAATAACCGAAGTAAAGATGTCAGTGAAGTATCCGAAATAGTCTTTTCTTTTGGAATATTTTAGAGGGGTAGTGCCATAAATTCTTGGGGGCAGAAGGAGCTAGGAGTCAGGAAGTCTGATCTGCTCCTCATCTCCCATTGACAATTTATAACCTTAGAGCAAATGGTCCTCAGTCTTAATGAACCAGGGGGGTTTTACAACTTAAGGGACTGAGGCAGAACAGTTAAGGAAACTGAGATAGAACAATTCAGGGAAACTTAATCAGGACAATGAGGGAAACTAATGCAGGGAAACTGAAGTAGAACAGCTCAAGGAGACTGTGGCATAACAGGAGGAACCTAATATTGAAGACCTCATCACTCACCATTTAATACCTCTTGGTAGTCTTGGTCTATAGGCAGCTGGTGGAGATAGACTCTTTGGTTCCTGCTGATAGCTTTAAGTGGAGTTACACTAGTCCCTGTCTGCCTCCCCTGTGTGATGCAACTTATCCCAAAGGTAGTACAGACATCACTGGCCAGGATGGCAAAGACTGAAAAACCTGGAGGGGGTGGAGGGTGAGGGTGGAGGTGTTCAGTTAGACTTAGAATATTAAAAGAATGAGGATGGACCCCAATAGAGAAAAAGGACAAATTGGGTCCAGAGAGATTGGAGACTGAGAACAAGATGGTTGAGGAAACATATCAAAAATGGTATGAGGTCTTCAAAGGTTAATAAATAAAAGGTTAATAAATAAAAAGGAGGGATTGTATGGAATAAACTAAGTGAAGACCTTATGTGATCTTGACCTATGCCCTAATTGTGATTTGAGACTTTATAATAACAAGTTGAGCTAAAAGCTACAGGTGTTCCACTATCTTAGGTAAACATTTCCTCTTGTCCCCCTCTTCCCCACATCTTAATTAGCATTTAAGTACTTAATGGTTAAAGAGTTTGTTATTTATTAGTATTCTTTTGTTTCTGAGATAGATTTCCCCTGGACTTTAAGCCTGGGACTTTCCCAGACAATGGGAAAAAAGGTCAGAGGGAGGAGTGGGGCCTTCTGGTTAGGATTTATATAATCTTGTGTTTTACAATTTGTATTTTGCTCTCCTTTACAGATGGTACCTTGTCTGTTAGGAGTTGCCCTTTCTCTGAAGATCCTAATAAATCTTTTAACTTTTCTACCTTGAGAGTCTCTAATTTTAATTTGGGTGGGGGGGTCATAGTTGCCCACACAAATTCATTTAGACTATAATTTTGTTTCTTATAATCTTAATTTCTTAATTCTTATAATCTTTATTTCTTTTTCTAAATGATTCAAAAGACGTCTTTCTCCAATTTCTCTGGTTAGCATTTTCTCATTCTTGAAATTCGCACAAATGTAAATTCATTGAGGGCAGAGACTATTTCATCTTAACTCTTTTATTCCCAGGATAATGCTTTGAATAAAGTAGATGATTAGTAAATATTGTTGAATGGAATTGAACTAAATGAAATGAACTAATTTGATGAACCTTTTAACTCTGGGGTTGACTTCTATTGTATAAATGAAGTACTTAAGTTTTTTTTTTTTCTCTCCTGTTCATTTTTCACTTTGTAAAGGAGCTGTTGAGGTTCTATTGTGCTTCTAACAAGGATATGTACACCAGAACGATCCTTTATTCACTACTAGTCTAACTTATAAACTAGAGTTGAGTCCTGATAGCTAGAAAAGTCAAAGATAGAACTTAAAGGGGCTATGGAATCTGTGCCTAAAATATTCCGGCCATCTAACTTCTGCCTTTCTTCTCTAACTGGCACTCCACCCAGACTTGTCCTCAACTTTTTTCCATCATAAAACTTACCTGTTTTTAGTCCCATTTATCTATCTATCTATCTATCTATCTATCTATCTATCTATCTTTATTATTATTATTATTTTTTTTTGCTGAGGCAGTTGGGCTCAAGTGACTTGCCCAAGATCACGGGTCCCCTTCATTTTTAAAAGGGCTTTAAACCTGAATTTATTCTTTAAAAATATCCTGATCATCTCATGTAAATATAAATAGTTTCTTTGGTAATTTTCTGTATTTTTAATTCACTTAAAATATTATTTTAAGCAAAGGGTCTATAGAATGTACCAGAAAGCTAAAAGGGTCTTATGGTTCAAAGAAACTTGCTCTGAACTATTCGAAGCAACAGCTAGTTATTTTGACCAATCTAATTGTGGGAATTTTAGTAGATACTAAGAGTTGAAGGAATATGTTCACTTTCCTAGGTTATGAGGTGAGAAATGCTGAAAAGTTGGGTTTCCACATTGTTGCAAGCTTGGAGATAGTGTGGGATAGTGGATACCACTGAGTTTTTAGAATGTGAGAGGTTAAAGAAAGCTAAGATGCCACAGAACAATTCAATTATCAATAGAAGCCTTGAACAAACAAGGAATTGGAGGGGCTGGGAAAGCACAGGTGGATTCAACCCATCAGAAAGAATCTTGTGGTTTTGAGAAAAATCATAAACTTAAAATAATAGCCCATCCAGCTCAAACTAATTGGGGTCAATGACTGGACTTGATCAAATCAGTATGGTGCCTGCTTAAGCTAATTGAATATTAAACAATACACCCTGTAGGAGGAGTTTACAGTCATTTTTGAACATGGAATGTAAGGGGGGGGCACATGTATTATACATATTCAAGAGAAACATGGTGTCAGAAAGATTGTAACCCGGAAGAAACAGACCAATCCGTTCTGTGAAGGAGGGGCTGTGCTACACTTGCAAATATAAAGGTTCTCCCACTTCTGTGCTCAGCATTTCCTATTCTTGAAGAGGAGTGGAGCCTGCTTCTGGCAGAAACATTAAGATGATTCCTTAAGATTCTTCTTTAATAAATTTTCCTCGATATCTGATTTTCAGTGTCGAGTGTTATTTCTAACAAAGTATACATATTTCAACAGAGGACTTCTTAGTGACAAGATACCTAATTTCAGACACTAATCTTCCCTAAGGAAGTTTTTATTCTTTTGGGGATATAATCTTTCAAGTACTTTAATATATATATGTTGGACTAGATAGTTAATTCCAAAGTTAGAGTTCCTTTTAATGCTCAAATTTTTTTATTCTTTGAGATAATTCCTTACTCCATCTATATGAAAATCCAACCTATTTGAAAATAGACGGTCTTGTTTATAGTACAGGGGAATTTATTTGAGGTATACCAAGGGAACTTTTCAGGCTGAAGATTTTTGTAAACTAACCACAGGGCAGCTTTCTAGTGCTTTCATATACACAGTTCATTTGTTCTCATAGCATGGATTATCCCCAATTTCCAAATATGGAAACAGAGGACCAGATAGGTAAATGATTTCCTTTCAACTGGTACTTTGTTTTCTGTGTTCAGAAGTAGTGAAGTGGGTTTTTTTTTTTTTTTTTTTTTTTGTATTAATTTTTGCTTTACAGTGTTCATGCTTTTGACTTGTCATGTTCTTCTGGGAAATCTATTTTCCTCCCCCCAGGGCCTCCCCCCAGACTACTCCTCTTTCTGCTCCTCTCTTTTCTTACTGGGAGATATATTTTCTAGAGCTAAGGCCCACCAAGCAAGCTGGGTGCTGAGCTTGTTCTAACAACAGTACCCACTGGATGAACTGTTACAACTAAACCATAGAATTGGCCCAAACCAATCCCATGTGATCCCTGAGCAAGCACCTGCAGGAACCACATTCTGGTCACGACACCTTGCTCTGAATAGACTTTTTGTCACGTGGTCTACTTGCCACATTGTAGGTCTTAATCTTCACTACTGCTGTTAGACCTTATTGCTTGATTCTTTGTCTATTCACAACTATGTGTAGCAAGGTTTAATCCTTGTTGTCTTGGGTCTCCTGGTATGCATGTCTAGTTTCCATCCTCCAATTGGATAAAGAAGGTTTTTTGTTTATAATCTCTGTGAGTTCTTGAGATTTTATTTTATTTTTTCAGAGTTGACAAGTCGTATAAAGCTTTTACTATAACCTTTGTGGGTTTTTTAGTAATTTATTTCTTATCAACAACAGTCTTTAGGTTGTCTCTATGCATTCTGTCTTTGAGAACAATATGGGTACATTTTCTTTTAAAATTATTGCTTTTTATTTTTTACCTTCCAGATTGTCCTTCCATATATCTGTATTCCTAATCCATGGTTCTTTCTTTTATTTTGTTTGTGAGACTTATCACTGCAAATTCAAGTTTTTTTATTCTGCCAATTACTTCTGCTGCACATTTTATAGATTCTGCTCTCACAACTCTCATTTATCTTATAAGCCCTTTAAGATCATTGTGTGGTGGTTCTGATGGTCCACACTCATAGTCTGCTCAAAACTGCATATATAGCTGATGAATGTGGATCAATAAAAACTACATATCTAGATAAGGAAGATGGAGCAATTAAAACCTCTTATCTATTGCTCCTTATTTGTCTCCTCTGAATCCCCCATCTTAACTTATTTTTCTTTTTGTAAAAGCTTTTACTTGTTTCATTCCATAAATTATGATCTTCCTTATCTTTGTTTCATAACTTTGTAGTCTGTTAGCCTGCTAGCTAACCCCCAAAATTTTAGTATAAAAAACCCTCCTGCACTATTTCTAATTTTCTAGACTTTCTTTAGAGGCTAGCTCATTATTTTGGTATAATAAATAAAGTCTTTAGTGACTATGAGAGAATCTCCTTGAATTCTTTCAGTCTGACTATGAATCATGACTCACACATTCAATTCCATGTTTTAATCTACAAGGTCTCTCTATCTTATCAGATATTGAATTGTTTTCCTTTGATTTTTAGTGTTTATTCATAGGTAACTTGCTTCCTGGGTCTGGAGATGATTTCTCCTGCTTATGCTCAAGATTTTCAAGTTTTCTTTCTCTTGAGTTCTTCAGATTTCATTCCTCATCTCTTACTTTTCCCTATTGTTCACTTTCTAACTCCCCCTCCCTTATGATGATAGTTTTCCTTGGGGCTGGATTTTTTCTTATACACTAGGTATTCAATACTGTACCAATCTAGGTATCAGTCTCAAATGACTTCTAAAAGGTTGAAGCTGACCCTAGTTGGATGCTGGGTTCTTTCTCTCAGACTTAGTGGAATATTGTGTAGCCAACTTTTCCCTTTTTCACTGCCCCTCTCTCCCCTTCCCCCACTCTTGATTTTACGTTTGGTTCCTTCTGTCTCACAGTTTTCTGGCCCAGTGGCACAGAATGGTCATATTGATGTTGTTTTTTTTTTTTTTTTTTTTTTTGGTGTGTGTGGCCTTGGTAAGTTTCTGCAGATTAGAATTTAGACCTCCATAGCTTTGAACATGGGCAGGGGTAGTCAGGATATACTTCCCTTCTGTTGCCAAGTCATGAGTTGACTTGTACAATTCTAGTACAAACTTCCTGCTAGAAATATAGTAACCAAGATTTAGATATTGGTTCATAGAATTTTCAACTTCTTTTGAATTCTTGGTACCCTAGCCAGAAGTATCAAACTGATTGTCCACCTAAAAGTAGTTAGCTAAATTCCTAAATGAATTCCAAACCAGATTAAAATGTGATTAGGAAATGTTTTATAAATAAACATATAACAGATAATGTTTAGTTATGGCTGAGTCAATATGTTTGACACTACTGGGTAAGAACATAGAGACAGATAAAGTTGCTTTACCTTTGGTACAGAATTTCTATTTTGGAGAGGTCTGAAAGGTTTTCAGGATCAGAGAAAGTATCCAGTCTTCAATTATATTGGCTACATGACTGGTGAGTGATTTCAAAAATTATTTAGCCAGTTGAGTGGTGGAAACAGAACTTAAGCCTGCACATTACCCATCTCATGTCCTTTTCATTACAAGGAGAGATCTTTACCTAGGTAAATATAAAAAATATTTTGATAACTTTCTTTCAATATAGTTGGTTTCCTTTTCAACCTTATTTATTTTCTTTTATGCATTTAAACACTATTCTGAGAAGGGCTCTATTAGCTTCATGGGACTGACTGCCAAAGAAGTCTGGGACACACACAAAAAGTTAAGAATTCCTGCTCACCACCAAATTGTACTTAAGATTTAAAATATCGCAAGATAGAGATATGAATCTCAGTAATTTTTCCTCAGAATAAGAAACTGAGGAAAAATTTCTGAGATTCATACTAGTTCCTTTTTCATCTCTGAATAATGTTCTATGAATCTATCTTTTGCCTCTGAATCAGCAATTTGAACTTATCCTTAAGAATTTATGAAACAAAGTTTAATTTAAAAAATTGTATTGTCTTCTTCCCCATCCTTCATGTTTCCTTATCCTAACCAGCCTACTGGCCAACAGGAGAGCAGAGTGATCCAGCAGACAGCTCTGAATTTGAATTTAGAAGACCTGAGTTCCAATCCTACCTTCCTGTGTTACCTCTGGCAAGTTTTCTACCTCCTATGGGCTTTGGTTTCCTCTTTGTAAAACAAAGGGGCTTAACTGGCTTACACAATCTTTAACCAGTTTAGATCCAAACTCAAGTCCAGAGATCCAAAGTTTTGTTATTTATATATTCATTCATTCATTTATTTATATGTTTGTTTATTTATTTTTGATGAGGCAATTGGAGTTAAGTGACTTGTCTAGGGTCACACAGCCAGGAAGTGTTAAGTGTCTGAGATCAGATTTGAACTCAGGTCCTCCTGACTTTAGGTCTGGCACTCTATCTACTGCACCACCTAGCTGCCCCTTTTAAAAAATTTGTTTTGTTTTGTTTCATTTTTTTTTTCAAAACCTCTTTAGGAATTAACTCTTCCCTCTATGAAGCATCTTCATTTCTAAAATAAGATATTGGCTCTGAAAAGGATCTTCCCTTTCCACCTGGCATCAGCTTTCGACCACTTCAACAGCTTATATTTAGGGAGGAGACATCATGCACACTCCATGATATAGATCAGATGAGGAATGCACTGTTGTTTCATTTAGCAATTTGATGCTTGTGAATTATGCTCGCTTGAAAGGCTCAATTATTTCCAACTGAAATCCAGCAGCCTAAAAGCACATTGTTGAAGAGCAAAGTTTCTCTTAATGTATTTTAAGTGATTTCAAGAACATGCCTGGATAACCAGTCATTAGTATCAAATAGTCAGCCTCAATAATTGCCTTCATAATGTTAATCCTGTGGGTTTCTGGTAGAACAAGAGAAGGCCAGATTCTGGGACTGGCATTTTGTGTATCACAGCTTGTCAAAGTTAGAAGGCAATGTGGGGACTAATAGTCCACCTCCCTTCCCCACTTCCAGACCTTGTCTATAAAAGCAAGAAACTGAGGCCTCAGGAAGAGAGGGGTCTTGGCAGAAAAAGAACCACAAAATTTCAGAATGGCAAAGAACTTCTGAGACCATCCGATCCAGTGGAGAATAGCAAGGTTTGTCTTTTTCACTTCAAAAAGCCTTCTGTAAATTGAATGAACAGTTAACTGAAGATCTATTGTGTTAATTTGAGAAGAGAGAAAGTGGATAGAGACCAGACCTGAGAGTCAGAAAACCAGGACTTAAGTCCTAAATACCTAAGACTATGTGCTATTGATCAATTTACTAAATTTCTCAGTGGCCCAGGCAACTCTCTAAGACTATCAGTTACAAAATAATTATTCATCTTCTTTAGTGGAGAGACTTTCCACACTAGGACTTCTCTATGTGAGTGGAGAGTTCAAAAAATATTGGTAGTTACTGTCATTCTGGAACCCCTTTAATTGTTTCTACACATCAGCTAAATGAATTATGTTGTTTGAAATCCTGGCTAAATAAATACATGAATAAGAAACCTTAAACTCAATCTGGAAGTAAGAGAGTCCTGCCAGGGCAAACACTGCTTTTTATGACTATTACTCCATCTTAACCAAATTCCTCCCTGAAGCCATATTTTAAAGCAGACTTTAGCTCTGAGAGATCTAATAAAGTTAGAAATTTTTAAAATGGGGATTGGATTTTAAAACTGCAATGTATGTGTTTCAGCTGTAAAAATGCTAAAAGTCATGGTCTTCCTCTTTAAATTAATTTTTTCAAGGAATTTTCTTAATCTCTTTCAATAGATCCATTCTCCATTACAGCAGAGAATTACTGATTGATTTCTTCTGCCCTTTATTGTTTCTTACACCTCATAAAACAAGTTAGCTGTAAATGATTGCTAACTAGAGTGGGGTGGGAAGAATGATTGAAAAAAACCTATGGGTTAGAACTAAATAAAATTTTTTTTTGTGTTGGCCTGAATGCTCCAGAGTAGCAAAGAGACTATAGGAGGATAGGTTGAAGAAACTGGGAATGCTTAGCCTGGGGAAAAGAAAATTTGGGGTGGATATGATTATTATCCTCAAATATATGAAAGGTTGCCATGGAGAAGAAGACACAGACTTGTAATGGTAGATGGCAAAGTACATAGCTGGACTTAGATCAGCTGGTTACTGATAAATGTTTAACAACTGGCTTCCCAACTTCCACCTTTATTCAAAACCTAGTGTGCCTGTATATATCTATATATCTATATATTTATATAGATATATATAAAACTATTATAAATGTTTCTGATATAAAGGATGTGTAGCATATTATTTATAAATAGTAATAAAATAGACAATTTTTTATTGTGAATTCTATATATTGTCATTTGATTTTCATAAAAAGTTTTTTTTAATCAAACTTTTCATTTCACTTCACTTAGCATCACTTCATGTAAGTCTTTCTAGCTTTTCTGAAATCATCCTGCTCATCATTTCTTATAGAACAATAATATTCCATTACATTCATATACCATAACTTATTCAGCCATTTCCCAACTGATGGACATTCACTCAGTTTTCATTTCCTTGCCCCTACAAAAATGACTGCTACAAACATTTTTGCACATGTGGGTCCCTTTCTCTCTCTCTCTTTTTTTTATTATCTCTTTGGGATATAGACCCAGTAGAAACACTGCTGGATCAAAGGGTATGTACTGTTTGATAGCTCTTTAGACATAGTTCCAAATTGTTCTTCAGAATGGTTAGATCAATTCACAACTCTACCAACTATTAATATCTCAGTTTTCCCACACCCCTTCCCATATTTATCATTATCTTTTCCTGTCATTTTAGCCAATCTGAGAGGCATGAAGTGGTACCTCAGAGTTGTCTTAATTTGAATTTCCCTAATGAATAGTGATTTAGAGCATTTTTTTCATATGACTAGAAATAGCTTTAATTTCTTCATCTGAAAATTGCCTGTTCATATCCTTTGACCACTTATCAACTGGGAATAGCTTGTATTCTTATAAATTTGAGTAATTTCTCTCTCTATAGTGATACATCTCCTCTCTCTCTCTCTCTCTCTCTCTCTCTCTCTCTCTCTCTCTCTCTCTCTCTCTCTCTCGATATATAGAGATACACATTTTGCTCTATAGAAATATATAGAGGTAAAATATATTTAGAAATGAGCCCCTTATCAGATACATTGACCATAAAAATCCCCCCTATTTTCTATTTTCTGTCTAATCTTGCCTACATTGGTTTTGTTTATACAAAACATTTTTAATGTAATATATTTGAAATTTTCCATTTTGCATTTCATAATGTTCTCCAGTTCTTCTTTGGCTATAAATTCCTGCCTTCTCCACATATTCTTTATAGTATCACCTTTTATGTCTAAAACATGAACTCATTTTGACCTTACTTTGTCATAGAGTGTTAGGTGTTGATCAGTGTCTAATTCCTGCCATACTATTTTCCAGTTTTCCCAGCAATTTTTGTAAAATAGTGAGTTATTATCGCATAAGCTGGAGTCTTTGGATTTATCAAACCCCATTGATTACTCTGTATCATGAACCTTAGGTAGAATTGTCATTTTTATTATATCAGCTTAGTCTATACATGAGCAGTTGATACTCTTATAATTGTTTAGATCTAACTTCATTTGTGTGAAAAGTGTTTTGTAATTGTGTTCACATAGTTCTTGGCTTTATCTTGGCAGGTAGACTTTGTATTATCTACAGTTATTTTAAATGGGATTTCTCTCTCTCTTGCTGCTAAACTTTATTGGTAACATGCAGAAATGCCAGTGATTTATGTGGATTTATTTTATGTCCTGCAGCTTTGCTAAAGTTGTTAATTGTTTCTAGTAGTTTTTTTAGTTGATCTCTCTAGGATTCTCGAAATATAACCATTATATAATCTGCAAAGAGTGATAATTTCCCTTCTGTTTCCTTCTCTGCTCTAATTCCTTAAATTTTTTTCTTCTATTGCTAAAGCTAACATTTCTAATATAATATTGACTGGTGATAATGGGCAATGTTGTTTCACTCCTGATCTTAATGGGAATGATATTAATTTATCCCCATTACATATTATACTTGCTTATTGTTTTAGATGCTATTTATCATTTTAAGGAAAACTCCATTTATTCCTATGCTCTTTAGTGTTTTAAATAACAATAATATTGTACTTTGTCAAATGCTTTTTCTGCATGAAATTGATATAATAATATAATTTCTGTTAGTTTTCGTTTTGGTATAGTCCAATTATGCTGATAGTTTTCCTAATATTGAACCAACCCTGCATTCCTGGCATAAATCCTACTTGGTCATAGTGTATTATTCTGGTAATAAATTGCTGTAATTTCTTTGCTAACATTTTAATATTTTTGCATCAATATTCCTTTAGGAAATTGGTCTATAAATTTCTTTCTCTATTTTGACCCCTCCTGGTTTAGATATCAGTATCTGTGTCACAAAATGAATTTGGTAGTATTCTCCTTCTTCCCCTATTTTTCCAAATAGTTTATATAGTACCAGAATTAATTGTTCTTTAAATGTTTGGTATAATTCGCTTGTAAATCCAGGAGATTTTTTTTTCTTAGGGAGTCCATTAATGGCTTGTTCAATTTCTTTTTCTAAAATGGGACTATTTAAGTAATTTATTTGCTCTTCTGTTAATCTAGACAATCTATACTACTTCCCATTTTTATACAAATTATTTTTATTAGCTAAAATCTCTTTCAGTTTAAAGATACTGATTGTAATAGGACTAAATATCTTTTTAGCTTTTTGCATAGTTGCAGGGATTGAAACAAAGTTTAATTCTATTATCTGCAAAATCCTGAAACTCATTCAAATCAACTTCCTATTTTAAAATTTCACTTAAGTGATAGTTTTTTTTTCCTGTGTATTAGTTCTTTAGAAGATCAAATTGAATATTCCAATAAATCAAAACAATTAAAATTCCTTTATCTTTTTTTCTCTTTGATAAAATGTGTAAGTTCAGATGTTGAATTATATGAAGAATATTAAATTTATTGTTTTTCTTGTATGGAATGTTTTTAAACTTATCCAACTAAATCAAATGTGTAACTTAGATTTGGGTTTCCTACTAACAATCTATAATTTTTCCAGAGCTTTTATGGTTCATTTGATAATTTTTTCCACTTTCTGAATGTTAGCTGATCTTGATTGTATTGCAGTTCTAAATAATTAGAATTCTTCAAGAAAGTCAATTATTAAATAAGATCTTGAAAGGATGTAAGCCCTTTTCTATAATGAACCAGAATAAAGAGGAGAGCAAGAAACAAATGTATTTATAATGCAGGATATGTGTACCATACTGGTACCATGCCATATTATGTGCAATTTGTAAACTACATGCCAATCCATCTTGATCCTAATACTTGTCCCATTTAAATAAATTCAATTTCAAATCCAAAGTACAATTTCTAACTTCGTTTTTTTATATTGATGATGAATAGAATACATTTTTATCCACAAATATTTTTAAATGTCTTTTAAAATGTTCATTGTAGTTTTCCCAGATTTTCTTCCCAGCATTGTTACTATCAGCACTATCAGAAGAAAATGCAACTAGTTTCACTTTCAAACATTCATGATAATGCCATAATAATTTGAAATAGATAATAATGTATTGAGAATACACTCTTTGGTGACTTACACCAATTCTTTTATAGCAATAAATAATATGACCAGTGCAAGAGCTGACTGAACAGTGGACTGATTATATTTAACACCTGGCTCTCCAAATTCTTGTTAGCATATTATTATTGTTCTGGATTCAGGAAGATCTGAGTTAAAATTCTGCCTTAGTCACTTAATTAGCTAAATGACTATTAATAAGTCTCAGTTAACTTTTGTCTACCTTAGTTTCTTCATCTGTGAGATAGGGATAATAATATCACCTACCTCTCAGGGTTGTTGTAAGAATTTCTTTTTAAAAAAGAGATAATATTTGTATAGCACTTTTCGAACCTCAGTGTGCTATATATATATATGTTAGGTAGCTATTATTATTCCCCTAGAGGGAAGCAGTATCAACATGTGGGAGTTTAATTAGAGGCATTGTTAGGCTCAATGATTCTTATTTTGGAGTTTGTAAGTTTAAATTTTTTTTGAATAACTATTTTTTCAATCTTATATATTTTATTTTATGAAGTTAGAAATGTTATCCTAAAAAGAGGTCCATAGACTTCACCAGACTGATAAAAGTATCCATGATGCAAAAAAAATAAAAAAAAAAATTAAGAATCCCTGATGAGCTTTACATATGGAAAGAAAAGGAGGTGGATAAATGGGCACATGGTTGTTCTAATAGCCTCACATTGGACGATTATAAAGACCTCATTTCTATAGCTCATATTTTACAAAGTCCTTTCTTTATAATAATTTCATGCTGTGGGCAATATGACTATAACTAGATCATTTTACAATTGAGGAAACTGAGCCTTCAAGAAGTTGACATAGGATCATAGAGCTAGTAAGTTTCAAAGCTGGATTTAGAATCATATTGTGATTTTGAGTTTGATGTTCTTTCTACTATCAGATTGCTTCTTGCTTTTTAAAATGCTGTAGTAAGATGATAGCCCTGGATTTTTGTGACTCATAGACGCTTTCTTTTTTTAAAATTAATTTTATAATTATACATTTTTTGACAGTATATATGCATGAGTAATTTTTTTATGACATTATCCATTGTATTAATTTTTCCAAATTTTCCCCTTCCTCCCTCCCTCTACTCCCTCCCCTAGATGACAGGCAATCCCATACATTTTACATGTGTTACAGTATAACCTAGATACAATATATGTGTATAAATCCAATTTTCTTATTGCACATTAAGTATTGGATTCCAAAGGCATAAGTAACCTGGATAGATAAACAGTAGTGCTAACAGTTTACATTCACTTCCCAATGTTCCTTCTCTGGGTGTAGTTGTTTCTGTCCATCATTGATCAACTAGAAGTGAGTTGGATCTTCTTTATGTTGAAGATATCCACTTCCATCAGAATACATCTTCATACAGCATTGTTGTTGAAGTGTATAATGATCTTCTGGTTCTGCTCATTTTACTCAGCATCAGTTCATGTAAGTCTCTCCAAGCCTCTCTGTATTCCTCCTGCTGGTCATTTCTTACAGAGCAATAATATTCCATAACCTTTATATACCATAATTTACCCAACCATTCATGGACATCCATTCATTTTCCAGTTTCTAGCCACTACGAAAAGAGCTGCCACAAACATTTTGGCACATATAGGTCCCTTTCCCCTCTTTAGTATTTCTTTGGGATATAAGCCCAGTAGTAGCACTGCTGGATCAAAGGGTATGCACAGTTTGATAACTTTTTGGGCATAGTTCCAAATTGCTCTCCAGAATGTTTGGATTCTTTCACAACTCCACCAACAATGTATTAGTGTCCCAGTTTTCCCACATCCCCTCCAACATTCATCATTATCTTTTCCTGTCATCTTAGCCAATCTGACATGTGTGTAGTGGTATCTCAGAGTTGTCTTAATTTGCCTTTCTCTGATCAGTAGTGATTTGGAACACTCTTTCATATGAGTGGATATAGTTTCCATTTCATCATCTGAGAATTGTCTGTTCATATCCTTTGACCATTTATCAATTGGAGAATGGTTTGGTTTCCTATAAATCAGGGTCAGTTCTCTATATATTTTGGAAATGAGACCTTTGTCAGAACCTTTACTTTTAAAAATATTTTCCCAATTTGTTACTTCCCTTCTAATCTTGTTTGCATTAGTATTGTTTGTACAGAAACTTTTTAGTTTGATGTAATCAAAATCTTTTATTTTGTGATCAATAATGATCTCTAGTTCTCCTCTGGTCATAAATTCCTTCCTCTTCCACAGGTCTGAGAGGTAGATTATCCTCTGTTCCTCTAATCTATTTATGATCTCATTCTTTATGCCTAAATCATGGACCCATTTTGATCTTATCTTGGTATATGGTGTTAAGTGTGGATCCATATCTAATTTCTGCCATCTCATAGACCCTTTCAAAGCTGCTCTTACTGTTCCTTTTAACTTGATTTTACCTGTATATAAATGCTGGAGATAAGGGAGGGAGTAAGCCCAGGATGGTGTTTCTGAATTTAAACACCATGGTAGTGGATGTTATACTTCTTTGTTGAAATTCTATCCATATAGTCTTTCTTGATTCTGAAAGAACTTCCTCCCATAAATCCTATAGTAAGAAAGAGGCAGTATGGGGCAATGGAAAGATCATTGGGCTTAAAGAACATATATACTGATTTTGACTTTTGGTTCTGCTGCTGTATGAACTGGACAAGTTCTCTTCATTTCTATAGGCTTCCATTTTCACATCTATAAAATGCAGAGGTTAATCTAATTGATAGGATTCTTCCAGTTCTAGATACTATACTATTTAGTTTAAGATTCTATATTCCTTTCTCATTACACATGACTACTAGATTTTTCAATTGAATTTTAGAGATATATGAGTAGTAACTATGGAATAAATAACAAACTTCATCATGCTAATGATAAAGAGTATGATTAATAATTTTCTGGATGCATTTTTATTTTTGCAGAGTGAAAAATTCTCAATTAGCTAGAAGTTATAATTCCTCAAAACTAAGTGCTTGATTCTTTCCTACTAATAGAATCAGTCTCAAGACATTACAAAGGAGGATGCTAAGGTGCAAGAGATATATTTATATAGATGGGTTAATGTTATTTTCTCTTAGAAAAGCCTCTTAAATTCATTTTCTCCTCAAAGAGTTGGAAGAGAAACGTTCATTAGTGTAAAGGAATGGTCAAAGATCACGGGATTCAGAGCTAGAAAACACAAATAGGGAAACTCATATAAACCAAGCTATTTGCTCAAGTACTCTGGATTTAAGGGGCTAATAATTTGGAGGTTGGAGAAATGATCATTTTCTCTTGTATATGTCCCACTATTTAGTGCAGAACTTTCAAAATGAGTAGTTCTATGAGTTTGTCAGTGTCAAAGAAATAAAAAGACAATCTACATACCAAAATTCTGAATCCAAAAGGTCCATTGAGAGTTATAACAGAGCTAACTGAGTTCTTCACATTTTAAGAAAGGGCCCAGAATAGCTAATTTTCACTTTCTTCCTGCCTCTGCTTTGGACTTTCTGGACTTTGTTACCATGCCTCAACATTTGGGGCCCCATTCTTTGTTTTTGAAGTTTCCTCACCCCAGAATATCCATCTGCCATGCTAGCCCTTTCTTTTCCCCTTGATGACCTCTCCTCTATGACCTCCATTTTGGAGAGGGGTCCATGCCAGCCAATCTTCAATCTCCTCATTGATCTGCTTCTAAGCTTCTGGATTTCAATGCTATGCTCCACTATGTTAACGTCCTTTCCCCTCTCCCACTTTTCAATTCCTGCTTGTGTTCTGTCTTTTCCCATTAAAATATAAGCTCCTTAAGGGTAGGAATTGCCTTTCTTTTTGCTCGTATTTGTATCCTCAGTGCTTAGCATGGTACTTGGCATACAGCAAGCATTTAATAAATGCTTGTTGATTTGCCTTCTGTGATAATAAAGGAAGGATTTGGAATGTGATTACTTCTGATATTCTTCATGGACCTGGGATGAACCTTCTGGGATGAAGCCGTACTTTCAAATCTGCACAGAGCAGGCAACATATGTAATATCTTGGATTCTGGGCTTTGTTGTTCTAAAAAGCTAATATTTTGGAGCAGCTATTTGCTTCACTGTTTCTTTATTTTGTTGTAGACTTTATAGGGTTTTAATTGGTGGGAAACACGGTGCCATCTATTGCATCTTTACCAAATCTATGTGCTGGGATCTTTGAGCATTCCAGTTGATGAAGGGGATGAAGCACCTCCAGTTCAGATTATGACTGACATTGCAGGTGGCTTGTTTTTCTTTCGACCTGTAATTTATTTACTTATTTATTTTTGTTATGGGAAATCTGGGCTTCTCACCATCATAAACTTCAGGAATAATCAGAGAATCATTCCCCTTCCAAAATGCAACTAAGTCTTCCCATGGTTTAAACATATTTTAACAATAAAGTCTCCTAAGCTAAGTTTTCAAACTTTCTATATAGGTATAGCAAAATGGTTAATAGACTCCAGAGGCCTATTGTTCAAGACTTCATTGTGAAGTGGGCAAAGTTGATGTATAATAGAGGTGCAGAGAGGTCACCCATTATACTCAGATCCAACAGGCAGTAAGTAGCAGAGTCAGTATTAGAGTCCTATGATTCCCAAATCAGGAAGTCCTTCAGAAAAATGGATGAACTTAATTTGAATCTCATGAAATCCATTTACTTGCCTATTGCCCAATCTTAGGATCTGTGAAGAGTTAGCAAGAAAAAAAAAGTTAGGATTAATTTCTGTTTCCTTTCTTAAAGGAAGGAATGACTTCTAAGAGAACTTAGAGGAAAAGCTTAAGTAGGGCTGATTCTGGAGAATAGATCTGAAAAAAAGACTCAGACAAAAGAAGGGGGACTAGTGAAGGGAGGGGGGAAAGAAGAGGGAGAGTTGCCTTTATTAAGCACCTATTATGTACCAAACAGTGTGCTCAATGCATTGTCATTATCTTATCTGATCCTCATAAAAATCCTGGGAGGTAGATTTTATTTCCTCATCTGTAAGTGAGGAAACTGGAACTAAGATAACTGGCTTGACCAGAGGCACACAGTTGGTAAGTGTCTGAAGCTGGGTTTGAACTCAGATTTTCCTGATTTCAGTCCAAGTGTTATCTACCTACCTATGTATAGACTAGTTTCTTGTAAGAGCTTGTATAATTCCCTTAGGAAATTTTTTATTATTTAATATTTTATTTCCCTGTATGTAGAACTATAACTAGAAAATTTTTCACCAAAGGCAAAAACAGGTGATGGAGAAAGTGGTGAGGTAGGGTTGGAGCAGTAGAAGTAGTGCAGAAGAGAATCCAACCATGGATACAATTGAATGTGGCAAGGAGCTGGTCTGGTTTTCACTTTTGTGAGTCATTGAGAGAGACAGACCTGGGATAAAAGGCTCTTGGTGATGGAATCCTAAGAGTGGCATCTGTGCTACAGGCAGGAAATGAGACGTTTAGGTGAGGTACAACAATGACAACCATCATGGGAAAGTAGCCTTCCCCTTCCTCCTCAATGTTAGTATCTGGTGGCTGGAAGAGCTATTGGGTCTGTGTTGGTTCCACCTGTATGCCTTTCCCATTCATCACCAAAATCCTCTTCCAGCGTCTCACTTTGGTCCAAATATGATCCTGAGTAAAGTAAAAACTCTGATAGGTTATGCCAGGCTGGAAAAGCTTCAGCACAGGTCTAATGATGGATTGTATCTCTGGCACTTGAGGATAGTCTTGTTTAATTCAAAGAAGTTCATCATCAAAGGACTGATATCTGATAATAAATATTTTTGGCTACTGAAACTTGTAAATCATTTTTCTAAGGCAAGAAAGAGTCAGATTCTGTATCAACAAAGGGAGTATATACCTACACCTTATGAAATATATATTTTTTATATTTGGCTTTCCCCCCCCCCCCCCCCCCCCCCCCCGAGGCTGGGGTTAAATGACTTGCCCAGGATCACACATCTAGGAAGTGTTAAGTGTCTGAGACCAGATTTGAACCTGGGTCCTCCTGAATTCAAGGCTGGTGCTCTATCCACTGTGCCACCTAGTTGCCCCCTGAAATATTTTTTCTTTAAAACTAGTATTGAAAAAATGTGTTTCTCTATAAAGTGTAATATATTCTAATTTAAGAAATGTTTACTTTTTGCAAACATTTATTGTCTTTCTCTCTTAATGTCTTCTCTTTAATTAAACAATAAAAGAAAACAAAAAATAAGACACTCATAAATATTCATAGTACAGCGAAACAAATTCCCATATTGGCAATGTCCAAAATTATATGCCCCATTCTGCATTTTAAGCCCATCATCTCTCTGGCAGGAGGTACATGGCATGTTTAATCATCTGACTTCTGGACTCATGGCTTATCATTACACAGAACAGGGTTATAAAGTCTTTCAAAGTGTTTGGTTGTCATTATATAAATTATTCTCTTAGTTTTCTGTTCATTTTACTCTCCATCAGTTCACAAAGGGCTTTCCAATTTCCTTTGAAACTATCCATTTTGTAATTTCTTATGGCATCCTATTCCATTATATTCATATATTATAATGTGTTCAGCCATTCCCCAGTTAATAAGCATCCCTTTAATTTCTGGGTTTTTTTTTGCCAAGACAAAAGAGTTGCTGCAAATATTTTTGTACATGTAGTTCTTTTTTTCTTTATTTCTTTGATCTCTTTGGAATATGAACTATAGTAAACTCTTGCCCTCCTCCCCTAAACCCCCACCCTGCCATTATAAAGTATGCTTCTATGGCAAAGGACAAAAGAAAAGAGCTTCTCCCTTGGATAAATTGGGCAATGAGAACATGGTCTATAAAGGATTGATAATGTGACAGAGAGAGAGAGAGCAGAAATGATAGCTGGGTTTGATAGAAAGAGAGTGAAAATCTTAGGTAGAAAGAGAACTTGGTTCCATCCTTGATGATTCCTGTTGGGAGTTTTTTGTTTTTTGTGTTTTGCTTTTTTGCTTCCCAGGCTGGGTGGTGGAAGTAGAAGCAGCCCAGAATTAAATGAATAGCAGCAAATTATTAAAATTTTTTTGAATAGACAGTATGTACATGGGTTCCTTTGAAAGTAAACATACCTAAGCGGGAGATGTAAAGGGCTAGAACTGAGCAAATGCACTTGGATAATGGAGCATGAGAGACTAATTGCCAGTTGGACAATTCTCTATTAATATGTTGAAGGATGACCCTCCCCAACTATTCTGTGTTGGCTGGATGGGTGGGTGTGGACAAAGAAGAGGAAATAACATGAGTGGGTGGAGTAGGAGGAGGAGATTGATTCTTTCTCCTGGCCGTGGAGAGAGAGGAAGGAGGTGTGGAGATTGCTAGATCTAATCCCCCGACCAGGACCCCAAAAGACCAAGAATAAAGACCTTTGCTTACCCTGATTCTGAATGATTCTCTAACTCTCTGTAGGTTGGTAGCAATAGTAATTGATGCAAGGGTAGAGGAAACCAATTTGGGTTGTACACCAGAGATAAGCTTTAGAATTTTCTTATGTATAGCTAGTTTGTGGAAGAGGAAGCAGGATCAGGCTGAATTCAGTGGTGGTATATGATTGTTCTACTGGCTCATTTTTTAATTTTTTAATTTTTTTGAGCTGCTGGTCTACTGGGTATGAGTGAGAAAATGATTGGCCAAATAATAGAGACTGTCTATAGGTTCATATTTTCTTCAGGATCTTTTTTGTATGGATTTTGTTGAACTTCCATGACAGTTAAGAGCCTGTGTAGATTGTGGAGCACATATATTCCTTATGCTTAATTAATATTTAGACTCTGAATATTGGCTATATGATGCTTCAGAGTCAGGATACAGAATAAGCATCAAAAGAAGGATGAGTGACAATGTTGTCTTCTGTTGACTGAACTAAAAATCTGAGCTTTTCATCACTGAACTCAGTATCCCATCACCAGGAAAAGTGCACAAGTGGTGGCCTTTTCTATATGACATTTGAAAGTAGAGAAAATATGTGAGCTGAGCTGAGCCAGCAAACCATTAATTGGTGATTGGATGATAAATGATCTTGACTCAAATCTAGTAACTGGACATTTTCCACAAAACCCAGTAGAAATGATAAAATCACAGCTTGGATTCTGGGTGTTTATTACATTCTAACTGTGCAGTTTGGAGATATAAATTTGACTTTGTAAAAGAAGAAAAGACAGATGAGTTCACTAAGAGAAAAGCTGGACAAGGGCTTTTTCCAGACAGCCACACCAACCACAAGACCAGTAGCATTAAATGATGGAGTTGCCTACAGACACTTTTCATTTAGCAATTTTGCATGCCAGTGATGATTCAAATAGGCTGTGCCCAAGCTTCAACTTATTTATCGCCATTTTCTTTCTTGTCTTTCAGTCAGTGTCAGGGTCCTAAGCTTCCAAAAGAGACAGAAAAAGTCAGTATAACAGAATAGGGAAAAATCCAAACAAACAATACATACACAGAGGAGAAGGGTTCTGGTATTGGCTTAATCACTAATGATAACAGAAATCACATTTATGCAGTGTATTAGGTATAATAAAGTGCTTTTCCTCACTACAACTCTATGAGGAGGGTAATCTTGGCTCCATTTTACAAATGAAAAAACTTAGGTATGGAGTAGTTAGGAGACTTGCCCCTAAAGTTTTGTGGTTGGAAAGTGGCAATGATAAAAGAATCATACTGAGTGAACTGGAAAGAGTTACTTCTCATCTATAAATAGAGGGGATGGGTCTAGATGACTATCAAATTTGTAATTAGTAGAGCTAAGTTCAAATTTCATACCTGATGCTTACCACCTGTGTGAACTTGAGTAAGTCACTTAATTTGATATACTCGTGATGACTGGGTATATGATAAATAAATGTTATCCAACTTCAAGTGGGCTCTTACTGTAATAAGGCAGTCCTTTTTCTCCCTTATTGATTCTATGTTTTGCTACTCAGAGAACTATTAAAAAACTGTTCCCTCAATTTTCTCACTTTTCCCCTTTCTTTCTTATTTTCAGCTAAGGACTTCAACTTTTTACTAAGGAAATAGAGGACATTTGATATGTTTCCTCTTAACCCATTTTCTTAATCTCAATCTCTTGCCATTATCCTATATTTATTACTAATTTATTTCAGTTTCTATTAAAGGCTTTTTTTCTTTGCCAAAGCCAACTCTTCCATGTGCACTTAACCCCCTTTCTGTCTTCTACCTCAGACTGCGACTTCAGTCATTCCTGCCATATTCTCTCTTGAATCATTAACATCTCCTATCCTCTTGCTTTTTCTCTAGTGTCTTCAAACAAGTACTTTGACTATTTTCTACCATCCTTTAAAGCTGTTTCCCTCTCCCTTCCTCTTTTCCTACCCTTTCTTTCCATATGTGTGTGTATATAAATATGTAGATAGATATTTAGTATATGTGAATACACACACATCTACCTACATGTATACATACACACATTTATATATTTTCCATTTTATATTTATATATATTCCATTAAAGTCTTATATCTCTCCATCCTTTCTCAACCAAATATCTTAAAAAGCTATTTATACTTACAGCCTTCTCTTTTCCTCTTATTAATTCCTCAGCTCTTTGTTATTTGATTTTCAGCTTCATTGCTAAATTAAAAATGCTCCTTCCAAAGCTATCAAGTTCTTAATTGTTAAATCCTATAGTCTTTTCTGTATCCTTATCTTTCCTAATCTAATTACTCACATTTGACACAACCATCCTTACTTCTTAGTTTTCCTATCTTCCCCATCACTTCCCTAGTTCCTTTATTGACTAATCATCTACAGCAAATTACAAATTACACTAAATTTATGACAATAAAATTAAGCTAACCTAAAACATTTAGTTTTAGGCCTTCCTCTCTTTTCTTTCCACATTCTCCAAGTAACGTCATTAGGTCCCATGGATATAACTATTTATGCAGATGATTCACAGATCTTTATATTTCAATAGATCTATACCCACAATTGACTATTGGCCATTTCAAATGGACTTTCCCAGAGAGATCTCAAACTCAGCATGTCCAAAATTGAACTTGTTATCTTTATCCCCAAACCTTCCCCTCCAAACTTCCCTATTTCAAAGGCACCACATTGCTTTTAGTTTTACAGGATTTAGGTTGATGTTATTCTTGTCTTTTTATTTTCCCTCCCTTCACAGATCTATTCAGTTACCCCATCTTGCCATTTCTACCTCCAAACATATTTTATCTCCAAGTATTTCTCTCTACTCACAGTCACCATTTTGGTTCAAGTTTCCATCACCTCTTGCCTACATTATTGCAACAACTTTCTTATTGGTCTCCCTGCTTTAGGTTTCTCCCCACACTAGTCCATCCAACGTATGCTACCAATGTGATTTTCCTTAACTACAGAGACATCCACTTCAAATGGTTCCCTGTTGCTTATGAGAGAAAATAAAAATTTACTCTTTTGTTTTAAAACATTTTGCATCCTGGTTTGAATCAGTATTTTTAGCTTTATTGAACATTACTCTGTGATGCAACCAAAGTGAATTTCTCTTTTTCCTCAAATACACTCCATCCTCTGTCTAATCCTTTTGCACTGGTTGTCTTCCATTCCCATATCACATTTCCTTCTCAGCTCTGTGGATCACAGAATCCTTCTCTTCTTTCAAGGCTCAGATCCATCATCTTTTTCTGATTCCTTTCCTGATTCTCCAATAGCTGGTGGCTTCCCTTCCTCCCAAATTTTCCTAGCTTCTCTATTAATATGAAAAATTCTTGTAGAAAGGGAATTTTAAACTTTGTATTTGTACCCATCCCCCCCAGAGGCTAGCATAGTGCTAGATACAAAATAGGTAGTGAACAAATGCTTGCTAATGGTTGATACTTTGCTTGGATATCAGCTTCCTCATTTATAAAATAACGGAATGGGACAAGAGGACCTCGGAGATCCCTTCTAGATATTAATTTATAGTTCTAATATATTTGCTGTGATTTTCAGTGGTTTCACCCATAAATCAAAAAAGTTAGATTAATGATCTTTAAGTTCATTTTTCTAAACTGATTATTCTGCAATCCTACTATTTCTAGCAGGAAGCTAGTTCTGACATTCTACGGCCCATTTTACAAAAGTTATCAAAAAACAGCATGGCTTACAGGGTTTGAAAACTTGATTCTGGGTCAGAAGATCTTTGTTCCAATATCTTTTCTGCTACTTACCACTTGTGTGATAACTTACCTCTCGGTTCCTCAGTTTTTTTCCACATGTAATATTAGAGGGCATATGGGTAGCATATGGAAAGAGTATTGGGTCTGGAGTCAGGAAAATTCGTCTTCCTAAATTAAAGTCTAATTGTAGATACTTTACTAGCTGTGTGATTCTGGGCAAGTCACTTACTACTGTTTGCCTCAGAAATCACTCCAATATCTCTGACAGGAAATACTGACAAAAAGGATCATGAAGAATTGGACATAACTAATTAATAATAACAAACTGTCACTGTCCTGCAATTTTGGAAACAGGGATACCTAAGAAATAAGACAAGATTCAAAATATACTATCAAGGACAGAAATGTTGCTAATCCTGTAACACAGACTCACTTAACCTGTGAATTTATGATTGTAATTCAGCCCTTTGGAGTTATTGTTGTTGCTTAGTCATTTTTAGTAATGTCCAACCCTTTGTGGTTGGTCTGTTGCAATCTTTTCCTCTTGGTCTCCCTACTTTTTCTCTTCCCACTTTTATCCATCCTTTTCACAGCTGCCAAAGAGCTTTCTAAATTTAGGTATGACAATATTATTTCCTTTTTCAATAAATTCTACAAACTTTATATTGTATTTGGAATCAAAGACAAACTCATCCTTTTGGAATTTAAAGCTCTTTAGAAACTGGTTCACAACAATAGAGCAGTAATGAATTGAACCAGCTATACCCAGCGATAGAACTCTGGGAGATGACTATGAACCACTACATAGAATTCCCAATCCCTCTATTTTTGTCTGCCTGCATTTTTTTATTTCCTTCACAGGCTAATTGTACATTATTTCAAAGTCCGATTCTTTTTGCACAATAAAATAACTGCATGGACATGTATACATATATTTCATTTAACTTATACTTTAACATATTTAACATGTATTGCTCAACCTGCCATCTGGGGGAAGGGGTGGGGGGAAGGAGGGGAAAAGTTGGAACAAAAGGTTTTGCAATTGTCAATGCAGGAAAATTACCCATGCATATATCTTGTAAATAAAAAGCTATAATAACAAAATTTTAAAAAAAGATAGAAACTGGTTCAAATTAACCTTTCTAGAAAATGTTTGTTGACTCAATCAATCAAAAAGTTTTTATGAAGCCCCTATTATGTGCCAGGCACCGGGCTAAATGTTAAGGATATAAATACAGAAGTGAAACACTCCTAACCTTTAAGGGATTAATTCTATCTATACAAGTATAAGGTGAAACAAAATATATAGAAAGAAAATGGATGGGAGCCAGTTAGGTGGAACAGTGGGTAGAGCCCTAGTCCTGGAATTAAGAGGAGTTAAATTCAAATGCAACTTCAGACACTTATTAGCTGTGTGATTTAGGGAAATTAACCCCAATTGCCTCTTTAAAAAGTGAAAAAAAGAAAGGAAATAGTAATTATGGGCAGAGGTACTAAGAACTTTGGGATTAGGAAAGGCTTTATGTTGGAGATGCCATTTGAACTGAGACTTGAAGGAAGTGATGGATGAGATGGGACATATTAGTGGAATGGACATTTCAAGCATGGGGTGTACAGAGTAAAAGCCCCAAGGTAGGTTAGGGTAGGCCCCATGCCATCTGGAAAAAATATCAAGGATGGTTTGGTTGAAACAAGAGCATATGAAGGTGAGTGATTTGCAATAAAGCTGGGAAGATAGATTGCAGATAGTTTGTGAAGGTTTTTAAATGCCAGAAAAATTTGTATATTATCTTAGAAATAATAGGGACACACTACTATTTATTAAGCAGGGGAGTGACATAATTAGATCATTTGCCTCTTTTTTGCCACTTGTTTATCCTAATCTAGTTTCTTCCACTGATCTTAAATTATATCACTTTGAACTGAATTTAATGCTACACATGGGAACTGACCAGAATAAAGTAATACAGCTCTATTACTTCTGGGCTTGTAGGTGGTACAGTGACTAGAGCACCAGTCTCAGACACTTACTAGTTGTGCAACCATGGGTAAGTCATCTAACCCTATTAGCCTCAGTTCCTCATTTGTAAAATGAGCTGGAGAAGGAAATTGCAAACTACTCAAGCATCTTTCCTAAGAAAACCTCAAATGGGGCCACAAAGAATCAGACAATATTGAAAAAACTGAACAACAACAACAACAGCAACTACTACTACCATTACAAATACTAATACAACACCACTACTCCTCTTGTCTTAAATGCAGCTTGAGATTGCATTAAGATTTTTTGGCTGCCATTTCACACTTTGCAGTCTCATAAAACTTCAGCTTTTTCTTAGATGAACTGCTTAGCTAGCCATGGCTGCCCCATGGAGGACTACTGAGGCTGATTTTTTTTTCCCTTCCCAAACCAAGTGTAAGGTTTCACAATACATTTTAATATGGATCAAAGCCTTAAATCTCAGGGAAAAAGTTCTGACTCTTGCATCTTAGGTATTCCTTAGTTGCATGAAGGAGGATTCTTTTATACAAATTTAAGGGGCAACATACTGATGCTCCTAAAATCCAGGGTCATGCTTCCAAGAGAGAGCTTATTGCCATCAATTTTAGTCCTACTCTCGTTTGAGTTTCCAGTTCTAAATGCTATAAATTGGTTGTAAAAATCTGAGTTTAAATTATACTCTAGGAAGAACACAGTGGGTGGCGGCTAAAATAACAAAGACATGTAGTTTTGGAGCAATGTCAAAATTTAGTTTGTTTTCTCCCTATCCGGAGTTTCCTCAAGCAACAAAGTGATGCGTTAGATAGAATGCTAGGCCTGGAGTCAGGAAGATTCATCTTCACCAGTTCAAATCTGACCTCAGACACTATCTGTGTGATCCTGGGCAAGTCACTTAATCTTGTTTGCCTCAGTTCCCTCATCTGTAAATTGAACTGATAGAGGAGTTGTTGAACCATTCCATTACCTTTGCCAAGAAAACCCCAGTAGAGTCACAAAGAGTCAGATACTACTGAAAAGACTGAACAACAATAAAAATAATTTTCTCTGATTATAGCTTGTGTCTTTATCTCCAGAGATATAGGAAAAATATGCCCAACTCCTAAGCAAGAATTCAAAGTAACAATGTATATTGAATATGGGACCAAAGCCTTATTTTATTCCAGAGATAAAATGTAGAAAGAAAAATAGGTTTCACAGTAATTCTTAAACAATATAATTTGTCTTTTTTCAGTGAATTTCACCTTTCCTCTGGGTTATAAAACATAAGCTTTGTAGAATTATTCCAAGGACTTAGACTTTAGTAAGGAAACATACTTAGGGCTTTCTAGAGAGGCAACCTTGAAGCTGAATCCTTGATTTTCCCTAAAGAACTTGGGTTTTCAATAGAAGAAAAATGAATATAGAGTTGTTAGAGAAACAATTCCCTTCCTACTGGCTTCTACCACATGAATAAACACTTCAGTGGCATAGAACAACGTCCAGGTTTTTTGCTCCTCTATGTCCTGTTTTAGTCTTTGGCATTTCTGTACTTCTGGGACACATGCTTGATCCTTGATTGTAAATACTCTAGACACTTCTTTAAAAGATTGAAGTTTAGGAACTCCTATCTCTTGACTGCATTATTTCTCCCTCCCTGGAGCTACTGATAGAATAGACAAGTACTGCTACCTCTTAAGTCCAGATACTCAGAGCCAAGATATCTGAAGTTCAGGAACTTTTGTTTTCTATCACTGCTCCTTGGATGGTATTCATTTCTGCATGAATCAGAACCTTTTCATGACTGTTATCTTGAGGTGATGGTAGTATTTGGTCTCTGGGGGGCTAGGCTGATGCACAGGAGTCATCTCTTAGAAATCAAAGTATGCTCTCATGTTTCAAGTCTCTTTGAATCTCCCTGAATGGGAAAAAGACTCATTTTGTAATTGACTTCCTTTTATAAGTCTAATGAAGAGGTCTACAAACAGCTGGTATATAGCAATTTGTTCTCAATTAGTGATGCTTCATCACTCAACCTTCATTATTGACTTTCTTGCTTTCCTTTAAATCCCAACTAAAATCTCACCTTTTTTTAAATAGATTTTTTTATTTTCAAAATATAGTAAAAATAATTTTCCAATTCACCCTTGCAAAACCTTGGGTTCCTATTTTTTCTCCCTCCCTTCCTCTACTTCCTCCCCTAGAGAGCAAGTAATCCAATATATGTTAAACATGTACAATTCTTCCTTGCACATTTCCACATTTATCATGCAGCACAAGAAAAATAGGATCAAAAAGGAGAAAAAATGAGAAAGAAAACAAAAAACCTAATAAACAACAACAAAAAGATGAAAATATTAAGTTGTGA
Source organism: Sminthopsis crassicaudata (assembly GCF_048593235.1). Lineage (NCBI taxonomy): Eukaryota > Metazoa > Chordata > Mammalia > Dasyuromorphia > Dasyuridae > Sminthopsis > Sminthopsis crassicaudata. Next base: position 553,430,199 of record NC_133619.1, read on the forward strand.
TCTGCATTCAGTCACCATAAATCTCTTTCTGAATGGAGATAACTCTCCATCACAAGTCTATTAAAATTGGCCTGAAGCATTACATTGTTAAAAAGAGCCACATCTATCAAAATTGATCATCACATCATCTTGTTGTTGGTGTGTACTATGATCTTTTGGTATTACTTCATTTAGCATTAGTTCATATAAGTCTCTCTAAGCTTCTCTGAAATCATTCTCCTGATTATTTTTTATAAAAATAATATTCCATAACATTCATATGCTATAACTTATTCAGCCATTCCCCAACTTATGGGTATCCACTCAGTTTCCAATTCTTTGCCACCACAAAAAAGGGCTGCTAGAAACATTTTTGCACATGTGGGTCCTTTTCCCTTTTTTATTATCTCTTTGGGATATACATCCAGTAGAAACACTGCTAGATCAAAGGAATGCATAGTTTGATAATTCTTTGGGCATAGTTCCAAATTACTCTCCAGAATGATAGGATCAGCTCACAACTCCACCAACAATGTATTAGTGTCCCAGTTTTCCCATATCCCTTCCAACAGTTATCATTATCTTTTCCTGTCATCTTAGCCAATTTGAGAGATGTGTAGTGGTGCCTCAGAGTTGTCTTTCTTTGATCAATAGTGACTTAGAGTACAAAGTATCACCTTGTATAGGAAGCCTTCCTCAACTCCTCTTTATTTCAATGTCTTCTTTATTTTAATTATTTCCTGTTGATCTTGTACATAACTTGCTTTGTATATATTTGTTTATATGTTGACTCTCTAATTAGATTTTAAGTTCCTTGAAGGCAAGGTCTGTCTTTTCCTTCTTTTTGTGTCCCCAGAGCTTGGGCACAATACCAGGCACATAGTAGATACCTAATGTTTATTTATTTTTATTAGTTCTCAGACCTAAGATATGTCTATGATTTTCTCAATGAAGTGCCAGTGAACACTCTCTGTAATAACTTCCATTAGGAGTTGGGATCAAATTCCTAAACAATAGTAGGCAATGTAACAAATCTCCACATAATCATGTTGATTCAAATGGCTGTCACTAGGTGACAGCAACTTGAATAAAGACAGGTGAGTTTAGATGAAACAGATTCTAAAGGTATCTCTGTGTAAGCTGCATCCAGTTTCCCTGCTTTGACTCAAATTCAAAGAATCAAATTTAATAATTCAACAAATATATGTATATGTTCATATGTCACTATATATACATGTACAGTAAGAATCATATTTTTGTTTTTCAGTGAATTGTTTTTCAGTGAAGTCAAGTGAAGGACTAGAGTTTATGTTGTATGAGGATTGGTTGAATAAATAGGAATATTTAGTTTAGAGAAGAAAAGAGTTAGGGGGTGCATGATGATTCTTTTAAAATAGGTGACTGTTACATGGAAGATTTAAACCCTTGAACTGCTATAGGCCTCTCTCTCTCAAAGCATTTTGGTTTTTTGTGGTTGTTCACTTGTGTCTAACTCTTTGTGACCCCATTTAGGATCATATGGGAAAGATTTGTCATTATTTTGTCCAGCTCATTTTACAGATGAAGAAACGAAGGCAAATAAGGTAAATGACTTGCCCAGGGTCATACAACTAATAAATGTCTGAAACCAGATTTGAATTCAGGAAATTGAGTCTTGACTCCAGACTCACTGTGTCACCTAGCTGCTCTGCCTTTTATTCAGTTGTTTGAAATCATTCTGCATATACTCAGAAAGGGCCTTGTCATCTTTGCTAGAATATAAGCTCCTTTCCCGTAAATATGTTTCATTCATTGTATTTGCATCCTCAGTGCCTACCACAGTGCTCAACACTGCTAAAAGTTATTTCTTTCTTTCTCTAAGTCTTGTCCTTGAACCTCTGCCATCAGTCCTAATCCTACTCTTTTTTTGATGATTCTTGTTAGGTGAGTTTTTTGCCTCACAGGCTGGGTGGTGGAAGTAGAAGTAGCCCAGAATTAGATGAATAGCAGCAAATTATTAAAATGTTTTTTGACTAGACAGTATGTACATGCATTCCTTTGAATGTAAACATATCTAACTCTCTGTAGGTTGGTAGCAATAGTAATTGATGCAAGGGTAGAGGAAACCAACTTGGGATGCACACCAGAGATAAGCTTTGGAAGTTTCTTTATATCAGTTCAAATAGATTTTCCCAGGTTTCTTTTGACCTACTCCTTAATCATTTCTTATAGTTCAGGAATAGTTTATTATATTTACATACCATGATCTATTCATCCATTCTCCATTTGGTAAGTATCTCTTTTGTTTACAGTTTTTTTTTTTTTTTTTTTTTTTTTTTTTTTTTTTTTTTGCTATATGAAAAGTGATGCTATAAATATTTTTAAATAAAAATGTATTGCTCTTTTCTTTTATATTGTTCATATTTCTTACTGTTCCAATATCCACTTTCTTTCCCTGTGAGCCATAAAAAAATAAAAAAGAGGAAGAAAAGTTCAGCAAAATAAACTAACATGTTGAAAAATTCTAATATCAGTATACCAGGTTCCAGATCAGTGGTTCCCCACCTTTTGAAAGAATATATATATCTCATTTGTCTTCTTTTTAAAGTGCTTAGGACCTAGGGGTTCTCAAACTACGGCCTGGGCCAGATGCAGCCGCTGAGGACATTTATGTGGCCCACCGGGTTATGGCAAATGGGCTGAGGGGCGGAGACTACAGTCTGGCCCTCCAACAGTCTGAGGGACAGTGAACTGGCCCCCTATTTAAAAAGTTTGAGGACCACTGGTAGGTAGTACAATAGATGGAACATTGGCCCTGAAATCAGAAAGACCTGAATTCAATTCAACCTCAGACACTTAGAGCTATGTGACCTTTGAGAAATTACTTAATCTAGCCTCAGTTTTCTCATCTGTAAAATGAATTGGAGAAGAAAATGGTAAATCACTCTAGTATCTTTGTGGTTTTTTATTCCATAATAGCTTTTTATTTTTAAAAGTACTTGCAAAGATAGTTTTCAACATTCACCTGTGCAAAAACTTTGTGTTCCATATTTTTCTCCCCCCCAACTCCTCTAGACAGCAATAATCCAATATATGTTAAATATGTGCAACTCTTATAAACATATTTCCACATTATCATGCTGCACAAGAAAAATGAGAGCAATAAAGAAAAAAAATGAAAGAAAAGGCAAGTAAATAACAAGAAAAGGTGAAAATACTATGTTGTGATCCACATTCAGTCCCCATAGTCCTCTCTGTATGCAGATAGCTCTTTCCATCACAAGTCTATTGGAAATGTCTTGAATCACTTCATTGTTGAAAAGATCACGGTTGATAATCATATCATCTTGGTGTTGCTGCATACAATATTCTCTTGGTTTTTACTTCATTTAGCATCAGTTCATGTAAGTGTCTCTAGGCCTTTCTGAAATCATCTTGCTGATTGTTTCTTATAGAACAATAATATTCTATTACATTCATGTACCACAACTTATTCAGCCATTCTCCAAATAATGAAAATAATAAAAATAATAAAATAATAAAATCCCTTTTGCCTTGTTTCCTACTACAAATAGAGGCTACAAACATTTTTGCACATGTGGATCCCTTTCCTTCTTTAATATCTCTTTGGGATACAGACCCAATAGAGAAACTGTGGATCAAAGGGTATACATAGTTTGGTAGCTTTTGGGGGATAGTTCCAATTTGCTTTCCAGAATGGTTGGTTAGTTCACAACTCCATCAATAATGTATTAATGTCCCAGTTTTCCCACATCCCCTCCAACATTTATCATTATCTTTTCCTGTCTTCTTAGACAATCTGAGAGGTTTATAGTGGTACTTCAGAGTTGTCTTAATTTTAATTTCTCTAATTAATAGTGATTTAGAGCATTTTTTCATATGACTAGAAATAGATTTAATTTCTTTATCTGAACATTGTCTGCTCATATCCTTTGGCCACTTATCAACTGAGAATGGCTTGTATTCTTATAAATTTGAGTCAATTCTCTATATATTTTAGAAATGTGGTCTTTATCAGAATCTAGTATTTTTGTTAACCCCAAATGGGGTCACTAATAGTTAGACATGATTGATCACAACAATGATATTCCATAACTTTTATGATTTGTGTAGCAATATACCAATTAACAAAAGTCTACTTTGTTTCCAGTTCTTTACTACTACAAAAAGTGCTACTAATCATGTCAACAAGAATTTAGGACCTACACACTATATTAAGGGTTATAAATATCTTAAGCTTTTCCTATATCATTGCCTTCCTTGGGGTGTCCACCTAGCATGGATATCTGGAACAAAGTGTGTTTTAATCTCTTTCCATCTTTCCTAATACCCCAATACCAACCAAAAATGCAGTTTCAAAACATTAGAAAATGAGAAGCAGAGTTGAGAAGGGAAAGAAGGATGGCTGATTTGGGCTTTTCCTCAAAATAGAGGCACCAAGAAGAATTTACCAAATGAAAGGCAGAAGTGGTCAAGTATGGTGGAGGAATATTTCAGGGTGGAAGTTTATAGTTGAATATTCTTTCTGTTATCGCACATTATGAAGTTTTTTAATCTTTGAAGGGAATTGAAGCACTGAGAAGCAAAGTGACATTAAGAATGACCAAATCAATTATTAAGACATGTTAAAAAAAAAAAAAAAAAAACAACACAATTTAACCAAGAATCTTGGCCTTATCTTGGCAGAGAATTAGATGTATATATTGCTTCTGTGAACTCAACAGCTTGACAATAAACATTTATTGAACAGCTTTTATGTAACAGGCACTGTGCTAAATGTTGGAATATAAAAAATAGGCAAAAACCAATCTCTGCCTGCAAGGAGATTACAATCTAATAGAAAGAATACTAGGTTTGCCATTAACCAATCCTGTTCCATGGTTAATTCATATTACTTTTATAGATTTCATAATCTTCAATGATAAAATGGGTTTAGTATTATTTTTATCTACATCACAAAGCTATTATGAAGAAAACACTTTGTATCCCCTAACATGCTATATAAATGTGAGTTATTATTTGTTACTATTGTTGCTATTCAGATCCATCAAGCATCATCTCAATTGCCTTAATTTTTTCTTCTTCTTTGCTATCAATATTCAACATGTTAGAACTGAGATCATCTGATAGAGAGTTTGAGTGAAATCCTTTCTCTTCCCCCTGACTTTCTTCCTTAATTGTATAGCATTTCCAATCTTTGAGATCCATTATTCATGCTGTCAATCTGGGAATAATTCATCTTTGGTATCTGTGAAATATGAGCCTGATTCTCAGTGATAGAAACAGTATGTTATAAATCTTCTATCATTTATAAATGCTGAGAACAGAGTGAATGATGTTGAGGAGGGAAGGATGGCTGGAAGAATGGGCTTTCTTCAATTGGAAGTGAACTTTTTTTCACCTTTGCTTTGTCTGATTCACATAGAATAGCTCCAGGATCCAAATTATATGAAAGAATACACTTGGTGACTTTCATCCAAAATCTGAATCCTTATTTTTCAGCAGTTAAAGATGATCATGACTACTTACTACCATTGTTATTAAATGGCATGTCTATTAATTAGGATTATCTTCATTTCATAGTTTTCTTCAACTTGAACTCAATGGGTAAATAGTAAGCAACTTACACCAAAACCTCAGAATAACCATAGAAATCAAATGAAAAGACATGGAATGGAGGAAGAATACTAGACTCAAAGTCAGTAGATCTGGGACTAATAATAATAAAATAATGATGATGATATCACATAATATAATCTAATGGATAAATCTATCACTGTAAGCCCAGCTATAGAAAAAATAACACTTCTTCATTGAAAAGAACATTAAAAGACAATTTTGGGTCACATGACAAACAAGTAAAAAACTTGACAGAAATACTTATGAAATTATCAAGCATCATTTAGCAAAGCAATACCTAAGGATGATAACAGGCACATACTATTGGATATGTCTCATGAAACTGAAAATACTTTTCCTCCATATGGAGCCTGTTAGGTGGGCAAAGATCCAAGTTAGGAATTAAAATGCCCTTCATGGGAAACATCTACATGAACTCAAACAAACATATGCCAATAAAAAAGTATTAAAAATGGTTAAATAATTCAGATTTATTTGTAGAAATTTATAGAAATGGAAGCCACATGAACTCAGCCAACAGCATGCTAAAAAATGACAATCACAAGCCTTGTATTACTTAGGATACATCTTCTTAAGTTTTTTTAAGGCTCAGAAAGAAATGACTTGACCAATGACTGATTTTCCTTATTCCAAGTTCAAACTTTATTAACAATACAAACATTCCCAAGAACATAGTAGATGCTTAACATGTTTATTTCATGAAAAAAAAAATGAATTTCCAAGAAATGCTCATTACAGTCTTAAAATTTGCTTATCCATGCTCCAGAGGCTAGTTTGTCATAAATCTACATAGGGAAATATTATTTATGTTCATGTAAAGAAAGGGTAGAAAGGAGTTTTTTTCCCTTCCATAGTCCTAGTGAGACCATCTTTCTTTCTGAAGAGAATTAGATTGATAATGCTGTTTTTGATGTTTTATCTTTCTGACTTTAATAATGATAGTAATATGTGATGGTCCGGTCTAGCTCCTCTGAAGGGCTCAGAATAAGTTCATGTCAGGATAAGGAAAAGTCCTTGCCCCACTTTGTGGACGCCAATTTGTAATGTACTGTTGTCTCCAGAAGCTGCCGATTGCTTTCTGGGAGGAGATCTACTGTGTCAACTCAAATCTCTTGGACAGATTCTTCTTCCTGTAGAGAACCGTTGTCTCCAGACAGTTGCTGTTAACTCTGGTCCAGAGAAGTGATTTCCCTTCCTGCAGAGAGCTGCCTCAAGTCTGGTCTAGAGCAGAGACTTCCTTTTCCTCTAGAGCTGCCCTCTTTTATCCTCCCAGAGAATGGGCGTGGGATAATGCAAGGGCTTCTGGGAAAAATTACTTCAACCAATGAACTTGCTCCTCCTAAGCTTGCAAGCTCTTCCCCAGGAATTCACAAGTCAAACTCCCAGGAAAGGCCGGAACTAGAAAATTGTTAAGTACCAACTTAGCACTTAGTAAAAACCTAATATCTCATTATCTCATTAGCACTTAGTAAGAACCTAACAGTAATAACAAAATAATACATTTGTATAATCCTTTAAAGTTTGAAAAGCATCCTACAAATTTCATCTCATTTGATTCTCATAAAAACTTTGGGAGATTGGTGTAATTGTTATCACTATTTTATAGATGAGGAGACTGGGAAACAGAAATTATACATCTAAGAGTCACTGTAAAGGGCTGAAACTCTGAATAGGTGCACTGGAATTAGACAACTGAACACTTAAGACCCATTGGACAATACTCTATTAGCATATGCTTGGACAACGGCCCTTCCTACTATTCTGTGCTAGCTGGATCTTTTGGTGTATACAGAGAATTGTAGGAGGGATTGGAGGGTGGAGTAAGACAAGCCAGAGTCTCTTTGGAGGAGAACAAGGAGAAGGGTGGTCTGTAGGTGAAGAGCTTGTGGCAGTTTCGTCTGTCTTCTTTGCTTCTCCCCCTAAAGACCAAGGACTTTTGCTGATTCTGACTCTGGCTGATACTGGGGTCAACAGGGAGCTAACTCGTCCTTCACAGGTCACATAGCTAATTAGTTTCTGAGGTAGGATTTGAATTCAGGTCTTTTTTCTTCTTTGTTTCTTTTTTTCCTTTCTTTACTTCTTTCTTCCTTTTTATTGTATTTTTCCAATTACATGTAAAAGCAATTTTTAGCATTTAAAAAAAAAAATTTTGAATTCCAAATTTGTAAAGTTCCTGTTGTCTCCAGAAACTGCCGATTGCTCTCTGGGAGGAGATCTGCTGTCTCAACTCAGTCTCTCGGGCAGATTCTTCTTCCTGTAGAGAGCCGTCAACTCTGGTCCAGAGTAGACTTCTCCTCTTCCAGAGTGCTGTCCTCTTTTATCCTCCCAGAGAATGGGCGTAGAATAACTCAGGGGCTTCTGGGGAAAAAATGCTTCAACCAATGAACTTGCTCCTCTTAAACATTAAGCTCCTCCCCAGGAGTTCAAAGGGGTAAACTTCCCTTAAAGGCTGGAACTAGAGAATTGTTAAGTACCGACTTAGCACTTAGTAAGAACCTAATATCTCATTATCTCATTAGCACTTAGTTAAGAACCTAACACAAATTCTTTTCCTTCTTGAGATGGCAAACAATTTGATTTATATTATACATATTCAAGTATGCAACATATTCAGGCATGTGACATATTCCATATTGGTCATTTTTTTTTTAATCTACACCACCACCAAAAATAAAAACCAAAGCAAACCCCCCCCCCTCCCAAAATAAAGAAAGTGAAAAATAGCATGCTTTAATCTGCATTCAGACTCCATTGGTTCTTTCTTGGAGTTGGATAGCACTTTTCATCACAAGTCCTTTGGAATTGTCTTCAGGTCTTTCTAATTTCAGGACCAATGTACTAACCACTTTTGTTTATCTTGTTCTCTATCACTCTGTTCAAGTCTCTTTGTCTCCCTTCCTCTCTTCTCTTTACCCCCTTTTCTTCAAAATTATCTATGCAAATCAAATTACCTAAGCAAATCTTATATACAAGGACACATAATCCTAAAAGGTAAAATGGATTTGGCCCAGATTACTAGAATTTAAGGTAAGGTGCTGGATAAACTGCTCATGTTAGTCTAAAAATACACGAAAATTTCAGACCTCCTAAACTCATGCAGCTCTTCAGGGTTGAATCCCATATGTTCTCACTGTGTCACATTTTGGCAAAGCACTAATTGTCAGCAACAACGTAAAAAATCTGTGCTTTATATGAGACTGAAGAGCCTGAGGAAGATAGGCATTATTTGTTATGCATTAAATGGCTGAAAATCTGTCCAGAGAAATCTTGATAGGATGATAAATGTGTTTGAGGGCTCTTGCTTTTCATTAAGCATTTTTTAGTATTTATACATTAATTTCCTTTCATATCTTCTTCTTCATATCTAGCACCTCTTTCTCCTTTACTTACTTTCACCCAATCCAAATAAACCTTATAAAGCAAAAACAACAACAACAACAACAAAAAAAACCCCCAAAACAAAAACAAACAAACAAAAAAACTTGCACACACAATTTCTAAGAGCCAAAAAATCTAAAAAATTATATCATACCCAATTGTGTTTGATTTAGGCAATTCTGACCTTAAGGTTCCACTTATATCAAATGGAAAAAATAGCTTAAAAAAAGAATATTCAAAGTAGGAGGAGCCTTTCTCTCTTTCTCTCTCTCTCATTGTGAGGAATCAGGCATTACTGCTGTGAATTAGCATAATATTTATGGAAAGCAACATGGAAATATAGGAAGAAAGTGACAAAATTGATTATACTGCTTGACTTAGTGAGCTTACTAAATGACTACAAGTCCCTACAAATGTTATTTAATGGGAAAGGTGAAAGGGATCTCCCTACCAAAAAAAAAAAAAAGTCCATTTCATCTTCTGTAAATGAAGGGGTTGTACTAAATGACCCCTAAGGGCCCTTCAAGCTATAAATCCTATAAATAATCCATTCTGCTTTGAAGTCTTCCAATAGAAAAGAAGCCACAGGAGAGAATGATGAAAGGATGCATGATTTATGCAGGGGACTGGACTTCTTCAAGACACTTCCAATAGTAAAAGTCTATAATGCCTTTTGATGACTTCATTGTACTTTTATTTGTAATTTTTTTCTCCTGAGGTCTTCTTTATTTCTCTCTTTTCAGATTCAGAGATTATAAGGGAAGCTCTCTGACATGCAAGACCTACACAGAGTCCATCTAGACAGTGGCCATATTTGGGATTTACAGCTTATAAGACAGACTAGTTTTTCTATCAGGAAATGGGCCATACAAAGGTAAAACATCTCAATTTAATCAAGGGAAATATAGATTTTCATGTGTTAATTATATAAGAGATGTGACATTCATGTCACTGACTAGAGCTAATAAAAACAATCAAGAAATCATCGGTTTTACGAATATGTTCCTGGGCTATGGTGTACAAAAAACCAAGAATAATAAAATGTAAGAATGAGTGTGTTACTGTGCCGTTCTATTTTTTCTTTCTTTCTTTCTTTTTTTTTTTTTGCTGAGGCAATTGAGGTTAAATAATCTGCCTAGGATCACACAGCTAGGATGTGTTAAGTGTCTGAGATCAGTTTTGAACTCAGGTCCTCCTGATTTCAGGACTGGTGCTCTATCAATTGAGCCACCTAGTTGTCCCTATTTTGTTTTTTTTTTTTTTTTTTTTTTTTTTTTAGGGATAGCAATTGTCCAGACCTATGGTTTTAATGTTAGTATCAATGTGGATAGAATGCTAGGCCTGTACTCAGGAAGAACTGAGTTTAACTCTGGTCTCTGCCACTAACTAGCAATGTAACCCTTTTAAATGTTAACCCATTTAACACTTTTTGCCTCAGTTAACTTCATCTGTAAAATGAGCTGGAAAAGGAAATAGAAAACCATTCCAATGTCTCTGCCAAGAAAATACCAAATAAGGTCATAAAGAGTTGGATATGAGTGAAATGATTAAATAACTCATTATCCAACCAAAGGCCTTCTTTCCTGGAAGTCTGAATGATAAAGTCAGAGAGTGGAAGAATATGGGGGTGAGTGGGGAGAGAGGGTGTCCAAATCTAGAGATTTTATCTATTTATCCTATCCTGAGGCTCTTGGCCTCCAAAGCAGAAATGGCAGAGAAGCAACCTCTCTCTTTTGCTAGGATTATGAGAAACTGCTTGTTAGCCTCTTCACTCATGAACAGCTCTAAAGAAAGACAATTCAGAAAGTTCACAGACTAATGATGGCTCTAGATACATGGTATTTAACCAAAATTAACTGATATTTTGGGAAAGGGGAAGAGGAGGGGAAATTTATCACCTTTTTTTGAAATTTTTGATTAAAGAGTCCAGATTTTATATGGGATAGGGCTGGAAATGGGTTGACTTGCCTGTGTACATACTATTTTTTTCAAGTAGAATTTAAGATGCTTTCAAACAGAGAGTTTTTTTTTTTTTAATTTTGCATCCTCTTTACCTTGTATAGCATCTTGAACATAGCAGGCCCTTAATAAATGTTTATTGAATTGAATTCCAGTTAGAATTTTGGGTAGACTGTCATGTTCCCCAGACTAAGTCCCTATATCACTTATATTTCTCTATAACTAAATACATATCAGTCAAGGGAAGCTTTTGTCTCAGAAATTTGAATGCATTTTCTAAATGTCATTGAAAATCTCTGTTTTCCCTTCTCCATTCAGTTTTCTTTCATAATACATGATCCAACTCATTGGAATACTTTGCAAGAAGTCTAGTTCCATTAATTGGTCTGTCACTGATTCTCCCCTCTCAGCTAGTCTATATTTTGAAAAACATCTTGCAAAAAATAATTTTACAAATGCAACAGATGGATTGATTGAATGATTAGAATTGGTAAATCAGAATAGCTAATACTAGGACAAGAAGGAATTCACTGAAAAGATATCATCTCATTTGGAATTCCAAGGGAAGATGAACTTGGAACATATAATTCTTGAAGGATTTATGAATTGTAATTGGCTCATTCAAGATGATTTACACTCAGTTCGAAAAGAAGAGGGGAAACAAGAAAGGTTAGGCATTATCAGATAACTGAAAATTTTTGGTAAACATCTTTTGGTGATTTACATAAACAACCTTTTCCCATCCTTCCTAGCCATCTTCCACACAGTTGCAAAATTGCTATCCCTAAAACATAGATCTAACTATGTCACCTGCCCCTCTTAAAAATCTTCAATGACTCCATATTGCCTCTAGGAAAAATGCAAAATCCTCAACCTATCATATGAAGATCTTCATAGTCTGGTTCCTATTACAGTCTTATTTTATATTATATCCTGTCACATCTTGTCCAGAGGCAATTCCTTCAAGTCAAAAACACATGATCTTTGGGAATAGGTCAGAGAGACAGAGAGAGAGTATGTTGGCAGTATTTATTCTGCATTTTTGAAGAGGACCATGACATCAGTGAAATGATACAAATGAATGATATGCAAGTGAATTGGATTTAAGTGAGGGAGGGCTGGGCAAAGTCACCAATCTCACTTTCTCCTCTTGGAGCCATCTGGGTCCAGTGGCCAGATATAGATCAGGATGACTGGAAATTGCTCTGAATGCAGTGGGAGATCTTGGCCTTTTTAAGCTAAACTCTTTAATAAGTTTCAGTCTGAATGGGGCAATGCCCAATCAGTGATTAAGGCTAAGTAAAAAAACGAGGCAGAGAATGGTTTCTTTTAACTAATCAAAGAGAGAAAATCAGTGGATAGGGGAAGACCCTCACAGTTTCTGGCCAAAACAGAAACTATTTCTATCTACATTCACTTTGAGCCAGTCATGGCCCAAACAATGAACAAGTGAGGCTTGGGACTTATTATTGGCAAATCAAAGAAAGCCAGAATAATTAGAATTAAGGGCGTGGTCCCTAAGAAAGAAATACAATCCATAAACCCAAGGTTTCAGTGCAAGTTTCTTGCAAGGCTTCAGTGATTAAAATTTATATTCCTTGGGCAGAGCATGCATAGTTCAGAGCATGTTGTCCTATGTGGAAAGAGGGAAAGAAAAGAAAAGAATAGGAAAGAAAGAAAAAGAAAGAAAGGAAGGAAGGAAAGAGGGAGGGAGAGAGAGAAGAAAGGAAGAAAGGAAAGAAGGAAGAAAGAAAGGAAAGAAGAAAGGAAGGGTGGGAAGGAGGAAGGAAAGAAGAAAAAAGGAAGAAAAACTAAACTGGAGTCTGTTTGAGAGAGATGGGGGAGGAAAATGGAAAAAAGAGTAAAGTAAAAAGTACAAAGCAGAGAACAAAAGAAAACTATAAGGAAGCAAAGCAAAGATGGATAGTTCTAAATACAATGTATTTATTATATATACTTTCTTGAAATGAACATTTATTGTTTCATATTTTGAATTCTATTTTCTGTATATATAACAATTTTTTTCTTCTTTCTATTCTGTTTTTCTTTTCCTATTTTGTATTTAAGTTTAAAATAAATCCATAAAAAGAAAGAGGAATGAAGGAAGAAAGAAACTGTGTTGCCAAAATAGCCAGTTCTAGTTGAGTACTTTTGGGGTATTTCCTACTAGTACTCAGTACTTTGTTCTTGAAGAGAACCTTATTATCACAGAGATGATGCAAGTGAATTGAATTTGAGTGCATCAGCTCTGTGCAAAATTACCAGACTCACTTTGTCCTGCAGAGCCATTGGGTCCAGTGGCATGATATAGACCAGGATGACTGGAAATGGCCCTAGATGAAGGGAGACTTGGTGAATATATTAATAGTTATTTTTGGCAATTAAGCACCTGTGTAACTTGACTTTTTGGTTATTTGGGGGACTTAATAATGACAACTTTCTTCCTCTGTAGCTGGATTCAGAGGCCAGATTTCAATCAAAAAGTGATATTTTAGTTAAAGAGAGGCAGTGATTATATTCTTTCATCTGGAGACTGCATCATACAAGGTGGGATTTTATCTCTAGCCCTCCCTTGGGTCTTCATAGCAAAAAGACTCTGAAAAGAGAAAAGATAATTTTTAAAATCAGACTTTAAAACATGTAACCTAATTGGTCAGAAACAGTATGTATAATTATTTAGCATTTTAAGGCTTATAGACCTAAAATTGTCACCAAGCACTTATTAAGTACTTACTGTACCAAGTATACTGTGCTAAATGATAACTGTCTCTGTTTTCTAGAGCCATAATTCACTAGGCAAACAATTATATACAAACAAGATATCAAAAGAATAAAATCCTTGGAATGTATAAATATTTGTTAATTGAATGAGAGTTAGGAAGAAAGTACTATCATTCTGGGGGGACTAAGAAGTGGTCTTACAAAATGTGGGATTTTGGTTGAGACTTGAAGGAAACTTTATATGTTATCACATTTAATCCTCATGACAATCCTGAGATTTTTCAGAAGAGGAATCTGAAGCTATTATGAGAGGTTAAGTAACTTTCTCAGTTCATACAACTAAGTATATGAGTCAGATTGTCCTAAGTCTTCTTAACATTCATTCTTTTCATCATACTATCAAATTGTCTCAATTATGTGCCCTTCCATCTTTTTGGTTCTCTAATCTTTCCTCTTTTCCTTTATTTTCAGGTTTGCATATCAACTGGACAATTTTCTGCCATTCACAAACATATTCAGATCTCTTCCATTCCTTTCTCCCCCCCCTCCCCCCAGGCTGGGGTTAAGTGACTTGCCCAGGGTCACACAGCTAGGAAGTATTTAGTGCCTGAGACCACATTTGAACTTGGGTCCTCCTGAATTCAAGGCTGGTGCTCTATCCACTGCGCCACCTAGCTGCCCCTCTTCCATTCTTTAAAAAAAAAAAAGAAAGAAAAAGGTTTCACTTCATTTTACCATCTCCTCAAGCTCTCTGTTTTCTTTACTTTCAAAGTAAAAAATTATAGAGCCCTCCCTCCCCAAAAAACTAATTACACTTATTACTTCCATATCTTTACAACCCACTTACTCACATCTTGCTTCTCTTCCTATCACTTGACTGAAATTTTTCTTTCTGAATTTGGCAAAGCTTTCTAAATATCAAATCCAATGAGATTTTCTCAGTCCAAAACCTTCTATATCTTTCTATAACATTTGACACTGTTCATATGCCCTTCTTCCTGGATATTCTCCTCTTCCTCAGAGTTGTTGTTGTTTTAGTGATACTTCTCTCTTCCAAGTCTATATCCTTTCCCTGATACTTTTCATTACTCCTTAGTCTCTCTTGTTGGATCATCATCCCAATGTTGCTGCTATGTGTGCTGCTATTTCTTCCAGAATTCTCTTGTGTTATATTCTTTCAGTAACAGGCAGTTCCCTTTAAGCAGGGAATCCCACGGTCCTCAGGTCTACAAATAACAAAGAATCCTGCCTTCTTCAATCAGTCCCAAGTCTCTTCTCACAGCAAAGCAGTTGCAAGCCTAGCCTTTGGGTTCAGGAAGACCTGAATTCAAATCTTGTTTTGGACTCTTACTTACTGTGTGACCCTAACTTGGGTGATTCATTTAACTTATTTCAGTTCCAGTTTTTTCATCTGTAAAATTAGGATACCAATAACACTAACTTCAAAGGGTTATTTGAGGATAAAATGAGAACATAAGTAAAAACACTTTGCAAATTTTAAATAAAAAAAAATAAATTTTAGCTATTATTTTTATTTCTCAAACCTCAGAGGATCATAAAGGGCAATCAAGCACTCTTAAGAGAGTTGCCTTCTCTCAAGTTTTAGAAGGCCCTAAGGAGCAATAAGCTCTATACACAGAAGCAGGATTCATCTCTTCTCCAAACAGCACAGCTGAAGAATTGTCTCAACTGAACTACTAGCCTTCTCCAGCCAGTCAGCAAAACAATTCCTTCTTCCAATTAGCATACTTGCAAGTCAGCTTAGCTCCTACCCGATTCTATATTTTGTAAGCAGAATTGAGGCCTTGTTTCTTCTTTCCATGACTTGTGATTCTTCCTGAGCTTAGCTTACTTTCTTGCTTCTTTCATCTGTCTTTCCTTTAGCTAATTCTTTTGCTGGCTTCTTATATCTTCTCTGGCTTCCTTTATCGGCCAAAGCCTCAAATTTACCTTATGAGATAAAGCTCTAGAAATCTGTTCAAGAAATCTAGCTTTCTGTTAGGTATGCAAATAAACAAAACTTATATGATTTTTCCACAATCCCCAATTATTTAATTTATTATTTTGTCAGTTATAACCTTTAAAACTTCAAAGGAAGCATGCAAATAAGCTGATTATCCACAATGCCCTGTAACCAAGATTATAGTCTCTGCTTTGATTTGAAACAGTTCCTATCAGTACATTCATCCAAGGGACAATTCTTTCTTGTTCCTATAATAGTTTGTGTTTCTCTTCAACATTTTATTTGAGGCTTTATTTTTTTTACAAGTTGTTTTGTCAGTTATTTTTATACAAATTATTTTTTTCTACTCAAACAAACTTTGTGTGTTTGTGAACAAAGGAGCACTATCCCATAGCCATTTTCTCTATTTCTAGAATTGTTCAGTTGTTTCAGTCATATCCAACTTTTTATGGTTGGGGTTTTCTTAGATATATTAGAATGGTTTTCCATTTTACAACTGAGGAAACTGAGGCACGTTAAATAGCTTGCTACAATTGAGTGTCTAAGGCCAGATTTGGACTCAGAAAGATGAATCTTTCTGATTTCAGGCTGGACAATCTATTCATTGTACTACCTAGCTGTTTCTATGTAAGCCATCACTATTCTCCAGTTGTCAAGGTTTATCATTTTTTAATCATACTTGATTCTTAATTTACCTTTTTTTTTTTTTTCAATCTTCAATTAGTTACCAAGTCTTGACATTTCTACTTCTCTAGCATCTGTTCCCTTATCTCTTCTCTTGCTATAGTGACTCTAATTCAGGTCCTCATTACATTTCTTCAAGACAAATGTAATAACTTTCTTGAAATTGCAAATGATCTCCCTGTTTCTAGTCTCTTCCCTCTCTAATGCATCTTCCATACATGAATTAATTTTCTTTAAGAATTTGATTCTGTCCATTTCTTGCTAGAAAAATTTGGGTCTTCTTAATGCCTCTAGAATAAAACATAAATTCCTCTGTTTGGCTCTTAAAGTCCTCCAAACAACTTCAAAATAATGTTTCAAATCCTGAAGTGATAGAACCTACAAAAGATCAGAGTGGAAAATTCTTGCAGCCCAAATAATGATGGAAAGAGAGATCTGTGACCATGGAGGAGGAAACTAGCTTGGAGCCCTTGTGGATGAATGACTAAGGTAACAACAGAAGTAAGTGCAGCTTCAGGAGCCCTCAAGTCAAAGATGGGAAAGAGGCACTGGCTAAAGAGACTAAAGCCCTTGGGCTTGTTTAGGATACAGGACTAGATACTGTTTGGCAATTCCATTGCCTATACTCATTTATAGATTACGATTCAAAGGCAGGGAGAATCACTTTTGGACAAGAGGGAGTGGAACCCTTGAAGGTAAGTAACACTTTTGGTTCTAAGGGATCAGGGACCTTAAGGAACAATTTTTTTTGTAGGTCCAAAGGAGCAGAGGTCCTTCCTTGGTAAAGATCAGAATATAAACCAGGAAAGTAGTAACCTCACCTCTCCCCAGATCATATCACCTTGGAACTGCTGAAAACTTCCAAACTCTCAGAACTCTGAAAATAACAATGTGAAAAAAACCTAAAGTTTGAGATAGTTCCTCTCTTCATACTAAAATAGAACCCAATAAAGTTCGAAATCAAGAAATAGTGTAGAAAAGTGAGCAAATAACAAAAAGGAACCTTACCATAAAAACATAGTCTCAAAGAAAAATGTGAAATGGATACAAGACTATTAAGAATTGCTGAAAGAGATAAAATTGATTTTCCAAATCAAATTAGAGTAATTGAGGAATAATTAGACAAAAAATAAAAGCAAAAAAAAGAAAAAAATAAAAAGACAATTAAATCTTGGTAAAAGAGAAAGAAAATAAAATCTTAAAAAGCAGAATTAGCCAAATGAAAAAAAAAAGGGCACAAAAATTCGTTGTAGAAAATTAGATTGAGCAAGTAGAAGTTAGTGACTCTGTGAAATATTAAAAAACCA
Source organism: Sminthopsis crassicaudata (assembly GCF_048593235.1). Taxonomy (NCBI): domain Eukaryota; kingdom Metazoa; phylum Chordata; class Mammalia; order Dasyuromorphia; family Dasyuridae; genus Sminthopsis; species Sminthopsis crassicaudata. The sequence goes on from NC_133619.1 coordinate 553,447,830, forward strand.
TTGATTTACTTGACCAAAAAGAAAAGAAAACTAGATTACCATTATCAAAATTGAAAATGGTGATATTATTTTTTCTAGTCCCGTAAAATAATTCTTTGGTAGCTTGATTGATATGGCATGGAAAAATTAAATTACTTTAGTTAGTATTGTAACTTATATTACTTTGGCCTACTCCTGAGCAATTAACATTTCTCCAATTATTTAAATATAAATTTGGTGTAAAGTCTATTTTGCAATTGTGTTAATAGAATTCCTGGGTGAATCTCTGCAGGTACACCCCAAGTATGTCATGCTATCTATAATTATTTTAAATGAAATTTCTCTTTCTCTTCCTGCTGGATTTTGTTGGTAACATACAGAAATGCTGACAATTTTCATGGGTTTATTTTGTATCCTGTAACTTTGCTGAAATAATTATTTCAAATAATTTTTTAAGCCGAACTTCTTGGATTCTTTAAGTAAATCATCATTATCATCAGCAAAGAGTGGAACTTTTGTTTCTTCAGGTTTATGTTTATCTTCATCTTACTGGGAAGGCTTCCAGGTTTTCACAATTATACACAATGCTTCCTTTTGGTTTTAGATAATATTACCTATCATTTTAAGGATAGCTTAATTTATTTCTTTGCTTTCCAGTTTTTAAAAAATAGCAAGTGTTTTTGTTAAAACCTTTTTCTGTGTTTATTAGAATAATAATATTTTTATTAGTTTTCTTATTGATATGCTCTATTATGATTCTGGTTTTTTCTAATATTGATCTAGCCCTTTATTCTTGCTATAAATTCAGTTTGGTCATGGTATATGATCTTTGTGATGCATTACTCAAATCTTGCTAGTGTTTTACTTAAAATGTTTATTTATCAATATTTATTAGGGAAATTATATATAATTTTCTTTCTCTGTTTTGAGTCTCCCTGGCTTAGGAATTAAGACTATGTTAGTGGCATAGAAAGAATTTGGAAGAATTCTCTTTTTTCAAACAGTATTTCATTTTTTCCAATTATATGTAAATACAGTTTTCAACATTTGTCTTTCAAAATTTTCTCTCTCCCTATTGTCCCTTCTCTCTTCTTAAAACAGAAGACAATTTGATAAAGGCTATATGTTTGCAAACATTCAACACCTATGTCTATAATAGTATGTTGTGAAAGAAGAAACAGACCAAAAAAAAAACCCACAAAAGAAATTATGAAATTAAAAATAGTATATTTTAATCTGCATTGAAAGTCCATCAATTCTCCCCCCCCCCCCCTGGAGGTGAAAAGCATTTTCTATCATGAATCCTTTGAAACTGTCTTGAATCACTATATTGCTTGGAGGAGCTAAGTCATTCATAGTTGATTGTCACACCATGTTACTGTTACTGTATACAATATTTTCCTGATTCTGCTCATTTTACTTTGCATCAGTTCATGTAGGTCTTTCCAAGTTTTTCTGGAATCCATCTGTTCATCATTTCTTATAGCACAATAATATCCTCTTACAGATAGAATCCCTTTTTACTTTTTTCAAATAGTTTGAAATTAATTTTAAAAATACTTGGTAGAATTCACTTGCAAATTCAACTTAGCATGCCCATTTATGGCTTCCTCAGTTTCTTTTTCTATGATAGGGTTATTTAAATCTTTACTTTCCTGCTCTCTTAATTTGGGCAATTTCTATTTTTGTAAATATTTATTCATTTCATTAAGATTTTCAGATTTATTAGCATATTGTTGGGCAAAATAACTTCCAATGATAGCATTGGCTGCATCTTCATTGCTTGTAAATTAGTATATTTCATCTTTTGATACTGGTAATTTGGTTATCTTCCTTTAAAAAAAAAAAGTAACTTATTTATTTTACTTTTTTTCCTCCAGAAAACTGTCCTAGTTTTATTTGTTATGGGTCAGAATTTGAAATAAGGTATTAAGTGGAATTGAGGAGATAATGGTTAAATCTAGTTTAGCATTGATTTAATCCTATAATAAATAATGGTTTCCTAGTGATATAATGATTGGTTTGTACTCAGTATAGAGCATATAAGGAAGAAGCTCTCAGGGTCAGAGAAGACAAGCTCACTAGAAGCTCTTGGAGGCTGAGACAGATTCATTTCATAGTCCACCTTTGTGGTGGCTGGAAGCGGAAGCATAAACCTTTGGATTAGGAGAGATTCAGGAAGCTGGAGGGAGAGGAAGAGAAGACAAAGTACTGGTGGCAGGAACTCAAGCTCTTGGAACCAAGGAAAGAGATAGACCTTTAAGAAAACTAACTCGTGCAGAAAAAGCATTTGATAAAATCCAACATCCATCCCTACTAAAAACGCTTGAGAGTATAGGAATAAATGGACTATTCCTTAAAATAATAAGGAGCATATATTTAAAACCTTCAGTAAACATCATATGTAATGGCGATAAACTAGAACCTCTCCCTGTAAGATCAGGAGTGAAACAAGGTTGCCCACTATCACCATTACTTTTCAATATAGTACTAGAAACTCTAGCCTCGGCAATAAGAGCCGAGAAAGAGATTCAAGGAATTAGAGTAAGAAATGAGGAAATCAAATTATCACTTTTCGCGGATGACATGATGGTATACTTAGAGAACCCCAACGACTCTGCTAAAAAGCTATTAGAAATAATTCAGAATTTTAGCAAAGTTGCAGAATACAAAATAAATCCACATAAATCCTCAGCATTTTTATACATTACCAACACAATCCAACAGCAAGAGATATAAAGAGAAATTCCATTCAAAATAACGGTCGATAGTATAAAATATTTGGGAATATATCTACCAAAGGAGAGTCAGGAATTATATGAGCAAAATTACAAAGTACTTGCCACATAAATAAAGTCAGATTTAAATAATTGGAAAGACATTCAGTGTTCTTGGATAGGCCGAGCAAATATAATTAAGATGACAATACTCCCTAAACTAATCTATTTATTTAGTGCTATACCAATCAGACTTCCAAGAAACTATTTTAATAACCTAGAAAAATAACAACAGAATTCATATGGAAAAACAAAAGGTCGAGAATTTCAAGGGAAGTAATGAAAAAAAAAATTAAGTGAAGGTGGTCTAGCTGTACCTGATCTAGAACTGTATTATAAAGCAACAGTCACCAAAACCATTTGGTATTGGCTAAGAAATAGACTAGTTGATCAGTGGCATAGGTTAGGTTCACAGGGCAAGATAGTGAATAAAAATAGCAATCTAGTGTTTGACAAACCGAAAGATCCCAAATTTTGGGATAAGAATTCATTATTTGACAAAAACTGCTGGGAAAACTGGAAATTAGTATGGCAGAAACTAGGCATGGACCCACATTTAACACAACATACTAAGATTAGATCAAAATGGGTCCAAGATTTAGGCATAAAGAAGGAAATCATAAATAAATTGGAGGAACATGGGATGGTTTACCTCTCAGACTTGTGGAGGAGGAAGGAGTTTGTGTCCAAGGGAGAACTAGAGACCATTATTGATCACAAAATAGAAAATTTTGATCACACCAAATTAAAAAGTTTCTGCAGAAACAAAACTAATGAAAACAAGATTAGAAGGGAAGTAACAAATTGGGAAAACATTTTTACAGTTAAAGGTTCTGATAAAGGCCTCATCTCCAAAATATACAGAGAATTGACTTTAATTTATAAGAAATCAAGCCATTCTCCAATTGATAAATGGTCAAAGGATATGAACAAACAATTTTCAGATGATGAAATTAAAACTATTTCAGCTCATATGAAAGAGTGTTCCAAATCCTATTGATCAGAGAAATGCAAATTAAGACAACTCTGAGATATCATTACATACCTGTCAGATTGGCTGAAATGACAGGAACAAATAACGATGAATGTTGAAGGGATTGTGGGAAAACTGGGACACTGATGCATTGTTGGTGGAGTTGTGAAAGAATCCAACCATTCTGGAGAGCAATCTGGAATTATGCCCAAAAAGTTATCAAAATGTGCATACCCTTTGACCCAGCCATACTACTACTGGGCTTATATCCCAAGGAAATACTAAAGAAGGGAAAGGGACCTGTATGTGCCAAAATGTTTGTGGCAGCCCTTTTCATAGTGGCTAGAAGCTGGAAGATGAATGGATGTCCATCAATTGGAGAATGGTTGGGTAAATGATGGTATATGAATGTTATGGAATATTATTGTTCTGTAAGAAATGACCAACAGAAGAAATACAGAGAGGCTTGGAGAGACTTACATCAACTGATGCTAAGTGAAACGAGCAGAACCAGAAGATCATTATACACTTCAACAATGATACTGTATGAGGATGTATTCTGATGGAAGTGGATATCTTCAACATAGAGAAGAGCTAATCCAATTCCAATTGATTAATGATGGACAGAATCAGCTACATCCAGAAAAGGAACACTGGAAAATGAGTGTAAACTGTTATTTTTACCTTCTTAATCCAATTCTTTCTGTGCAACAAGAAATTCGATTCTACACACATATATTGTATCTAGAATATATTGTAATATATTTAACATATATAAGACTGCCTGCCATCTGGGGGAGGGGGCTGGAGGAGGAAGGGAAAAAATCTGAACAGAAGTAAGTGCAAGGGATAATGTTGTAAAAAATTACCCATGCATATGTACTGTCAAAAAAAAAAAGTTATAATTATAAAATAAAATAAAAATTAAATTAAAAAAAAAAAAAAAGAAAAAAAAAAAGAAAGCTAACTCGGCCCCAGGAAAGGAGATAAGACTTTGAAAGAGACAATAAAGGATTTGGACTTTAATACCTGGCTGTACTTGTGGTGATTCTTGAACTGAACTGAAAGCTGCTCCCAGAGACCTCAGGGAAACGGAACCAAGAAGAACATTACAATCTATTACTTAAATGATTTTTTTTTTTTTTGTCTTTCAATTTTATTGGGTTTTTCATTTGATTTTCAGGATTTCTACTTTGTTGTTTAAGTAAGGATTGTAAACTTGTCTTTAAAATTTTTCTATTGTATGCTAAATTTCTTGGTCTTTCTTTACTTCTTTTGTTGTTATAAGCATTGAGAAGTATGTATTTCTTTTAAATACTGCTATGATTTTGTATCCCACAAATTTGAACATATTGTCTCATTGTTGTCATCATCTTGAATGAAAGCATTGATTGTGTCTCTGATTTTTACTTTGACCCATTCATAATTTTGAATTGTGTTATTTAGTTTTCAATTATAATTAATCTTCAAAAGCTCTTTATTGGATACATTCTATAGCTTTATGGTCAGGAAAGATGCATTTAATATCTCTGCTTTTCTGTATTGATTTGTTAAGGTTTTTTTTTTTTTATGACATAATATATGGTTGATTTTGTGAAGCTACCATAGCTGAAAGAAGATCTCCTTTCCATTACAATTCAACATTCTCCAAATATCTATCATATCTGAATTTTTAAAAATCCTGTTAATTTCCTTAATTTTTAAAAATAGTTTGATTTATCTAGTTCTGACACGGGCGAATTTAAGTTCCCCTACTATTACATCTTTATTATCTATTTTCTCATGTAACTCATTTAATTTTTTTCTGAATGACTGAATAGCTGCTAAAGTTTTTGTGATACTGATCACACTCCATAGTACTTCAGTTATTTCTGATTGCTTGCAGTATTTTATACTTGACCTGTGAATTCTGAATTTGGGTTATAATATTCCTAAGGATTTTCATTTTGAAGTTTTTTTCAAGGGGTGGCCAGTAGATTCTTTCTTTTTCTATTTTGCCCTCTGGTTCTAAAATATTGGACAGTATTTCTTCTTAAGTTATTAAAAGAGATTTAAACTTTTTTTTTTCTTCTGTCAATGAATTTTAATAATACAATGCTTAAATCAACTCTCCTAAATCAGTTTCTCAAATCAGTTGTTTTTCCTATGATATATTTCATATTTTCTTTTTTGGGGCTCTTTTGACTTAGTTTAATTATTTCTTGATATTTCATGGCATTACTAGCTTCTATTAGGCTAATTCTACTTTTTAAAAAATATTTATTTTTATTAAGATTTTGAACCTTCTTTTTTTTTTTAAAGCCAAGCTATTAATTCTCTTTTCATAACTTTCTTGTATATATTTCATTTTTTCCCCCAGTTTTTCTCTCTTCTGCTCTTATGTCATTTAAATTTTTTTTGCTCTTTATTGTCTCTTTTAGTATCACTTTTAGGAATTTTATATTGATTGTCTGAACAAAACCTTGTTTAATTTAATGTAATTAAAACCATCCTTTGACACCTCATTCTTTTCTCAACCTCTTATTTATTCATAAATTATTCATGTATTCATAACTCAGATGTTCTTCAAATTTTCTTGTAATATATCTATTCCTATTTAGGAATATCTATTACTATATCTATTCCATTTTGACTTTATCTTGATAAATGATATAAGATATTTGTCTATGTCTAATTTCTGCCATTCTGCAATCTAGTTTTTTAACAAATTTTTTTTTTTTTTTACCAAATATTGACTTATCCTCCAAAGTTGTCATTAAAAAAAAAATTATCCCTGCATACTCAAGGTTTTATTTTCAATTTATTAATTTTTCTAATTATTTAAATCTGATTTTATTTGTTTAAAATTTTTTAAAAATAATTTTTATATAGTTTTTGGATTTGTTTTGGCAGTTGTACTCTCAAGTATTTTATATTGTCTAGAATTATTTTAAATCAGATAACTCTTACTATCTCTTCTTTCAGGATTTTTTTGTGTGAAATATATATATAAATGTATACACACACACATACACACATAGATATGCACGTAAACACACACATACATTTTAGTTAGTATTGGTATTGGGTTTTGGGGTTTTGCCCAGTCTAGCCTGAAATTCTTTTTTTTGTTATTTTTTTTTAAATTTCCTTCCCTTGTTTTCATTTTCATTTTCATTTTCATTTGTTTATTTTTTATTCTGTTATTTTTAGAGCTTAATCTGGTAACTTTCAAGTTTTTAGTGCTTACAAAATTATGTGATCTAGGAAGAGGCCTGTTCATAGTTCCCCTGTCTGAGCTATACAAGTTCCTGACCCACATTTGCGTCTGTTGGCTTGTGTGTAGTTGAGTTTCAGTAGACTTTTGCTGGACTCAGTCATTGCTAGCCTGTAAGAAGATTCTGCAGGTTCAGAGTGATTGTACTGCTATGTCCTCTTTTATCATGATTTCTTGCTCCAGTTATTCCATAGCAGGCACATGTGCTTGATTTAAGATTAAAATTCAGTTACTGCTCTGCTCCTGGGCTCAGAATCTCATGGTCAGGTATCTGGCATTTATTTCTTGTTCAATATACATCCAGGGCCCACTTGCTCACAACTATCCTTCATCACCCTGGATCTGTGGCTTAGAATCACCCCTCCCCCCCAGCACTAGTTCAGGAGTCCTTTAGGATTTCTTTTAGTCCTGATGCTTTCGTCCCTATATTACTTCTATTTTTATTCCTGGGTGCAAGAATGCTTCTGGTCCCCATTGCCTCTTTTGTTGCTGTTTCTTGGCCAGCACCCACCCCAATATTTATATCCTTATCTGCCACCTGTCTGTCATCCTAAATGCCCTGTGTTGTAAAAAATGACTCTTTTTTGGCTTCTCCAATCAGATTTCAATCTGGAATGTTTCTCAGCCATTTGTGGAGGAGGTATATTAAAAAATTTAGGCAAAAAATGATTCTTCTAACTTTACAATTTTGCTTATGCCCATGTATTCTCTTTACAGTTATTGTTGTTGCTGTTGAATCGTTTTAGTTGTGTACAACTCTTTGTGATCCCATTTGGTGTTTTCCTGGTAAAAATATTGGAATGGCTTGCCATTTTTTCCCCCAGCTCCTTTTACAGGTGAGGAACTGAGATAAATAAGGTTAAGTGATTTGTCCAGGATCATATAGCTTAGTATTTGAAGCTAGAATTGAAATCAGTAAGATGAATCTTATTGACTCCAGGTTTAGCCCTCCATCCACTGTACCACATAGTTGCCCCTTATATTTACAGACATGAGGAGAGACTCATCAGGGAACTCTTGATCAATTTAATTCTCATAATCTATAATCTTGATGGAATTTCAGGATGTAAAGTCAGGTAGTTAGAGATGAAGAGATGTAAAGGCTTAGATCCTTTTAGACTTTGAATGGTTTCTTTGCATATGAAAGGCTCAGGAAATTTATCCAAAGATTGGAAAAAAAACAATGGATTTATACAGTGGGCTTCTGTTTGACCATTTACTGATGTCCACTCACCACTCTAAGGCAGAACTCTACTTTATTAGATTCTAAAATATGCTTCTGCTAAAAGACACTTGTGTGGTACAGAAATGGTGAGGGGTCACCATTTAATAAAAAAGCTCGAGAGAGCTCTAGAGAAAAGCAAAGTTTATTGTACATTCTCGCGAGAAGGGCGTCCCACCCTTCGAGTAGACAATCGAAGAGAGGAAGCACCTCCTGTGGGCAGGACAGCACCTTTAATCCCTAACGCAAAATGCCCCTCCCACTACTGACCCTCATCCTCATTGGCTGAGAGTCTTACATTCTAAACGCGAGATCTACCCATGAAATTGAACTTGACCAATAAGTACATAGTTGTCCATATTTGATGAAATAGGAGGGGAAGGCAATGCCCTTTGCTTGAACTTCAGAGTCCTTCAGGCCTACTCGAACTCTGAAGTAGATGAAGCCTTACTCGATTTTCACAACTGTCTTGAAAGATCTCATCTCATTCACACTCAAGATTATGGTGAAGGTAGAAAGCAGAAAGAAGTTTCCTCCTTCAACCTTGCTTTTCTCTTCTAGAAGTGTCCCTAAAAGCTGGCTGGTTCAACCCTCTCGATCTGGACCCTAGCAAGCTCTTCAGTTGTTAAATTTCCAATTCTTTTCATTCAACCTAAAAGTTTTATCCACCAAAATTTTAAAGAAGCTATATTTACTTTTGACATATTTTCTGTTATTTTTAAAAACCATGTAATTTCATTAAGTGGATTATAGAAATAGAATATAAAGGATTAATTACTTCTCTTAGTATTTAGGTGGTGTGTGTGTGTGTGTGTGTGTGTGTGTGTGTGTGTGTGTGTATGTAGGGATATTTAGTTCATTTTTGCCAAAATAATTATTTTTTAAAAATTGGATCATTGCTTATTTAAATATGTCAATTCTAGGTAAAAAAAATTCAGCATATTTTTGTATTAGGAACAAATCCAGGATGGGTCAAAATGCTAAAACATCATCCCCAAAAAGAGCAGCTTCATGTTAAACCCATATATATATTTGGCTTGGCACAATAATAGCTTTTCCCCTCCCAAGTCTTACCCTACCCCCAAATTCTTTGTCAAAAAGGCAGGCTGAAGCCAATTACTTTTTTGATATAATCTTTCCAATCTGATTTTCCTCTATGCATGGGCTTCTTATGAAAATGATCCTTATCATGGATATGAGAAATATTGCTTCCACTGACTTCAAAGTGAGCACAGGAGAGAAGCTTAGCAGAAGATATATGCTTGAGAAAGGCACAGCCATTTCCCTTTTAAAAATCTTGGGAGATGTTAGAATTCACACAGTGATGCAGCATATTTTGGCTTTAAAAAGGGATGTTTGCTTAAGAAAAATCATCAAATATAAGATTTATAGATGTAGTGACCTTTTCATCATTCAGAAAGGAAGCTTCCAATTGGTGAGTTTTCCCAGCCCTTTGCTTTCTACTGTCTCCTTCTTCCTGAACTGCCTGTCACCTACTTTACTCATCAACCATCAAATAATAACACACACACACACACACACACACACACACACACACACACACACACACACATATATGTACAACTTATAAATTTAGTGATTTCCTACAGCTTAGAGGAAAGCACACTGGGTTTGGAATCAGAAGATCTAGCTTCAAGATCTCTCTCTGCCATTTGTTAATTGTATGAACACGAGCAAATGAGCTACTGTTTTTGAGCTTCAGTTTCCTTAATGATAATATCAATTCTGTCTGAAATTCCATTGAGATGGAGTATAAAAAACTTGCTAAACTCCTGTGGAAATAATTGTGAATTTCAGGCCTTCTAATGTGATGGAAAGAGGCTTGGACACCATTAGAATTGTAATACTTGGGTTTGAAATCCAGTTTCATCTTTTAACTGGAAGCTCATGGGAAAGTCATGACCAAGAGTGGGAAAAGACAGTTTAGGAGCAGGAGTAAGCTTCCTGTGGCCTCAGTAGAAAAGAAATGTTATACTGTGAGACTGAGGAATGGGTGGGTTTACATCCATCCTTTTATGTCGGGAGTAAATTGATACAAGGTCTGAGACTTTATGATTATAAATCTCATTAGTGGCCTAAGATATCAGAGAATGGGGTTAGCTATATAAGGATACTTAAAAAAATTAGATTATTTATCGAATGCCTATTATGTGGTATCTCCCTGGGTTTGGCACTTTAGGGAATATTATAATAATCCTGTGAGGCAGCTAGATAGTACAGTGGGTAAGAAGATCACTAAATCTGGAATAAGGAAGAGCTGATTTGCTAAGTGTGTGACTTTGGGCAAATCACTTAATATGTTTTATCTACAAATAGTGATAACAACAGCATCTATCTCTCAGGTTTTCTGTGAGGCTCAAGTGAGATAACATGTTCAATTCTTTGTAAAGATTAGAATATAATACAGGCAGCCAATTGGTGGAGTGGTTAGAGCACCAGCCCTGAAATCAGGAGCACCTGAATTCAAATCTACCTTCAGACAATAGCTGTGTGACCTTGAACAAGTCACTTAACCCTAGTTGTCTGTAAAAGCAAAAAAAAAAAAAAAAAAAAAAAAGGATAACATATAATATATACTACAAATTAATATTATCATCAAATTATCATAATTAATATTATCATTATCATTCTTAACCTCTCTCTCATCCTCCATAATTGCTTTTCCAGCTACCTATAGGATATTTCAAAATAGATTTTCTATAGACATCTTAAACTGAATTGATTATTTTCCATCCAAACATTACCTGCTTTACAGCTTTCCTATTATCAGCAAGAGTACCACTATCCTCCAGTTGAGGGGCCATCTCCAGTCACCCTGATCTATATCTTGCCACTGGATCCAGATGGCTCTGGAGGGCAAGTGAGGCAGGTTACCTTGCCCAGTCTCCCCTCCCTAAAGTCAGGATCTCTTTGAGAAATAAGGATAATCAAAATTCTCCCAATTACCTGGGCTCCACAAAGGTTTTCTCCTCAATTCCTCACTTTCTCCCCATAGTCAATCTGTTGTCATGTCCTGTCAATTCTACCTTGATGTCATCTCTTATATATGGCCCTTTCTCTTCTCTGACACAGTACCACCTGGGTTCAGAACTTCATCAACTCACACTTGACATAAGCTACCTTCTGGTGAGTCTCTGCCTCAATCTCTCTCACTCCAGTCTATCCATCCTCCACTTGAATGTCAAACTGATCTTCCTTGATTGATCGAGCTGATATATGCCTTGTTGAGTAACACCAATGGCTTCCTGTCTTTTTCAAGATCACATACATGAGATTAATAATATTAGAAAAATTAGACACACAAAATAATGAAGGATGAAATGAGCAGAACCCAGAGAACATTATATATAGTAACAACAATATTGCCTTAAGAACTATTTTGAGGGACTAAGTCATTTTGACAATTATAAACACCCAAATTAACTACAAAGGACATATAAAGGAAGACATATCTGCATCCAAAGAACTGTTGGGTAGAAGTCTGTATAGAATGGTTTTACATATATATTCATATTTGTGTCTAATAGTAGTTATCTCTAGGGTTGGGGGAAAGAAAGAAAAAAAGGTTACATGATAACTTTATTTTTTTCTCAGTAGTATTTTGTTTTTCCAAATATGTGTAAAGATAATTTCAACATTCATTTTTGTAAGACTTTGTGTTCCAAATATTTCTCCCTCTTTTCCTTACCTTACTCCTCCCCAAGGCAGCAAGCAATCTGATATAGGTTAAATATATGCAATCTTTTAAAACATTTCCATATGTGTCATGTTGTGCAAGAAAAATCAGACCAAAAGGGATAAAATCACAAGAAAGAAAAAAAGAACAAACAAAATCCACATTCAGTCTTCATAATTTTCTCCGGTTGTGGATTGCATTTTCCATTCCAAGTCTATTGGAATTACCTTGAATCACTGCATTGTTGAACATAATTGTATTATATATGTTAAAAGCATAATAGATTTGCAGTTTGATGTGTAATCTTTTTTTTTTTTTTCTTCTCTTCTATTGTTATAGAAAGGCTTATTTTATTTCTTAGGTTTGGAATAAAAGAAATTAAGTTTAAAAAATAACAAAAACTCTTCTGTTTGGCTTTTAAAACTCTTTATAACCCAGCTACTTCCAAACTTTTCAGTCTTGAGCATCCTTAATCAACAGAGATACTAACCTCTTTGCTTATAGCAGACAGTTTATCTCCCCTCTTCCAGCATTTTCACTGGCTGGTCACATGATCTCCTCTTCTCCATTTCCTGACTCCTTTACTTTCTTTAAAGTTTCAGCTAAATTCTATTCTCTACAAGAAGCCTTTGAGTCTGCAATGCCTCTAAATGCCAGTGGTGTCTCTCTAAGGTTACCTCAAAGTTAGCCTGTCTTTTTGTACAAAGCTTGCTTGTGTCTTGTCACCATCATAAGACTGGAAACTCCCAGAGTAATGGGGCTATTTTTTTGCCTTTCTTTGGGTCCCTGAGACTTAGCATAGTGCTAGACCTATATATAGCACAGTATTTAGAGAGATGGGCTTAGGAGCAGCTACATGGAGTAGTGTATAGTATACTGGCTCTGAAATTCAGAGGACCTGAGTTCAAATCCATGTTCAAATATACAATAGAGAGCTGGTCCTAGAGTCAAGTTCCTGAGTTCAAATCTAACCCCAGATAACTTAGTTGTGTGTTTTTTTACCTTTACCAGCCTCAGTTTCTTTATTGTAAAAAGGGATAATAATAGCAGGATTGCTGTGAGAATAAAATGAGATCATAATTGTAAAGTGCTTTATAAACCTTGAATCCCTATAAATGCTATTTATTGTTATTGTTATTATTATTGCTACCAAAAGTGTTTAATAAATACTAGCTGACTTGATTTCCTTCAGGGAATTTATAATCTAGCTGGATCAGGCATTTTAGCATGGGGTCCATGAACTTATTTAAAAAAAAACAAAACATTTTTATGAGACCAAGTTTAAGTGACTTTCCCACACAGCTATTGTCTGAGGCAGGTATTCCTGACTCTAGGTACAGTGCTTCATTATTATGTATTATATACTGTTTGCATATCCTGTGTTATTGTACCATCTAACTGACATTGCAATACCTATGGCACCGAGACCATGAAAACATTTGGAAGATGAATTGAAATGCTGAGGCATTTACAAGGACTTGTACATTCATAAAAGAAAAACTATATTCAAGAATTTAATAAAATAAAATAATTATATCTATGATATTACTAGAATAGGGAACTCTCTCTGGAGTCAGGAGTACCTGAATTCAAATCAGGCCTCAGATAGTTAGTAGCTGTATGACCCTGGGCAAGTCATTTAACTTAGATTACATTTAAAAAATAAGGGGAGGGGCAGCTAGGTGGCACAGTGGATAGAGTACCAGGCCTGAAGTCAGGAGGACCTGAGTTCAAATCTGGTCTCAGACACTTATGGGAACTCTGTAGCTAGACCTCCCTCTATTGATGAAAAATGAAAATTTCTCAGTAACATAGTTTTAGAGAGTTGCTGGGGCACTGAAGAGGTTCAGTGATTTATTCAAGATATAAAACAGCTAGGATTTGAATCCTGACCTTCCTAATTCTAAAGCTTGTTTTAAGCTACTGTGCAATGTCCTTTCTAAAAATTAGAATATATTGTTTGTAAATTAAATTAAACTAAATAAGTGTAAAGATCAAAGAAAACCTGACAGTCAAGAAATGAAGTATCTTGACAAAACATTTCCCTAAATAGCTTGATATTAGCAAAGACTCCCCATGGAGCCTATGAGCTGAATCTTGAAGAAAGTGAGGGACCCTAAGAGAAAGATGGAGGGAGGGCATTCAAAAAATGGGGGAAAATCAAAGTAATGGGGGAATCAAGCAAAAATATATTCTGTTATAGTTCCCTCATCTTTAAAAATAGGGCATTGATTTTGATTATTTCTAAGATTTCTTTCAGATTTATTATTCCCTTACTATTTTTTAGGCGAGCTCACTCATTTCAACATATAGGGCTGTTCTTTGCACATACTAGATAATTAATCAATACTTAAAAAATTTTTTTTTTATTGATATATATATTTTTTGTTTTTCCATCCCCTTTATTTCTCAATATATCCTCATACTTGTCCTTCCTCAAGTCATTTACCGGGGAATGCTTCTTGCAAAAAGTGAGATAACAAATACTAGAAAATGTTTGGTAAAACAAAAGGCACCTACAAATGTAAGGCATCTTATAAATATTATTCTTTCTTGATTTTGCTACAGATTGTTGATTCTCATCAAGTCTTTACTGGAATACTGCAGATCCACAGGTTCCTAATTAATTGTCCAGTAGCTAAATATACAGCACATTCTCAAAAGCAGGAAGTCCAAAGAGAGACTCTTAGGGACTATGCTGTTTCTACGGCGACCACCTTTTACATTTGGAAGACCAGGCTGCAGCAAATCATAACTGCCCAGAAACTCATTTTTCCCATCCCACAGGGAGAAACTTAGAACTCCTCACCAGCAAGCAATATTTGGCCTGAGGGCCAGTTGTCAGCATGCTCTACAGCTGGCAAGGCTGGTATTTGACAATTGCTCCTATCTCTGCTCTTTTCTCCCTCGGTTCTCTAGTCACTTTTAAAAAATTGACTTTTTATTATTTGTTTTTATTTTTATTGATAGATTCTTTTATACTCTTTCATCTCTAAATAGATGATTTTTCCTTTACTATGAAGACATCCATTCCCATAACAGGCAAAAACAAAAAACAACCAATCCCCTCAGTTTCACAAATATGTAACATTCCATATACATAGTCCCCTTTCCCTCCAATGAAGGAAAAGAAATTGTAGCCACTTATCATGTGAACCAGAACTCAGAGTTTGTTTTTTAATGCACAGAATTAGCTCTAATAATTGTCCCCTTTCCTATTTCCATAGTCCCTCTCCTCTCCAATGAAAGAAGGGAAGTTCTAGCCATTTATCTTAAATGAACCAGCATTCAGAACTTACTCCTTCATGCACAATACCTGTCAGGTACTCCTCTTCCTTATTTGTCTACTCTACTCCTAGAAATCTTATATTTCAGGTCCTCCATTAAAATTCAACTTTGAGATTAAAATCTCTAAGGCTCTAGCTTCCTAGACTCCCAAGGCAACAAATAAATCTTATTCAGAATTATAATATATATATATAGATATATACACACACACATATATATATGTGTGTGTATTATAGCTATACCATGATTATACATGATATACATTATACATGTATATATATGCAAATATATTTTTGTATAAAATTATATAATCTACACATATGACATGACATAGTCTACATAATAATATGGCACAAAACACATATTCCATGACATTGTCTGCCTCCAACAAGGTCACATGACACATCATGATCTATATAAAACATGAACCACATGTGAAATGACATGATATTTTTTACAGGACTAAATCTACATTTAAAAAATTTTTATAATAGTTTTTATTTTTTCAAAATATATACAAAGATAGCTTTCAACATTCATCCTTATAAAACCTTGTGTTCCAAATTTTTCTCTCTCCCTCCCCACCATCCTCTGCCTCTAGATAGCAAGTAATTCAATAGAGATTAAACATGTGTAGTTCTTCCAAAGATATTTCCACATTTATCATGCTGCACAAGAAAAATCAGATCAAAAGAGAAAAAATGTGAAAAAAAAAAAAGCAAACAACAACAATAAAAGGTGAAAATGCTATGTTATGATGTACGTTCAGTTCTCATAGTCGTCTCTCTGGATGCAGATGACTCTCTCCATCACAAGTCTCTTGGAACTGACCTGAATCACCTCATTGTTGAAAAGAGTCAAATCCATCACAGTTGATCATCACATAATTTTGTTGTTATGTACAATGTTCTCTTGGTTCTACTCACTTCAATTAGCATCAATTCATGTAAATCTGTCCAAGTCTTTCTGAAACCAGCTTGTTGTTTATCTACATATTTATCCAGTGATCCTCAAACTTTTAAAATAGGGGGCCAGTTCACTGTCCCTCAGACTGTGGGAGGGCCGGACTATAGTAAAAACAAAACCTCACACTCTGTCTCCGCCCCTCAGCCCATTTGCCATAGACTGGTGGGCCGCATAAATGTCCTTAGTGGGCTGCAACTGGCCCTCAGGCCGTAGTTTGAGAACCCCTGTTTTAGTCTATTATATAACATTAAAGATTTTGTATACTATGGAAAACCATTTTCAAAAGTCTGTCTCTTCTTACATTTTCATCAAGGTTTCTCTCAATGTATGTAGATTCCTATAGAGATTTGTAAAGATGGAAAACAGATATGTAATTATGGTGTCTTTGAGATTGTGCTGTTTTGGATAATATTAATATCCATGATTCTTTCTTAAACAACTTTCTAATATTTAGAAAATCAACTCAGTGCTTTCAAAACTGTTACCATCAACATGATTTTCCCCCCCTGTGTATACTTTTTTTGTTCTAACTGTTCTTACTATTCTTATCTTCTTCAGAAGCTCATCACCTTCCTCATATAGCACAACAGGGACTAATATGTTAGTCTTGAAATGTGTTGATTTCATTGTCATTTCTGATGAAAATAGCACAGATTTGTGTTAAGGAACATGCCTAAGTGAAGGGGCAGGTAAATTCTGAGAGTTTCCACAGTTGTGAATCATACATCTGAAGGAGTTGCTAAGCAGTCTTTACTGACACAGGTGTTACTTGTGGACTGGGAATGAAATAAATTGGAAGGAAGAGGGAAGAGGAGAGAGGTCAGAGAACACATCTCTCTCTCAGTCTCCTTGTATCATCATCCTCCTCTCACATGAAGAGCTCCATTCTAGAGGTCTGAGTTAGACCTCAGCAGCCACTGGCAAGTGGCTCCTGTATCACAACAGATTTGTTCCAGTGTTTATTGTCTTCCACTTTCATCTATGGAAACTCTTGGGATACTTTGGCTTATCTGGGTATCATGCCAAATTTTCTACAAACTCATTTCTCATACTTTGCTGTTTGTGAGACAATGTTGTCCATAACCTTCCCCTTTTTTCTTTGATAAAATTTGGAAAATTAGTTTGTGTTCTGGACCAATGTGTTGCTATTGACTGATATGCCTCTCTATTTTACAAAGATATCATATGCTTGAGATTGTATCTGGACTCTTTTGACCTTCTTGTTGTGGATTTATCAGGAAAATATTAGAGAGTTTTTAATGAAATGTATGTACTGTCATGGAGGCAGCTAGATGAATTCAAACCTGGTCTCAGACAATTACTAGCTGTGTGATTCTGGGCAAATTACTTAATCTCCATGTGTCTTAATCCACTGGAGAAGGAGATGGCAAATCAATCCCAGCATCTTTGCCAAGAAACTCCATGGATGGGATTGGTATGGTATGGTCCATAGGGATCAGGAAGAATCAGGAAAGAGTAAACAATATACTGTTACATTTGCTTTTTTTTTTTTTTTTTATCTTGAAAAATAATCCTATGATTCCTATGTTATTTTACTCTCTAAAAACAAAGCTTTTGAACTGAATTGAAATCATCTTTTCCCTTAACACAGATAAAGGCTTAATACAAGAATTGTATTTGTTTTCCCTTTCCCTTATCTCTTATTTATTTATTATATCTTATTTCTTGCCAGTCTCCAAATCCTGCTTAGTCTTCCACTATCACGTTCCTTAAATTTATCTCTCTCTCTACCTCTAGCATTTTATTTCTCCAGTCCCTCATTGGGACCAGAATCTCATGCCTGGAAATCTGCAGCTTCTTGCCATTCTTCTGGTTTGTGATTTTCATTCCAAACCATACTCTATTGAACTCTTTAAATGATCTTCTTTAATATTACATTTATCATTTTCTCCCTTCTCACCCTTGGCTGCTAAACTCTTTACCTGTATTTCAAAACCCAATTGCAATATCTCCTTCTCTAGGAAGTTTTCCTTGCTATCCCATATTAGAGGCAAAATGCTTTCAGATTCCACAAACTACCTCTCTACTGCATTTAGATAATATTGTTTACTATAATTATTTGTGTTAGCACCACCTGTCTACTAGAATGTAGGCTCCATGAGACCAAGGACAGTGTCTTAGTGATGGATTTGGTGTCTGAAGATCTGGGTCCTAATTCCTTTCCCCTCCCCTCTCCCCCTGCTCTCCCCTCCTCTCCCTCTGTTAGTCTGTCTCTGTGTCTGTCTGTGTCTCTCTCCTATTTAATATTTGTGAGACTTTGGCCATTTTGCTCAATTTTCTGTATCTCATACATCTCTCGATTACTAAGTCATATACTAAATCATAGATTGTCTGTAACCTATGATGGTAGTGGATTTAATAGGATGGTCTCAATAAATGAAATCCTAGATTCTTTTTTAATATTCCTGTGGATGATATAATATCCTGACCTATCCTATCTCATGTAGCATCATGTCATGCCATATGTCATGTTATAATAGGTCATATTAATGTGTTATTTATATTACCACATCATTCTTACTCCACGCACACTACTATTTCTAATACCCTATATTCTGATCTCTTTATTCATTTATATTTTGTTTGGTTATGTCATAACATCACATGACAGGATACATCACATATCATTATCACTATCATATGTTTTTTATATAATTTCACATTATAAAGGATAGATAGAAGTCTAAAGGTCCATGGAATGGTTCACTTAAGTGAGAACTGACTGTACTTTGATGTTATTTTTTTGCCCATTTGTTTGCATAAACATGGGAAAATTATTCCAGTTCTCAAGCACATTTTCCTCATCTGTGAAATAGGGGATATTATACATAAAGTAATTTATGTCCTTAAAGCACTGGATTAATTTGGCCATCTTTATTATAACACAGTGTCCTGGCCCTTGAGGAGCTTGTAGTCTAGTCAGGGAGTAAAATTTAAACATAGGATGGGACCTGTATGCCCAAGACTTTCAGGTATAAGGCTCTCTATATATTGCTGCTAAATTGAAGGACAGGATCTAGAAGGCTCAGTGGAGAATGTACTGAGCTTCAAATCAGGAAGACTCATTTTTCTGAGTTCTAATCTGGCCTCAGACACTAGGTATGTAACCCTGGAGAAATAATTTAATCCTTTTTGCCTCAGTTTTCTCATCTATAAAATGAGCTTGAGAGGAAAATGGCAAACCACTCTTGTATTTTTGTGATGAAAATCCCAAATGGGGTCACAAAGAGTCGGACATGAATGAACAACAACAAAATTGAAGTAATGGTTGGAAGAAAAGCATTTATTATTTTGCTATGTGTGAAGCATTGTGCTAAGCTCGGGGAATATAAAAACAAAGGTAATAAAATATAGAATCCTAGGAAATCAAAGAAGTGAGAGATCAGTGTGCTTAGAAGTGGGCTCTATGGATTTGTGGAATAAGAGAGAATTAACTTCAGTCTTAGAAGGGAAAGAGGGACTGCATTACAGTTAGGAAAAGTAGCATGCAGAAAGGTTGCTTATTTTTTGGCATTAAATCCTCCAGCCCTTGTCTAAGCACCTGCAACCACTCACATACTCTGGATAAAGATGTGCCCGTTGACCCCTATTTTGGTCCCTCCCTTCATTTTTAATTGTAGCCTAGGTAACACATGTAAGTCCTTTAGTGTTCCTGGAGTTCAGTATCTGTTCAAAAGATATTCTCTTCCCTACCTTCTACAGCTCTATTTGATTTGTGCTGCCAAAGAAGCAGTGATACCCTGGTCCTCAGTGTCCTTGATTTTCCAGGAGTAAACTTGAGGATAGATAGCATAGACAGAGGACCAGGGTGAGCATGAACCTCCACAAAGCTGTGTGGCAATCAGACCTTATTGGCAACAGGCTCTGACATGCAATTTGGAGACTCGTTTCACAAAGCACATTCGGCTATCCTAAAAGGAAGGTCAGGTGGTTTTCACAGAGGATGCTGCAGGCTGCTTGGCAGGTCACGTGAAGGAATGCTTAACCCCACCAATTAGTGGCACGAAATCTTTATCTCTTGATTTGGAAAAGGTCTAAGCTTACAAATTCTTTTGAGATGCCTCACAATACCAGCCTGAACCCCCAAATATACTATTGGGGTTTAAATCCTTCTCCCTAATATTTGATGAACTAATATTTTCGAATTCAGCACTTCTGCACCCCCATACCTTATCAATATGACTCTCCCAGCTCCTGTTATTGTAAAGGGCTGGAACTCGAGTTAATGCACTGGGGTTGGACAATCGAGCACTTGAGGCTAGTTATTGATTGGACAATACTCTATAAGAACATGTTTGGAAAATGGCCCTTCCCACTATCCTGTGCCGGCCCAATCGTTTGGTGTAAGCAGAGAATTGTGGGAGGGACCAGGAGGTGGAGGGAGACTAGCCAGGGTCACTTCTGCAAGAGAGACAAGGAGGTGAGGTTGCAGAGATCCTTCACTTCTACCGCTAAAGACCAAGATTAAAGAGTTTTGCTGATCCTGACTCCGGCTGATTCTAAGATATCCAGGGTGCTAGCACGATCGCCACATGTTATCATCAACTTTCTCAACTACTGAACTTTTCTATCTCAATAATTGTAATGGAACATGAGAAAAAATAAAGTGGCTGCTAAGTTTGACTGCCCAGGATGGGTCATAGCATACCATCACAAATGACCCTCTCTTACTGTATTCTTATAAACTGAATACCCTGCTCCAATGGTACCTCTCCATCTTATGGCTAGCCAATTCCATGACCTTGTCCACATGATGGATGCTCTCTGGTTTTGTGCTCATTGGCATTGTTTTGATGGTCTTGTAATTGCTCCTAAATGTTCCAGAATGATGTGGTTATGATTCCTATATTCTGGTTGGTGTCAGAGTTCTTAGCTGAAATGTTCTTTCTCTCCCATAAGAGGAAGAGTGTGTTCTATATTTCTTTTAGATTGGAGTCCCAAAGCTCAAGCTTTAACTCTTTTTTTTTTTTTTTTTTTTTTTTTTTTTTTTTTTAGGAGGCAGATCCTTTACACACCCAGCTTTAGTCTAGGGAAAAACCTTCAGGAGTTTTACTTTCTATAAGGAAAAGGATAAATTCTTAGCATCTTAGCTGTGTTTCTATTCCCTCCAGGGATTCTTCAGGCATCTAAGTAAATTTTTTAGGCATTCAGTTTGTCTTTGAATCATAGTCTATTGTTCCAAGTGACTACATGATTAAGGGTTAGAATTCCTTGTTATTCCTAATTAACATCTTAAGGGGAATACTATGTCCTTAGAATAAATTTTTGGGCTGCCTCTTTAATATACTGCCAAGGATCCTTTAAGTCTGAGGTTTTATGTAGGATTTTTTTTTTCCACTTCTCAAAATTCTTTTATTTTCAATGAAAATAAAGGAAGAGAAAGAGAAAAAATTTTGAATCCTAGGTGAAGCCAAAGTCAAGGCTTAGCAGTCTTTATTTATTTATTTATTTTTATTAAAGCTTTTTCTTTTCTTTCTTCCCTCCCCCCCCCCCCCCAGGCTGTGGGGTTAAGTGACTTGCCCAGGGTCACACAGCTAGGAAGTGGTAAGTATCTGAGATCAGACTTGAACTGGGGTCCTCCTGAATTCAAGGTTGGTGCTCTATCCACTGCGCCACCTAGCTGCCCCAAAGCTTTTTATTTTCAAAACATATGCATAGATAATTTTTCAACATTAACCCTTGTAAAACCTTGTGTTCCAATCCCCCTCTTCCCCCAATCCCTCCCCTAGATGGCAATATATGTTAAACATAGTAAAAATATGTGTTTAATATATGCATACATTTTTATACAATTATCTTTCTGAACAAGAAATATCAAATCAAAAAAGAAAAAAATGAGAAAGAAAACAAAATGTAAGAAAACAACAACAAAAAGAGTGAAAATGCTATGTTGTTATTGAGGTATGAGAAATGAGGGGTGAAAGATATTTCCCTAGCAATGGAGTCCCCAGGCGGGTGCCACAGGTTTTTGTGAAAGAATTCACAGTCAATCTACAAGTGAAGTTTTTGGCAAAAAATGGATTTAATACACTGAGAAACAACTTCCCAGAGGGCTAGTTCCAAATAAGAATTTAAGCAAAAGAATTTAAGCAGAGTCAGGTTTTATTTTTATTTTTTATTAGCCTTCTATGGTTTGGGGCTAGGGAGTGATTAAGGGGTAATTTTCAATTTAATAAAGGGTAGTGATTATGCCCCAGGCCAAGATCTCCAATTGAATTGCAGATGGAAATAGGTATGGGAGTTTCCCCTAGGAACAGGAGGGTGGGGCCAAGAGATCAATGGCTTTTCCAACCCCCCCCCCCAAAAAAAAAAAAAAAAAAAAGATCAAGGGGACACAGTTCCTATTATATCATCATGATCCAGATCCTGATGTTCCCACATCCTCTCTCTGGGTGTAGATGGCTGTCTCCATCACAAGATCATTGGAACTGGTCTGAATTATCTCATTGTTAAAGAGAGCCTCGTCCATCAGAATTGATCATCATATAATCTTGCTGTTAACCATGTACAATGATCTCCTGGTTCTGTTCACTTCTCTTAGCATCAGTTCATGTAAGTCTTTATATCTGAGGAGGTCCTAGGTCTCCAAGTAGACATTAGCAGAGAAACCCTGAAGCACTGTTAGGAGTTTAATACTCCCTGAGGTGAGTAGGGAAGGGCTCAGATGGGATCATGATTCTTAATTAGATCTTTTCTTCAAATGGACTTTTGATTACAGTCCTACCTCAGGTGGAGGTCTCTGCAACCCCACCTTTACTATCTCCAACCAGAAAGTCAAGTTTATGATGTTTAACCCTCTCCCCCCAAGTTATATTTCTCCTATAGAAGATTTGCTCTTATCATATAGCTGTGGAGACTTATCAGTTTCATATACATAATAAAAAAAAATTTAGTTCTGAAATGCTCTAAAACCAAGGGTCTGTTTGAAGTTTGGGGAGTACAATCTGGCTTTCCTTATCTTTATAAGAATAAGGCTACCAAAATTCTGAGGTTACTGTGGCAGCCAGACTCTTTCAGTCTCATGGCTTCGTCCCCTTATTGGCATTCTTTCTTCTGATTACTATTAGATAACTTATCTTTCTTCTCGTTAATTGCTTCAACTCTTTCCTTGGATTTGGCCCATTCTTAGCAAAATAATAAAATCTTTGCCCCCTGATTTGAAGGATGTCTAAACCTACACATTCTTTTGAGATGACTTCTAACACTGTTCTGTAACCCCAATATATTATAGTATCCCATAATTTAGTGGCTAATCCCATCATTCTCCTGACCAGCTAAGGGGATGGATAGTCAGATTGCATTCCCCAAATCTCAACTGATCCTTCCTTCTAAAGTTCTTTTATTATGTATATGAAACTGGCAACAAGCCTCCACAGCTTTGAGCTGCCCTATGAAAAGGGAAAGCTTCATAATAATCTGAATTGACTTGAGTGGCCAGAGTTTCTGCCTTACTGGAAATCAACTTTCTGTATATCTTGGGGGGTATCAGAAGGGATTTCTGTTTACTTAGAAGCTGGACTCAGAGCCTTTTCTGTATTCAGTTCCTGTCAAACTTTGAGGCTCTGTTGCTAGAGAGTGCCTGGAGAGGAGGATGTGAAAGAAAATTCAGCCACCCATGCTAAAAATGACCTGAGGCACTTACTCAAATAATCCACCCATAAATCCTCAAAACAAATGGGTGGTACTGCTCTTTATGCTTCTCATTCCCCGGCTTCTGGTTATTCTTTACTAACTTTGACATTTATTTAAATTTAAAATTTAAATTTCCTTCACCTGGAAACAAGTTTATTGAGGGAGTGGGAGAAAATACATACAGTGATTTACTCTCCTTCCACTTTTTTTCTCCTTCCCCCACCTATCATTGACTAGGACCCAAGTGGGTGAGGGCATGGGCAAGTGAAGACCAGCTTCTTCCTTTCTGCAGTTTTGTCTGGAATGGCCCAGCCTGGAATACCTTAGGCTTGTTGAACTGTTTAATCACTCCTTTGAAGGAAAGGAAATTGTTTTTCTAGGTCTTTTATTCATAGTTTAAGAAGGCCATTTCCTTAATTGCTGAGAGATACAAAATAAAGCATTTAAAAGCTTTTAAGAATTCTATCATCTGTGGTAGGTAGGTGGAACATTCTTTTTTCACTGATCCTGGGAGGAGTCACCTAGGATTGCAACTTTTGTTAGTTTTTGGTGGTGGTATTGTGCCACAATTCCCTTTTATTGTCCTGCCTCAGTTTCCCTGAATTGTTCTGCCTCAATCCCCTTGGTTGCAACTCCCCCTCCCCTCACTTTTCTGCTCATTAGAACTGAGATCTGACATTCCAAAAGATAAAACTCCAGATGTCCTATCTCAGGTACCTAATTGGCATTGTCTATATCTCTAAGTTTCAGACTTTCTGGCTCTAGTTGGACACCTCCTAAATCCTCTCAATTTGTAAGAATTTATGGTCCTACCTGTCAGAGTTGGATTGATGCTCTCTGGCTGTGATAAGGGGAGCCCTGAAACTCTCTTTTTCTCTCCCTGACTCAGCTCTCCCCTGAGAGACCCACCCCGGGGAATCAAGATAAAGTGGTTTTCATTCTGTTATCTGCACGGGACTGGTTGAGTCCAGGACCACTCCTAACCTTACTGAGTTGGAAATTAGCCCAGAGGCACTTCCAAGATTTTCTATTCTGATTCCAGCTCAGACTGCTCCCAGCCCCCATCAAGAGCTGCCCCCAGCTTCTAGCCAAGGTTTCAGTTATAAAAAGAGGCAACTTGGGGCTCATTTCTTGCAGAGGACCTAACATGCCATGCCAAGGAACCTCTCTGTCTCTTCTTGGCATAAGCTTAACCCTCTACCCACTGAAATGATATTCTCTTTCAATGTTACCCCCTCTTTATCTCTTTCTCTCCTGTTTTCCTAACAGGACTATGCCCTCTTTACCTTCCTGCCGGGATTTTTCTGCTAAAAACTTTATATCCCTCTGTTGGGACCTTGCCACCAAGGAATTCAACCTTTCTATTTATGCATAGCAAGGGCTGACTTCCCAATGCCAATAACATACTTCTTTTTGCCAGTCTAGTTTTTGGGTTCCTTTATGAAAGACCAAAGAGGGTCCCACAACTCCCTGCCCTGCGCTGAACCTCATTATTTGGGGACACAACCCCGAACCTCTTCACCTGGAGATTCCCCACTCACCAAAATTTGGACTCTATCCCCCCTGCCTTTGTGTACCTACCCGAGCTTAGAGCCATATATATTTCATGGGCAACTCACATTTGCTGCTGGATGCTTTGAGACATCAACGCTGGGAGCAACATGCCGCCAGCACAATCTCTCCCTCTCAAATAAAATATTAAAAACTCTCTAATCTTTATCTTGCCTCACTTTCTCTGGCATTACAGGGGGTGGGGTGGGGAAGGAAGCTAGGACAAGAAATATGAATTAAGTAAAACTGATAAAAGGTTTAAGTTCCCAATAAAGCTTTTGCCAAGAGACTCCAGAATCAAAGAGCACTATTTCTAATAGTAGCAAGTGGTGTTTGCAAAAGATAGGGAGGAAAAAAATGGATAATTGAGTTTTGTGGTATAAAAGAGAACATGTAAAGGTGAGTAAGGTCTATTTGGCTGACCTGTGGTTATTCTCTTACTAGGTATAGTATTGCTACTAGAGAGCCATTGATAGAAGCTTTTGTTTGTTTTCCCAAAGATTTTCAATTCATCGGAAGCCTGGAGGTCACATTTGTGTGGAAAGGAGAAAGGCATTACTCAAAAGGGCAAGCTACCTTTGCAGACATACTTGTTGAGGTTGGCACAGCTGTTGAGTTGTTTGATTCCTTAGGTGATTTTTGAGTAGGTCAGAATTGAAGTGGGGTATCTTTGTTGTATGGTTGTGGGGGGTGGGCTATAGTATTATTAGGTTGGATTTTGTTTGGAAGTTTTTCAAGATCTATAAGGAGGGTGTTTCCTCCATAGGACTGATTTCTCCGTGTTGGATCTAAGATCAAGAAAAGGAATTGCAGAGAGAGTTGAGGCAATATGAAGTAGCAGTAAGAATGCTAGAGAGGGAAGGATTAGGGAATACGTATTTATAGAGTGTACAATGAGTTAGGAATTGTGCTACAAGCATTTTACAAATATTACTGTATTTGGTCTTCCAATAGTCCTATGAGGTACATACTGTTATTATCTTCATTGAGAAACTGAGGCAGAGTTCACGTGGCCCCAATGTGTGAAGCCAAAGGTGAACTCAGGTCTTCCTGTCTCCAGGCCTAGCTATCTGTCCCCTTGTGCCACCTGGCTTGTCCTGGCAGCTCTCATGAGCTGATAAGGATGCTGACTCTGAAAGTTTCAGGTGCCACTGTTGAGGCTGAAAACACTGCAACAATATTAGGGTCTCTAGGTCCACCAACCTAGCAGATATGATGAAAGAATTTTCAGACTCAGCTTGTCTATTCTTCCAGTCATCTGATTACTTGGCCCTACTTTACTTCTAGAATAAGGAAAGTGGTTTCTAAAGCTATGTTTTTTGTTTGTTCTTAGTGGATTAATCTTAGTATGACTCTTTGTGACCCCATTGGGAATTTTCTTGGTTAATTCTTAGAATGGTTTCCCATTCCTTTTCCAGGTCATTTTACAAAAGAGGAAACTGAGGTAAACAGGGTTAAGGGACTTATCTAGGGTCACACAATTAGTAATTTCTGAGACCAAATTTGAACTTTGCTCTTCCTGATTCTAGGACTGACACTATATTGTTGTGCCACAGCTCCCTTTTATTGTCCTGACTCAGTTTCTCTAATTGCCCTGACTCAGTTTCCTTGAATTGTTCTGCCTCAGTTCCTAATTGTTCTGTTCAATCCGGCAACACCACCCTCCCTCCTAATTATGATGATCCAGAGAAGGAGAAAGACCTTCTATCTTAGACATCATCAGAATGTCAGGTGCCTCTCCCCATTCTGTAATCCTAATTTATCAGAATGTCCCCTGCCTCCCCCCACCCTGTCAGAACTGGGATTGATAGTCCTGTTTCTGCTCTCAGCACTCTGACTCTGCCCCTGCCTCACTCTACTCCTGTAGCTGAGCCACCTGCATATATATGTCATTGAGAACTCACATTGGTTGCATGTCTCCCTTGCCCTCTCTCTCTCTTCCTCTCCATTTCTATATCTCTTCCTCTCTGTCTCCATCTCTATCTTCCTCTCCATCTCCCTTCCTTCATCTCCACCTCCATCTCTTCTTCTCCATCTTCATCTCTTTGCCTCTCCCTCTCTGTCTCTCTCTCCCTCTGTCTTTCTCTCCCTCTCCATTTCTCTCTCCTTCTCCATTTCCCTCTCCTTCTCCCTCTTTATCTCTCTCTCCTTCTCCCTCTCTCTCTCTCATCCCTCTCCATCTCTCTGTCTCTTCCTTTATCTCTCTCCCTCTACATCTCCATCTCTCTCTTTCCTTCTTTCTGTCTCTGTCTCCATCTGTGCCTCTCTGTGGCTTTCTCATTCACTCTTTCTTCTTGCTTTATTTTTATAGCTGTTGAATTTGTTTTCTGAGCTTAGATTCCATATCTCCCTAGATAACCTTGGCGAAGGTGTCCTGAACTTCCTGCCTTCCTATATTCTTCCAGATGCTGAGCTCTAGATACTTACTGAAACAGATGTGACCTAGAATACTTTGTGAGTTTTACAAAAATAAAAAAAAATATAAAAATAAGAATATTGAGCTTTTTTTTCTTCTTCCCCTCTATATACACCCTCCCCAAAGCTACTTAACTTCTTATATCCTTATTGAAAATGGGAGGAATTCATATCAGGAATGAGGCTTTTGAGGACTCAAGGGGTGATGAACTGGGAGGAAGAGAGGGGTGATTGCTGACAAGTGTGAAGGAAACTTTGATATCAGATTCTTACTGAAATTTGACACTGTTTCCTTCCTCAAGTCGACTTTAAATAACAAAACTTGACTTAACTTATCATTATCTTTTTTTTTTTTTTTTTTAAATTATTAACACATAGAGCTTACTATTTGCCAGGCACTGTGTTAAACACTGCAATATTTCATTTGATCCTCACTCAATCTTGGAAATTAGGTATTTTTCTCAACTCCATTTTACAGATGAGAAAACTGAGGCACGCAGGGATTTTAGTGACAACCCAGAATCATACTACTCTTACGTATCTAAAATCACACTTGAATTCAGGTCTCTCTGACTCTAGCCTTTGTACCACTTAGCTATCCCTTTAATTCTGTGTAGGTTGAAGACACAAAGCCCTGCTGCGTGAGCCATTTTTTCCCTGAATTTATTGTTGTTCAGTTGTCTGACTCCTTATAATCCTATTTGTGGGGTTTTTGTTTATTTATTTTTTTGTTTTGGTAAAGATCCTGGAGTGGTTTTCTGTTTTCTTCTCCAGCTCATTTTACAGATGAGGAAACTGAGGCAAACAGGGTGAAATAACTTTCCCAGGGTCACACAGCTAGGAAGTGTCTGAGGCTGGATTTGAACTCATGAAGATGAATCTGTCCAATTATGTCGCTTAATTGCCCAGCATACAGCCTTATAAAAATTGCCCTCCACATGTAATCAGAAACTTTCCAGATTGACTGATCTTTTTATAGGGATTTGCTCTCTTCAAATGCCACAGAATGCTGCTTGCTGCTGATTGGCTGGGTTTGTAAATTGATTTGAAAAACTTATCTAAGCCAAATTTATGCCTGAGAAAGCTAGGTTGCTTACTAGCAAGCAGTCTTCCTTAGCAACCTACTGTGTTTCTTTGCCTATTGTCTTGTGGACCTGTTGGGTGAACTTCTTGCTGCATTCTGAAATAATGTAGGCTGAGAAATTCCCCACAAATGCTATTGAAAATATTAAGGCCATCAAAGGGCATCACTTTGGCAAATCACTGGAGGATGGATTGGAGCGAGGAGAGACTAACATCAGGGAGACCAGCGAGGAGATTATTGTAATAGTCTCTGGAAAAGGACCTGAAGTCCCGGGGTTGTTGGCTAAAGTGGAGAAAATTGGTCAGATGCCAAAGATGCTTGTAGAGGTAGAAATAACAAGCATTTCTTAAACACCTAGAGTGTTCAGAGCTCCATGGTAGTAGATCCATGATTTACCTTTGACTTCTACTTTGGATGCTTGAGTATATTCAAAAATAACATGCCTCAGTTCTCTCTAAGTTATTTATAAACATTGAAAATTGACCCCAACAGTCAGGAAGGTCTGAGTTCAATTGTTGGCATCAAAAACTAACCAGCTATGTCACCCTGGCAGGTCACTTAACTCTGCTTGCCTCAGTTTCCTCATCTGTAAAATGAGCTGGAGAAGGCAATGGCAAACGAATATCTTTATTGAGAAAATACCATATGAGGTGACAAAGAGTCAGATATAATTGAAACAACTGAACAACGATATAATATGGCTCAGCCTCTAACTGGAAGGGAGTTTGAAATTCATCTAGTTCAACCCATTTTTTTTCTAGAGGCTTGGGCCTGACAATGGGAAAACATGGATACAAAAATATGCCACAGTGAATTAGTTCTTTTTCACATGTTGGCACATGCATTCAATAACTATAGCCTTGGCAATGAGGCAGCAAGATGACACAGTGGTTAGAACACCTGCCTGGGGGAAGGAAGCTCTGAGTTCAAATCCAGCCTCAGACACTTGCTAACTGTGTGATTTTGATAAGGCAAATCACTTAACCCTGTTTGCCTCAGTTTCCTCATCTGCAGAATGAGCTGGAGAAAGAAATGGGAAACTGCTCCAATATCTTTGCCAAGAAAATCCCAAATGGGATCACAGAGTCAGATGTGACTTGAAGTGATTGAAGTGACTTGAAGTCACTTAAAGTGATTGAAGAAATTAGGCCTGGGAGAATATAAAGAATTGTGGAATAGAATCTTGCTGGTTACTCTCTAGTCTGGGAAAAGATTTCTTTTTAGGAAACTGCAAAAGTTGTTTATTATAGTAGAAAGATCAATGGAGTTGGAATCAGAAGCCTTGAGTTCAAATCTGCCTGCTATTTGCCACCTGTGGGACCTTAAGTAAGTAACTTAAACACTTTATCGGTGAAGTGAGGACTTCAGAGAAGAGCTTCTGGATCTCAGGTTCTGTACCCTAAGTCCTGACCCCACTGCTTCTAGACTTTGAGTCTTTAAGGCTCTCTGGGGTATCAGTTTCCTCATTGCTTTTCAAAGTAGAGCCAGAGTACCATTTTGTGTACCAGGGGAAGCTCATTCTGAGAAAATGTATAGAAAGAGATTTGTAACCCTAAATTATTTTCATTAACTTCACTCACATCCATCATTGTAAGCTGCCTCCTCCTCCTCATTATTATCCTATTACCCTGGCACACACAATCTTGCTATCTTGTTAATTGAAAGTGATCAAGATGGCCAAATAAATCATGTCACGGGATTGTGAAAGCAATATTGAACTGTTGCTATTGTGCCCTTAATGAGACTCTTAAAATCCGAGCTTCTCCTATTCAGGTGATGGCTGCCAAAATCTTCCTGCTTTGTCACAGAATCATGGGACCAATGATGTAGGGCTTAAAACGATCTTGAAGGTCGCCTAGTTCAACCTCTTTTGTTCTTGAGATTTGATTCTGAAGCTGAGGCTTCAGATTGGCTCAATTCTGTCTCTGGATTTTCCTTTTATGACTTTGATGACCCTAGTTGCTGTTATTCAGTTCAGTTATGTCTAACTCTTTGCTACCCCATGGACTATAGCATGCCAGATCCTCCTAACCTTCCATTGAAGTCAATTCAAGTTCAAATTCATTGTTTCCCTGATACTATCTATCTCATTCTCTGCTGTCCCTCTTTCCTTTCTGCCTCTATTCTTTCTCAACATCAGGATCTTTTCCAATGAATCCTGTCTTCTTGTTAGGTGGCCAAAATATTTAAACTTCAGCTTCAATATTTGACCTTCCAGTGAATAATCTGAATTAATTTCTTTAAGTATTGACTGATTTGATCTCCTTGCAGTAGACATCAGAATTCTCACTAAATATCTTGTTTCACCCTGGCTAATATGATTCCGTCTGTGCTCTGTGCCTTTTTTCTGGCTTCCATTCCTGGACTGTATCTTGGATTACACAAAATCCAAATATAGGTATATCTATCTATCTATCTATCTATCTATCTATCTATCTATTTATCTATAGATAGATAGATATAGATATAGCCAAACCTCTTCTTATCTTGGTCCTGGTGTCCTCAGTTCTAACGGATGACCCATACCATTCTATTCCTTGATTCCTCTCTAATGGAAGTGAGCTGTAGTAATCCAACTGGACCAATGGGTAAATCATAGTGTCTACAATCAGGATTTGCTTGGAAGTAAAAGTCTGTAGCTTTGGGTTCTTTCCCCCAGATCTATCACTACCAATGTGATTTGGGAGCAATTCATCTCTTTGGGCCTCAGTTTCCTCCCCTGGAAGACAACAAAATTGGACTTGATGACCTCTAAGTTTCATTCCAACTCTGACATTCTGTGATTGCATGATATGACCATCTCCTTGACTTCCAAGATGATCGAATCACTGACCATGTTCTCAGAAATTCTAAGTGTGAAATCTGACTTTGTTATATAATAGTACATATGATGTTCTCCTCCATCCCTCTTGCTTATGGTGTCAAGCCTTGCCCTACTTAGAGATTGTTTGAAGCCAGAAAGGGCAGGATCTGTTCCTATAGTTTTTATTTTGAATTTTGAGAAATAGAAATTATAGCAGGAAGACTTTATTTCACTTTCAACTAGAAAATAGATCAAGAAAAAACTGTGCTCTTTGGAGGTCATTTGTAAATTGCAGATATTCTCTTTGGTATTTTTGTAAATAGATCATTATATTTATAGTCAAGAAGCCAGTTCCTTCTGTTCTAACAGGTTCCTATCAAAACAGGTGAGTGACAAAACAGGGAAGTTGAAAAAAGAACAAATGTATAGGAAGAATTCTGGGACTTAGTTTTTGTGATTAGATATAAGCCTAATATTGTTGGGATGAGGACCTTAAGAGTCAATCATTAGAAATATATTAAGCACCAATTGTGTGCCAGATGCTGTGCCAAGCACTGGGAATATAAGGAAAGGCAAAAGACAGTTCTTATTCTCACATATTTTTCAAAGCATCCAAATAAAGCCCTCTCTGATTTTTGAACAGTGAATATGGTGTTGGAGAGAAAGCAATGGACCTCACTTTATATACCTGCTCTGCCACTTATTACAGGTGTGACTTTGGACAAGTTCCCTTAATTTCTTTCTTTATTTGTAAAATGAGAAAGCTAGACTGCTTCTTTCAGCTTTGTCTATGATCCTCAGAAATAATTTTGAAAAGTTTAAAGTTCTGCATAGATGTGAGCTATTATGCACATTATTATTGCTATTGTTTGGGAGAAATATTTCTGAGTCTTTTCTTTGAGAAAGAAGCTTCTTTGAGCTTAAAGAGAGTGATAGTATAAAATAGCAGAATTTTCACCTTAACTTCATATCCCAACCCCCCAAAACTTCCATGCTCCATGCAGGATGGAGCATGTCAAGTGAGAATCAGTTGAAGAGATGAGGTGAGGCGTTGTTTAACCCATTAGAATATGACATATCTTCTATAATTTCCATTTGGACGATTATAAGATGATAGGCTCTGTTGAAGGGATGAAGGATATTTAACACACAAAAGGAATATTGAGGGCAGAAGAATGTATGCATTCACCAAAGGGAGAGATCCACAGAAGACAAATGTCAGATGGACTTCCTTTTGGAAGAGGAATCAGGCTTATTTTGCCTGGCCTTTGATGATAGAACTAGAAGCAAAGTGTGAATTTGCAGAAGCAGATTTTGGCCTGATAAAAGGAAAAGGAAATCTCAACAGAACTATCCAGTGCTTAAAGGAGTTTTCTTTGGTTCCCCTCTGAAGCTCTTTAAGCAGAGACTAGATAACCACTTGTCAGAGATGTTGTAAAGGGATGATTCGTCTTTAATTGTGGTTTGGGTTGAATGAATTTTGGGAAAGACATTTGAAAGGGTTCAGAGAAAGGCAGATAGGTGGCTCAGTAAATAGAGTCCAGAAGCGAGAAAACCTGAGTTCAAATGTGACCTTGGACACTAGATATGTGATCCGGAGCAAGTCACTTAACTTTTTGTTTCCTTAACTATGAAATGGGGGTAATAATTGCACTTACCTTCTAGGGTTATTGTGAGGATAAAATGGGTTGTATTTATATAACACTTCAAACTCTAAAGCACTAAATAGATGCTAATTATTATTATTATTATTATTATTATTATGTTTATTAAGGATAGATACACTCCCATGGACTAAAATTCTACAAAGGAAGGAGAGTTAAGCAGGGGTATGAGGCTTTCAAGGATGAACTTGTGAGGCCACTAACAAAAACATTCTAATGAGAGAGAAAAGGGGGGAATTGCTTAATGATACTGCTGGGGATAAACTGGGAATTTATCAACTAATTTAAATTTTTAAAAAGACATATATAGATAATGGAAGCAAGGACAAAAAATGGGAGATGAATAGAGAAGCAAATCACTATGTATAAGAGTAATGTCTGGAGTGCTAAAACTTGGAATAAGCTAAGGCTCTGGAGAAAAGCTAAGGGCAAGGATTTTTTTTTTTTAAATTAAAAAAGGGTTTTGATTCAATTTTTAGACAAATTGTGGGAAAGAAAAAGGGATAGAAGCACTGCTTGGTTGGATGGGTAAGTGATTACAGGCACCAAAGACAAGGCTGAACTCCTCAACACTTCCAAGAAAAATGATCAGTGGCTTGGAGAGACCAAATGGCATAGAAACCTGAGATAAACAAGGAAATAATGGGAGAATCTAGGTGTTGTTACTGAGAGTAAAACACTCTGCTCAGCTAAACAATCTGTTGTATTAAGAACACTGTGTTTGCTGAGCTGTTTCCAGGACTTAAAAAATCCTGGAGCTACCATGAGATCTGGGAAGGCCATGTATAGTTCTGATTCTCCAAAAGGGAAGAGAATGGAGTCAACAAATTGCAGGCCAATGAGCTTCACTTTGATTACTAGGAAAAGTGTCTAAAGAGATGGTTAGTTAACATCCAGGAAAATAATGGGTGATCATAAACCTCTAGCATGGGGGTCCTCCAGCATAGGCCATGGAAGACACACCCTAATTCCTTTTCTGTACACTTACTAGATTCATAGGTCCTGGGAATCCTGTAGATAAAACATGCTTAGATTTTACAAAAGTATTTGATAAAGTTTCTCATGCTGTTTTTGTAGACAAGACTGAGAGATTTGATCTAGGCGCTACTAGTATAGTAACATAGATTCTGAATTTGAATAAAATAGTCATTAAAGGAAGTGTTGGGTGAAATGACTTGAGGATCAGTGCATTCCTTGATACTATGATCAATTATTTGGATACAAGGAAGGAAACAAGCATTTATTAATCAATAACCATTACTTACTATGTGATAGGCATGGTGTTAAGCACTTTAAGATATGTCATCTCATTTAAAACTCACAAATCCCCCACTTTTCAGGTGAGAAAACAGAGGCAGTCAAAAGTTAAGTAATTTGCCCAGGGTTGCATGGTGTCTGAGTTTGGATTTGAATTTGGTGTTCCATAATCCAAAGCCAGCACTCTATTCACTGTATTAAAGATAGATTGTATGCTTATTGAGTTTTTACAAGACACAAACTCAGGAAGAAGAGCCAACAAATTGGATGAGTGACTCTGGATTCAAAAATATATTGAATATCTTGAAGGTTGGGTCAAATATAAGTAAGATGATATATAATAGGGACTTAAGCTTGAGTTCAGAAAGTCAATTTCTCTTATATAAGACAGGGGAAATATGACTAGACAGTAGTTTGACTTGAAAATGCTTTAGTGGTGCTTTAGGAGGTTAGAAGCTCAAGATTAGCAAGGTGACATGGCAGCTAATGAAATCCTGTGTTGCACTGTAATGCCCGGGCTAGCTTTCTGGAGGTCCTTCAGACGGGCCTTGGTCTCAGCAGGATAGTCAACAAGAGAATGGTCAAGAATAAAGTACCAAGTCCTGATCTTAGTGCAGGAGGCAGGACAGCCACCACGAGGCTGGTCAAAGATAGAATGTTCATCTTCCAGTCCTTCTTAGCCCTTATATACCTTATTATAATTACATCATTACAGCATACTGATTATGTGTGGACTTAGAGAACCATTACACCACCATGCTAAGTACTAAGTGTATATATACTAGAGAACCATTATCTCATCAATTCCACTGAGTTAACACTTTGTTTCAAGTATACTTCTCCAGAGTTCCGGCCCTCTACATCTCCCACTTTCTTTTGTTTTAGTACACAGGTGGTCATGCCCTCCCCGACTTCTCAGGAAGGGAGGTGAAAACACCAAAAAAGAGGTGATCACATCTCCCTGACTTCTCCACATGCTCGCCCTCTCCTAAGAAGTATTATAGGAGAATGAGATGGAAAGGCATTCTCTTCTGTTTCAATTTCTCCCATTCCAAATAACTAGAACATGTTGGGATATTGACTGATAACTATGATGGTATCCAGGGTTGCTAAGTAAGCAGACCCTTAATAGCAGCATGCAATATGATGCCTCCAGAGCTAAGGAAAAAAGGAATTTTTTCTTTTCATGGATAATATGATATGTACATGGTGAATTCTCCTCTTAACACTTTGGATGCAGTGTGATACAATGGAAAAAGTGCTGTTTGGTGTCGGAGGATCTGGGTTCTAATCATCATGATTTATACCTCTTTAGTCTTGGCCAAGTCCCTTCCCTTCTGGGTATCTGCTTCCTCATCTCTTGAATGAGGAGCTTGGACCATTCACTTTGGAATCCTCTGCTATCTTGCTTCCAAGGACTGTGGTATGTGTTTTGCATCTGGCCTCTCCTTTCATTTTGAGGTCATTAGACATTGTTTAGCTTAGTGCTGACTCAATGGTGATTACATAATGTAACAGCTGAAAGGGGAAAATCAGAAACGTACTGTTCTCATTTTGTAGGGTCATAAAACTTGTACAATTAGTACACATCACAGTTAAACAAAAATAACAGTCTATTTCTCAGGTTGTATCTATATGCAGATTGAATTCAAGTACAAAGGTACATTCAGTTCAAAAGCTGTTGTTGGCTTTGGCTATATGCTACCAAATGCTAGTTTGACCGAATTTTTTGCTTACTCAAGTTGTTCTACTCATGACTTTATTTTATCTTTTTTCAGTCAACAAAAAATTTTTTTCTTCCCTCTCCCCAATCATTGGGAAAAAAAGAAAAATAAAACACTTTTGCAGCATATAGTCAAACACACACACACACACACAAATCATATTGATTGTTATTCCCCCTCCCTAACTATATTATTTTTGCATTTTAAGGCCATTACCTGTCAAGAGCTGGGTAGCATGGCTCATTGGTCCCTGTGTTGATTAGTTGGATTTGTATAGATAATAATAATAATAATAATAAAAATAATAATAATTAACATATACTGTTATTATTTATACCAATCCAACTGGCCCACATGTTATGTTCACTACATTTTAGGCCTGAATAGAATATTTCTCATTCAAGATAGTATGAAGGGTTAAGTCATCAGTTTATTTCTTCTTCATCTATTCCCTTGCAGCTGCAACCTGAATGAACATGTCTAAAATAGTTTTCTTTTCAAGTAGTATTAGTTTTTTTTTTCCTGTAATGTAGATAATATTGTATTAAAACCAGATAGATCTTTGAATTTGCTCTAATTCTACTTACTGGAAAGCACCACAAGAGATTGAGAACAAAGGGAGGAAATTCAAAGAAGAACAGATTTAAATTATTGAGCATTTGTAAATTCAAGTTGGTTTTGCTAGCAAAATCTGTCTGGGGTTTTAAGAACCCCACATTTAGCTGAGATGAGAGTAAATTAGAAGGAAGGAGAGCACAACCTTTGGAACCAGATGGTTTTGAGACATAAGTCAGTAAAAAAAGAATCTTGGAGGTAGTTAATTAAGATAACAGGAGGTTTTCACACTTTTTCTTTCTTTCTTTCTTTTTTTTTTTCTTTTGCATTGTTGTTCTTGAAAATAAAGCCACACCTTTATTTTGGGGCAGGGAATGCATGGCTTGAAAAGGGAAAAGTCATACTTCTGTTGAGGAGAGAACTATTAGGGTAAAATTATCCTTCTAAAGGGATAGAATAATCTGGGCTTGCCAAGTCAGTTCTGGAGTTAGGGGATGATTGATGGGTTGGCTTTGGCAGATTTCTGATGGGTTATAGTGGCATTTATTTTAAATATATGTTTAATTTCATTTCATGTATAAAGCACTCATTTTATCTCCCTTTCATATTCTTTGTTTAACAAATAAAACTTTTATGACAATATGGATATTCAAGCAAAACAAATTCCCACATTGATAGTGTCCAAAAAGGTGTATCTTGATTTGCATCTTGAATCTGTCACCTGTTTGTCAGAATGGGGTTAGTGTGTTTTATCCATAGTCCTTTGGTATCTTGGTTGCAATGATCAGAGTTCTTAATCCTTTTAAAGATGTTGATATTGAATAAATTGCTCTCCTGGTTCCATTTACTTTACTTTTCAACACTCCTCATGTGTCATCTCTTTCATATATACATATATATATATATATATATATATATATATATATATATATATATATTTGGTTTTAGTTATTAGTATTTTTATTTTTATTTCAAGTTCCATATTCTCTCCCTCTCTCCAAGCCCTCCCCCACTCATTGAGAAGGCAAAAAACCCTAATATTCATTATATATAAATCCATGCAAAACATATTTCCACATTAGAATACAGAAAACAGAAAAATAAAGTAAGATAAATGCTTTGGTACACATCAGTTCTCTCTTTGGAGGTGGATAGCATTTTTCACTAGAGATCCTTTGGAGTTGTCATGGATCATTGTACTGATCAGAGTAGCTAAGTATTTTATGCTTAATCATGTTACGATATTGTTGATACTATATACAATATTCTCCTAGTTTTACTCACTTTGCATAAGTTCACATGAATATTTCCAGGTTTTTCTGAAACCATCCTATGTACCATTTCTTATAGAACAAATAATATTCCATTCAGTCATATGTCACATCTTGTTCAGCTATTTCCCAATTGATGGGCATCTCCTCACTTTGCCACTGCAAAAAGTTGCTATACATATTTTTATACATCTGGAGCTTTTTCCTTTTTCTTTTTGGATACAAGATATGCACAATTTTTTAGGCCTTTAGATATAATGCTAAATTGTTTTTCAAAATGATCACACTAATTCACAACTCTACCACAGAGTGTTAATATATCTCTTTTTGCATTTGTCATTTTCCTTTTTTGTCACATTATCCAATCTGATGGGTGTTCCTTTCATAATTTCTTATAGCACATTAAGATTCAATTATATTCACATACCATAATTTGTTCATAGCCACTCCCTAATTGATAGCCACCTCTTTAGTTTCCAGTTCTTTGCTTCTGCAGAAAATGTTATTATTATTTTTTAATATGGGCTCATTTCCCATTTCTTTGATTTCTTTAGGATATAGGCCTGGTATTGAATATATTTTGGTTATTTTTGTTGTTGTTGTGGTTGTTCAGTTTGTTTTAATTATTTTCAGTTCTTCATGATCTCATGTGGGCTTTTCTTGTAAAAAATACTGGAATGGTTTACCAGTTCCTTTTCCAGATCATTTTCCAGAGGATAATACTGAGGTAAATAGAATAAAGTGAGTTGCCCGGACACTACTAAGTGTCTGACTTGAGATTTTAACTCAGGAAGATGAATTTTCCTGACTCCAGACCTGGCATTCTATACCCACTATAACACTTATCTACCTATGTATACTTACATATCTATATGTTATCTTTCATGATAAACTCATTGAAGGAAATTGATTCTTAATTTTTATCTATGTGTTCCTCATACACAATTTGAGATATATTAATTGTTTAATTATGTTTATTGATTGATAGATTAAGAATTTGTCCATTTGCATGAATAGAATTTCTTTCATTAATGAAAACACAGGTTTTTCCCTTTACCAAAAAAAAAAAAAATACTTGCTGAAAAGAGCATGTCATCCATGTAGAATTTGGGATTCTTAAATTCATTATTTAAGGATGATAGGATTAATTTTAATATTATGGACACTTGTTAAAGAAAGATAGTTTATTTGGTAATAGGCCAAGGACCATAGGTAAGTCACTAAGAGAAGGTCAAAATTTCTATAGTCTGCCTGAGCTAGCATTTGAAGAGAAGTAATATTGAAAATTCAGTTTAGTTCAATTAAAAGCCTTTTTCTGCAATCAGTGTCAAGATAATCCAAAGGCCTGTGAGCTCTTTTAGTGCCCTGCAGAGGGTGAAGGGCAATGTAGTAACTTCATTTATCTTTCTTTCCAGCAAATCTCAGAGCAAGAAACCTCAGGGCTTTCAAAATGCTTCCTTAACAGTAGGGACTCTAATAAAGTGTTTACCTGTTTTGTTGTTTTAGTCAGAAGGAATCATGTAGAAAGAAGCTTCTTTCCCTCTGGCAAAAACAAAAAATAAAACTCACCATTTTTCAAAAACAGGAACTATGAAGATCTGGAAAACAAATACCAAAGAGAAATGTCAGTGATGTCATCCTGGCATTTTGAAAGCCTCATAAAAAGCAGTCTTTTGGTTCCCTGAAGCAACTTAAGTATTTTGATATTGATGAGAAAAAATTCATTTGGAAAGATTGTAAGGGCTGCTGTTCTTTCTGAATTTAAGGCTTTCCAAGACTCCTGGAAAGTTCCTAAGAACTGAAGGTTACTGCTGACTATTATGTAATGCTCATTTGACTCAGCGTGTGATTTCCTCCCCATAATGCTGCCTTCCCCTTCCTCCTGTTTAAATCTATCTATCCTCTAAGTCCCTCTCATTATCTTTGATGCTTTGCTTGATTCTCTCAGCCTACAATGATCTTATAGAATCCTAGAATCTCAGTATTGGGACAGACCTATCAGTCCTTAACAGAACAGTAATATTTTCCCTTTTCCTTCTAAATAGTTTTTTTTTTTCTAATTATATGAAAGACAATTTTTTTTACATAATTTTTTGTTTTCATGCATAATTTTGAGTTCCAAATTTTTTCCTTCCTCTTTCTTTAACATGGTAAGCAGTTCGCTATAGGTAATATATGTGCAATTATGTAAAACATATTTTCATGTTAGTCATGCTGTGGAAGAAACGGAACAAAGGGAAAAAAAACACAGGCACAAAAAAGTGAAGATAGAATGCTTAGATCTACATTCAGAATCTACAAGTTCTTTTTCTGGATGTGAGTTACATTTTCCATCATAAGTGCTTTGGACTTTTGGATCATTGTATTGCTGAGAAGAGGTAAGTCAGCTGTGTAAAATGTTCTCCTGGTTCTGCTCACTTCCCTTTGCATTGGCACATGGAAATCTTTTCAGGTTTTTCTGAAATCTGCTGAACATGAATCCTTTTTTTAACACTAACTTGAAAAATTGGTCATCCTATAGGAAGTCATCTAATGATAAAGAGGTTATTGTCTTAGGAAGCAATGCAAGATCTACATTATATTTACTCAACAATCATTTATTTATATTCTACCAAGTCAAGCATTGTGCTTGGGTTAGTCTGAAAAAACAGTCCTTAAGGACTAGTTATTAAAACAAACAGTAAATTTCAGAAGTCGTATTTGAACTCAAGTCATCTTGACTCCAAGCCCAGCATTCTATGCACTGTGCCATCTAGTTGCCTCTAAAAAAGGAGGGATCTGAGCTACTATTATTATTTAGTCATATTTCAGTTGTGTTAGACTCTTTAGGATCTCATTTGGAGTTTTCTTGGCAGATATCTTGGAGCAGTTTGCCATTTCCTTCTCTAGCTCATTTTTCAGATGAGGAAACTGAGGCAAAGAGGATTAAGTGGCTTGACTAGGGTCACACAGCTAGTGAGTGACTGAGGCCAGATTTGAACTCAGGAAGATGACTCCAAATCCCTTGCACCATCTTGCTGTCCATATTGGGAAGAACTTTAAACAGAGGATTTTATATTGATGCTGTAATAGAAACCATTTGGATTTATTAAGTGAAAAAGGGGTTGGTAGTGATATGGTAGATTTATGCCTTAGGAAAATCACTTTGATAGTAATGGAGAGGATGGATTGGAGTGGGACAGAGTTGAGGCCAAGAGTTCAACTTAAAGACTTTAACAATAAATTGATTTAAGCAGTCCTGAAATAAAGTGGTAAATTTGTTAATGGAGAGAAAGGAATATATTCAAGAGATGTTGTAGAGAAATAACCCAAACCCACAGCTATGAGAGCTGGCAATTAATTCTATATATGAGAAAGACATGAAGCTTATAAACATCTGGACAACTGAAAGGATAATGGTGGTTTAGACAGGTTGGAAACAGGATTAGGTTTAATCGTTTTCTTTTGTTCTGGTTGAGTTTGAGACTCATAGTCTAGTTATCTAGTATAAAATATCTAATAAGAACTTATAGGAATGATAATTGAATCTATTATGGCTAAGGAAGTCAAGTGAGCCTTGTGGAATACCCACAGTAAGTGGGCATAACAGGGACTAAAAAAATAAAAAAAAGATTAAGGAGGTTTCAGATTAGTGGTCAGAAAACAGAGAAAGAACAGTCACAAAAACCCAGAGAAGAGACACTATATAGGATAAGATGAGCAAGTATCAAATGCAGAAGAGATGACTTGAAGGATGAGGATTGAGAAAATGACATTATATTTAGAAATCATGAGATCATTAGGAAAGAACTTTGGAGAGAGCACTTTTAGTTGAATGAAGAGTTTGGAAGGCAGATAAGCACAGACTTTTTAAAATTATAATTTTAAAATCTTAATTTAGCAAATGTCCAAAAAAATTCCACTTCCTTCTTCCTTTCCTCCCTTCCTTTCTTCTCTTTTCTCTTGCCTAGGGTCACATAGCTAGTAAATGTCAAGTGTCTGGGGCCAAATTTTAACCGAGGTTCTCCTATCACTAGGGCTAGTGCTCTATCCAAAAACTCATTTTTAAATACAAAGTAGAACATAAAAAGTGGATTATATATGAAAATGCAAATTATTTTATGTAGTTTACTTTTTAGAAGAATATGATAAATTCAACTATCAGACTCATCCTGCTTATTTGAATTTTAGTTGAGATTAATTATCTTAAATTTATAGTCAGTACTGCTTTGTGATTTTCTCCAGTTCCATTCAGTAGCATGTGAGTAAGGGAAAAGTGGTTGAATGGTGGGAATAATCCAGGGTTGAGATCTCGCAAGATGAAATTAGTAAAAGGACAAGGAAGCAAATAATCCAAGAGTAGATAAAAAGTAGAGGATGAAATTGGAAAGGGAAGAGAGTATATCCAAATCATAAGTGATTGTCTGGGAAAGTCCTAAGAATTGGAAGGATCAGAAATCACAGGAAGCATGAAGAGTAGGTTTAGTAATAAGGCATAGAAGGGATGCAAAGATAAAAGATCGTGATCTAATAAAGTACTTTTTTAGACTTCTTGAACATGGAAGTAGAATACTCATGAAGGATAATAAGATCAAAGCTACGTGTAGCTTTGGCTCATGGGAGTTGAGTTCATTGAGGAGTATTTGAGAGAACATCAACTGGTATGTTAAAGTTTTCTATAATGAGGGCAGGAGTTGGGGCACAAAGAAATACCATGAGCAGGGCACTGAACTCTTAGAAAAAGAAGGCAGAATGAGGTAAGTGAGTAGATGACAGCTACCAGACTTATTGATAAATTTGGTTTGCTTGAACCTCAAAGAAGGAGATGTTGCTGAATAGGAGGAGAGTGGGCAGTGGGGAGCAAGGAGTGGCCAGACTTGCCTATTTCATTGAGTGGGTCTGAGCAAGAGAAAAAAAATGGTATCAAATTAAAGGAAATTTGCTAATTATGGAACGATACTTCAGAAGAAGGTCCATAGGACAGGCAGATATAGAGGTTATTGGGAAGCAGTAAGGTTGAGATAATTAGGAATGGAAGGCTTAATAGCTGGTGTTGGAGAGAGAGGATTTTTTTTTTTTTTTGTCCTTATCACTAGAATGGGGAGAGTAAAAGCTTGAGAACATGATAACCATTGCCATGAAAGTCCAACTATAGCAGTAATAAGGTCCATTGATGAAGACTGATTATTAGTAGTTTCAAGGTCAGTCCTTGAAATTTCATCAGCTTTTAACTGGCCACCCAGCCATGTTTCTGTGTCCTGGAAGGCAACTGGAAATTTGTTATACAGCAGGCAAATTCAGGTGGTGTAGTGGAAAGAGGCCAATATTTAGAATTAGAGGCTGATGGGGCAGTATAATAGAGTCAGGGGACCTGGATTCAAATTTTACTTCTGCTACTTTCAAGGTGACTGTGAGCAAATGGCAAATTACTTCACTTCCTTAGGCCTCAGTGAACTTTAGTTGTCAGTTTAAGGCCCTAGGCTTAAACTTCCTTTTCCTTCTCTAAAATAAGAAGTTACATAACCTTTCCGTCTCCTTTAAGCTTTTTGGTTTTATGAATGAAAAGAAATAATATTTATTATTTAATAATAATATGATAGTAAGAAAAATGAAGTCAGATAAATAAAAGATAATTTCTAGGATTAAGGACAGGGAAGATAGGAAAAGCATTAGTAATTAAGGAGAATTGGGAAGTTAAAAAATTTTTTTTAATGTTGTGGTACAGTAGATAGAGCCCAGTCCTGGTGTCAGGAAAACTTGATTTCAAATCTGACCTCAAACACTTAGTAGCTGTGTGATCCTGGGCATGATGTTTAACCCTGTTTTCCTTAGTTTTCTCATCTATAGAAGGATCTGGAGAAAAAATTGGCAAACTACTCCAGTAGCCTTGCCAAGAAAACCCCAAATGGATCATGAAGAGTCTGAACAACAACAAAGATATTTCAGTTCTCCTAATTCTTCACTCTGGGATGAGCAGAGCACATCTTTTGGATTAGATTATTTAGTTTCCAATTAATTTTTGGTCTATTTTTCCACAGCCCTTTATTATATGTAATGTTTATTGCATCTTGATTTAAAAAGAATGTATTGACT
The DNA here is from genome assembly GCF_048593235.1 of Sminthopsis crassicaudata. Lineage (NCBI taxonomy): Eukaryota > Metazoa > Chordata > Mammalia > Dasyuromorphia > Dasyuridae > Sminthopsis > Sminthopsis crassicaudata. The sequence continues at coordinate 553,492,037 of NC_133619.1, forward strand.
ATTTCTGCCTTTCTGCATTTGATTTTGAGGGTTTTATGCCTTAATATATGATCAATTTTTGTGTAGGTTCCATGTATCTCTGAGAAAAAAGCATATTCTTTTCTTTTCTCATTCAATTTTCTCCAAAGTTCTATCATGTCTAACTTATCAAAAATTCTATTTATTTTTTTAACTTCTTTCTTGTTTATTTCATACTTCAATTTATCTAGTTCTGATAGAGGAGATTGAAATCCTCCATTAGAATAATTTTGTTGCCTATTTCTTCTGAGCAGAGTACATCTTTTTTATTTTTATTTATTTTTATTTTATAATTATAAATTTTTTTGACAGTATATATGCACAAGTAATTTTTTTATAACATTATCCCTTGGATTCATTTTTCCAAATTATCCCCTCTCTCCCTCTACTCCCTCCTCTAGATGACAGGCAATCCCATACATTTTACATGTGTTATAGTATAACCTAGATACCATATATGTGTGTAAATCCAATTTTCTTGTTGCACATTAAGTATTAGATTCCAAAGGTATAAGTAACCTGGGTAGATAGACAGTAGTGCTCACAATTTACATTCACTTCCCAGTGTTCCTTCTCTAGATATAGTTGTTTCTGTCCATCATTGATCAACTGGAAGTGAGTTGGATCTTCTTTCTGTTGAAGATATCCACTTCCATCAGAATACATCTTCATACAGCATTGTTGTTGAAGTGTACAGCGATCTTTTGGTTCTGTTCATTTCACTCAGCATCAGTTGATGTAAGTCTCTCCAAACCTCTCTGTATTTGTCCTGCTGGTCATTTTTTACAGAGCAATAATATTCCATAACATTCATATACCATAATTTACCCAACCATTCTCCAATTGATGGACATCCATTCATTTTCCAGTTTCTAGCCACTACAAAAAGGGCTGCCACAAACATTTTGGCACATATAGGTCCCTGTCCCCTCTTTAGTATTTCTTTGGGATATAAGCCCAATAGCACAATGCTGGATCAAAGGGTATGCCCAGTTTGATAACTTTTTGGGCATAATTCCAAACTGCTCTCCAGAATGGTTGGATTCTTTCACAACTCCACCAACAATGCATCAGTGTCCCAATTTTCCCACATCCCCTCCAACATTCATCATTATTTGTTTCTGTCATCTTAGCCAATCTGACAAGTGTGTAGTGGTATCTCAGAGTTGTCTTAATTTGCATTTCTCTGATCAGTAGTGATTTGGAACACTCTTTCATATGAGTGGATATAGTTTCAATTTCATCATCTGAGAATTGTCTGTTCATATCCTTTGACCATTTATCAATTGGAGAATGGTTTGGTTTCTTATAAATTAGGGTCAGTTCAGCAGAGCACATCTTAATGCTTCTTGCACATGAGAGTTCCTAAAGACAGTTCCTCTTTTAGTCTTTTTTTTTTTTTAGACTAGAAATCTCCAGTCTCTCCAATTAAAGTTATTATGGTCTTTCACTCAAGTGCTTCCCTCTCCATCCTAGAATCCTCTGCCTCCCTATTTCTATCTGGGCTCCATCCCCCACCTCTGCCTTTCTTGATTTGTGAATCCTTATTCCTAAGTAGTTTCTATCATTGTTCAATCGGTTTTCCTCCCATCTGTCTTCTAAAAACGCATTTTATCCCCTTAACCTAACATATTATGTTAACACAGAACACCATGCATCCAAGTCCAGTAAATTTTTATCCTAAATTAAATTGTTACTTCCTTGAATTAAAATCTAAGTAGCAAAATAGATAGAGAGCTGGACAGGAGGGAGGAAGACCCACGTTCAAATATTGCTGTGGATATTTGCTAGCTTTGTGACCCTGGGAAGTCACTTTATTTCTCTCTCACTCAGTTTTTTTAATCTGCAAAATGGGGATTATAATAATACCTCCTTTCCAGGATTTTTGTAAGGATCAAAGGAAATGTCAGGGACAATACTTTCAAATTTTAGTGCTATATAAATGATAGTTATAGCATATATTATTATCAAAATCTTAGTGGTTTGTTTTTGTTTTTTAAACTTGGAAAGGACCTTACAGATAATCTAGTATAATCCTTTTATTGTAAATATTTGGCCAGAGATGTGAAATAATTTTGCCCAAGGTCACTTAATTAATTAGTGACAAGAGCTGTACTCCTGAGGCTCAAATCCATTGTTTTTGGGAATCTTGGTTTTAGTCCCAAGTACCTGGATATAAGACCTTGGACAAATCACTCAACCCCTGAGTGACAGCCTGACATTCAAGTAGCTATGATTTGGGGGTTAGTTCAATTTCTCCCTCTTCCATCCCCCCATACTGCAAATGTGCCCCTTAGTAACCACATTTGGTCCTTATTAAAATCTACTTAAGTTTAAATTGGGATTCTGACTGGAGCTTCTACAAAAGAAAAGTTGGCTCCATGATCAGAATGCTTCTTTCACTTTTGCAGAATGGTTTTTAAATGAGTTGCAATTAGGTCTCATGGAACATAATGAAATCTGGAACGATTTTTCCCCCTATTACTTTTGTTCACATTTAAGGAAACACTCTCATTTTCTTGATGGAACCAATCTACCAAAGGCAGAAAAACAGCAAAAATAAATAAATAAATAAATAAATAAATTCGGCAATCTGTGTAGAGTCTTAGGGAGACATGTGATAAATTTTGGTTAAGGTAAGGAAATAGTCTGAGAAAAGTTTTAAAAGTAGGCAAATTGGCCAGCATCCTTTCATCTATCCTTCTATGCATTTTCTTTTTTTTGCTCAGTGTTGTTCCTTTCAGTATTCTTCAATTGTCCCCATGTTCTTAAGGAACAGGGTCCTTAGGTGCAGAACAAGAACTATAGAGCTGTATAGAATCTCAGAAGCTAACCCATGCAAATCATATATGACCAACAATTTTCTTTCTAACATCTGCCAAAAGTGGTCACCCAGCTATTGCTTGAGGACCTCCACGGAGGCGTTCATTCCACTTCTGGAGAGCTCTAATTGTTTACATAAAATTTTGTTGTTGTTTTTATATTGAATTGAAGTCATACTCTCTTTAGTTTTGCTATTACTTCTGTCTTCAAAGTCAAGGCAGGATAAGACTACTAACTCTTTAAAAAATAATAACTTTTTATTTTTAAAAATACATTCAAAGATAGTTTTCAACATTCACCCTTACCAAATCTTGTGTTCCAAATTTTTCTCCCTTCCCTTAGACAGTAAGTCTAACTCTTTCAAATAACCTTTTAATTGCTTATTAATGTCATAGCTACAAAATAACACCCAGAACTACTAAATACTATTCTACATGAGAACTGAAAAGGAAAGTTGATTTAATTTAATGTTATTCAAAAAGTACCTCATATTTCACTTACCATGAAATTAGTTACTACCCTCAAAGAGCTATATTCAACTGCGGAAAAGCAATAGGGACACAAAAAAGTAAATACAAAATAGATGGATAACACTTCGGTGGGGGTGGGAGGCATAAGGTTGTTTTTGAGCTGGAGGGAGCCAGGGATTTGTAGAGGCATAGATGAGAAAGAGGATTCTAGGTGTGGAAGTCATTTAGTACAAAGGTGTTGAAGGGAACATCATTTACAGGAAATGGTAAGTTAGCTATTTTGGCTAGTGTGTGAAGGGAATAATATAAAGTTAGTTTGGAAATAAGTAATTATTAATTAATAATAATATAATAGTAATAAAATGATATCAGTTTTGTTGCATCTAGATTGTGAAAGATTTTAAATGCCAGAGGAGTTTGAATTTTATCCTAATAATAATGGGGAGCCATTGAAGCTTCTTGAGCAGAGGAGTGACATTCACATATGTATTGTATATATTAATCTTGTAGCCAGTGGGTGGCAGGATTACAGAGAGGTCAGTAAAGACTTAATTGAAGTAATCCAAGGGAAAAGTGATGAGAACTTTGAATTATGGTGGAAATAAGTTTGATTCTGAAGATGTTAATCTTGATGCTAAGAAGAATGTTGCTGGTGGTTTTTTTTTTTTTTTTTTTTTTTTAACAGAAATAGAAGCCTGGAAAAGAGGCATATTTAGGGGAAAGATGATAAATAAATTTTGTTTTGGAACATTTGAATTTGAGATTTTATTCAGATAGAATTGTCCAGTTAATGTAATTTATGTGAGACTTGAATTTAGGAACCATTTTGGGAGTTAAATGGATAGGATAGATTGGAGTAGCAAGAGGTTTGAAGCAGGAAGAGTCAGCAGAGAGAGGGAGATGAGAAGACATATAAAGAGAGGAAAAGAGAAGAGAAGAAAGACAGAAAGAAATAAGAAAAAGAAAAACACAGAAAAAGAAGAGGAGGAGGAAGAGAATGGTTTTAGAGGTGAGCTAATAACCGAAAAACTACAGAAGAAGAAAGACAACATTAGGACTATTCCCAATATACAGTTTTACATTTGGATTTTAAAATTCAATTTCTCACCATTGTTATAGGGAAGGTATGGCTAGAAAGCAATTCATATGAAAAGGATCTGAGACTGTGATGATTCACAAGATCAATACATGTCAACAGTGGTAAGTCATTCAACAAACGTTTATTAAGTGCCTACCATGTGCCAGATATTGAGAGTGATGTAACGGAAAGGGCATAGAACAACCAGTCAAGAAACTCAGGTTTTAGTCCCGTTCTTCAGCTAGTTTTTGTTGCCTCTTTCCTAGGCACCAGCTCCCTCCTCTGTAAATTAGAGGGTTGAGCAAAATGATAATTGATGATTCATAATGTAATCTACCTTCTTATGATCTATCAGGTACTTTTCTTTGTTAAGATCCTATTCATCCTTCCAGGTTCAAACTCAGGTGATTCCTGATTCCCTTAACCACAAGTGACCTGTCTCTGACATGTTGTAGTCCTTTGTCTAATCAAATAAGCCTGCCTTTTTTTCTTGTTCTTCCTTTATGGAGTTATCTTTGATGTTAGAATTATTGGCAAACTTGTCTTATTCTCTCTACCATATTGTAAGTTCCTGGAAGGTGGGAATGAATTCTTATGACTTTTCCCATATTCCTCAATGCCTTACACATACTAGGCTTTCTTTCTTTCTTTTTTTTTTTTGTTTTGTTTCTTCCTCCTTTTCTTCCTTCCTCCTTCCCTCTTTCTTTCTTTCTCTCCCTCCCTCTCTCTCTTCCTTCCTTCTTTCTTCTCTTCTCCTTCCCTCCCTCCCTTCCTCCATCCCTTTCCTTCCTTTCCTTCCTTTCCTCTCCTTTCTTTCCTCCTCTTAAACTTACTTTAGGAATTGAATTGACTATATTGATAATGATCATTCATGTGCTACTTTAAAAAGCTTTGCTGTTGTTCTTGCCATGGGGAGCTGACTAGAAAGAGATAGAATATAAGCTTCTTATATTCTAATAAGAATATTATTTTTTGATTTTGTTTTGATATCTCTAACAGTTATAAATATCTGTCACACAGTGGGAGATAATGAATGCCTGTTGGAGGATTGATTTTTAAAAAATTACCATTTCTGGCACTGCAGTTCATTAATTAATTTAAATTAAAAATTTCTAATTAACTAAGATCAATTTGTCACTCCCTCTCACCTTCCTGACATTGAAAATTGATTTATTTTTGATTAGTTGAACTCTCATTTAGCTAAGCTCTCATAGCACTTTAGTGAGACAACAAACTGGAATTCAGTTCAGGAGATCTGGTACCAAGCCCCTCAGCCTGGAATTTTGACCTTTTCAGAATTTGGCCTGGTTTTTCATACTTCTTGAACCTTATTCTCCTTAATATCGGTAATGTTCCAAATGTTTCTCACACTTAGCAGTCATCTTTTTACTTTACTTATACTACCCCACAAATCTGAGTTGCTCTCCCTCCTCACCTCCACTTCCTGAATCCTTAACTTCCTTCAGATCACTTACTAGGAGCTTTTCATTATCTTATTAGTTAGGAGATTCTTAACCTGTGGTCCAAAGAACACCACCACCACCAAGAGATCAACTTCACAAAGTTGTGTACATCCTCTTCTTCATCATTCAGGAATTGACTTATTTCCTGAAATTTTTCCTCAGGTATTTCTCTTGATATATCCATTTGTTTTGTTCATGCTACAATCCAGGTCTAAGGTACTTTTTTCTCCTCAAGTATTAGCTTTTCGACATCTTTTAAATTTTTATCTAAAAGTTTCAGATTATCTTGTAGTATCCTGTAATCCTCAGAAACCTCTTCCAGAGTGCAGACTTTATGAGCTTCATGTTCCTGGAATTTTGAACAGAACATACAAAGGAAGATCTGGTCGTTCATACAGAAAAGCTTCTGGGCCTCCTGATGCTTTTCACACTTTCTGGATCTCTCAGGATATTGCTTGTGTTATTAATTCCAGAAGCTCTATGAATTTAAATGAGAGAAATTATATCTCTCTTTTCACTAACAGTTAAAATTTAGCAATTTTTTCTACTATTAAAAAAAACAACACACGATTCTAAGAAGGGATCCCAAGGCTTTGCAGACAGATTGTCAAAGGGGTTCATGGTACTAAGAAAGATTAAGAACTCCTGATGTATTAGTGATTTCCTTCTTCTCACCTCTGCTTAGTAAAACCCTTAGTTTCATTTAAAACTCAGACCAATTGTCATCTCTACATGAGGTTTTTGTTAAGTATCTCCTCCTTCCTTCTCCACAAATACTAGTACTAGTCCCAAAGCACTTGGTGTATGTTTTGTGTTTACTTGTCTGTTTACATATTGGATCCAAGTTTCTTGAAAACAAGGACTACTGTCATATTATGGGCTTAGGGTTGTGGTGCCTCTGTGATTGGGAAAATCCATGTAAAAAATTTTTTTTTGCCTTTCTTTTATACTAGAGAAGAAGTCCGAATTATTATGGTATTAAAAGAGAAAATATATTGATATTATACAATAGTATAAAGATATTTTGTTCATTTCTGAATTTCTAAACTATTTGTGTGTGTCAACTATTTCTCTTCATGTGTTTTGTTTGTGGCTTCTGCCACATTTTATTTCTTGTTCCCATTTAATTTCTTATGCTTACATGGCATATTCATGATGTGGAAGGAATAACTGTAGCTTTAAAATTTTTAATTTGTTTCCCTAATGCCAAAGGCCTTGATAGATATTTAGAACAAAGGAATGGATTTCTATCTCTTCAGTGTTTCGATACTCTCATTTGAGAGGAACTTCCTTCCCAATGATAATGTGACCTATACCCATTGGTATTGAAAAGTTACTTCTACAGTAAAATGCATCATCCTTTAACCAAGTGATAATGTTTCTCCCTGCTCAGCTAGTCTGCTTCTGGGAAGAAGGATGATGAACAGTCAGTCACAGGATAATTCTCTAAGCCCTTCCATTTTTGGTGGAACTTACCAGAGCCTATGCTTATCTTGAATGACTGTCAAGACTTCAAGATGTCCTGCTGACTCAGGAGAAATTTTAGTATCCTTCCTGCTAAAGCTTCATTCATTGATTCATTGATTCATTGATTCACTCATCTATTTATGTAGCGTTCATCCATCCATTTATTTAGTTATTTGTTTATCTAATATTTTTACTTTGTTTTTTGTTATGGCTCTATATATGTTATATATAATATATATTATATCAATTAAAATTATGATATATATTAACATGTTATATAATACATCACATATATGATATAATATTATATGCATAGATAATATAATTTATTTATTCATTCATTTATTTAATAGGGATCTTTAATAGGGAAAAATGATTTCTTTATTTTAGATGAAACAGATCCAAAAAGAAAAGTCCCAAATATAGGCAGCTGGAAAGGGGCGGCTAACTACCTGCCCCTTGCTTAGAATAGTACCATGACATATCAGACTGGAAGGCAGAGGACAGAAGTAACCTAGAGAACTATTCTGGGGCCAGAAAATCTAACTCCTTATTGGAATTGATCCAAATTATCCTTGAGCCTAGGATTCTCTTTTTACCACTTTCTTTTCTAATTAAAAAGTTATTGATATATTTTGCTTGCACATGACTTTATTTCAAAATCTTTCTTTCCCTTTTCTCCTTACCAAAAGAGTCAACTCCTATCACAAGAAAGAAAACAAGAGAAAGAACAGCAGTTCAGCAAAGCTAACCAGCCCATCATTTGAGCCTGATAGTACATGTGTGGCTTAATCCTAATGGTCCCCAATCTGTGCAAATGAGTTAGGGAGATACATTTTCTCACTTTTCCTTCTGTGCCAAGTTCAGTCAGCATCCTTACCCAGTATTCAGTTCTTTCTTTTTTGTTCTTTCCCTTTACAGTGTGTTTTTTATTATGCATCTTTAACCCCCAATTTGAAACGAAGTCTTTTAGCTTCTTGCATCTCTGAAACAGTTTGGTTCCTTAGATTGTGGGACGTGCTCCTCCTACTCCCTAATTATTTCATCTTTTCTGCTGTTGCCATTGTAATTGGTTGCCTGATTTTCATATCTGTTCTCCTTTTCCTTTCTACTCCCTGCAGGTGTAGATACCAGATTTCAAGGGTACGTCTCTTGGTTTTATTGTATAAAGGCAAGGGCAGCAGACAAATGCAGAAATAATTACCAGACTAAAATAATGAGGACTCATGAAATTCATTTTTCTCTGGCACTTGAATGTCTTTAAACTATTTTTTCCATAGTAAATTCTGAGACCACTTTCATTTTTGTTGTATACTTTGTGTTTTAAGCAATGACTGGAATCCAGTAGATACTTAATAAATACTTGCCAAATTGAATTGGACTTTAGAAAAGTTATGAGTGAGTAGTAAGGACAGAGTATGTTTGCAAACCTTAAAGCAAAATCTAAGTGACAGTTATTATTTAGCGGCAAATGTAAGGAGAGAGTATCTTCTGGTATACTTATAGAAAACTATGGAGACAGGAGAAGCCATGTTTGCTCAAAACACCCCAGGAACAGAGACATAAAGATGGAAGAAATCTCTGAGGTCAGCTAATCATCTCCTTATTGCTATTATTATTTTGTTTATATAGAAAGAAACTGGAGCAGCTAGGTGGCATAGTGAATAGAGCACTGGGTTTGGAATCAGGAAGACTCATCTTCCTGAGTTCAAATCTGACCATAGATACTAGTTGTGTCACCCTGGGCAAGTCACTTTACCCTGTTTGTCTCAGTTTCCTCATCTGTAAAATGAGCTGGAGAAGGAAATGGCAAGCTATTCCAATATTTCTGCCAAGAAAACTCCAAATGGGATCATAGAGAATCATACACAACTGAAAAATGACTGAACATAATATGGAACTGAGACCCAGGAATGTTAAGGTATTGGACCAAGATCATACAAAATAGTAATGTGTCAGAGGTGGCTTGTGAAACAAGGTGTTCTGGCTCCAGAGCTCTTTCCACTGCATTATTCCAGTCTGGCTGTGTCTATCAATTTAGAAAAGTAGGTTGGAGTCAGATTGTAGAAGCATTTTCAGCCTAGGCTGAGGGGTTTTATTTTGTCTTTGAGGGAACAGGGGAGCTAGTGATGATTTTTGAGTAAGGGTGTGACAGAGATCTAATGATCTCTGTTTTAGGAAGGTCAGTTAGGAAGGTGCGCAGAGGATAAACTGAAGAGAGCAAAGACTGGAGCAGAGGGACCAATTTAGGAGGTCCCTGAAATAGTTTATGTGATAACTTTGAACAAGCTATGTGCTGGTGTGATTGGTGAGAAGGGAATGAATGTGAAATCTGTTGTGAAGCAAGACTATTTCAGCTCTACTTGTCCTTCCCAAACATTGCCATTTCATTCCTCATTAATTTCTCTGCTATAGGTCCAGTAGGAGGACAGAAAGCAGCTGAAATGCTAATTATTGAAATTTTGCTCATTAGGTAAAATTTCCCCTCTAGCAACAGTTCTTTCTAAATCTTGTAAAAATTGTCTCCTGGGTAGAATACTCCAGGAGAGAGAGTTTTCCATATTTGCTCATTTTTTGAAAGCTGAGGTCAATTTATTCTTCATTTTTAATTGAATCCTTTTTCTCAAGGCTGCTTGACATTATCAAGAGGCAAAAGATATCACACGGCTCTTTTTCTGTAGTGTGTCTTTATCCCTGAAATGCATCTACTCAGAAGGACTGGCCATTCTACCATTATATTGAGTCTTATAGAGAGCAGGATTTGTTATTGAAATGTATGTTTAGTGCTTTGTGAAGAAATCAAAGGTAACAAGGTAAACAGTCTCCTGGGTCCTTGTATTCTCTCTGAGTAGATTCTGTTTGTTTTCCTCCGTTGCTTGGCACTTCTAGGGGCCCATCAACTAGATGCCATCCATTTCTTAACTGCCCACCAACCTCCTCTCCTAGCTCAGGCTGCTGCTACTTCATTCTCAAACCACCTTTCCTTTTCCTTCCTGCATCCTTCTGATTTCACAGCTATAGAAAGAATGAACACATTCTTCTTTTTCCAATGTAGGTTAGAACTATCTCTACAACTTAGAAAGTTATCTGAAGCATTGAGAGGTTAAGTTTCTTGGTTAGTATATGACAAAGATCGGACCTGATCTCTCCAATTTCAATAGGGGGCCAATTAATTTTCTATTCACTATATCAAGCTTCCTCTAGAACAGAGTATTTTTTTCCTGTCCCTACCTCGTGTAAGAACATTCCAGACCAGTGACTTTTAGGGGCAGTCTGGTAATGGGAATCTAGTTTCTGTAGGTAACAGGACACAGGACAGGCTTGTTAGGCAGGTAAAGAAGGGGTGGGCTGTGGGGCGTTGTTCAGGGTAAAACCTTCAACTTTCAAGAAATGCTGTTGGCAATGAACATTTTGAGTTCAGAAGTAAATAATCTATTTGATCCATGAAGGCTAGAGCAGTCTTGAAAACAATTCCTTAGCCTATGTATTCTGTGTGTACCATGATCCAATTCACTGTATTAAATAAAACTTGATGTTCTCATGAGAAAATCAGATCCCTTGGTTCCCTAGACTGTCTGACCTTTTTTCTTTTCAGCATCCACTTTTTACTAGTTAGGTAGAAGAATTGGGTATCCCATAGACCCTTCTAAGATAATTGGATCCAGAAGGAGAAAAAAATCTTAGAGGTCCTCTAGTTTTATTAACTTATTTTATAGAGGAAGAATTTAATTTTATAACTTCTTTCATCCCCTCAAAGACCTTGATAGGAAAATATACTTTATCATATGCTTTTCATGTTCTATTTTGTATCGAATGTCTAAATATTTTTCCTGCTTCAGTTTTTGCTTAGACATTTTAAATTAACATCCCCTAGTCTTTTTGGTTGCAATTGGGATTTTCTTGGTAAATATACTGAAGTACTATTTCCTTCTCCAACTCATTTTACAGATGAGGAAACTGAGGCAAACAGGATGAAGTGACTTGCCCAGTGTTGTGCAGTTACTAAGTGAAGTCAGATTTAAACTCAGAAATCTGAGTCTCCTTGACTGCAGGCCTGGCATTTTATCCACTGTATTACCTAGCTACTCCCAATTTTGCATAGAGTATATAAATATTTTTCCTGCTAACTAGATAGAAAGTAATTTTCTTGAGGGCAGTTTGGAGAATCTAATTCTACTAGCCTGTGATTTGATCTTTTAAAATGTTTTGTCTTCTTCCTTCATCTCTCAGTGCCTAGAGCACAAGTGGGAAACTTGTTTTTTTTTTTTACTGCCAAGGGCCATTTGACTATATTTAATATCATTAGCAGGCCATACAACATTATCAACTTAAAAATTAGCCAGCAATGTTTGATCAAATGTTTAATTAGCTCACCCCTAATGTATGTCTGATGTCTGGAACTGTGGTTGCCTTGGCAGGTCCAAACCAAATAATTTTGTGGCCTTGCAGGCTGGATATTCCCCAACCCTGGCCTAGAGTAGCATTCTACAGAGAATGCACTTAATGCCTGTTCTAGTAAGCTTGATGAGTAAATAACTTTGGAGCCAAGAGACTGGGTTGGATCTTTAATTCTGACACCTATTTACAGTGTGATCATGGTTAAGTCGCCTCAGTAGAACACCGATTTATTGCTTAGTACAATGTTGACAATGTGCAAAGTGCTCTAACTACAGACAGAAAGATAGAATCAGTCTGACCTTAAGGAGGTTATAATTTATAATCAGCAATTAAATATTTGTCTTTAACTTCTTGGTACCTGATGTTCCTTTTCTATAACATGAAGATAATAGTTTTTGAAGTATATTAATTGCTTTATAGACTTAGTAGGAAGAAAAATTTTTGTAAATTTGAGCCACTGTAGAAATGAATTTTCATAAATTGAATTATTTCCTCTTTGAATGATCTGAACTCCTCCAGATAGAGTATATTATCTCTTTTTTCTTCTTCTCTCTCTGATAGACCCCTGTATTATTAGATCCTTATTTTATTTCAATCAGTATTATTCAATTTGATATGATTCCATGAGGGTAATTATTATAAGTTCTATGTATTAAAACCTAGAGTGTGAATTACAGATTGTAAGTTCACTTGTTTAATCATAGGAAGCTAACTCATGAACCTCCATCCTTGTTTTTACTTGTTGTAGTTAGCAAGCCTCAGTTACAGAGGTCTCAATTGCATGGAAAGTCCCTCAGCCTTTTCATTGCTCTTGTACCTGTACATTATCATTTTATTGTCCAATATGAGGAAATGGCTATGAGCGTTTGGCCCGTGTGTGACCCTTGTACCTGAATTATAGCCTGCTCTTCCATTGCCCTGTTTGCCCATGGTGATGTCTTGACTTTCCCTTATCAGTCTAAGTCCATAAGCTTGCTCATTGGCTTGGTAGGACCTCTTGAAAGGTCAAGAACTCACTAGCCCATTTGTCAGCTAATGAAATTCTGAATTTTGTGTAAACTCTTCTAGAGGATCAAGGATAAAGTCTACCCATTAATAAGGTTCGGTATTTTTGGTATGCTTTACCTGTATTTTCTGCTTAACCAATTCCCTGGAGGAAGAGGATATCTTAGAGTGTGAGGAAAATATGAGGGTCACTTCATCAGAGAGCATCATGGACCTTTTAAAAATGTGTCTTTGAATCAGAGCTCTGCCTCAGTGTTTATTTATTTATTTATTTATTTTTTGCACATTGGACAAATTTGAAAATTCCAACATCTCCCTCTTCCTCTTCTCTCTCTTCTCTCCCTTCTCTGCTCTTCCTCCTCCCCCGTATCATACCTATACTACATGTGTGTGTGTGGGTATGTGTTTATATGTATAGACAGCATACATCTTTGGGGCATAATTTAATAATAATGCCCTTTTCTGATTTTTTATGAGAAAGCACATGGTGGGAAAACAGTGTAATTTTGAAAGGCAGAATGGAGCCTCTGATTTACAAAGAGAAGGATAATGGATTAGAACATAGAATCTCTAACTTTGACTTTGTTAAATATCACATTAAGAGACTATATTAGAAAAGAAAAGATGTATGAAAAGAATTTTTCATTTTATTCCTCAGAAGTCCAACCTAACTATTAACTAAAATGGATTCACAAGGCAGAACTTACCTTCTTCACACAAAATGTTCCCAATAACTTCTTTTGAATTCTGTGCAAAATGCCTGGTATAAATACATGCCCTATTGCTGAAGTGATTTGACAGACTTCATTTTTTGCTACTTTTAGAAATGTCAACTTACCATTCAATTATCAGGAACTCAATAATAATAAAATGATAAATTCTTCTTTCAAATTTAAGGGACTTGAAAAATTCAATGTACTTATGAAAAGTGAACACAATTCCTTTTATTCTTCCTCATCCTCAAATAAACTAGGTTTATTTGATTTTAAACAAGGGCTCCTTCAGATGATCTTTCTAGTTCTAATACTGCTTAGAAAGAAAGGGTCCATTGCGTAAGACACAGGGGATGAATGACTATTCGTCTCTTCAGTTTAGGGAAAGCTACATCAATCAATCAATCAATCACTATAGATTTATTAAATGCCTAAGAGGTGTCAGGCACTATGCTATTGAGAAATTCCTTTTGCAGTAGTGGATCTTAGCATTCTAGAGTTGAAAGTTGTCAAAGAATTATAGAATCTCAGAGTTAGAGCATCCTCAGAGATCATTTGTGACATGAGGAGATTGAACTTGGTTCGTGTTCAAACTGGCTGAATTAAATTTCATTGACTGATCCCATGATCTAAAGAAATATTGTGAAAATGTGGAAAGAACATTGGGTTTTCTCATCTACAAAATAGGAGCAATAATGCTTGCGTGATTTTGTGAAGCAAGTATTTTTAAAAAAATAATTGAAAGAGCAATAGAAATGTGAACTATTATTATGTAATCCACACCTTTTTCAGAGTGTGAGTTTTGAGATATTTTGGCCATTATATTTTCTGATTTGGATTCCTTTATGATTGGTTGCTCTGAATATATGGAAATTGATTGTTAATATGACTAAAAAAATCAAAACCAGAACTGATTTTAGAATGGTTGATTTGATGGTCAAATGTCAATGTGGTCTATTTCAATGCTTAAAATTGAGGTGAAAAAATTTGGTCACTATTTGAATAACTCACGTGTCTATCTTCTGCATTTCATGATACATGCAGGTAGTTGAGATGAGTGTGAAGAATGGATTGAATTTTTGGATCCCCTAATTTATCACTTGACTTTGCTCTTAATGGAGAAAGGCATATTTTATTCTCCTTTTGGTGTATTATTCTGAAATTTTTTTCCTCTGACTCTGATAATTTGACTTTGTTTCTAACACAAACATAACTTCTTAATGAAAACCACTTAAACATACCATGGATGTGTAATTACTTTTAGGGAAGATGATTCTCTTTAAGATTGAAAAGACCCATTTGCTAGATTCATTTCTGTCACTTATTAGTTATATGACATTGGACAACTCTACCTTTCTAGGACTAAGTTATCTCATTTAACTAGATGAAATTTCTAAGGTCTGACTGTATATACACATTCTGCATTATTAGATAGAGTTGGAAAAGAATTTTGAGGCTCCTTATCCAAACTTCACCCCTCCCTAACTCTAAGATAGGTCTTAGAACTTACCAGTTCAAGATTGCCACTCTATCCACTATACCATTGGCTGTCTTTCTCCTACTGTCTCTGAGTTCAAAACTGGATATGAGCTAAAAGGAAATGAGGAGAGGCTATAAGATCATAGGTTTAGAGCTGGGGGAGTTATTAGAAGCCACTGAAACTAGCAGTCTTCATTTACAGGTGAGGAAACTGAGTTTTTTAGATAAGGCTAATTGACTTGTCCAGAGTCATACTGCTAGTAAGTTAATGAGGTGGGCTTTGAATTTGGGTATTCTTGTGTCTAAGTTCTGTGTTCTACTCATTACACCACACTGCCTCTCCATCAATTTTTTGGAATTTCCTGGAAGAAGACTAATTATGTTTGTGAAGAAATCATTTGCTATAAAGTGTAAAAATGTTTTAATGTCTTATAATAAAATTCATGACATATTTATAAACACTCTATCAAGGATTTACAACTGAGCCACCATCGATCGCTTGAAATGGAATAAATATGCAAGGAGACAGCTCGTATGAAATATACATCTCAACTTTATAATTGTGTGTGCTTTATTCTTTACACAAATGGAATGGATGTGTCAAATATTTACACTTAACAGGAGTGTAAGCTGTATAATGTCTCTGTAAAACCCCAGTTCGGACTCCAAGAACCCCCAACTACAGCTCAAGGTGGAGAAACATCCTGTCAGAGAGAATCACATCACCACAAGTGTTAGAAACAAAGCATCAACTGGGATACAGCCTGGCATACTCAAAAATTCAGACACTCCAATGGAAACTTGGGAAACACAAAATTGAAAGGGGAAAGAAGAAAAGTCGGTCATTCCCACTGGGAGTCAACAGTGCCATCTGCTTATCTTTCCTGATGTTTTGCTAATGATCTACTGGGCTCTACCACTCAGATAATCGATACCTAGATGTCAGACCATCCCAGCTTGTTCTCAGGTGCTCCTTTGGTGATGGGGCAGGCTACGATATGCTGTATGTTAACTAGTCCTAAAAAACAAGGTGGAGTGAAGAAAAATATTTGCAGCCTTGTGCCCATGTGCCGGTATTGGTACAGATCCCTACACATGCCCAATATTATGATATATATGTGTAAATACAGTATATATAATGGGTATATACCATAGATATACATATATAAAAACATAGCAATTTGCATTTAGTTCATTTTCAAAATGAATTTCCTTGGGGGATCGGGGAAGGGTGGGGAGGTTCTTTCACCAACTTCAAGAGAACGGTCCCTCCTTTTTTTTTTTTTTTTTTTTTAAGGAAAAAAAAAGAAACAAGAATGAACCTCTTAGCCCCTTGCTTAAATGTTCTCTGGAAATATGACAGGACAATGGATGTGGTTTGACCAGCAAATTAATTTTGTCTCAACAAAGGAGTTGAGCGAACTCAATTAGGAATCAACTGGAGTTCATGGCTAAGAGGACAAAAAAAATATTCCATATGGAAAGAAGAAAAGAAAAGGTTTAAAATGGAAAGAAGAAAAAGAAAAGAAAGAAAACCTCTCCTCTAAACTAAAACAATATTGTTCCATAAGTGGCCTGGGCAAAGGTTTGGCTCCTTACGGCAATTTTTCTCTCTGGTCAGCATTTTTGCTCCTAGTTTATCCACAGGTGGCTTCTTCCTGAGTGCCAATGAGACTCTGAGGTTCAGACTGGTCTTATTTTTAGAAGGTATTCTTGCAGTGACAGTGCAAGGTCAACCAATTCTCAGTAGAAGAGCAAGAATCCCAGAAGGGATTAGCTGTCATCCATCAGGACACCAGGATGTTGGCTAGGAATTGCTGCTCACCTGTAAATCACAACCAGCTTGGATTTACTAGAGAAGCAGAAACAATTCCATGCAAGATGAGTTTCCTGATGTTACCAAATGGGAAGCAGAGAGAGAAGTAGAAAGACTGAAGGTGAAGGACAGGAAGGGAAGGATAGAAACCGAGGAAATTGGACAGATGGAGGGAAGAGATGAGGAGGAAAGAGGAAGAGAAGAAAAAAAGGAAGAGAGTGGAGCAGACAGGAAATAAGGATCCAGAATGGATAAATAAAAGAGATGTGAAAAATAGGAATAGGGAAGGGAAACGAGAGGGAAAGAAGAGAGAAAGAAAAGGGAGGAAAGGAGAAAAGAAAAGGAATGAGTGGAGATAAAGAGAGAGGGAAGAACCAGAATAGGAAATGGAGAGAGGAGAGCAAAAGAAGATGGAAAGGAGGAGTTAGAAAAGGAAGAGGAAGAAAAAAAGAAAGGGAGGAAGTTGAGATAACTAAAGAAGAGGAGAAGGAAATAAAGGGATGTTGGATAGGTAAAGAAGAGTGGTACACTCTAGCATGGATTTTGTTCTGGAGGGTTAGCTATAGATACACCGAGACAGTTAGAAAGTGAAGGCAGAGAGTAGGGTTTTTCCTAGGTGGCCTCCCTGAGCACCAGTGGCAAACAGGAGAGTATAGGCTCAGCAGAGAAATTAATGGAGGGCCGGGAGGGAAGATACCACTGCCCATCTGCAAGTGGAGAGAAGAAATGAACATTTA
Organism: Sminthopsis crassicaudata; assembly: GCF_048593235.1. Classification (NCBI taxonomy): domain Eukaryota; kingdom Metazoa; phylum Chordata; class Mammalia; order Dasyuromorphia; family Dasyuridae; genus Sminthopsis; species Sminthopsis crassicaudata. The sequence goes on from NC_133619.1 coordinate 553,509,504, forward strand.
CGTGAATTCTGGCAAATGGGCAACGAGATTTAATTTTTGGTTGACTGAAGACCCTTGTGGTGCTACACATTGTGCCAGAGCATGCGAAATAGCACCAGTGACACGGTCTGGCACATTCCCGAAAGGGTCCGTGTTTGCATGTGGTGTGATGTGGGGATTTGTGCTGTGCCCACCAGTGAGCCTCCTGAATGGCGGGAGGGAGAGAAGAGGAGAGAGGGACAGAGAGCGAGAGAGCGCCAGTTCACTGTTTGTTTGCAGGGTTAGCACCAGTCTGGTCCGAGGCTCTGAGTGCATTGGCACTAGATGTAACTGGAATCATTTTCCTGCCTTCTCTACAGAAGTTACAGTTGCTGCAAAATCTTGGAATTGCAAGGAGCACTAAAGACTGCATAAGGATGGGAAGCACAATACATCAAGACAGCAAAGCAAATGGAAGAGGAAATCCTATAGGAAAAAAAAAAAAAAAGATCTCACCAATCCTCTTGGCGATTCTCCAAGCTGATATATAATATTTAAAAATCTATATTTAAAAAAAAAACCAGTGCAAATGCCAACTCTAAGCTGGAAGCATCCAGACAAGGAAAATAAATAATATACTATATACTATAGAACAGAAGATTGGTGGGAGAAAAACTTGATTGTATTCAGCCACGATACCACTATCAATTGGAAAGCACAGCACACAACCTCAGAAAACATGTACTCAGTTAAGGAGAGTCCCAGAAAAGGTAGCATGCTCAAACAGGAAGAAACAAAACACTGTCAGAGTGGTTTGGAAAGGAAGGAAAGCTAGGATAATAGGAGAAAGTTCTGGTGTCAAAAACACAACTTGGGAAGTGGGAGGGCATAAGCAATTTCCGTGAAGTGGGCCCGAACCTGAGACAATAGCAATTAATGGATGTGGAAATCTCGAGAATCTGAGGAGCTCTGTGGAAGTTTTGATTGTAATGGGGGGTGGTCTGGGAATGCATGTCTAGCCCTAATGTCTGTTGACCCAAAACTCTAATTGAATGCACAGATGGATTTGTTTTGTTTTTATTTATCTTTTTTTTTTTTTTTTTTTTTTGGAAAGGAAGTGGGGTAGTTCGCAGTCAGACAGACAGATGGTATTCAGAGCAAGGTGGATGACTCAATTTCTCTAAAAGGGACCTGACTTATCTCCTCTGTTTCCACTGTAAAGAAATACCATCAGCACTGATGGATGTTGGTTGCCCTTGTCTCTCCTCACTCCTGCTGATGCACCTGTTTACTGCACAGTGTGGCAGGACATAGCTGCCAGGTCTGGATGCCACCGAGATAAGGCTGTGGGGCTTGACCTCTGCACAGAGAGAATCCATAATCAGTTCCAATCAAGGTTACTCAAGACTTTTCTCCCTAAACAACTGGGTGAAAAAGCTCTGATGTAAAAGAACAATTAGTTAGTGCTGACCTTAGTCTCTTGGTTCAATTTACTAGTGAAATTGGGGACATGGGGGGGAATTTATCTCCTTTCTTTTCCACTTGATCCAGGTACATCCCTGTGCAAGGCTGTGAGGGAAGTTCACCTCAGAATCTTGGAACAACCTTTCATGGCGTGGTCTTTGTCCTAGCATGGAACTGTCCAGCATGCAATCAGTTAACAATCAAGAAGCATTTAAGTGCTTATTATGTGCGGGGCACTGTGCCAAGCACTATTGTAGCTCTCAAGCCAGACACTTCCCTTCTTTTCCTCCAAGACATTCAGTACATCTGTGATGAAGTCCCCTAAAGGTATTCCGTGGTCCTCAAACTTTTTAAATAGGGGCCAGTTCACTGTCCCTCAGACAGTTGGAGGGCTGAACTATAGTAAAAACAAAAGCTCACACTCTGTCTCCGCCCCTCAGCCCATTTGCCATAACCTGGCAGGCCCATAAACGTCCTCAGCGGGCCGCATCTGGCCCGCGGGCCGCAGTTTGAGAACCCTTGCATATATTGTCCCCAGCTGTCTTTCTCCAAACTCTGGGTGAATGAAGTGGAAAGAAGTTTTACGGGTCAGCTAGAGTTGTACCAAAACATCTGCTCAGCCTTTGAGCATTCTAGGAGAGAACCTGGAAAAGAGCTGTCCAATGCTCACAATTAGGACTCCTTAAAGAAACACTTACATTATTCTTTAAGTCATAGCAATTAATTTATCCTCTAAAGAACCATCAGCTTAAAACTGCATTATCTTAGCCAAGTCTCAAAAAGAGCCTAGAGGCCAACTCTTTAGAGAATGGTGTTCCCTAGGAATTTATGCTTAGGAGCCAATAGGAAATCATGGGATTTAATGCTGGAAAGAACACTGATCAGATAGGTCATCTCCTCCTCTTACAGATCTGGAAAACGAGGACCAGGGAGGGGAAGCGCCTTGCCCAGTGTTACACAGGTAATAAGCAACAGAGCTGGGATTTGAATTCAGGTGTCTTGATTCCAAATCCAGGGCTTCTTTCACAATTTCACATCTTTCTGTCATGGGAGGAAACTTAAGAAGGAGGAGAGGGGTCTGACTTTTAAAGAAATTAAGTGGTTGCCTAAAAATCATCAACAATCAAAAGACTAGTGCAACTTTTAGGTTCTCTAAATCTGACAGTCTGCTGAGGGTGTAATAAACTATGCCTTTCCATTAATTAAGCCTTTACAAAATATCTCACAAAAACATTTTTCACCTATATAAATTAGTTTCTATACATTTAATATAATTTTATTTTATAAATTATTCCATCTTTAAGTGCCTTCTTTCAGTATATAAATGGTAAAATAGACAATCAAAAATCATAAAGCTATTCCCAGATGGAACCCCCCCCCCCTTTCCCCATCATCAATCAGGTAAATGCTCCATTCGCTCGCCAATTTCATGGAATGTTTTCCTTTGCAGGTACCAGTGAAAACAACTATACAGTCACCGCTTTCTGACGCAATGGTGTCTCTGAAGGAAACCATTATCTTTCTAATATTTTTTTAAATCATTGTCTCTGTTTGCTAAGAAATCAAGGGATGTGCATAGTTACAAAATTCCATGTGTACCAATTACAGATGTGCAATGACAAGCTTGGTGAGTGAGGTTCAAGAGCTGGGAACTTTTCTTTAAAGCAATCAACACACAGAACTCAGCCATTACAACAGGTTGGGGTGCCCATCGAGTCGAGGAGGCGGCTCGAACCTCTGGACAGAGAGCCCCATCAGAAATCCATACCTACACCTGGCACTTTGAGCACATGACGTCTTTCCCACATACGGCAAAAGTCCTTGAGTTTCTACCCTTTGGCCCCTCAGTTTCCTTCATGGCTTCACACACGTTGTGTTGTACATTCATAAAATTCACATTGACTGCAAGAACATAAATGCAACAAAAACATAAAAGCCTCCACGTAGTATATTATATATTTTTTTCTTCTAAATACTCTTCTGTCATCATCAGAGGTGCAGCAGCTAATTTATAACTTCTCCTTGGAAGGGATCCAGATGAAAGGGCCGGATTGTTCTTCGATAACGAGTTTGCATTGGTTGTATATATCTTCTAAGGTTTCACCTTGAACAATAGCTGCAATAAAAAACACATTTATGGTCATTCTTAGAGGTTCTGAGTAAAGTAAAAGGTGTTGCCTTCTGGGATCACTCCGGCTCAAAGTATTCTTTCTCTCTCCTCAAATTTTGCTGGGGTACATCACCTGGCTCCCAGACTTTGTTCTTGTACGTTGTTTATATATCGTATCAGAATTTTGTATATGTATTTGAGACAAGAAAGTGACACAGTGGAAAGAATGCTGGAACTGGGATCAGGAAGGACTGTGTTCAAATCCAGCCTTAGATACTAGCTATATGACCCTGAGCTTTTACTCCCTGTCTGCCTTGATTTCCTCAGCTGACAAGAATAGCCCCTACTTCCTTGGGCTGTTGTGAGGATCAAATAAGGTACTATATAGAAAGTGCTTAACAGTGCCTGGCATATAGTAGGTTGTGTAATGCATCCTTTCCTTCCTCCCTCCTTCTTCTCCTAATTCAAAGATTATTGAAGTGAGTTGCATTCATTTAACCAGTTTTCAAATTAATAGAAACTTTAAACTTGTTAATCATTATTGCTGTTCTGTAGTGTTTGACTCTTATAAAGGTTTTCTCATGTACATTTGTTAACTTGCACTTAATTATCAGCTAGAACTAACTATTCATTTTCATCATTCAATGATGAAATAGAAAAGGGAATATATGGTCGTTACTTAAAAATAACTAGGTAGGGGCAGCTAATTGGATAGAGTAACCAATACTGAAGTCAGGAAGACCTGAGTACAAATCTGGCTTCAGATACTTAATATTTCCTGGCTGTGTGACCCTGGGCAAGTCACTTAACCTAATTGCCTCAGCAAAAAAAAGAAATGAGTAGGTAGAAATTAAAGTAAAATTTCCAAAATCTTCTGTGCACATTGCAATAAGAAATTCATTTGATGAAAACTTTACTTTCTCTGTTACTGAAAATATCTCAATACCTATATGTCTCCATCTCTGTTTGTCTCTGTTTCTGTCTCTCTCTCCCTATGCATCCGTCCATATCTTATAGGTCTCTAAAAGAAACTATGGTGACTTCAATCATCCCTACATTATCTCTTTATCATTTGAATTTACTCATGCAAAAATCAGATTGCTATTTCTCTTTCTGTTCTTCCCTAGTTTAGCATCCTTAGTCAGAAATTCTCACCATCTGAGCTAGAAGCCAAAGGCTTGAATTTTGGAATAATTCTTTAATTATGTCTTATTTTAATAAAACTTTCTTTCAAATTACATTTAAAAATGTCCTATAATTTACTATTGCCATGGTTTCCAATAGATTTCCTGTAAGAAAAAATTTTTGTCTTTATTGTTATGTAATATGACACAAAAAGGCACTGGGGATATCTCAATACCAGGTGCTATGGCAGGTAAAAGGTTTTTTAAATTCCCTCTTTAATTGAGAGATAACACAATTCAAAGTGAAGATTTCATAGTATGTCCTTGAGGATTTTTCTTAAAACACAATTTTACACTAATTTGGTTCCTTTATCAGTGATATCTCTAGGGGTGAATGGGTCTATGAAAAAAAAAAAGTCGACCCTTCTTGCTCACCTGCTTTCAAATTTGTTTCTGAAAAATACAGAGAAATGCCATACCCACTGGACAATGAGAAATGTCTACAGGCCTGGTGCTCTATCCACATCACTGGTACAGTGGAGTCAGGAACACCTAAGTTCAAATCTAGCTTGAGACACATACTACCTGTCTGACCTTAAATTAAGGCTTATGTGCCTCAGTTTCTTTATCTGTAAAGTAGGAATAATAATAGCATCTACCACAGGATTGTTGTGAGGACTAATGAGATAATACTGGCATAGTACTTAGCACATCATATGATATTTGATAGGCACTAAAGAATGCTATTTTTATTACCCTTATTTCAGTGACATGACCATAAAGACTCCCAGATAACACTTGTGACAATAGTGAAATTAGAACTCTAGGTCTTCTGCCTCTGAATCCAATGTTCTTTCCCACTGTAACATGTCCTTTTATGGTGAAAAATAACTTGCCTGTTAGTAATTAATTCACCTTTCCCTTCACATAATCCACAGAATACATGTACAAATTGCCAAATGACTGACATTTCCTGAAGTCTGAACAAAGTCGATATGAAAAATTCAGATAGGCCATGTGCCTTATTTGGAAATAAGAAATGTCTAAGTAAGTGCTTTTTAAATTACAGAGGATCACTCATTAGGCAGGCACATTTTGTCTGTTCAACCCTGTCATCAGTCATATTACTGTGGAAATCTGCCATGTGAAGAACTGATGATCAGAATCACAGAATTTCAGAGAGGGAGGGGATTCTGATTCCCCAGGTCACTCCACTATTAAGAAAATAAATTCCTTTACAGGCTACCCAGCAAGTGGTTAGTCAGTTTCTTCATGAAGACCTTCAGTGATAGGAGAACCTACTATTTTTCCAACCAATTCGTTCTCCTTTAGGACACTAATTGTTGGGAAAATTTCCCCCTAAATCAAGCTTAAATCACCCCTTTGCAACTTATTGAATTGAGCTGAATTCTGTTCCTCCAAACTTATTTGAAAGAAAAAAATCTTTGTTATATTTTGTTTTCTTAGACTTAAGGCAGAGACATAGGGACAGAAGAATACTGTAAATGAATACTCAACAGATTTTAAAATGGTATTTTTTTCAGATTTGTCCTTCTGGCATCCAAGAATCTTATTCAAATGCCCTTGGAGGCAGAATATGCTTATGGATTGCCTTTTTTGTGGGGATGGGTTCTAGTCTAATTATTTATTATGAGTAGTCAAATGTACATGTTGTTACTAAAACAATGTTTTTGACAGGTGGCAGTGCTTTTTCTTCAAAGCTCTTCCTTCTTCAGTACTCTCTTAGTTCTTCTCATTTCAGGGACAAAGGAATAATTTGATGCTTTAATTTACTAATTTTCCTGAACAAAGAGGATTATCTTAGTATCTGGACTATCTGCAAGCAGTATTAGGAATAACAATCAAGGACAGGCAGTTGAGAGTGTTTGAAGTCTTGTTAGAAAGGGCAATTGAAGTTGGAAATCCAGATCGTAGATTGTTAGGCCTAAAATGGACTTTGGGGATCATGTACTCCAACACTTTTATTTTGCTTATTAGAGCTGAGGTCCAGAGAAATTAAAGGATTTGCTCAAGGTCATATGGTCAGTGAGGATAGGAACATGAGTCTTCTGACTAAAATCATTGTATTATCAACTACATCAACATCCTTCAATTTTTTGAGAGTTTCTTGTATATCCATAGTGGATTCTTTGCTTTCAAATAAGAAGGGAAATATAGGAATATAGGAGAAAGAGGAAGAAACCATGATTTTTTTTTCTGTCTTAGTATCCTATCTCTGCCCTTTGGCCAAATTTAATAAGGAGAGCCCTTTTTAAAAGTCCTATAGATTCTATGGACTCAATAATAGTCAACATTTATATAGTACTTTAAGGTTCCTAAAATAGTCACCTACTTCCAGTCCCTTGTTAAACAGAGCAGGCATTAAGGTCCAAGGAAGTGGGCAGCCAGGTAGTACAATGGAAAAAGGGCCAGATCTGGAGTTAGGAAGATTCATCTTTCTGAGTTCAAATCTAGCATCAGACACTTACTAGTTATGTGACTCTGAGCAAGTCACTTAATATAACCTTCAGTTTCCTCCTCTATAAAATGAGCTGGAGAAGGAAATGGCAAACCATTCTAATATCTTTGTCAAGAAAACCCCAAAAAGATCATGAGGAGTCAGAAATGATTAAAAAAAATAACCAAACAATAAAGGTTTGTAAAACACTTTATGTAATAATACTTGCTATTTCTTCAGCACTTTCAAGTAAGTTTGATAGTTATTAATTCTTTTGCTCTTCATGACAGCCCTGTGAGATAGGCAATATAGACATTCCTATCCTCTATTAATGATAAACAGAGGGTCAAATAGTTTAAGTGACTCCATCATGGTCACACTGCTAATAAAAATCAGAGGCTCAATTCAAACAGTTCAATATACATATTGTTTCAGTTTGGTTTTTGTATTCTCAGTGCCTTGCACACAGCAGGAACTTAATAAATGCTTGTAGAAAGAAGTATTGATTATGATATGATAATTTATTTAACAACCCTAGGAGAGAGTTGTTGGGAACCTGGACTTTCATTACTAGAGGAGCTCCAGGAGATACTAGAGCATCTGCTTAGCACAAATTAATTTATATGGTCCCTTTACTAGATGAGAGATTTAAGAAAATTTAAGAAAATTCACTATTTCTGGTGTCTCCTGGGAATAAATTCCCCATTAGATTTAGGAAGATTGGACAACCTTTATGAAGCATCCAAGAACTCTTCAGCTTCTGGTGAAGATTAAAGGATATTTAAAAGAAAGAGAGAAAAAAAGATATTTCTATTTAGATTCCCTTTCAAGCTTTTTTTTTTTTTTGGATTTTTTTCAAATTATCTGAAACTTGAATTCTATTCAATGTGTTTCAACAAACATTGCTTAATGCCAAAACCGAGCAGTGTGGATTCAGTAAGGCACTGAATGAAAATTACTACAGAGTATCCAATACATTCGTACCATCCTAAATTTCCCAAGGACCAATTTTAGGCCCTGGATGTTACCCACTCACTATCGCATAGGTCAGGGCATTTAATTGTTTACAGCATAGAGTGAAGCCATTGATAGAAGATTACCTGTAAAATACTCTCCAAATTCTTGCTCTAACTTGATAGCTCGGTCATAGGTTTTCTTGGCTTGTTCCTCTGTGAGACGCTTATTCATCTCCCTAGGGAAATAAAGGATATGTCAGTTAAAATATACCATAAATGAATTTGTGACTCCTGAAACTGCTTGCTTTTCTGCAATCTGCCTCCCCAACATATATACCACAAAATAAAATGCAAACACAACTGTCCTGGAAATTTCTTATTTCTAATTTAGGAATGGATTGTCTAGAAATAATGTGATTCAGCCTTAACCTGGATAGTTTTAGTAATGGGAATTCAGTACTTTGTGAAGCAACCATTATTGAATAACTATTATTATTATTATTATTATAAAATTATATTGAGCTAAAGTAATTTTCTTCTTTTGCCACCCATTGTTCTTCCTTCTGATCTTGGGGGTCAAGCAAAACAAGGTTAGTCCCTTTTCCAAGCATCAGACTTTCAGATACTTGAGGATAGCTATCATGTCTTCACCTTTTTTCCCCTCACTGTTCCAACAGTGCTTTCTTTCATCATCACCTTGCTTTTTCACATATTTGTCAGATAACATGGCATTTGGTTACCCTCCTGTTCATTTTAAATGTGACTCCCAGTACACATCCCAATACTCCAAATGTCAGTGAGAGGAAAAAAGGAGACAGGAAAAAGATAATTGCTATTTCTGTCAATTCTCTGTTGGATGTTTGTACCTAACAGAACTGGCTATTTCTAACATGGAATTTATAGAATCGTAGATTTAGAGTTGGAAGAGATGTTAGAAGTCCGATTTTACATATTAAAAAGGTGCAGATGAAGCAGTAAGGTACCAAAGGCAGAGAAAAAAGGGAGAAGGGGCCAGGCAAGTCGAACCATGAGCAGCTCCTTAACCTTCCTTTCTCCTCAGATCCTGATGGAGTTAGCCCAAGCTTCTAGACCCAACTGCCTCGGGAATGACAGTGTTCCCCTAAACCACTGAACCTGCTCCTAGGCCGGCTTCCAGCCAGCCTTAAGGGGAGCAGCCATGCCATACTATCGGTAGCTTTTCCACTCTTTGCCACGCCACTTATCAATCAGAGAAGCAATTCCCGTGAAGAAGGGACCGGCATTCTTCTCCAAGTGCAAACCTATGGCCATACACATAGCAGAAAAGCCAATGTAGGCACCCTGAGGATTATAACCTGCTTGGCAAGTCAAATGACTACTTATAACTTAACTACAACCTCTCCTTCACTGTCATGGAGACAGCTAAGATCCCCAAACCCAAGTAAGTTTAGAATAAACTCCAATAGCAATGCTTTGTGTCTGTAGCCATCATCCTGGGAGAGCAACCTAGCCACTGCTCTTAGGTTGTTTCAGCCACAGTTACTGAAGATCCAGAAAAGAAATTTGTCATCCCCCAAGTTATTAGTGCAATTACTTAGTTTAACATTATAAATTGATATGATTTTAGCATTGGAAATGATATTCAAGAAGAGGTATTAGCAACTGTTTTGTCACTAAGGACCCTGGGACCTCTGCACCTGACTTGAAGTTGAAATCTTCCATGAATATTGTCTCCCCCATTAGAATGTGAGCCCCTTGAGAATAGAGATTCTTATTTTTTATATGTATTACTAGAACTTACTATAGTACTTGTTTCTTCATATTCCATTCTACAATCAAAATGATCTTCCTAAAGTACAGTTCTAACCATGTCAATCCACTATTCAATAAACTTCTGTGCCCATTACTTTCAGGATCAAATATAAGGTCCTCTCTTTGGGATTTAAAGCCATTCATATTCTGGGGTCCTCCCTCCTTACCTTTCCAGTTTTATATATGATTCCCCTCAACATACTTTATAATCCAATGATTCTGGCCTCCTTCCTGTTCCAGTTTTAGATAATGTGGAGAAAGTGCTATCTAAACTTCCTAGCATTATATGAATGTCAGTTATTATGGGGGACACAAAGGCGAATAATATAAAGGTCTAGTCTTTAAGACGTTATAGTTGGTCTACTTAGGCATCTTCCTGTTCACTTGAGTGTGACAGATTCAGAACAGAGAATTGAGATATGACAGCATTTTATACTAGATGCATTTTAACATGGCATCTGATCACTCTCATGCACTCTGCTCCAGCCAAACTGGCTCATTGACTCTTCTTCCTGATGTATAATATCTTAAGTCTCACCTTGGTGCTTATGTAGACCTATGCTACGTCTCTGCCTACTTTTCTTAGTGCCTCTTAGAACCTGTGGCTTCCTTTAAGACTTCCTTATAAAAACCCTTTAATGCTCTTCCTTCACCCTTGGAAATTATTTTGAATCTACTTTCCATTTACTTGCTCAAGGTCACACAGCTTGGCAAAACTAGGTATAGAATTAAGATATTTTGTCTTTGCTAAGAAAATAATATTAATAAGTAGTATTTATATCATACTTTAGGGTTCACAAATTATATGTTATCAAAGTACATGTTATTGGGACGATCTGATCCAATAATCCTGATTTAGGTGATATTATTATCCCCATATTACAGGTAAGGGAACTGAGACTGAGAGAAGTTAAATGACTTGTGTAGGAGTCACCCACCTAGTAACTGTAGGGCAGGATTTGAATTCAGGTGCAAATAAAAGAGATTAATTTTCACCTGGACATGGAGAGATTCTTTGAGGGAAGATGAAGATATGCTAATCCCTCTACCCTGGGGTGAGAGGAAATACATAGGCAGAAGAAGTCTCTCTCTTGTAAAGGAGACTTGGCTTTATGTTTTTTTTACACTGTAAAAACAAATGCCCCTTTGAACATGAAGCAGAATTTGATGTGCTTTTAGCCAGTCAAGGCAGTCACTGAGGGTTTATGAAAGAGGATATGAAAATGCATGCTGGAAATGAAATAATATATAAAGAACTACAATCCTGAGAAGTGATAGGGACCATACATTTGTTCCAGCTGACCTGGAAAATGAAAGAGGCCCCAATTCTACTCCCAAGTCAATCTCTAAGGGTAAAAATACTTGAGGGAATAAATGCTCCCAAGAAGTTTGCCTTAGTCTAAAGGTCACTTTCTCTGCCCTTGGATCCTGGGGACTCAGCTGTACCAAATTAGCCTCCATTCGTTCCCCTCCTCCCTCACCCCCATCCTCCCCAGAAGCAAAGCAGTCAGTATGCATAATTTTGCTAAATCTGAAACTCCATGAGATGGAACTAAACATTGAAGGGAAAGTACCTAGAGGAAAACAGACAAAGCCTTTTTAGGGTTTTGTGATTTTGAACTTGAATCTATTTCAGAAAGAAATAAGATGCATAGACTTAGAGACAGAAGAGGGATTTTTAGTCCAGTCCTCTGCCTGCTTTTTTAAATATAAGGAAATTGAGGTCCAGAGAAATTAAGTGACTGGTCCAAAAAGAGTTAGCAAGGAGAAAAGGCAGTATAGGAACTCATGAACTCTCAGGGAAGGCTGCTAAGGAATACCAGCCCTCTGGCCCTACTCCGCCCTGACCTCTCATAGGAATGTTCCCTTCCACTCTATGATTTTTTTCTATAATACACTACTTTGCAACTACATTCAACTAGAGGATCCCTAAAGTTCTCCTTATTGCTTACAAGTAGTAGCACAGTGGAATAGATGTGTGTCCCTTTAGGTCCATTGGCATTAGCTGCCCTTACAGGTCAACTGTACTTTCCAGACTCAAATGATATTGTGTATCAATACAAACTAAACCCTTTAACATGAAACATTTCCTGGTGGCTCTCTGGTTTAAGGAGGAAAATTTGGGATTTGTGGAGAAGGAAGGAACCAGAAGTAAGAAGATCAAGTATTCAAGATGAAAAATAATGAGGGTTTTTTTCCCCCAAGTTTAAAGACTAAGGACATTTGGAAGCAAGATTTATGCTGATTGATATTTGAACAACAACAAGTTTGAGCTATTGGTATAATTCATAGTTGTCGTATTTTTGGGAGAAAGTATTATTGATGACAGTGACCTATGCTTAGAATTGTAATTAAGGAAAGGTAAAATCTTATTGCAGAGCAAACCTAAATGCCAAGGGAAAGAATCTAAAATGTCACCTGTTCCATCTACTTAAACTCATTTGTTTCTATTTCCTCTGGAACTGCTGCCTCAAATGAGAGGCAATTCAATTACTATTGCTTTTTTAACAATTAACCTCACTCCTTCCCCACTACCTCAGATCCTGGAAAATTGGGAAAAAACAAACAAACAAACAAAAAAAAAAAACCTTAGGAAACGGGAGTGCACACATTTTCAAGGAACTATTAGCTTTCTTCCCCAGGGTGAGTCAAATAAACTTTAATTTTATAGGGATTTGGCAGGAAGGAAAAAGGAATGCATAAATATCTGGCAGTAGTATCATCAGCTTCAAAACAGATAAAAAGGCATTACTGTGGAACCTGACAGATAAGGAGGGAACAGAGATGACTTTCAGCATACTTACATCAATGGCTCCAATGACTTCGGCTTAATGAAGATGGCAATGGGATAGAGTTGTGCGACCTGTAACCGCTTGATAGCATTTCCTGATACATCAAGTATGCAGTGTTTGCCCTGATGGAAAAAGATGTGGGGGGAGTCTTATTCAAGGAATCAGAGAATGAGAACATTTGGGAGGAACTTTAGCTCATCCAATTTAATCTCCCACCCAGTGCTACAGTCCTTCCACATAAGAAGGTTTTACTTATATTTGCCCAAATGAAATGGGGAGAAAAATGGTGTGTTGAACACCTCCAGTAATTAGGAACTCACTACCTCACAGAAATAGTGTAGGATAATCAACTGTAAATGGTTTAGCTATTCTCAGCATTACAACCTATAGTTGTTTTTGTATTGTCTGAGACAACTCTGAAGGATTTATGATTAAAAATGCTAGAGAAAAAACTGATGGTGTCTGAATACAAATTGAAACATCCTTTTAAAAAAACTTTGTTTTTCTTGAATTTTTTTTTTGGGGGAAATTTTATGTTTTCTTTAACAACATGATTTTTATAGAAATGTTTCCTTGAACTCCACATGTACCTTCTCAATGAGGTGGAATGGGGAGAGAGGAAGAGAGAATTTGGAACTCAGTTTTAAAAACAAATGTTAAAAATTGTTTTACATGTAACTTGGAGAAAATAAAATATTACATAAGAAACCAAATTTTAAAAAAAGGAACTCACTATTCTCAGATGCAGACCATTCCACTTGGATATACTTCTATCAGAAAAAGTTTTCTTATTGAGACAAAAGAAATATATATATATGTACATGTATTCATATCTAAACAAATATAAAATACCTCATAATCTCTATTAATTGATTCTAGTTCTGTGATATAAGAATATGATTTGATTTCTCTCAAGCCAAGTAAAAACAAGTTTTTATATAAAGCTTTTCAAATACTTGAAGAGATATATCATGGCCTTATCCCTAGGACTTGAATTATATTAATGTTAACTTGCCCATTTTCAATATTTTCCCTTCACCTAAAGTTTGCTGGATAAAGTGAGAGGGGAGAAGGAAAATAGAAAATATGAAACTAAAAAAATAAAATCCTAAGATTTAAAGCCTTTGGCTTTGAAGGAACCACATGGGCAGGAGTGATGGTATGACACTGAGAAGGAACCTGCTTACTTCTCCCTGACCAGAGCACATTCTAAAGATTTCAGGTTGGATAATATTTTTCTAGTATTACTGAGAGCAGGGAGGAAGAAAAGCAAGCAAGCTTCTTTAACAGAATACATGACTCTAAATAAAAATTAAAAAAAAAAAAAAAGGAGAGGCAGCTAGGTGGTACAGAGTAGATAGAGTACCAGATTCAAATATGATCTTAGACACATGATACTTACCAGCCGTGTGGCCCTGGGAAAGTTACTTAACCCTGATTGCCTTGTAAATAAATAAATAATAGAATAAACATCCCTGGTTTCTCATAAGACATGGTTTCCATTCTTCTCACCATCCTAATAGTCTTTCCATGGATAATATTCTACCTAAAATATGAGTCCAGAACAGTCATAACTTTCTAGCACCAACTGAACTCTTTTCTTTTCAATATTTTTCTTCTGGACCACATATTTAATACTTTAGCTGATTTTTGGAGGCTAAAGGGCAATATAAGATAACAGAGAAAGAAAAGACTCCAAGAAAAGAACTTGAGGTTTTTTTTTTTTAAGTAATTTGCCTGGCTAATTTCAGAATAGGAAGCATGACTATAAAATATTATGTTGGTCCAAATAAAAACCAAACTTGTCCTCTAAATTTTGCTCACATAAAGGCCAAGCATGGTCTCTAATGGTATTATCTAATTGTATTGCAATTGTCCTTTTAGTCCATTTTTATGAATTAATTTGAAGAATGGACTTTTATATTGAGATTCATGTAAATTTGGGTGCTGTAATTTTTTATTGTTCTTAGTTAATAGCTATACTGGTAAAGCTGTTCCCTTCGCTAGGTATATTTTTTGCAATGGTTTTGTTTTTGCATTAAATGGAGGGAGGAGTGAGAGAGAAAATAAAACAAATGAATTAATTAAATTAATTAAAATTGAATTAATTGAAAAATAAAGTAATGGAATATGCCTATGTTTTTCAAAAAAGATCTATTTTCAAAGTTCTGCCTACATTCAGTGACCTATATTCTGATCACCAGAGAGTAGGATTTTTCTTTCAGGCCTCTTAAATCATCCTTGGTAGCAACTGCCAAAGAGGTTTCTTAAATTTTTTTTTGTTGCTGTTGTTTTTAAAAGCAGCCTTGTAATTGATGTTTGGCTTTTTACAAGGGAAGGTTTCACGCTTTTACCCGTGTAAGTTCCCGAGTGTAGAAAAAAAAAATCAGTGTTGATACTTCATGGAATTTATTTGGCTTAGCCTAGATTGTAAGGAATAGTCAGAAACAGGAACTTTACTAGAACTCCTGGGGAAAAGTAGAAATAACATTCCCTACGTTAGATTCAGCCCCCTAAGGTTCCATTAAATGCAGACAAAATGCTTTGTATGTGGAGAGAAAGTGAATATTGTATAGAGAGGAGTAGGTTCTTCTTTTATGTTATTTTATGTTATTTATATTATTTTATGTTAAAAGTATAACATGTTTATTACATTTTTGATTATTGCTGAAGATGAATTGAACATACGTTTCCCTCTAAAAGATCCTGGAGCTGAGGTTAGAGAGGAAGAAATGGAAGTAATACCTATGGGCTTTTTACCAGGCCCTAAATCTTTTCCTATCTCGATCTACTGATTTTTAGATGCCATGAACTAACTTCATGAAGGAATTTAGGAGCAAACAATTTTGTTTCTGACTAAATGTACCAATTTGATTTGATCTTAATAGTTTTGGTTTTGTTTTGCCAGTATAAACTCAAGTTAAGACTTCAAAATTTAAACTCGAAAGATGTTCAATTCATCAGCAGCAATAATAAAAAAAAAAATAAAAAACATGTTATGCTGGAAGGTTGCTTTTATTTTTCCTTTTACTCAAGAACCAATATGTGTTCTTGGCTACAATTTTTGCTCTGAATTAGTATAATCATTTTCCCATATGTCAATTTATGGGCGCATATATAACAGTCACACAGGATAGTCAGGAAGGGAGTACCCACTTCCATGACAGAGATCCATGGGAATATTGGAGTATCACAGTAATTGTTTCAGTGTTTCTCTTTGTACATGTACCATGTACAATAAAGGGCATTTTTTTTGCTATAAATCAGCATAATAATTTGCCCACATGGTAATTTATGGGAAGATATATGAGTCTCCCACAGACTAGGTAGGGAGTGCCTACTTCTGTGACAGAGATCCATGGGTATATTAGGTTATCACAATAATTGCTTTCATTTTTCTAGTTGCACATATTATATATTTCTAGTTATACATACCATCCTCTGTTAATTTGAACTATCCTGAACAAGGATATATACACAATAGTGCTTCTTAAGTAGCAAACTTGGAATGTATGAATAAAATTGTATCAACTAGAAGTCACAGAGCTCCTTTTTAATTCAAGTACTGATTGGACTCAGCTGGTTCTTCACATTGAGATTATGGATAACTAACTTATCCAGTTGATTCTGACCTACTTCTCTCTGTACAATATTCACTTTCTCTCCACATACAAAGCACTTCCAGTCTGCATTTAATGGGACCCTAAGGGGGTTGAACCTAATGTAGGGAATGTTATTTTTTCTTCAATCAGGGACTTCATTTATTAATCTGTGACCTAAATCTTCTTCACTTATTCCATTTCCCAGTATGGTCCCAGTCTCCAGCCACTTCTATCCCCCATCTCATTGGCTTTGGGGCTTGTCATAAAGTAGTAATATGGAATATAATTACCACAGAAAATAAGGAGAAACAAGCAACTTATTGTATTTTCCTATCTCTACGTCTAGTTATTAGGAATCTCTTCTGTATGCTGAGCTATAGTCTATCTATTGGCAGTAGCTACCCTTGAATACTAATTCTACTTTTGAGATCCAAGCAAAATAAGTCTCAAATCTCTTCTGAATGAAGTATTTAGAGAAAACTATCATGTTATCATCATAGTTCAATCTCCCCACTTCACAAATAAGAAAACTGAGTTACAAAGTAGGAACTTGGGATATTGGAAAAACACCCCAAAACAATGTCCTTGTTCTCAGAGGGAGTTTATTATATCTCCATCATGGACAAAATGAAAACCTACAATCTCCAGCATGCATTTAGATTTTTAAGGTTCTTTCCTATTTCTAGGTCATCAATCTAAAGAACCTCATATTGAGATTGGAGCAGGTACAAACTTCTAATCCAGTGATGAAATTTCACAATTCCATTCTAGAGAGAATGTAACTGTTTCAGTTGGGAAACAGACCATGGACCCTCAGATGCTTATAAAAAGATGAGGAAACATACCCTCTCTGCAACAAATCGCACAGACTGAACGCTGGTTCCATATAAATTATCATTGTACTGTCCGGCCTCTATAAACTTATGCTCTTGTATATCTTTTTCCATTTGCTCTCTTGAAATGACAAAATGATAGTCTCTGCCATCCACCTCATAGTCACGCTTTGGCCTTGTGGTATCTGTGAATATAGATAAGGGGAGATTAGAATTTTTAGGAATTCTTCCTTGCCCTCCTGTCCTACTTACTAATTTATGATTTAAGATTAGAGCAAGTAACAGTGTAGTGGCGGGGATTACTGTCTCCTTGTCAAAAGTATTAGACTGAAAAATAAAGGTGAGATAATGTATGTATTTTCATCTGTATGGTAGGATAAGCAAATGAGATGACATATAAAACACTAGCAACTCTTAAAATGCCATATAAATAGTAGATGATATTATTTATTCACTTGAGAAGAAGATAGAGGTGCACAGAAAGAATACATAAGTAATGGCATTCTATGACCACAGATCTGAAGTACAAAATTACATATTGACATCTCATCCCACAGAAGGAATCCAACACTATGAAAGGATAAAAAGAGAAATAGTACTTACGAGGTACACAGGAGCCGAATTTGTCAGGGAATTCTGATATCAAGTCATCATTGATCCGGTCCTTCATAGGACCCAGAATAATAACTGGCCTAGTATAATTAACTGGGAAAAGGGAAAAGAAATGTATTAATACAGAAGCACACTTTCTATTTTCACTTCATCAGGAGTACAAAACAATCTCTGTCTTCTGGATTCCCATTTTGTACTGAAATGGATACACATGCTGCCTAATATTTTTCTCCTCAGATAAAGAATCTGTCAGTACCCTGAGTGGGAGTGTTGATGTTTAATAGTGAATCTGTCTTTCAGTGCCCAAATATTGGAAGTTACTCACAGGGATGAGTGACAGCTCTGTTTATCAAAGAAAACAATGAAATATTTCAAGGAGTATCCCTTTCTTTTTTCTGGTTGTGTCCAGCATCACACAATATCAGCACAATCACTACGTTTAATCTGTTCAGTAGGAAAAATTTGTTAAACTATTGGGGCACTGTATAAACAGAAACTTTTCAAAACAATTATATATTTTATAAGTTGTTTGATCCATTAGGCTAAAACCATGACAGTCTTAATACCCCATTTTCTGAATGTCAGAAGTAGTCTTGTTCAGGGGTAAGAGCTGAATTAGAAGACAGTGGCCATGACTTATAATTGAAGTTCTACCACTAATTTACTGTGTGACTTTGGGCAAATCACTTTGTACTTCAGTTCTTTTATCTGTGATATGGGGAGATTGAATTATGATGATAACATGATCATTTTCTCTAAATATTTCATTCAGAAGTTATAAGATTTATTTTGCTTGGACCTTGAAAGAATTAGTACTAATAGGTAGAGATTGTCAGTAGGAAGATTATAGATTAGCATATGAAGAGATTCCTAATAACTAGATATAGAGGTAGGAAAATACAATGAGTTGCTTGAGTTGATCTCTGGTGCTAGAGGTGTCCAAATGTAAAACAAATATATATTTACGAGGGATGATGCAAATGGAATTCATGTCTTGTTTAGGATTTGATGACCTTTAAGTTAGCACACTCTTTTCATTCTAAATTGTGTTGCTCCCTTAATTTTCTAGGGATAAATTAATATTATTACATGAATCAATTTAAGAAAAATAATAAAATTCAAAAGCAACCACATCTGAGCCCCTCTAATATGCAGAATCAAGTTGTAATTTAGGTTTCATACTGCAAATGAATCAGTCAGCATTTATTAAGTGATTGTTAGGATGAAAATAAAAATATGGCTGGCTAATGCTTTTTGAGTGTCTTGGAATAATACCGAGTATTCTTTATTCTCTGCCTATACACAGATGACATGATTTCAGGAACACAGGAAAGGCTCACTCTTTTTAAGAGGATTCCTTCACCTACCTCATTTGCTGAATTGTAACTAAATTTTTCCAATACAAAAATTCAGTTTTGTTATTATTTACTTAACCTTTAGTAGTATTCTTTTCAAGGAGGAGAAATTCTTAGTTTTTTGTAACCTGGAAATCCTTGACCAGTATCATTGACATTTCAAGACCACTTTAAGCTCTATGAGGGTGCCTTGGGTGAGGAAGGGGAATAGAACGAGAGAACTCAGGCAGTACCCAAAATAAACATTGCTGATGTAATAATTTGGCTTATGGATGATAGGACTTTAGAGCTACAAGACCTTTTGAGATCATCTAATTCAATCCTCTTTTTGATGTTCAAGGGGACCCCAAAAATGTTGGGTTCCAGACTGGCATTGTGAGGTATGTCAATAGAATTTTCAGACTTGGACCTATCTCCAAGCCAAGGGCAAAGTTCATTATAATCGTAACACCAATTAAAGTGGGCTAAATTCCAAAAGAAGTTAGCAAAGAACTCAGAGCAGGAAGGCAAATTTTTAGGGAAAAATTAGAGAAACCAGGAATTCGTGTCATTGATATGCTAATTTTGTAGTCTATGTTACCACTTGGCATTTAGTGGGTACCAATTTTAGAGACTCAGTCAAAAGCTTTCTCCCATGGTAATAATGCTGGCCAAGGACTGGCTCAATGAATATATGATCTCTGACCAGTGTCACACACCACCTAAAGACCTTTCTTAGTGTTTGCTACAAGAGATAAGGAGAATAATAATGACTTTTATTTTTAAAAAGCATGATAATTATTAAATTCTAATATGAATAATAATAATAGCTGGCATTTTAATGATCATTTTAAAGTATAAAAAGCAGTTGACATACATGATTTTCTTTGTACCTCATAACAAAATATTGACTTGCAGTTCTGAGGGACCTGAAAGATCATTTAGTCCAACTGTTTTGATTTATAGATGAGGAAACAAACTCCCAGAGCACAAGTGACTTGACAAAGATCATACAAGGAATTAGAAGCAGAGCTAGCACTTGAACACAAATCCTTTGACTCCAAACCTAACATTGTTTTCATTAGATTAAATAATTAAATCATCACGGATTAAATATTCTGTTAGTATCAACTATTAGCATTTATGAACTACAGAGGAGAAAATAAGTTCAGAGAGAGATGAAGTTCAGTGAGTAATGGAAGGTAGGATTTGAACCCAGTTATTTCTGACTCCATTTTCAGCACTCTAATCACTCTTCCCATTTGTCTCTCCACATAGATCAGTTCCAAAGCATGTCTAGTTGTCTCACTTTAGACAAGCCTAGAATCTGTACTAGGGATCTAGATGGCATAGTGAATTAAACATTGGAGTTAGGCAGAACTCAGTTCAAATCTAGCCTCAAATACTTGCTAGCTATGGGATCCTGGGCAAGTCATTTTACCCTGTTTGCCTCAGTTTCCTTAAGTATAATATGGCCAATAATAGCACTTACTTCTCACACTTGTTATGCAATTAAATGAAATAATATTTGTCAGGTGTTTTACACAGTGCCTAGAAGGCACTATAATAATATTAGTACTTATTACTGCTACTGTTATTGCTGCTACTATTACTGTTACTGCTGCTTCTACTACTACTATTACTATTATTATTATTAATACTACTATAACTACTATTACTACTACTACTATTACTATTAGTCATACTGCTATTGCTACTATTACTACTACTACTGCTACTACTACTATTACTATTACTATTATTATTAAATACTACTGCTACTGCTGCTACTACTACTACTACTACTACTACTATTACTATTATTATTATTAATACTACTATAACTAATATTACTACTACTACTATTACTACTATTACTATTACTACTACTACTATTAGTCATACTGCTATTGCTACTATTACTACTACTACTGCTACTACTACTATTACTACTATTACTATTACTATTATTAAATACTACTGCTACTGCTGCTGCTGCTGCTGCTGCTGCTGCTGCTGCTGCTACTACTACTACTACTACTACTACTACACTTGTCAAAACCAGGGAACGAGAAAAACTAGGAGACTTACTTTCCTGCCTTGTGACAGGCTCGTAAGAAAGAATGAGATCCTCTTGTCCTCCTGAGAAAAGAAAGAAAAGTTACAATTGGTTAGCATCAGATCAAATCATATAGGAACCTTCCCTTGTCCCTAAGTATAAGAAATAGAGTTCAAAAGTTAATTTTCTTTTTAAATCTTTCCTTGAACCATTTTCAAAGCTTCACCTACTTTCCTATGGCTTATTTTCCTCACTTAATAGCTTTGTTAATCCTATCACATTGTCATTTCCCCAGCAATAAGGTTCCTTGTCTAGTAGTCTATAGGCAGAAGGGTATTTTGGGGTTATGTATTACCTAGCTTAGTCATGCTTTAAGAAGAATTGTTCTGCCAGATCTCAAAGGTAAACCTAGAACCAGGATCTCTACTCAATGAAAGAGGATCTTATTCAGAGCCCATTCCTGATTGAAACATTGTTGACATATAGCTAGAAGCTTCCTGGATTGTTGACAAAGCTTGTTATAGAGTGGCTCATGATGGAAAGTTATGTATTCATCAGCTCTATCCACTTGCTAAGTCCCATGATGTGAGTAAAAAGATGATTCCTTTAAAAAAGGGTTATAATAGCAGATTTTGATAGGTTACAGAGTATTGGACTGAGAATTTCTTTTGGAAAGAAAAACATAATATCTCATATACCTTTGATTTTCAATTTACCTTATTTAATTACCTGAAGAAGCAGTGGTATGGTCCAGGGACTCCCTAAGAATCCCTGAGATCCATTTGGTAGTCTCTATGAGTTCAAAAATATTTCTGTAATAATGCTAAGATGTTAAAATTTCAAATGCAGTAAATATTGGTTGACATAAACTACATAAACAAAAACTTTTGAGAGAACCTCAATGGTATTTTAAGAGTATAAAGATTTCCTGAACCCCAAAGTTTGAGAATTGCTATCCTACAGGGAAGTGTTATTTAAGAAATAAAACCAAACAACTCTCCTGCCCCCTTCCTTCTGTATTTCATTTAGTGGAACAAAAGATAGAAGCAGGTTGGCTAAGAAATCACAGATTCAGGGCTAGTGATGCCTTTTCTAGTAATCTGCCATGGACCAATTTGGGAGGAATTTTGTAGAAACTGACCAGCTGTTAAATTATTGATGACATTTACTGCCAAAGCAATGCTTGGAAACCTACAAAAGGAAATCAAAGGCATGCTAAGAAATCTTCTAATTCTTTGAATAATAACTGGGAGCATTATTTTTTTGATTCTGGTTTGGCATAGAGCACATGGTTACAAATGGTCTTTGAATATTAATTTTATTGGTTAATTCATTTTTGAGACCATCTTAGGACATAAATTTCCATTCGATAACTAAAACTGGCCATTAAGCTTCTCTAAGTCATAGGTCTCTGCCCTTGTATCAATTCATCTGAGTTATTTGCATCTCATTTTGTGAGAAAATAATTCATATAGGCTATGATTAATTCTCTTATTAGTAGGAAGGTGGACAAAACTATGACATATTGCTATAAGGTAGGAAACATATATTTGTAAGAAACATATGAACCGAAGGATAGGGAACTGTATTATCTTCTTATTATTATTGCTATTAATAATAATAGCTAACATTTAAGCAGCATTTTAAAGTCTGCTAGGAGCTTTATATATGTTATTTGAGCCTGAGAACAATCTTGGATACTAGGTGGCATTATTATCCCAATTTACAGAGAAGGAAACTGAGGCACAGAGAAGTTCAGTGACTTGCTAGCATCCCACAGCTAGCAAGTTGCTGAGGCATGCATGATCTGAATTCAAGTCTTCCTGATTCCAAGTTCAGTACTCTATGCAATGTGCCAGTTAGCTGTCTTATCTTGCTATTTAAACAAATTGCATTTCAATGTACTCCCTTAAAGGAGTAATTGTAATTCGATATTACTGATATTAGAAATGGCTAGGGAGTTATTTGTTGAAAATATATATTTAGTGCCCAGGATTTAAAAGTGGACACCATTTGTTTTTTTAAGTATTACCTAGACATATTACTAGACATAGGTGCTATGCAATGAAATGATATAAAGTCAACCAAGTGAAATATTATCTCTTGTCCTCCTCCCTTTATAAGACAAAATCCTGGAAGATATTGGATACTTTGCCAGAAAGTGATGTATTCAAAAAAATGCAAGTAGGGAAAACTCTTATTGTTCCTTTGTTTTTCAGTCAAGTCCTACTCTTCATTTTCTTGGCAAAGTTCCTAAAGTGATTTGCCATTTCCTTCTCCAGCTCATTTTATAGATGAAGAAACTGAGGCAAATAGGATTAAGTGACTTGTCTAGGATTATACAATCAGTAAATATCTAAGGCTAGATATGAACTCAGGAAGATGATTCCAGGCTTGGTGCTTTAACCACTGTACCAACTAGCTGCTCCCAAAATGCTAAATATGAGCTGTTAAAAGTTGGAACAGCTGCCAGTCCAGGGATGACTTTTCTTGATGCATCTAAATAGGGTACAATGTGTAATAGGGTTGTAATACATGTATACTATTTAACTTAAATTGTTTTACATAATCAGTAATTTTATGGACAAAATAATCAGATGAGGGATGGTTTCTTACAGAATGTTATTTTTCCCCCCAAAAGGGAGAGCCATAGTAAGGCATTTTGTACTATAGGACACTCAGAAAGATTAGGACTTTTAGATTTACAAAGTCCTTTTCAGAATTATCTCATTTGATAATAATTTTAGGATGCAGAGATTGTGGAAACCATTATCCTCATTTTACAGAAGAGACTAGAAAAAATATAATCCTCAAGTGGTTCACTCAGCTAATAAGCTGGATTTGAATCTGAGTCTTTCTTCCCTCCAAATTCAATGTCTAGTGGGATATTGCAAGCCACAAATGCAAAAAAAAAAAATCCCACAAACTAGAAAAAGGTAACTTCCAATTGGGGTCAGATGAAGTGTCCCTAAATGCTCTACTGTCTTTAGCTCCTCAGTTTTCTAATGTTTTTAAGGAGCTACTTTAAAGACAAACCCAATGAGATTTTAAACAGCCCATCTGTAATTATCTATAAATAAATCATGATTCTGAAACTCTAGGAGACCAACTTTTAGCATTTCTCTCTTAGGATGTGATAGTCCTTTGTCTAGTCATCGTGTTTCAATTTATTTCTTGAACGGCCAAATGCATTTACCTATTAGCAGACAGAATCAGCTTGCTAAGAACAACTACTGTGGCTTGGCATCCTGGAAAATAGCCTCTGATTTATAAGGTGCTATGTCACACTTAGCATTCCTCAAAAGAAGCCCTTGGAGAGGAAAGTGATATGATACCTTTGCATTCAGTTACCTGCCCAGTTTTTACTTTCAAGGTCAAGAAAGGAAAACCACAAGAGGGAGGCAGTGTGAACAGTCAAGGGAGGAAGGCAAAGAAGAGTCAAGACTACCTCTTAGACTGTAAGCAAAGATAAAATAAGGTAAAAAGGAGTAAGGGAAAGAGTGGGGAAGGAGAAGGCTGAGCCTCTGCCAATGTCAAGGGCACATTCTGGGGAAAAATCCATCACTTTGTGGCTAAGCTGGTGACGAGCACCTCTACAATTAGGTAGGTTCTTTCTCAGAAAACAGACATAGAAGCTACCATTGGTCTCCTACTGAAAATCTTTCCAGATTGCTAGTCCCTGTCAGACTGAATTTGTGTTCTGCTGGCACAGTCTTCAAGCTTTCAGGTCTTTTCAATGCTCCAATAAAGTATCGAGGGAGGACTTTAACAGAGAATAGAAAATTGTAGAATTCTGGGTTATAATTCCACTTTAAAAATGAGACTATTTTCTATATCTGTGAAGCCTTACAAAGTTATCCCTGTTCCATGATGCTGCAAAACTTTAAAAAAATACATATAGATCTGTAATTCATAAATATTGTCCCCTTTTCCCAATATGAGCTATTTTGTCTATACTGTGACAATTGCCATCGACACCTTTTTTGTTTATAGAAGAGGTGTGGGTAGCAAAGGGGGAAAAACAGAAGTTAAATTCCCTGCTCTTTCATGGGTGTGCTTTAAGAGCCACAAAACTAAGAACAGAAGAATACTTTGGGGCCATGTGCACATTTTCTCACAGTTGTCAGATCATTACTGGGAGACACTAGGAGTTCTTGTCTAACAATTTGAGTAAGTCAGAAGTAATACAGAAAGAGACTTATGTAGAATCAGGCTACAGTAAGCTGGCCCAGCAGGGAAAAAAAAAAAGCAGAATTGTTTCTTTGCATAGGTATTCGAAAGCTAAAGTAGGAGGAAAGGGACAATATTTTAAAAGCATTATCTTATAGCTAGAATAAGATGAGGATAAAATAAACTTTTGATGTTTCAAAATGGAGAATGGGAAATATCTAATTAAACAGCAAGAAGTTGAAAATACAAGATGGCAGACTGTAATTTCATCCTCAAGTTTAGGGGATTGTCCAAGTCCTTGATATTTCTATATTCTCTCCCTCCTCTGCCTGCTTAGAATCAAAAATATCCATTTTTACCATCTGCTTTCTTTGATTCCTGGCAGCCTATTCCTTTACTTCACCCCTGCTCTGAACACAGGGGCATGCTTCAGATAATTGGGAGATGAGACCCAAGTTTGTTTAAAAAACAAAACTCATTAATTTTTCTCAGGTGAATTTCTCTCTTTAAATTACTCCATTTGGGCTTTATTTTTTGGTTGATAAATACACTCAATTAATGAGGTAGTCAGCCTTTGGAGTTTCATTATAGAATTTTCCCTTAACTGAATCTCAAAGAACATAACTGAGCTCTGGATAAGGTGGCTCTAAAAATGTGTCTTAGAGATTCTGACAGCATCTTTAATTTCCTTTATGAGACAAGTGGAACTCTCAAGGAGTATTGCATAGCACCCAAGAATGCAGGTCCACATATTATGGATGCTTTTCAGAGACACAATTATATGATTGAGTGATAATTTGGAAATTTTTGCAAGGTGATATTTTGCATAATAAGGCAATATGCATTCTGATTAAGTTGCAAATTCAGTTAGTTTCAAATAAGATTTAAGAGGAGAAAATACTCATTCCACACATAAGAATGATAGGCTCAGAAAGATCTGGACTTCTGATTCTAACCACTGTCAGTTCTTGATATCTTCTCCCCAAAGGTATCGTGGAATGGTTTGAAGCATGAGATGTGGTTTCCTAAATGTTAATACTGGTGCTCTTTGTAAATTTTTAAAACAGCCCTTTGCTTGGTATATAAGGTAGTAAAAATGAGAGCAAATACCAGTAGACACTAGAAAAAGGTAGTTGATTAATATTCAAAAGGTAGATCTATAGTTTAGTTGCCTAGAAGATACCAATCTTTATGACTAATCAAAATTTCTAATCAGTCCCTGGTTTTCTAACATTCTCAGAAAGGTGGAAAAAAAGTCTAGTTATGGTTTGTTTTCTGTGAGGCCACAAGGTCCTTATTGATTTTCTTTTACTTGAAAATTGTAAATGATATGGAACTGGTACCCTAAAGCTTTTCCCAGAGGACTTCAGGACTGTATAGGAATATAATATACTTTTTTTCCCCTATTTGTCCAACTAATGCCAAGAAATTCAATTTCTGACTCTCTTTTCTCTTCACTGATGATTTACTTTTAAGTATTTCCTATATTCTACAGAGAGGAAGGGATGAAGGGCATATTTTTTGTCATATGGGCATGTATTTAGGGATGGGACTGCTTAATGGCTACTGAGTCTAACTAACAACTGATTTTATAGACAAGTTCCAGAGAGTTTACATGGTTTGACTAGGATCTTTGCTAGTAGCTAGTAAGTAGGACAGTTAGGACAATGGATAGAGAGCTGGCCCTGGAACCACCAAGTTCTTGCTTCAAATCAAGCCTCAGACACTTGCTAGTTGTGTGACCCCAGGAAAATCACTTAACCTTTGTTTTTTCCCTGAATATAAAATGTGGAAAATAACAGTGCTGACCTCCTATGGTTGTGGTGAGGCTCAAATGAGAAAATGATCAGTTTTAAGGCACCATCATGATCAAAACTTGAGAAAATTGTATTCTACTTCTGGAAAATCCTAATTGCTAGGAGGATTTTCTTTTTCAGAAAAAAAAACACACAACTTCCTCTCTTTCTTTACTATGTGCTGGTGAATATTTTGCCTTATAGGGCCTTTCCTCCAAGACAATAGTTTAAATAAATATTTAATGATAAACATATCTAATTCTTTTAAGTCATTCTTATAACATGAGTTCAAATCCTCTAAAATTCTAGTTGTCTTCTTTTGGACACATTCCAGGTCATCAATGTCCCTTCTAGAAAAAGGTGCCCATAAGTGACTGTGATATTTCCCGTAAAACTTTGATCAAGGCATATATGCTATAATAGGATTTTATCTTCCTCACAATGGAGGATGTAATATAGTACACAGCATAGTATAATACACAGATATAGTATAGAGGAATGCTCAAAGCTTTCAAATATTTGGTGGATTATGCTATAGAAAAGTGTAGTTAGGCTTGACAGATGGTGTTTCAGATAGCAGAAAAGGATATGGTAAGTGGAACTTATTGGTGTAGAGTCTGGCTTGATATAAGGAAGGTTCTATCCATGGGAGCTGTTCCCAAATAGAAGGGACTCCCTTATGATGTAGGAAATTAGCATCATTGGATGATCACCTGTCAGGGATATTGTAAAGTGATTCTGGCTTAGGAGGTTCTAAAATTACTAAAGTCCTAAGAATCTATGATTCTCTGTTAAACTCCATTAAGTCTTCCTTTAAGTGTATGAAAAGTCAGTCTTCTCAATGCTTATGAAACTTAATTATTATTGAAGGACTATTCTTAAAGCTGATGTTAAGGATGGATGTTTATTAATTAGTTAAGTTTACATGTAGAAGGATATTGTTTTAATATGCTAATTGAGCAAAATTTTAAAAGGAGGTAAAAGAGATAATGATTGATCTTGGAATCGCCCTGAATAGCATTTTCTTTTCTCTAGTTATGCCCATATGATGGTAACATCATAGATTGAAAATTAAAAAAAAATAAAGAAAATCAATTTCTTTTGTTAGCTGAGAGCAAACCATAATCACATTTTTTTTTTCCCTTCATTAACTCAAATAGCTATATTGGCAGCATGAACCAGCCTTTCTCTGTGATACATTCTGAACAGTAAAGGGACTCCAACTCCTGTAGGGCTCCATTTCCCAAAGCCTCACGTTGGTGAGAATAAGAATCCATCCTAACCTTAATCTGAATAATGAGTTAAAGAAAAGAAGTTATAATTGATGCCCCACTTTATATTTCCAGTAATTTTCTAGTGTTCCTGGCAATTGCTCTCCAAGGAACCCATTTCATTGTGAAATGCAAATTAATCTGACAAAATCAATCAGGTTTTCTGATCAGAGTATTTACCTGTGCTGGATACTGTAGCAAAGACCAGTAAGTAGGTGGTATGGAACCATGGTTAAAACCCAAAGCTCAGAGTTGGGTTGCTGGCTTCACATGATAAGCAAATGGCTTGAGTTGAGCAAATAAATAACTGAAGAGAATTTTTGGAAAGTCATCTGCTTTTTCCTCTGTTGATGTTCATTTTCCAATAAGATTATTTCACTTTTAACTTACTAATACTGGACTTTTTTCATCATTTCCCCCAAAATATGAATACCTGAAGAATTTATAAATTCATCTATGCATGGAGCTTCCATTATAGGAATTTATCATCTAAATCATAACTCATTCATGATATATAAATAACTCCTAGTGAATTGTGTGAGGCACATGGAAATTTAGTGACAGATTTAGTACGGTGGATGGATTTGGCCCAGGTTTTCTGCCCTAGTCCAGCATCTCTAATCTTTATACTTCCTCCCAAAGTCCTCCCCCCACAATTTTTAATATTTAAATCTCCCCATGAAATTTTTAAGAGTGGAAGAGTGATGATGGAAGTTTATGCTTCATTCAAAAAACTGACTTGACATGAAACACTCATTAAATTAGCTCCAAGTCTTGGGGATAGAATGCTCCACCTTTTGTGTCAAGTAACATTCTTTGTGATGATCAGCCTCAGCAGGCTCTGGCTATGATCAAGCTCCTCTGTCAGAGCCCTACCTCACAGGCCAGTCTTTAAGAGGCTATCATGACATTTTTTCTCCAGATTACACATCAGATAGTGCTGTCATTTCAAGCCATTTGCCCCAGGGAAGTCAGATAAGCTTCAGGCATTCAAAAAACAAACAAAACACCATCACCAAACTTAAAAGATCATACAGAAAGCATTGCCAAAGACAAGAGCTGCAAACAAAAGCGAGAACTTACTGTAGCTACTTTCACTATCGCTGGCATTAGAAGAAACATGTTCTGCAAGAACAGTAAGGCAAATTAAAGAGATACCAAGCATTGTGGAGCAGCTGAAGCTGAAAGAGGACACGGTCATGCATAGTCAACAGAAAGGTGAGCAGAAGTGATCTTGGAGCCGGAGAGAATGAGCTCATTCTATAAAAACCTCAGCTACATGAGAAAGTGAAGATGAAAACTTAATCTTTATATTATGGGAGATCCATCCACCCAGTCACCCACCCATGGATTTTTTTAGGCATGTTCCATCCTTTTCCTCCAAGAGCCAATTCTTTAGTTACATAAAAATTACTGGGTTACATTAAAAAAGCAAAAATATTCTGGTCCTGTTCACACATTATTGATTTCTCAGGTTATCTTGACAAAGGCTGGTGTGTCCAAGAATGATGATTTTTATTAGGAAAATGTTTCTTTTTAGCATGAAAGGACAATTTACATGTAGGATCTTCTGTCCTTCCGACTAGTTGTTAGTCTTTGTGTAGGAATTCCTAGTTAATGCATAGGGTCCTTTATTAGTTAGAATTTATGTTTCCCCCCTTCCCCGATGCTTTTTGATAAATAATTCCCTGGAAGAAAATGGTTGAAATAATTTTCTTCTTTGATTCATGAGAGTAAAGGTGTTGGGTGAGCAATTGAGTCACTTGTAAAGACTTCATTAGTGAGTTACACATTTATTTGTTTTGTTCTAAGAGTCTAGTTGTTTGAGTGATGGCTCCCTAGGGAAGGGATGGATTAATGCCAATACATGAAAGCATGTTAGAGAATACATCTCTGGGGTCATATAGATTTTATTCCATAAATTAAGCTCCTATTTTTCCATTCTCTCATCATTCTTTTCTGATTATTATACTAATACTTATGATTTGGATTATTAAGTTATGGCTGTTGAACTTGTCCCCTTATCAAAAATAATTCTATTAGAGATAACATAGTCTTTGCTTATCTGACTTTTGGAGATTTTTACATCGATAAATAATTACAACAGATCAGTAATGGCTAACTGTAACATAACTGGCTTAATGCCCATGTGGGATGCCATTTTATTTTTTATTTGTAAAATAATATTATAATTTATTGAATATTATGCATTGTCTCTGGCAGGTTAAAGTGAGGGCAAAATCTTTGGGTCACACAAAGACAATTTATTTGGACATTTTTTCTCCCTGATTATAACTGTACCCCTAACATTAGGCAAGCCACACCATACTGTTGGGTATGGGGGAATTGGGAAAAAGAATACAAACTGACCAATTTGTATACATGTAACTCCATTAATGCAGAGATATATATCAAAATATATATCTTACAAATTGTGAGTCAGAGGTGCCACATATATATATGTATATATATGTACGTATATACATATATGTGTGTGTTTATATAATTGTAGTATAAATGCATATATATATATATGCCTTTTAATTTTATAATAGAATTTAAGTAGCTGAAAGGAGTATCTAATTAATAATGTCATTACTGCAAGAATTCATAATAACAGCATGTACCTGCCAAAGGCTCCCTTGTAATATCAAATTCATTAAGAATCTCAACTCCCAAATATAATGTCACAAGAAAATTGTCTTTATGAGGAAAGAGAGCAAATTTTAAAGCATGTCTATATAGTAGGTAAAGGTTAAAAAAAATCCTGATAAGTCTAATGAGTTTTGGAAATTTTTTTTTAAAAGCCATACAATAATTCAGTTTCAAGAAGGTATCAAGCACACATTTTAAAATACTCATAACACCTGGTCTTAAGTGATCTTAGTTTACTAATCTTAATAAGAGTGTTGTAAATGTTTGATTTCTATTTTCTTTGAAACTGAAAATTAGCCAGATCCCTCTCATTATTGTTGACATTATCATTCTAATGGTATCAGTCAGAATTTGGACTTCAGCCTTAATTACTATATGAAAAATATCATGGGTATTTAATTTAGGTAGGAAAACAGTTGACAAAAAAGATTAAAATTCATGACAGCCTGCAGATAAGACATAGTTAATTCTTCTCTACATAGAGGTTAGCAAATATCTATGTAAAGACTAAAAATCTAAGTCAGTCATTTGGATTGTTATTTAAAGGCAGAGATTCTTAATTTTGTTAAAAATCAGATTAAGCAGTATCTTGTTTATGAAAGCAGAAATTGGATCCATAGAGTATCATCCTCACTTTTGCCCCAAGGCCTTGTAAATTAAAAAAAAATTAGTTAGCAACTGTTTAGTACTTAAATGTCATAAAAATTTAAAGGCTATCCTAAGAACACATATATTTTAAGATCATCTTATTTAATATTTTTAAGAAGACAAACCATAAAATTATATCTGGTATAACCCAGAGGTACCCTGTAGCTGGGCAGAGAGAATCTTACGCCTTTTTATGTAGCCTTTTGGAATTGAATAAGCCAACAAAACCTTTTTTAGAAAAATTAAGTGACAAACCTAGTTGCTAAGTTAGATATCAAGAAATTATTTGTTATTTATCTGTAATGAAATTTTAACTCATTTTAAATATAACCATACATTATAATTTAGGATATTGGATGTGATATATTCAATCCAGGTTTAAAAACTCAGTTCAAATAGATGTGGAATAGTCCAATAACACTGAATTTTTTGGATAAAAATTCTCTGCATTGAATCTCATGTCTTCTGGAAAAAATATGTCTAGGGTACTTTGATATTATTTTTTGGATCTGGTCCAATAAAAGGAACTTAGGAATAAGTGAAGCTTCAGTTATAATGCTTCACCCTAACTTATTATCCACTGAATCACAGTCTTAAATGGATGGCCTAGCAACTGTGTCTCATCCTTATCATTAGACATACTAATGCTCCAAAGAATTCTGGATAATTGGACATTGCTTTCATGTTTTAAAGAGCTCCAGCTCTCTGTCAGAATCTCTTAGCAATTTCTCTTCACATGGACTGAAGCCAAACTTTTATTTTTTCCACTCTTACCTAAATATAAGTTTATAAGTTATATATAATTCTTTTTTTCCTGAAAAACCTTCCAGTGATTTGCTATGCGATAATCAACACCTGGTTGGTAAAATAACAATAACCTATACAGTCAATTAGAAAAAGGAATTTTCTATAACAATAACCTATACACCTCAATTAAAGAAAACTAAGATACAACATGAATAAAATTCCATGTTTGCTCTCATATCACTGGGTCTATAAAAAAAAAAAAACTAACTATGGCAAGGGGGTGGCGGTGGAGAATTTCAGTCACTTGAATTTAGATATCCATCTGGATCTCATTTTTGTCTATAATACATATGTAAATAAAAATCCTTTCAGCTTGATTGAATTATATTTTGTATAATATGTCAATCCACATACCTTTCTCATTTTAGTTGTTAAGCTAGTGGTGATTATATTATATATTTCAAATTTTAAGAAATTTTGATGGATTTTTTTATTTTTATGATTGATGCATACCAAGATTTTATTGATGTGTGCCCAATGGGCTTCATGTTCTTTGTCTATTCCACAAACCAATATTAAAATACCCCATTGATAAAGAACCCCAGAAGATAAAGTTTTCATCTTTAAAGAGATAAGCAACTACTCAGCACTTGATTCTCTTCTATTTCTGAGAAGCTGTGTCATGATGAGCAATTTTGGAGAATGAATGATGAGTTTCATCATAAGAGTTGGCTTAAGTGACTCTGGAAAACAGAGCTCAGTCCAATATCTTTTTGTTTTGAACATAAGAAGTGAACAGCTTCTGAGAATTTTGCACTGTATTATTAAAGAAAACACATTGAGTATGTGATGCAGTTGCAAAGAAGTCACAAAATTTCTGGATTCTGTTATTTGTTGCCTATATGATAGAATCAGCATTGAAGGAAGAAAAAACAAAACAAAACATCAGGCAGTGTACTATGGTGGGTAAGTGTGGTTATTAATTTGGAAGAATGAGAAACTATCTAATGCATTCTTATGACATTAATTCTACTGACTAGATGAATTCTAATTGGTTAGCTTTGTCACTCTAGACCACAAAATGAAGAACCTGACCATCTGATTATTATTTAATGCAGTTAATAAATTACTGAAAGACAAATAAATGTTTCCCAAACTGTTTTATACAAACTCTTCAAGCCGGATCACTGTAAGTCAGAAAAAGAAATCAATTATGGTTAGATCACAAAAGCATGTTCATGAAAGATCACATGGCTCAGTATTTACTTTCTGCAAATTTATGTCCCCCTTACCTAAGAAACAGTGACTTCTGCAAATAGCACAGCACTAACCAACTGCGGGAATGGGGAATTCAATTAAATAATCCCTTGTGAAAATACCAAAGCAAAAACACAAACTACATTTCTACTCTAATGTTCTAGAACCCTTTGGTTGCTCTTCCAGTCAATGTGGGTTCTTCCTCTTTGAAAGGCTACTAGGCAGCAGAGAAAGTGATGCAAGAATGTGCATCAGGGACCATGTTGGGAGCACCACATGATTGAAAATGGAAGGTGTTCCCCAAGACAAAAGTTAGAGTGCCTAGCACACTATGTGGTTTAATGTTGACATGCAGAACAAAACAACTGAAAACTATTGGGGTGGGGTAGTAGAATGGGGAGCATTCACAGCTGGGTTACAAATGAAATTCATGTGCATGCTAGGAGTAGAAGGACCTCAGAAAAGAAACAAAAGTCAAACTGAAAGTAAAGGAGAAGGGGAGAAATTTAAAAAAAAAAAAAAGATAAAGATAAAGAAGGAAAAGAAGGAAAAGGAAAGTTACAGTGACCATTCCTGGGAACTTACTCAGAGTCTTTGTTCCATAACCGTCGTCACCTAATCCGGGGATGTCCTGCATGGAAGTCCCCAGAGAGAGCAATGAGAGAGGAAGAACAGCCGTAGAAGAGGAAGGAAGAAGTCAGTGGAATTGAAATGGATACTACCATGACAGACCATGTTGACTAAGCAATCTGGATCCTTGCTTTCTCTCTCTCTCTCTCTCTCATTTTTTTTGGAAACAACTTTCACCCCAAATTCTGCAGTTGGAGACTCACTCTGGTTTTTTTCCCAAGAAAAATCAGAGCTCCAAAAGTAAAATGATGTAAACAAATGAAATTCCAGCAAAAGCAAATGGAGCCCAGTCAACACTACACAAAATATGCCAAGTGCACAAACAATCAAATTCTACTTAGATTTTTCACAACAAATTCAGAGATTTACTAGTTATGATTAAATGCAAACTTCTGAGCAGACTTAAATTTAATTCCTGATATAAAACAAAACAAAACAAAAAAAGGAGTTAAACAATATTAGATGTTGGTTACCAACAGAGATAATGAGCAAACCTTTGACTAGCCTTCCAAAATAGGAATGCAGAAATATACATCAGGGTTTCTGTCCCAATTTGGATCAGATTAACCCCCCCCTTTTTTTTTTGAAAATTTAAATGGATAAAATGTAAGCACAAACAAAGGTATTATGTGGCCAAGAGTCCAGAACATAATTTCAATGAGTCTCTACCCCAATTTTTTTTTTTTTTGAGGAATAAATGACATTCCAAAGAAATAGAGTATGAGCTAGATCCAGAAAGCAGTCAATCACTGGTCACAGTAGTAATACCTCACCTGCCTGCCTCACCTGTCCTGTTTGTTTGCCTAGACATGTGGGGGAAGTTGTGCCATTGGTGTTGTGCTTCCTGTTAAGGTCGGCTGTGCATGTGCTGTGTGTGACATTGTCTCCAAGAGTCTACTTACGTTCTGGATCACTGGTTTCCTGCTCACTCTGCTCCTTGCTCTTGTAGAATGGGAATTTTCGTGAAAAGATGAAGCTCTTTTTACGCTTGTCATTGAATGACTGTGAAGGAGAAAAGGCATGGGGCAAAAACAGGGACGTCTAATTGTTGTCACGCTCATGCTGACAAAACAACTAGTTTGTAAAAGTAGAGACAACTGCAGTGATACAAATTGGGCTTTTCAAAAATAATGGTGGGGTATCACCAAAGAATCATTCTTTAACAGAAAGACCTGGGAAATTTGAAGAGCAACCCCTTTAAAAACAAAAGATCATTGATGACATCAAGGATAAGGTCTCTCCTGGTGAACACTTTAAGAAATAGAAAAAGTTTCTCTAAAGAATTAGAAGGATTTTAAAAAATTAAAGCATGTTTCAGGATGAGAAATTAAGCCTTTCAACAGGAAAAAAAAACTTAGAATATTTTAAAAATATTTGAAACTTCATAAGAATGTAAATTTGAGATTTGTAGAACTGAATGGGGAGTTAGAGATGATGTATTTCAACCTTTTATTTTATAAATGAAGAAATTCTGGCCTAGAGGGACATATGTGTGACTGAAGGGAGAAGCAGTTGCTCCAAGGCATCAACATTAATTACCAAATCAAGAATTCACAATGTGGACAGTTGAAGAGAATTCTAATCATTAGAATTATGGTCTTCATAGGTATAAATGATCATATAAGGGATATAAGGACACTGATAAACATCAGAATTTTTATAACCAATTGAGTATTCTCTTCTTTTAAAGTAGTCACCTTGACAACTTATACATTTATTTCACTGATACTTTCATTGCCCAGGATGGTCTTAGAACTTCTTGTGAGTTCAATCATCTGTCAGAACACTTCTCTTGCTCATTTATCATGTATCTTCAAAGTTCCTATTAGAATCTTGTAATTTTTCTGTAGAATCAAGTTATAATGATTTTAAGATCCTCCCTCAACTGTTTTCTTCTTAACCAAAAAAAAATCTTTCCCAGTTTGGTGATTTTGTACAATATGAGATTTTAAATGAATTATAAGGCGAAGTATACGGATATAACAAAAAGATGGATAGTTTGGAAGTCAGACGACTTGGGTTTTAATCCGTAATTATTGCCTATTGTAACCATGGCTAATTTGCTTAACGTTGTCATCTATAAAATGAAAGGAATAGATCTGGTGTGGTGAAAGTGGAAGTGGATTTAGAATCAGATAACCTCAGTTCAAACTTAAGCTTTGTCACTTCTATGACTGTGACCAAGTCACTTAAATGTTTTCAGGTCAAATTTTTTCATTTGTAGAATGAAGGATTTGGACCTTAAAGTCCAAGGTCCATTCTGGCTCTAAATACATGATCTTAAGTTGTTTTCCCTGTTTTTAAAAATAAATTTTCTATAATTCTGAAGTATTAAAAACAATCAAATTTGCCCTAAAAGGGCAAACATAAAGGATAAACATAAGCATTATAGGTCATCTCTGAAAGACATTCCAAGTATTTTGAAAATGAATTCAACAAATCTCACTGAAATAAATATATAAGCTTTCAAGGGATGAGTTTGAAAAAGACAACAGACATGGAAATGTATAGGTTCTGGACTTTTTTTGCTGAGACAATTGGGGTTAAGTAATTTTCCCAGAGTCACATAACTAGGAAGTGTTAAATGTCTGAGGTCAAATTTGAATTCAGATCTCCTGACTTCAGGGCTGGTGCTCTATTCACTGTACCACATAGCTGCCCTTGAACTTGTTTTTAATGTGAGAATTAGTCACAATTCTTTAGTCACAACTCCTATATACCTTATTGTGCAATGTAAGATTTAGAGACTTGTTCAAATTGTGTAAAAGGCATACATTGTTCCTGGTGGCATTCTACTTTCATACTTTCAATATTAAGTTTGGTAATAACATGTAGTTATAATCCAATATTCTTTTCTATTAAGAAAATATACTCAAGTCAGGGGAGGTTAGGTGCAAATATGATTATAAAATTAGACTGGATGGATGATCACTAGGAATAATAATGTATTTCAAGACATTCTAAAATTTGGGGCCATTTATAAGAATATTTTAGTTCTTTAAGAAAAAACTAATAATAGAGTAAATGGCAAGTTTTCATTTGGGACAACAGAGAACATCATCTCAGAGTTCATCCTTGCTCCAAAACAAGTTTTGTTTAGTATAGATTTTGCAATTTAGAGGCAGATTCTCATCCAGAGACAATGTGGGGTAGAATTATAGAGATTTTCAGTTTAAGGGGGAAAATACTTAGAACAAAATTGAATAATACTCTTGCATCACTCCAGTTTCATGACACTTTTACAATTCAAGCATATTTAAACTTCAGTAACTGAAAACAACAACAACAACAAAAAAATACCATGTCAGAATTAATGATTTGTGATCATCAGACATTCAACTTGAACATTATGGGTGACTGTCATGCAAAAAGAAAATAAGTTTCATGCAGTTTGGAAACAATGCCAACAGGAAATAAAGCCTGAGAATAACATGGAGACACAAAGAACATAAAGGACATGGTGGTGGGCCCCCAACTGGGTCCGCATGCAAACCAGTTAATTAATGGTCTAATGGGGGCCAAATGAAAATGCCAATGTGTTTTTTGTGATCAGTTCTTGTCTTTTAAATTAAAATGTAATGTGTTCACATTTCTCAAGTATGAAAATGTTGTGTATCATGAATCATCTGATTTTGACATAATAATAATAATAATAATAATAATACTGGCCACCACACTTGTAAAATAACAAAAAATACAAAATAATACCTTAAAAATAAAATCATCTACAACATCAGTTTTATTACCAAATGCCGTTTCATATTGGAATTAAAGAGAAAATAATGAAATTGAAACAATTAAGTTTTTCTGTGGTTTCAAGTAGACACAAAAATCAAATCATCATTTTAGTTCATAGTCACATATTTAAAATAACATTAAAGCATCATTTTTTAAAAAAGCAAGCATTTCCCCAAACTTTAACCAATATATTTAAATATCCCAATTAGAAGGGGCTTTTATTGCTATTATTTATAATACTCTTTTATAATCTGACCTGTGATTTCACCATTGTAGGAACTGTTGGTATTATAAAACGGATGCAGATTGGCAATTTGGTTGTAATTTATAGTTTTAAAGAATTGATGGGGGAAAGGAAGAGACATTAGGAGCTTAAGCTAAGCTAAATGGATATCAGAGGTAAGATGTGAATCCTGGTTAAAATATAATTATAGTTTTATAAGTGACTTAAAAAATGAAAATAAATATATTTTAGGTAACCCTGAAGTCTTATTTTAAATATTTTTAACTGTAAGAAATGAAGACACTCCTTTGGAACATGTCTAGATGGGTATGACCTTTAATACTGTTGAACTGCAACTTCTATCAAAAGTCATCTCATATTTTCCTGTATCCCAGCAGTTTACATGGAGACTCCTATGCTGTAAATACCCTTCTTACTGATTTGTACCATTTGCAAAATCAGTCTTAAAGATCAGTTGTAATACCCCTTATACTATGACATTTTCTTTGATCTCTGATCCTATCCAGAAGTGTTCTCTTTTTTTCTTAGGACTTCCTTTTAAATTTATTTGTCCTTTTCCTATGTACTTCACATAACAATCTATGTTATGGTTTAAGTGACTCCTGTCTTATGTCACTCTGGGTTATAAGTTCCTTGAGAGTTGATACTGTCATCCTTGTACCCCCTATCTTCTGTCCAAGCATCTAGCATGGACCTAGGATAGAGTTCTGTTAAGAATTTACTATGGTAATATTTAATAAAAGTTGGCATTTGAATGTTTATTGATTTCAGTATTTTATAACTATTGCCCATGGGTAAATTAAGGATGTTTTAAGAATTCCATTCAGATTTTTCAGGGTCAACTTCTCACAGATGCATACAGGGATTCAGAGCACATTCAAAGCAAAAAGGGTTCTATTCTCTTCAATTAATATTGCATTCTGTCATCTAAGAAAGCTGATGATTTTTATTTCAGTGTTTATTTACATTTCCACAGGCCACTGAGCACTTATTTATTTAAGCCAACAGCTGATATGCTACTGAATTAACTTTTTTTTTTTTTTTTTTTTTTTGGCTTGGTTATCAACATACACTTTATAGGATAATGGGAATTGGAGGCCTCAAATTTAAAAGGAGTAGCTATTCAGTCTAATTTCCTCATTTTAAAGATGGAGGAACTCAGACCCAGCAAGATGAAAGACTTACACCAAATCATACAGGGAGTGACTGAGAAAGGTTTTGAACATAAATATTTTGGCTTTAGGGCAATGTTCTTTTTACCATACCATGTGATAACCGATCATTCTAAATAGACCGTACAAATTTTGTAGCATTTATAGAGTGGGAAAACTAAAACCAGGCTTTAATGCAATAGCTTAGGAAATGTACTTGCAAAGGAATTTTCTCTCCTCCCACCAGTGGGGAAGGGGAACCTCAGAATATGGTATATTTAATTTCTATGAAGCATAACCATTTCTTGTCTTAGAATGAAAGAGATTCAAACACCCTCTCTGGTCAAGTATATGGATCTTTTGTTTATCTAGTTTAGTAGCTCTAGATTTAATATTTTTTTAATGTTGTGACAGACACTGAAATTGCTCTACAATAGGAGGCAGCTGCCTTTTTTGACCTTCAGAATCTTCCAAGTTCCTGTGTAAAATGACATGAAGCTGACACAAAGCCACAACCTTCTGGCAAAGGGATGGAGATAAAATATAGATATTCTCTAGAAAATCACAACTCTGAATTTCCAGATTTAGAGAGTTAGATTTTGGCTTAAAATTCTTTCTTTTTTTTTTTTGGGAAATCCAGAATACAAGGTTACACTTTGCTTTTCCTTCTCATCCTCCCTAATTTTTCCTTTGTCCTATGCCCCTCAAGTTTTAGAGTACTTTAAATTATTTCCACTGTAATGCACACTACCTTGACTAACATAGTGATGTCATTTTGGACCTCTTTCGAGACCAAAGGACAATCAAACAATCATATCACCTAAAATAGGATCATAGATCAGTGTAGAGCTAAGGGATTTAAAAGGCCATTTGGAACAAATGTATTTTACAGAGGCAGCTAGGTGATATTGTGGATAGACTACTGGACTTGAAGTTGGGAGTTTGAATCCTGCCTTAGACATTTGTTAGCTGTGTAATTGGGAATAAGCCACTTGATCTGACCTTTCTTTACCTCAGTTTTCCCAATTGAAAAGTAGGGTTAATAATTGCTGTGAGGATTGAATGGGATGAGTAAAGTGCTTTGCAAAATTAAAGATGCTATCAATGTGATAGCTATGAAGACCTTTAAGTTCTCTGTGGCACAACTATAAAATAGATTTGATGGGGGTCTCTTCCACGTTTGAAGTTGTGATCTCATAATCTAGATTCATAGATGAAGAAACAGAAGCACAGTAACTTTTCTAGGGATCATATGAAGATACTCAACTGAATTTATTTTTAAAAAACCATACTGTTTTTTTTTTTTTTTTACTTTGGGGAGATATTTCTTTTATTTTCAATTTCTAATTTCCCCAATTTCCCCAATTTGGCTTTTTCCCTGCTTTCCCTTACTTCTTTCTTTTAACTACCTACATGCCTACCTATTTGTTCTTTGAAGTCCAGATTTCAAACATTACCCCATCAAAAAGTCTTCCATCATTGTCACAATGGGAAATGATTCCTTCCTCATCTTACTTTGCAGGCCTTTTATGAATATATCTCATTTTAATTTGCAGTTATGACAGTATCCACATATTGTCACTTCAATTCTATTGCAGTCTTCTTGAGCTGGGGTTGTAATCTATTTCACATTATATTTGAGACTAAGGCTTATCTGAAAAGGAGTTTGAGAGGGACAGAAGGTTAAAAGAAGGAAGTTCAAAGCTACTAATTCAATTCAATAGTGGACAAGCCAAATATCTATTATGTGCCAGGCACTGTGCTAAGTGCTGGAGATGCAAAGAAAGGGCAAAAACAGTTTCTTCTCTCAAGGAAATTACGGATTAAAGGGGGAAACAACATGCAAATAATTGTGCTGAAATAAGATATAACCAAGATAAATTAGGAGTAATCTCAAAATGAAGGCACAAGCATGCTTTAAATAATAAATACTTGTTTAATTGAATTTTTGAAAAGGCTATTTAGGAGAGAGGAAAGGGAAAAGAAATATTTCAATAGGTTAAGAAACAGAATCTGTCTAAAGAAATCTATGTATCTGCATTAAAAATTGTATATATAATGAGCATAAAAAGCCACCACTGGGAAGAATTCAAAAGGTGATGATTATTTGGATGACAGGGAATATGTTAGATGAGCAGGCAGAATGAAAGGGGAGCCATCAGAGCAATACTCCTGTCCTTCAGGAGAAGGCAGAAAAATCATGTTCATCATTTATTAAAATGTGGACTGGGGATGGGTAGTTGCTAGTCTGAAAATGGATCTCTAAAACTTTAATTACATAAGATAATAACATGTCTCAGGAGTCATCACCTTGAAGCTGGTCTTTGCTTTGGGAAATCAAGCATGGTAAGCAATCCCTCAAAATACTGGGAAATTCCATTTCTCAAGAGTCTCCTCTCTCATTCATTCTCAACCACATTTTTGGGTCAAGTCAAAATTTATAATATATGTATGTAAAACATGCAGTTGGCCATTCAGGGATGGGGAACACTCATTTCAGATGAAAGAGTCCATGAAGTGTTTGCCACACCAACTTGTCGCAAACTGTATAAGCTATGCAGTTAACAAATACTGAATGAGATACAGAATTTGAAAATTTCAAGGTTAGAAAGAACCTGAATCCTCCTGTGCTATTTGCATATGATCATATGACATGAGCACAAACTGCTTGTTTATAGCTAGGAACACTTCTAAAAACTAAATGGTCTCCTTTACTAGACACCCAAACAATGGCTAACATGGACCTCCTAAAAGAGGAACTGGCCAGGGTTTTCCTCAGCTATGCTGTGTTCTTTATGTGAGCTACTCTTATTTAATCTTAGACAAGCTCCTCTTGACTTACAGAGAAGAGCTATTCCCTTTCTCACTTGTCATCTATAGCTGTTCTACCTCAAAAGATCTCTCACAAAGTGGAGGCATGCTTTTATTACTTTGTTGAAAAGACTATTTGTGTCTATAATACTAAATATAAGCAGCTAGGAGGTACAGTGGGCAGAGCACTGGATCTGAAATCAGAAAAACTTGAGTTCAAATTCAGAGCTCACCTCAGAGATTGTGAGGATCAAATTGTTAATATTTTAAAGTACTTTGTGAACCTTAAAATGATACATAAAAGCTAGTTAGTAATGTTAATATTAGTTGCAAGCTTTGCCTTTACTTGCTGTGTGACTTTGGATAAGTTACACTTTCTTTTTTCTCAGAATAACGGTTTATAAAATAAGAAGTGGTTAAATGAGCTCTAGAGTTCCTTCCAACCCTGTATCCTTTTAGCTTAAGAAAGGCACAACCATTCATAGCTTAATTTCCTCCTTAAAATAGAAATAATAATTATTTTACCCATCTCAGAGGATAAATGGTTGGATAATGTGGGATTTTCAAAGTGCTTTATAAAAATTATTTCTTTTGATCCTTACAATAACCCCTGCGCCAGGTAGGTGCTATTAATTATCCCTCTTTTATAGGAAAACTGAGGCAGAGGTTGAGTGACTAATTCAGGATCACACAGTATCTAAAGCTATATTTGAACACAGATTTTCCCGATTCCTACTCTATCACCTCTATCTATCTCTAGACTCGATTAGAACCCAGAATCATATTCTTTTTACTTGACCATTTTTTCATCCCTACATTAGTTGCATTGTGAAAGGGAAAAACTATGAGAAAAAAAAACACAAAAAAGTAGAAATAGTATGCTTCAATCTGCATTCAGAATAATAGTTTTCCCTTCTTTGGAATTGTCTTAGAATATTCTATTGCTGAGAAAATCTTAAGTCTTTCAAAGTTGACCATTATACAATGTTGCTGTTACTGTGAACAATGTTCTCCTGGTTCTGCTCACTTCACCCAGAAGCAGAGTTTTGCTTACTACCTAATTCCTTTAACTCTTTCCAAGTTGTTCCGAAATCTGTCTGCTCACTATTTTTTTTAAATAGCAAAATAGCATTCCATTTCATTAATATACCACAAATTGTTCATTCATTCCACAATTGATGGGCATCCTATCAATTTCCAATTCTTTGCCACTACAAAAAAGCTGCTATAATTATTTTTGTACATATTGGTCACTTTTCCCTTTTTAATAATCTTTTTGGAATACAGATCTACTAGTGGTATTGCTAGATCAAAGGGTCACAGTTTTGTAGCATTTTGGGCATAGTTCCAAATTGCTCTCTAGAATGGTTGAATCAGTTCATAACTCCACCAACACTGCATTAGTGTTCCAGTTTTTTACATCCTCTCCAACATTTGTCATTTTCCTTTTTTTTTTTTTTTTTTTTTTTTATCATACTAGCCAATTTCTGCACCATGTGAGGGAGTACCTCAAAATTGTTTTAATTTGCACTTCTCTAAGTGATTTAGAACATTTTTCATATGAATATAGAAAGCTTTGATTTCATCCAAAACTGCTTGTTCATATATTTTTAACCATTTATTGACTAGAGAACAACTTATATTCTTATCAATCTGACTCAATTCTCTCTATATTTTCAAAATGAAGCCTTTATGAGAAATACGGACAATAAAATTGTTTCCCAGCTTTCTGTTTCCCTTCTGATCTTGGCTGCATTAGCTTTGTTTGTGCAAAATCTTTTTACTCTAATGTAATCAAAATTATCCATTTTGCATTTTATAATATTCTCCATCTCTTGTTTAGTCATAAATTCTTCCCTTCTCCACAGAGCTGACAAATAAATTATTATTTGCCCTCTTAAGTTACTTATGTTATCACCCTTTATGGTTAAGTTATGTACCCATTTTGACCTTCTCTTGGTATGTAGTATCCACTTTACCATCTTACCCATTAAAAGTGTTATATTTGATTAGAATTAGAACTAGAATTCAAATCTGATTCCTCTGGCTCCAAAATCAATCATTT
Source organism: Sminthopsis crassicaudata (assembly GCF_048593235.1). Classification (NCBI taxonomy): domain Eukaryota; kingdom Metazoa; phylum Chordata; class Mammalia; order Dasyuromorphia; family Dasyuridae; genus Sminthopsis; species Sminthopsis crassicaudata. The sequence goes on from NC_133619.1 coordinate 553,553,780, forward strand.
TCCCCATTCTGTCATGTTATCTTTGTATTGTTACTTTAAAAAAGTGTGAGCTCTCACCAAACCAAGAGAGACAGATGCTAAAAATGGAACTTTCAAAGGGAAACACACACACACACACACACACACATACACACACACAAGGAGCTTCACTAGTTTACTCACTTATTATTCTGACTGCAGATAACTGGAGCCTGGAATAATCAGAAATGAAGTCTGAAGCATATAGGAGAAATGCCTTTGGAGAAGAATTTATTAACACATCTATAGAAATGGCAAGTCTGCTGACAATTTTCAGCTAATCCTCATCTGAAAATCTGTAATGTTTCTCTAATGTGCTTTTCCAGCTTTTGTTTCTGCTTTTGGCATGTTATTCATCACTGAAGTTGATATTTAGAGGAAAATATTTTCTTAAATCCTTTAGCACAAAGCTTTGCAATTGTATTGGATCCTCTTTGGGATTTGGGAGAGAGGGCCACAGTGTGGTGAAATATAATTCTTGTGGAAGGAAATGGAAGAATCCCAAGTTCTCTGGATTAAGATATGAGAACCTCAGACTTCTAGAGTTGTCTTTTAAAATGTACAATATTGGGATTTTCCAGTATTACTTAATTCATGTTTCCAATGAGTTAAATTTTACAAAGTACTTTATTTACAACATTTCTGGGAAGCAAGTGAGAAAAATGTTATCCCCATTTTGTTGTTGAATTGTTTCACTTATGTTTGGATCTTGGTGACCCCATTTAGGGTTTTCTTGGCAAGGAGACTAGAATGGTTTGCCATTTCCTTCTCCAGTTCATTTTACAGATGAGGAAATTGAGGGAAACAGGGTTAAGTAATGTGCCCAGGGTCACATAGCTAGTAAGTGTCTGAGACTGGATTTGAACTCAGGAAAATGAGTCTTCCTGACTCCAGGCCCTGTACTCAGTACTCTATGTGTTATAGTGCCACCTATTATATCATAGGGATTTGGTGAATGCTTCTTTCCTTCCCAAAAGATGAACAAGTTCTTAAATCTTGGCTCTTCTGCTTAGTGTCTGCATGATTTTGGGTGAGCCTCGCCTCACCTCACCTCTCTCTGTCTCAGTTTCCCTCATCTATAAAATGAAGGTGTTTGGTTAAGGTGTCTGTAGTGTTCTTTCCAGGCCCAATAGCTAGCTTATAATGCTATGTATGATTCTGCCATTCTGAAAGGTTTCAAGCATAGTACCAAATGGCAGATTCAATGAGCATTAGCCAAGTTAATTTCAGAGAAGGCAGCATCAAAATGTTGTCCATCAGAGAATCAGGATTTTTTTTTTTGGCCACAGAAACTTAGAAAGACCATTTACTAAGGAGTGAAAAAGCTGAGATGTGTCTCAGTGAAGAAAGCACCTATAAAAATAAATTCACAGATCTAAGGATTTAAGTAGAAATATTAATGAATTGTAGGACTTGAAGGTGAATATATTATAGGATGCAATGGTGTGAAGCTAAATGAGTAATAAACTTTGGTACTTTGTTTTCATCATCAGTAATAAAAGCCATCAACAAAAGTAAGTCAGGAGAACCAGGAGTTAGCAGTCAATTCACTCCTAATGTACTCAGGAGGCAACTTGGATTCCAATGCTGGTTCAATAGAGTCATTTGGGGGCTTTAGTTTTTTTACTGACAAATGAGAGTTAGTCTAGTCTATCTCCAGCTCTAAAGCATCATGAGAAAAAGATGAGAAAAACATGCCATATAGTAAATTAAGATATGTTTTAAAAAGTGGGACTATAGGGTATTTGGACCCAGCAGATGTCATATCTTTCTTATCTTTGTTTTCATTTCTTGATAGTCAATCTAGATAATAAGTATCAGGTCTAGGATTCTAAATCCTGAAAGAAGAGACCTGGGTAGTGAGAGAACTGGAGATGTGGAAGTTCAAATAAGCTCAAAAGCTGAGTAAGATATGGTTAAGACTATTAAGGTTCAGAATGGCTCCAAGGTCAGAGTCCATTATCAGGGGTGAGGGAGTGGAGATGATGGCCATAATGGAATGGAGATAGCATGAGTAGAGATATCCTTCAAGATTATCTCTATGATCTCCTTCAATTCCCTGATTACTTGATTCTCTGATTTTTAAAGCTTCAGGTCAATGATCTTTAGGTTTAAAGATCACTGTCACATTTCAGTATGTATTGTCTTCTTCAAAATCCTCTCTGTGACAGTGATTTATATTCCAATAAAGCCACCATTGCTGATTCATCCAGAGTGAAACTCAATATGGTATAAAGAGTGAAGGACTTCAGCTTAGATTTGAATCCTAGTATTTGCTATCAGCAAACCCCTTAATCTCTCTGAGTCTCAATTTCCTCATTTATAAAACAGTGGCATCTAGGTAGTCTGGAGTGCCAGGCTTGAAGTTAGGAAGACTTCCCGAGTTTAAATCTGGCCTTATACACTTTCTGTGTGTCTGTGAGCAAGTCATTTCTTTACCAAGTCTCACTTTCCTCATCTGTAAAAAGAGACTAATAATATACTTTCATTACCTGTTTTGGACGACTATTCTGAAGAATTTGCTTTTTTCAAGACTTAAAATATTACAGAAACATAATTTTTTAGCTTTGTTCCTGTAACAGAATTTAGAATATGATGGTTGTGAGATCAAAAAGAGAATTATTTCTTTTGCCTTGGGAAAAATCAAGGGAGACTTCATGGTAAAGATATCAGCTATGCTGGACCTAGAAAAAAGTAAGTGTGTGTGTGTGTGTGTGTGTGTGTGTGTGTGTGTGTGTGTGTGTGTGTGTATGTGTGTGTGTGTAAGATATCTGCCTTCCACACACAGATGACTGAATGAGCATAGACATTTATGGGTACATTATCTTATATGAATGTTTTTCTGGCAATTTTTCTAAAAGACTGAAAATTTTGTTCTTTCATTTGTAAAGGCCCAAGACATGAGCTTTTTTTCTATCCTCATTTCCCTAGGGGGACTTTCATAGCAGAATATTTTTTTTTTTTTTTTTTTTTTTACTTATTGGATTTTTCATTTTCATCTCCTCACTGTGGCTAATGCCATTTTCTTTCCTGCTATAACATCAAGAGTATTTTGTCCATCTAAGAAGAGATTCTATATTTCCATAATAATCATTTGGGCGAGTTTTGTCTCCCTAGTTTTCTATTCATTCCTCATAGACTCACTCAGAGAATAACAGCAAATTGCTGGTAGGCACTGCTTTAGAATTTTATCCCAGCCCTAAGTAGGCAAGTATGAGAACCTCACTTGGTTTTCCGAATTTATTATCAGTAAACCCAAAATAATATTGTGTCATTTTTGCCTGTCTTCTGGACTAAGTTAAACTTCCTTATAGCAACTCAGATGTTAGGTATAAAATAGAAAGACAGGAGGACTTGGTTTCTAATCCCAGTTCTTCTGCTAGTGAGATGCTGGGTAGTGAGTTAGGGGCTTAGAGTCAGGAAGACCTGAGTACAAATTTACCCTCAGACACTTAATACCTGTGTAATCTAGGTAAATCACAATCTTGCTTATCTCAGTTTCCTCTGTAAAATGGGCTGGAGAAAGAAATGGCAAAGTCACTCTAGTATTTTTGCCAAAAAAACACCTAATGGTATCACCGTGAGTCAGACGTGACCTAAACTACTGAACAACAAACAACTCACCATATGTAGTTATGAACACCAAATATGTGTGACTGTACTTTGTTTTCCTATGGCTTTTAAAATATTATTCAAGGCCAAGTCACAGCACTTTCTCTGTGAAGTTATTTTTTTCCCCAGCCCTCCCTTAATTCTTTGCTTTCTTGGAAGCAGTAGTGGTCCTAGAGCAAGAAAACTATGGGTCTTGTTCTCAATTATAATTCATATCAGCTGTGTAAACTTAGGCAAGCCATTTAATCTCTGCACCTTAATTTCCTCATATGAAAAATTCAGTTAATGAAATTAACATTACCTCATAGTATTGTTGTTAAGAAAGTACGTTGTAAACCTTTGCATTGTTCAGTCATGTTCAGTTTCATGATGCCATGGACCACAGCACATGGACCATGGCATTTTCTTGGCAAAGATGCTAGAGTAGTTTGCCATTTCTTTTTCCAGTGGATTAAGGATACCAGCATACATATACTTAAGAGATGTTTATTGAATTTAATTTTGTTTCTACTTTTTTTTCAGAAGAGCCCTTTAGTAAAGACATGTACTGGAGCCAAAATGAGGAATCTTCCAAGTTAGAGCATGGAGATGGACACTAAATCATCATCATCATCATCATCATCATCATTGCTACTATCTCTATAGCACTTAAAGGCTTGCATAAAGCACTTTATAGATGTCTCATTCGAGTCTCACAACAACCCTGGGAGATAAGTGTGATTATTATCTCCATTTTATAGATGAAGAAACTGAGACAGATAGAGGTTCAATGACTTCTCTAGGACATCAGCTAGTAAATGGTCACCTATTATTAATAACAAAATAGCATTTTCTGCAGATGCTTAACCATTAATTTGGTCATAGAAATTTGTAAACCTATGGACTAAAGTGTACAAGACTTGTTAAGTTGTATGGATAGGTAGAGTACCTACACTATCAAATTCATAAATTCTTGAAGCATTCATTCTGATTAATGTATTAGGTCTTAAAATATGCAAATAGATGTGTGTGTTTTTTGTGTTTAGAGATCATCCATCTATTTGTACAAAGGGGATCTTTACAGTTGGCCCTTCCTACATAACAAAAAGGAAAATGACATATATACAAAAATATTTATAGCAACTATTTTCTGGTGTCAAAGAATTGAAAATTGAGGGAATTCTCATCAACTGGGCAATGGTTGAACAAATTTTGATATATGATATGATGTAATATTGTTATGCTATAAGAAATGATAAGCAGGATGCTTTCAGAAAGAATTGATGCAAAGTGAAATGAGTAGAAATGGGTACAGTTCTTTCTGAAAGCATCCTGCTCATCATTGATCAATGTTATGAATGACTTAGCCATTCTCAGCAATATAATGATCCAAGACAATTCTGAAGAGCTTATACTGAAAAATGCTTTTCATTTCAAGATAATGAACTGATAGAATCTGAATATAGATTTTTGTCTCTTTTATTTTACCGTATGATTAATATAGGAATATGCTTTGCATGACTACACATATATAATGTATATCAAATTGCTTGCTTTCTCAATGAAAGGGTTGGAGAGAGAGAAAAAGAGAAGTTGGAATTCAAAGTTTTTAAAATGAATGGTAAAAACTGCTTTTACATGTAATTGGGAAAAAATAGGATTAAATAAAATTTACAAACAAATAAAAAATCATTGTTAGTCTTTATTCTGATTCTTCTGGGATTTAGGAGAACAAAGAGCAATGATTCCACAGCAAGACCACCAGCCTCTTTTACTCAAAGATTGCTTAGAGACATCTGTTTCTATATTGCCTTTACTTCCACATACATACAGCAAGTATTTTCCTGTTTCTGTAAAGACACATACTACAGCTGTCTGTATAAACTTCTCACCTCACAATCCACTGTCATTTCTGAAGCGTGGAAGGATTGTTATTTTTCATTCCCATCTCAGTTTCTTGGTATTGAAGCACCCCACGTTGTTTAGATATGCTAGTTCAAATTTACTTTGCTTTCTGAGGACTTTCTATCATTGTCCATTTTTGGCCTTCAAACTGAGGAGACAGAAGGGCCAGCCATGTAGAATATGATGGACATATATAGGGCATTTTGTACCTCCTCTCTGAGACCTCAAAGGTATTCTTTCAGTTGTGATTCAGTTCAGATAGTGAAAGCATATTTGGCAATAAGCCAGCAGGGCAAATAGTATAAGAAAGATGAAGATTAACACATATATTACTAACTTATTAGGAGTCATTTACTTGGCAAATGGCACTCAGCTAAATAGGACACAGAAAGTGACCAAAGAGAGCTAAACATGACGGCCAAAACTGCTGTTGTGACATATTTACATTCAAGCATTCCCCTTATAGGAAGGACCTTTAGGATTTCCATCTGATTCAACATATTCAATACAAACTGATCGATCATATGGTTTCCCAGCCCACACCAAATGGGTTTTGAGAAATGAAAATGAGGCTTAAGTAGAGAATAGCCATGTGAGACTCTGACAACAAGGATGGTGATAGAAAAACAATGAAAAGTGGACATGAGAAATAAAGCATCGTGATTTTTTTTTTAAAAGATGGATTTCAATCTGTTTACAAACTGACTTAGAAGAACAGAACTCTTCACATTGGGGGGGATTCTCTCAGGTTATTAGGGGGAAAAGAAATGCATAGAACAAAGAATGGCCATTTGATTCAATAGACAAATTCAATGTAATTTTTACTAAGTGCCTATCATATATATTATGTGAAGTAGTAGGGATGCAAAACTATATTATTCATCAACTCTGCCCTGTGAAGTAGTAAGATGCATAATCACATAACTAGACAAATTGTAAGCATTTAATTATCTGTTAATATTTGACTTTTAGTACTAGTATTTAAATAGCTCATAATATATAGTGCTTACTATGTGCCAGACACTGTACTAAGAGTTTTACAATATTTGTATCTTTCTATACTTACAATAACCCTGGGGTGCTATTATAATTTCTATTTTACAAATGAGAAAACTGAGACAACCAGTGCTTAAATGACTTGTCCAGAGTAACACAGCTAGTGTCTGAAGTCAAATTTGAACTCAGATCTTTCCTGCTTCAGGTTCCCAGTTCTACATGCAATTCAGAGCAAGGTTACCTGGAGCAGGGAGGGATACTAGAAGCAGTGGCACATAACTGTATCTTGAAGCAAGAGTAGAATTTCCATTGGAGGAGACCATTTCAAATGTGGAGGAGTTGTGTAAAGGCAAGCTAATAACAGGGGGTCTCAAGAAGGGAAATCACATAGAGTAATGTCAGAAAGGTAGGTTGGTACAAGATTGCATAGAGTGTTGAATGCCAGCTAGTAATCTGGAGGGAACAAAATGACCTGAATTTAAGTCATCGTTTTGCCATTTGCTATTATGTGTTGCCATGGCTCTCTTCATCTTCTCTACAGTTCTTTGTCTATTAAAAATAGGGAGAGTAATATTTGTCCTATTAAGACCACGCAGGATTTTTGTGAGACAAGCAGTCGGCCATTCTCAAAGCATGAGAACACGTGAGCCATTATTTTACTCATTAAGCACCTGGGAGCTCCTTAATGTTTTTGCACAGGGCAAGGATGTGAGTAGATCTCTGTATTAGAGAGGGTTATGGCAGCAACAGTGTGAAGAATAGAGTAAAAAAGTGAGATATAAGAGTCAGGGAGCCCAATCAAGAGCTAGACAAGAGTCTTGGTAATAGGTGACAGAGGGCCTGCACTCACTTGGTGGAAACACTGAGTACCTAATGACTTCATTAAGGAAGGAAATTGTCCTGCCTGGGGAGTAGGTCTCCAAGTAGTATCCTTCTGACTGCTGAAAAAATTATAAACTGAATTTCAGTTGTCATTTAGGTTCAGACAAGGGACCTTTTTAGTGTAGAGAGTAATGAGATCTGTCCTGTCTCTTAAAACTACTGACCCCAAACCAACCCAAGCATTATTAATTTCCTAGTAAAGGCTTATTATTGCTCAGCAATTCCCAGGTCTCAGAGAGACTGCTTTCTTTTCGATCCATTAAGTAGAAACATTCATTTGCATTAGAAATCTAAAGATTCAGGTTTTCAACAAGTGAAGGTGAAATATTTGTAAGTCTTCACAGAGTTGTCAAAACATGAAATGCAAATGGGGTTTCAGCAAGCATCTTTATTTCAGCCTTTCAGTGTTATACAGATTCTAATTTACACTAATGAGTATTTCTAATTTAAATCTGTCACAACCACAGGTAGAGTTTGTATTCAATATCAGTGTAGTCCGAATTTCCCAGAAGCCTTTAAATGGTCAGAAGCAGTTTGCATTTCAAGCTCTCACTAGGAGCAAGTAAACATTATCTCTTACCCCTCCATGTGTCCTTCACCTACTAGCTATAAGTAGGCTAAGGACATAGTCATCTAGACATTATTCAAGGAATTTAATACTGATTCTCATTTTTCAACATCTTTGTTATTTTTGTAATAGCATTTGGTGACTAGACCACTTAAGATGGTGTCACCCATGTGGAAGACATCAAGGAATTGTTGTTAGAATACTGGATGAGAATCTTGACAAAGGGCCTGAACTCAGATAGTAGAAACATTGAATACCCAATGATTTCATTAAGAAGTAAATGTCCTATCTGGAGAATGGAGTCATGATGCCTCCAAGCAGTAGCTAGATAACTAAATTTAAAAATCATAAACAATTTAAAGATTATAAATGGAATCAGGTATTTTAATATAGGTGAAGCTTTCCAACAAGCTGTACTTGCTCTGCAACTGGTAGTTATGGGGAAGTTAGATGACTTGCCTAGTGTCACCTAGAGCTGGTTTGCATCAAAGGCAGAACTTGAACTTGTCTTTCTCTCACACTAAAGGCATCTCCCTGTCCCTCACTCCACAGGTACACCTGCCCCTCTAAACAGTGTGTTTATAAATACTATGCAATTTTGATTTGGAGGGAGGCCCTGGCAGTTGGAAGTAGATGTAGCAAGCTCATGAAAAAGACTCACAGGTGATACTGGAGTTATGTGTTTTGAAGGAAACCAGAAAGTCTAAGAAGGTGAGATAAGAAGGAACGGGTACATGCAGGTCTAAGTTGGCCTGTACAGAGGTACAGAGATGGGCCAATTAGGCAGGATAGTAGACTATATGAAGGGGAATAATACATGACAAACTTGGAAAAGTCATTTGGATCAGTCTGTGAAAGGCTTGAAATAGCAGACAGAAGAGTTTGTATTTGATCCTAGAAGAAGAAACTACTATAGATTGTCCAGGAGGCAAATGATGTGGGGGAAAGGACAAGTAATACTTTCTACTTTACATCTGGAGAAACTGAGTCACATAGTCAGAAACACCTTGTCTCAGATGACACAGTTAAATCAACTCAAATAGATTCAGCATCTACCAAATGTCACTCTATTCTTGGGGGCCATCTGTGGACCAGATCATAATTTGATTTGTAGTGAAAAAACGAGTTCAAATCCTGACTAATGAGGTCCTGAATGGTGGGTATAGTTGGCATTGAGAAATTGAAGAATTGATAAAAATTATTCCCTGAGGGAGACAGGAAGAAGGCTCTCATAACTGAGATCAGTTCAGTTCTATGGTCCCACCTTTTGAAGGTAATCCAGTCAGGAATCCAAGTTATATCAAGTCCCTGAGGCTAAATTTTCCCCATAAAACCGGATCAGTCCACCACTGGCATTCTGCCTCGGGTGTCTTTCGCTTTACTCCTCTCCCATGCCATGTGGTATCTTTCCTAATCCCACTATGTTTCTCAACCCCATTTCTCCTCCTTACAGCTAACTCTTATGCAGTACTAAGTCCCTTTCAGGATTTAGCCTGACAGCTAAGGGCATGTCCCAATCAGGTACTTTCTTTTTACTGAGTAATTATGAGATCCACTAAAGAACTTGTCTTTTTATGCTCTCCCAATTCTATTTCATATAATTTTTCTAATTTTCAACATTCATTTTTTTATTATTGAAGTTTTTTATTTTCAAAACATATGCAAGGATAATTTCTCACCAACCTTGCAAAATCTTGTATTCCAATTCTCCCTTTTCTCCCCACCTCATCCTAGATGGCAAGTAATCCAATATATATTAAATATGGCAATATATATAAAAATCCAATATAGACATACATATTTATACAATTATCTTGCTGTGCAAGAAGAATCAGATCAAAAAGAAAAAAAATGAGAAAGAGAATAAAATTCAAGCAAACAACAACAAAAAGAATGAAAATGCTATATTGTGATTCACACTTAGTTCCCACAGTCTTCTCTCTGGGTGTAGATGACTCTTTCCATCACAAGATCATTGGGATCATCTCATTTTTGAAAAGAGTCACGCTCATCAGAATTGATCATCATATAATCTTATTCTTGCTGTGTATAATAATCTCCTGGTTCTACTCATTTCACTCAGCATCAGTTCATGCAAGTCTCTCCAGGCCTCTCTGAAATCATCCTGCTGATCATTTCTTATAGGACAATAATATTCCATAACATTCATGTACCACAATTTATTCAGCCATTCTTCAATTGATGGGCAGCCATTCAGTTTCCACCAACTCCATTTCATAGTTATCATTCCTTGGTGTCTATTGTATCCCTTCATTTTGACTCTAACCTCTTTCCCTAAATAACTTTACCTATTGCCAAAGAAGATGGCCATTGAGAATTCTTTGCATGACTGAACCCTAACATTCAAAGCCTACCATCATCTGGTGTCTGCACACTGATGCTGCTATTTGCTATTAGGTAAGTGGTTTAATCTCTCTATCCCTCATTTTCCTTACCTATACAATGAGGGCTTACGATCTTCAAATATCCAGTTCCAAATTCTATGATCCTAAAATTCCCCCCAAAATATTACTAAGCCTTTTCTAGATTAGTTGATACTAATATGTTAGAATGGTCTAGGCAAAAATTCATTTACTTTAAAAGGATAATGTGGTATTGTAGATAAAAACATCGAACTCAATTAGGAAGCCCTAGGTTCAAATCCTGATTTAGATCCTCGTAAAGCTCTGGACAATTCATTTTGAACCTTCATTTCCTTGTAAAATAGAGATGACCATGGCAACCACTTCCTAAGCTATTGTAAAGAGAACATAGAGGCCATCTATCTCAACTCCAAGATTTTATTCAGATTTATTTGTAAATAGAGTTGCAATTCAGGTCATTTGAGTCTAAATTCAGTTCTATTTTCTTTGCACTATGTACAGTTCTCTATAAACTTTAATAAACTATATAAGCAAGAGCTCTTACACTTCCTGAGTTCATTGCACAAATAGAAATTCTCAGCTTTGGAGTTTGACTTATTATTATTGTTGTGATTTTTCCTGTTACCTCACCCTTTGCCTATCAGTACCATAGGGAGAATGGGGCACTGCAGAGTACAGAGGTAGAGGAAGGAGTGGGCGGTACCTTGTGCAAGGTGTGGGACATTCCCTGGGGGTTTCTCCCACGGTGTCTGAGCTACAGGAAACTGCTAAATCAAATCTCAACAGATTGTGCCCTCACATCTGCCAGGACATCTACAGGAGCCAAATAATGCCAAGAGGGATGGTGTAATAAAGCCAGGCTATGCAAGGTGAAGCCTATGGTGAGAGTAAGTAGAGTGAGTGCAGTGGAGAAATGAATGCAGAAACTGGGTAAAAAGATAGAACCAGAGGGTGTGAGCAGGACAGGAAACAAAAGATGAATCCAAGAGTCTGGCACTGTCTTGTCAAATTAGTGCCTGCTAGGAATGTTGAAATTCAGAATGAACTGAGGTTGGAAAAGAAACTAAGGCACTTAGGTGGTTCAGTGGGTAGAGTAGAGTCAGGAAAATTCTACTTCCTGAGTTCAAATCTGACCTCAGACACATACTAGCTGTGTAACTCTGGGAAAGCCACTTAATCTTGTTTACCTCAGTTTCCTTATAAATAAATAAATAAACAAATAAATAAATAAATAAAATAAGCTAGAGAAGGAAATGGTAAATCACTCTAGTATCTTTGTCAAGAAAACCTCAAAAGGGATCATAAGAAGTCTGACATGACAGAAAAATGACTCAAAAATAAAAAGAAGGAAACCTAAAGAGAGCAAAAAGCATTTGATTTTGTTTCCTAACAAAAACTAAGGGAAAGCAAAGGATTAAAAAAAGAAGAAAGATGATTCTGAAATCTACTTGTCTTGTCCCAACCTCTCTGCTGACATCCAGTCTTAACATCTATCAACTGCCTTTCAGATATCTCAAATTGGATGTCTAGTAGACATCTTAAATTCATTATGTCTTAAATGCAACTCATTCTTCTCTCTAAACCTTTCCTATCCACTCACACACCTCACCAGTTTTTCAATTACTGTAGAAGACAACACTATTCTCCTAGTCCTTTACACTTCCAACATAGATCTCTTTCTCAACTCCTCACTATTTCTCACCCTAATTATCAAATCTTCTACCAATTTCACCTTTGCAACATTTCTCAAATATTCCCCCTTTTCTCCTCTGACACTATTACCACTCTATTGCAATATCCTTCTGGGTCTATCTGCCTATCTTTCATTCAACCATCAAAATAACGTCAAACACTGTGACTGTAACATCCCCTAACTCAGTAAATTCTAGTGGCTTCCCATCATCTCTATATCAAATGCAAAATCCTTTTTTTTTTTTTTTTTTTTTTTTTAAACATTCAAATGTCTTCATATTCTAGTCCACTCCTACCTTTCCAGTCTAGTTAGACCTTAGTTCTGGAGATATGCTCTTTGATCTAGTGATACTGACCTCCTAGTTAGTCCATGAACCATCTCAATTCTGGGAGTTTTCTTTGCTTATTCTCCTTGCCTGGAATGCTCTCTCTTATCTTCCCCTCCTGCTTTCCTTAGCTTCCTTTAATTCCCAACTAAAATTCCATCTTCTATAGGAATCCTTTCATAAGCTCTCTTAATTTGAGTGCCTTGTATTTGTTAATTAAGGCAGTTTTTTAGAACTAAGACTCAAGATCAGCAGAGAAGTTGGGACAGGATATGTTGTTTGTATATATTCATTTGCTTGTTTTCTCCCTCGCCAGATTATAAGCTCCTTAAGGACTACCTTCTGCCTCTTTGTATACACAGAACATAGTTTACTGACTGGCACATAGTAGGAGCTTAATAAATACTTTTTAAAAAACTATTGCTTATTGAGAAAATTCCCTTCCCTTTTTCCTTTGCAGAACTGGGGCACCATAGGTTTGAAACTAAATTCTTTCCCTACTACCCTATTTTGCCAGCCACTGCCTAAGGTCTTCCAGCTCTGACATCCTGAGATTCTGCACTTACAAAGATATCTGGCAACATCCCCATCTCCTTCATACCACCTCCTACATCTTCTCCTGGTGGGTGGATACACCCCCCCCCCTTTTTTTTTTTTTTTTGCCTGGTAAGTCACCTTGCATGTGATCTTACACAGGTTCACACTTGACACTTCCATTATTCTTTGCTAATCACCTCTGTTGAACTTTTGGGTTTCATTGAAGAAGAAAAGGAAATAAAGCTGAAATTGGCATTATGGTCAAGGATAACTTGCCTAGAAAAGGGCACCTGCACAGAATGGCTTTTCTCCTATAGGCTATTCAATTCTCAGGATTCATCATACTATATAAAATGTCTGGTCACTTTGGAGTTCAAATTCCAGCTTTGCTACCTACTTTTTGTGCAGCCTTCCACAAATCTCTTTTTCTTTCTTTAAGCTTCAGTTTTCTCATTTGAAAATAAGAACTACCATATGAAAAGGTGCTCTAAATCATCATTGATCAGAGAAATGCAAATTGAGACAGCTCTGAGATACCACTACACACCTCTCAGATTGCCTAAAGTGACAGGAAAAGATAATGATGAATATTGGAGGGGATGTGGGAAAACTGAGACACTGATTCCTTGGTGGAATTGTGAACTGATTCAACCATTCTGGTGAGCTATTTGGAAGCATGCCCCAAAGGCTATCAAACTGTGCATATCCTTTGATCCAGCAATGTTTTTATTGAGCTTGCATCCTAAAAAAGATCCTAAAGAAGGGAAAGGGAGCGACATGTACAAAAATGTTTGTGGCAGCCCTTTTCGTAGTGGCTAGAAACTTGAAATTGGGTGGATACCCATCAATTGGAGAATGGCTGAATAAGTTATAGTATATGAATATTATGGAATATTATTGTTCTATAAGAAAAGATCAACATAATGATTTCAGAAAGATCTGGAGAGACTTACATGAACTGATGCTGAGTGAAATGAGCAGAACCAGGAGATCATTATACACAGCAACAGCAAGATTATACGAAGATCAATTCTGATGGACGCGGCTATCATCAACATTGAGGTGATTCAGACCAGTTCTAATGGTTTTGTGATAGAGATATCTACACCCAGAGAGAGGACTGTGGCAACTGAATGTGGACTACAACATAATATTTTCACTCTTTTTGTTGTTGTTTGCTTGCATTTTATTTCCTTTCTCATTTTTTTTTTCCTTTTGGATCTGATTTTTCTTGTGCAGCATAATATTTGTGAAAATGTATAGAGGAATTGCACGTGTTTAACATATATTGGAACACTTGCCAACTAGGGGAGGGGGGAAGGGAAGGAAAAAATAGAACATGGAATTTTGTAGGGGTGAATGTCTAAAATTATCCATATATATGTGTGTGTTTTGAAAATTAAAAAGCTATAATTAAAAAAAAAAAAAGAAAATAAGGACTATTTGCGGATTTTTTTTTGCCCAAGGCTACATACACAGCTAGGAAGTATTAAGTATCTGAGGCTGGATTTGCCTTCAGAACCTCCTGAATTCAGGATGGGTGCTCTATTAATTGTGCCATCTAGCTGCCCCAATAAGGACTACTTGTACTACTAAATCTTTAAATGTTTTTGCAGCTCTATACTTTACAATACAGAATGATGTCAATTCTCCTCAACTTAAAAGATGCTTGTTATATATTCCTTGAGGAAGGGAATGAAAGAGAGTTAATGTTTATCTCCTTTATTCTCTCCCTGTATGGTGAACTTCCCTAGGTCTATAATCAAGGGACCAAAGATCACGGGATTCTGATATCATAAAATCCAGCTCTCATTTTACAGATAAGGAAATTGAGGCTGAGAGAAGTTGTCCAGGTTCATGCAGCTAATAAGTGAGTCAGGACTTGAACACTAAGCCCAACACTCCTTATATACCCTGTGCCATCTATCTATATTCATCTGACCTTATAAGGAACCAATCTGGGTGAAACCTTTGAGAATAATTATTCATTAGAAAATCATATTGACATTAAATGATCCTTTATGATTGTATAGTTTTATAGTTATAAACTGCTTTCAAACACATAGGATATATTGGAAGCAATAGTTATTTGTTAAAATCTCTTTAAATTTAAATGCCTTAAATGGATGATTCTAGGAAATCAGGTAGTATAGTAGGAGGGGAGCTCCTGGCTAAGAGTCAGAAGATATGAGCACCAGTCATAGGACTGTTACAGACTACAATATAGGAAAGTGGGCAAACGCTTTGTGTCCATACTATATTTGGTTCCAAAACAATTCAGTTAGGTAGAGTAGGCAGTATTATTCTTGTTTTATTAAGGCCCAGAGAAATGAAGGGCTTGCCTAAGGTCATTAGCTAGTTAGTAGCAAAGGTGGCACATGAATCCAGATCTAAGAAGTCGTGCTTATTCTTCTCTCAGTACCCTCATTTGATTAAAGCACTGATGCTAGCTGTTAAAATGCAAAAGATCCCTGGCAAAGGTCACTGTAAACTTAGTCTTTAACACTTTAAGTTTGATTAGTTTATCAAACTTTGCTTTCTAGTTCCAAAAAAAGTCCTTGAAGATTGGTTCACAGGACCAATTAAGTTTTGATAGGAGAATGAGGATCTGGAAAGGATTGGAGCTCAGCGTTTTACATCCATCCCTTGGCTGCGTTAACATAATTACAATGGCTTGTGTTTATAAGATTCTGGGACATTTTGGTATAGTAGAAATGGGCCCTGAGTGCTTGTGAGTCTCTGCTGTTTATTAACTGTGTGGCTAGTTTCACTGTTTTGACTTTCCTATTTTCTTATTTATAAAATGAAAGGATCTGGGAATAGAAGACCCTAACTTTCAAGATAGAAAATAGTTTCAGATTCTTTTGCTTCCTAAAGTTCTAGGGTTCTAAGATCTGCCCCCAATTCCTTGGATGATGTTAAGCAAGTTAGTTTGGCATTCATTTCTTCAATTTCCCCATCTATAAAATGAAGGGATTTGATTCTATCTCTGTCATATGTCCAGTCTAGAACTTCCTCACCTATTACAACTCTACAGCAACTCTAGTCTTGCCTATATGAATATGATAAAAAATTGAACTTATTTCCTCTTTTTAAGGAAAGACAAAGTAATTAAATATGTTTATGAATATTAGGAGTCTAAGTTGCACTTAAAGTCCTTTTCAAATGTAACACAATCTATCATCAAATAGGCTTCCAACCCACATAGAAACACAATAAATGGTTGAAAAGAAACAAGAGGTGCTAATTTTATTTCCTAAGAGACTGCCTATAATTACTGTGGAAAGGGAGGAAAAGGAGATTATACTATTTCCTTCTTGTTCTCGTGGTACTTCCAGAATTCATGGTAGCTGTTTCAATTTCATGATAGTCAGAAATACTTGGCAGAAAATGCTTTGAAGATGTAAGGCATAACAGACCCACTGGAGTAAAAATTCGCACCTTTTAGGATCATTAGAGACAACTCAAGAAACCTTTCTCATGAGCATACAAAAGTAAAACTGGGTTTGGGCCAGAATTTGTGACTCCTATTTAACACCCAAAATAATTAAGAGAAAACTCCACCAAAAGACTTAACATTCCTTGTGGAAAAGGCTGCTTCTATTTATAGAGCTATAAATTATTCATCATCTATTAATATTACTTTGGACCCACGATAATTACTTGAACTGATAATGTTAGCCATGCTAATGTCACACTAAATTAGAATGTACATTAATGCTTTATGAATCAATTATTCTATTTTGCCTGCATAATAACTAGCTTCTCCTTAAAGAAAAAAATCAGTGGTTCTTTAAAGTGAACAAACATATCACAGAATGGTGAAACTGGAGATCTTAGAATAGTAGGAAATCATATCATATCAAGGACTAGAAGAGTCCTAACACAGGACACAAGAAAAGAGAATTAATATTTTAATTACTCACATTTATATAGCACTTTAAAGCATGGAAAGCACTTGCTCAGAGAAACCCCATGAAATAGGTAGATGTATGCCATCTTCATTTTACAGATGGGACCATCAAGACTCATAAAAGTCACATAATTTATCCAAGATCACACAGCTTTACAGTCAGCAAACAAAAACCCAGGGCTCTCCTGAGTCCAAGTCTTGTACTCCTTCTACCTCTTTCTAGATGATTAAATGTGAAAACTTTCTGAAAGGGATCTGAGAACATAAAATGGAGATTGTTGCAATTAGAAAGGCCATTAGATCACAGATTGTTGGGAAAGAGATTATTGGAACAAAGACTATGAGAGTTGAAAAGGACCTTAAATATAATGATCACATATTTATATGGTGCTTTTAGGCTTAAAAGCACCTTCTCCTCACAACAATTTCATAAGGAAGGGAGGTTTGAATGCAGTTATTCTCATTTTAGAGATGAGAACACTGAGACTGAAAAGTAAAGTAATTTGCTTAGGGTCATTTAGCTAGTAAGAATATCCTAGTTGCTTCTGATTCCAAGTCCAGTATTCTTTCCATTAAACAACATAGTCTTTCTATAACTATAGAATAGTAGAACTGGAAGGGAATTCAGAGCTCATCTGAACAAGCTTCATCAAGATGTTTTACATGTAGATTAGGAAGCATTTGTCCAATGATCTCTGAGTGCTTAGAATATCTCTAACATCTCCCGAAGGTGGGTTTTTTAAGAACTAACAGTCAGGGGCAATCTCATAAGGCAGAGTTCAATGGCTTAGCACGTATGTGCCAAGGAGTACAATGAAGGCTGATTTTCATTTGTATGTGGGGCTGCAGCTGGTGCCACAAACCTCACTCAACTATACATGAGGGAACGGCACCTTCCATCTAGTCTCTCTCTGCCTTCACTTAGCCTGCTCTCAATCTGTAGGTGCTAAAAGTCAGTAGGGCTAAACTCCTCTGTAGCCCTGCAGAAGAAAAAGAAGTGAACACCTTATAAGAGCACTTTAAAAAGTTGACTGATAGTCTTAAAATGATTTAATTTGGGTTGGTTTTTTATAAAATTGGTAGATTTGAAAATAAAGATATCATAGCTATATTAAAAAATCCTAACAAATTCTGGCTAGAATTTACAGAAGGGAAGAACAATTAGCAAATTAGCTTACCTTGCTTCCATTTATAATTCTATTTCTAATGCTAATTATTTAGCTAAAGTCTTCTGGGCACTGGAGTTAAGTAGGAAATGAAAAATGTATTGTCTTTATGAAGTAGGCTTGCATTTTGCCAGTTCTGTGTTTTACTTCAAAGAATTGGGGTTGGTTATGATCAAACTGGCAAATGGAACTGGCTTAGACTTTTTGAAACCAAATAAAGGGATAAATCTGTACCTGTATGCTGACTCATCTTCTTGACTGACATTTTCTCCTTTGAGCAATGAGTCATTAGGTTTGTAAGGAAGGGCTCAGGTTAGGAGTTTACAAGTTGGTCCCATTCCTTCCTTCCTCCCCATGGTATATATACTACTTGGGCTGAATCTTCTTAGTTATAATTCCTATTCAGCAACTTTTCCCTCCACCTCCCCTATACAGATACTTACACACTTATGTATGGCTTGCTGTTGTCTTACTTCCCTCTCTCCTGGATCTGCTCCCTCCTGTCCCATACTTCAACTCTCCATGATCATACCCTTCTTGTTTAGTAAGGTGACAATCAGCTAATGTGACAGATTTATTATACTCATGTGCTAATCTAATAGAAGGAAGGGGTTAGTAGCTCCTCCAGTTCTAAGGCTACATGGATATATTATGACAAGGGCCATCTGGATATAATAAACAATTGTTACCTAATCTTTATATCATGGTGTAATAATTAATATGAATAAAATAAAATAGTACTAAATAATAAATAAAGCTGTGCTGATAAAGTTGTTATTAGATCACTTTGGCATCAGTTGAAAGTAGGAACATATGTAAATACAATATTTTAATACTTATTGAACCTGAAATTTCGTCAACATGGGAATTTCATCCATATCATATAAATTCCTTTAGAGAAGTATTTCCTTCTCTTTCCTGTCCTTTCTTTTCTTCCTTCCCTCTTCTTCCTTTTCCCTTTTTTCCTTTCTTATATTTGTATCCTCAATAAAGTTAAGTGCTTGGTACAGAGGAAGAGCATCCCTGTATGCCTTCTTCTTCTATAGAATTCTTTCCTATGTTCTTCCATAGATTTTACACAGAAGACTGATTCAGTGTGTTGGATAGCTTCTTCTATGTCTTTTTTATATCTTGGGTACCAGTGAAGCATTCAAACTTTCCTCTTTGTCCCCTCACTCTCATTTTTTGATCTGTACACCATCCTTTCCTATCTAATGCTGCCTTGAGAGCATCTCTTACATCCTCAAGACTATATTGTGATTGATTTGTAATCCCTCACCCCACTCCCATGCCTTATTTTAATTGTGCAGCATCATCACAAATATATTTGAGTTAATCAAAATGAAACAACAACAAAAAAGCCCAATGATGGGGTACAGCTTGGGAACAACAGAAGCACTATCTAATTTCCTAACTGCAACATGGCTTGTTTGTGCCTTTCTTTTGTTGGTTATATCTAATCTATTTTGTATATAGTTTGTTTGGATAAAGTTTATAAATTGTCTTCATTCTGTGAACTGTGAGAGCAGAAATTACCTTTTGCCTTTCATATATATATATGCATATATATGTATGTCTATACTTACATACACATCTATACTAATGAACTAATACAGTGGCTAGGCTATCTGACTGTGTGCCAAAGTCTGGACAAAAGATATTTTTATCCATTTAATTATTTCTATTTGGATCATTAAAATGATTGCTTTTGAGTAATCACAGTTCATGATTCAATAAATACAATATTATATGCAAAGAATAGTGAATGGAGGAACTCAATCTCATTTGACTTGGCCCTTGCACATCTAGCAAGGACATCAGGCATGACAGCAGCAAACACTACTGATGAACTGACATCTTGTTTTATGTCTTACTTGACATTAATCATCAGAGGACTGAGAACAGAAAAGTCTCTGTAGTTGTATTTGTCAAGGAATATGTGTGATCTTAACATTAGCATGAAAGACAATTTTTCACAAAAAGGTAAATCTTTTAAACTGAATTTTTCTCTACCAAGTCAACTGCTTTCTAAAATTGACAAATGTTAAGTAGAATGGAATCTTGCATTCTTTGTGCCTTTCAATCAAATGTAAAAGCAATGGTATTTTGTAGACAAACTTGTATGAAAGCCTGCCTATCCCATTTTAGTCTTTTCATCAAAGGAAAGTTTTTTTGCAGCTCTTAAATTTATTTTCCTAAGTAAAGTTGGCCCACTCCAACTCATTAAACTCTGGTGTTTCTTTTTTCTTGCCAATGAAATAGAAATTTGTTTGCCATCTAATATGCTTCATAACTTGGCCCCTTCCTATCTGTCCAGACTTTTTATGCTCTATTTCTTTCCCCATGCTTTAGCATCCAGACATATTAGCTAACTTTCTGTGCTTCACACTTGATACCCCATTTTCCATTTCTGCTTTTATATTATCTGCCCTTCATTCTTGTAATGTTTCTTTCTTCGACTTCACTTCTTAGACTCTGTAGCTTTCTCCAAGACTCAATTCAATTGCCATCTTCTGTAGAAAGCTGTTTTGTATCTCTGTAATCCCTGCTAGTATCTTCCCCTTTAACCTTACTTCCTGTCTTCTCTGTGTTTATTAATTTAAGTTCATGTTGTCTCCTTGAAGGAAAATATGCTTTTGACTCTTTCTTTGTATCACCAGAATTTTTTGATTGTGCTTGTTGATTAATTGATGGATATTTTTGATATTCTAAAGGCATACTGAGGCAGTTTTGTGGCCCAGTGGACAGAACACACTCAGTCTGTAGTCAGGTAGATGTTGCTTTCTCAGTCAAGTAGACATTCCTATCTTAGATATTTGTTAAGGGTATAATTATGGACAAATCCTTTAACTTTTATCTTCCTCAATTTTCCTCAACTGTAAAAGAAATATAGTAATAGCACCTATCTCTCAGGGTTGTTATGGAGATCAAATGAGATAACTTATGCAAAGTGCTTTGCAAACCTTAAAGTACTATATTAATGCTAACTTTTATTAGCTATTATTAAAAATTCATTCTCATAAAGATGAGAAATTGGGGATGTGATTTAATTCTTAACAGTATTCTCTTTTTTATATATTATGCTATTATAGCTACATGACAATCTATATTATATGTATAATGTAGTTATGCATATTCTCTAATATGACTTTTAAAAATTTTGTATACTAGAGAGTAATTTATAGCATCCTTGACAAGTGGTCAATCAAATGAAATAAAAATTGTAAAGTGCCTGGTATTACCTAAGAAAATTTTTTTTAAAAATATGAAGCTAATATCTTTCTGGTTGTAACTTCCACTCATTATTCCTCTTTCCTACCCTTGGGTGAGATGCACAAATTTAAAGATAACTTCATTTCAAATGTTGACGTTCAAATATTTAAATACAACTTCCCAGTCTTCTCTTATTGAAGCTAACAATCTCTACTTCCTTCAATTGAAATTACAGGCTTATGAAGGAAATTTAGACTATTAGTAACACAATTAAGTTATTAGGGGGTCTTGGATTTCTTCATCCCAATGTTTATCAGAATTTGTTGATGATTCAGGTTAGATGAGGTAGCTCCCAAAAGACTGGACTGTGTCAATTGATCTCAAATTTGATCTAGGGTCTTATTTGATTAGGGTCTACATATCACTTTAAGATTTGCAAAGCATTTTACAAACATTATCTCATTTACTAATCTCCACAACCCTAGGAGGCAAGAGTACCTGCCTCTACCCAAATATCTATCACGCAAAATGATCTCCATATTACAGTTTAGCAAATTGAGGCAGATGTAAAGTAAATAACTTGCTCAGAATCACAAAGCTGGTACATGTCTGAGGCTGAATTTGAATTTAGATCTTCCTGACTTCAAGTCTGTACTACTTAGTTGCCTTTCCCCTCAGTATATAGTCCACATTCCCCTGAGTTGGACTTAGAATAATAATAAATCCTATTGAGGTAGCACTTTAAAAAAATAATAGGTAAGGTCATTAAGCTAAGTAAGGACAAACCTCAAATTAGAAAAGTGACCTTAGGCTGGCCACTTACCCAAGGTAGACTTCCTTGTTCTATTCTGTAAAATGGGGTAGTTGAAAGAAATGATTTCTATGGGCATTCCTAAAGGTCTGCCATGGGTCTATAAATTTTCTTCCTATTTTTCATGTTTAATTTTTTTCATATTTTGCAGATACTTGCTTTTCTTGCTGGCGTTCCACAGTTAAGTAACTGAATAAATGCAAAGCTCTTCTCAGAAATGTTCTTGGCCAAAAGGATGCATAATCTTATGCAAAACATGTTTTATGGAATCACATAGAATTTCAGAGTTGAATAAGACCTAAGGAACCATCTGGTATAAGCGGTACCTGAAAAACCATCCTTACTTATAATAGTCCATCTGAGGAGTGGCCATCTAGCCTTTGCTTATAGACCTCTCGGAGGGGAGAATTTAATTACTTCCTAAGGGAGATCATTCTACTTTTGGATATTTATTATTGTAAAGGAGATTTTTCTTTACCCTTATCTTAAACTTGCCTTTATATGATTTATTGCCATTACTACTAGTCCTGTCCTTTGAGACTAAACCAAAAAAAATTTGAATTCTACTTTCACATGACAGTCTTTTCAGTCCTTAAAGACAGCTATCCCATCTGTTCTGGGCCTTCCCTTCTCCAAGATAACTATCCTTCAACTTATTCTCACAAGGCATGGACTCAGGGACCTTTACTATTCTTTACTTTCAAAGGGTAGACAAATGATTATATTTGAAGCAATAAGGAATTCTAAAAGCAGAGACAGGAGACTGCATGTGCCTGGCAGATTGATTCCTTACCAATCCCAGGGGAGACTATCCAAGACCTCAGGGTCCTAAGAGCCCAGGAAATATAGTAATGCCACCCAGACTATCAGCTTGGACTTCTGTCTTACCTCTGAAACCATCATAGGGGAACAACCTTGCAGAGAAAGATCTATCGTCAACACCAACTGACAATAAGGAACAACTATTCACCAGGATCCCAGAAATACTAGCAACCTCCAAGATCACCAGTTGTGCTTCTAGTGCAGCCCCTACAGCCACAACCCAAGAAAGCAACCCCTGTGGAGATACCAACTGTCACTTGTTTCTGGTGACAGAAAAACAAAATCTTCCCCATCAAATCTCCAGCATCAATGAGTGGTTAACACCAGAAAGGCTTTGGTTTAATGAATAAAAAGTACACTAAAGAGATGCAATACAAAGATGTAATGCTCCCTCTCTCCAAGGATTCTTGGACCTTTCTGACTTTTAGCTGAAAGCTAGTACGTGCATTGTCCATCAGAATGGAGATCTTTGAGAGCATGGATGTCTGACCCAATCACAGCCTAGTGCTTTGTATAAAGTAATAATAAATGCTTTTCCATTCATTCATCCATCTCTATTTAGATGCTCTCTAAAGTTTATAAAATTCCTTTTAAAGCTACAATCCCAGAACTGAGCAAACTCCAAATATAGTCTGACCACTTTCCATACCCTTCTCTCTTCTCTTCTTTCCTTTCCTCTCCTCTTCTCTTCTCTCCTTTTTCTTCCTTCTTTCTTCCCTTTCTTCTTTTTGTCTTTCTTTATTTCCTCTCTTTCTTTCTCTCTTCCTTCCTTCCTTCCTCCCTCCTTTCCATCCTTCTTTCCTTCTCTTCTCCTCTTCTTTTTCTTCCTTCTTTCCTCCCTCCCTCCTTTTTCTCTTTCTTTCTTTCCTTCTTTTCTTTTTATTTCTTTCTTCCTTTCTTTCTTTCCTTCCTCCTTTCCATCCTTCCTTCTTTCTTTCCATCTTTCTTTCTTTCCTTTTCTTTCTCTTTCTTTCTTTTTTCTTTTTTCTTTCTTTCTTTCTCTTTCTTTCTCTTTTCCTTTCTCTCTTTTGTCTTTCTTTTCCTTCCTTCCTTCCTTCCTTCCTTCCTTCCTTCCTTCCTTCCTTCCTTCCTTCCTTCCTTCCTTCCTTCCTTCCTTCCTTCCTTCCTTCCTTCCTTCCTTTCCTTTCCTTTCCTTTCCTTTCCTTTCCTTTCTTTCTTTTTCTTGTATTTTGCACACTTTGTATTTTCAATGCAATTCTAAATAATGCTGCCATATGTTTAGAGATTTATAGTTCTTGTAGTACATTTATTGGGACATCTAGATGCCATAGAGCAGTGGTCCTCAAACTTTTTAAGTAGGGGGCCAGTTTACTGTCCCTCAGACTGTTGGAGGGCCGGCTATAGTAAAAACAAAAACTCACACTCTGTCTCCGCCCCTCAGCCCATTTGCCATTACTGGCGGGCCACATAAACCTCCTCAGTGGGCCACATCTGGCCTGTGGGCTGTAGTTTGAGAACCCCTGCCATAGAGAATAGATTGCCAGGCTTGAGATCTGAAAGACTTCTCTTCCTGAGTTCAAATCTGGCTACAGACACTTACTAGCTGGGTGACCCTAAGCAAGTTACTTAACCCTATCTAACTCAGTTTTCTCCTCTGTAAAATGAGCTGGAGAAGGAAACAGCAAACCATTCCAGTATCCCAAAACATTAGGTATGACTGAAAATAACAACAACCTCATTATGTTGGCTCATAATGGGCTCAAAATTGTTGATGAAAGCAGGGTAGGATTATTGTGCCCATATTGGAGCTCAGGGAAGAGCAGTGACTAGACCAAATGTATAGAGCTGAATTCTGCCCCTGATTTTGACAGTCTGTGAGATTATAGGCAACTCACTGAATCTCTTTCAGCCTCAGTCTTTACATCTGTAAAATGAGTAAGATTGTGAGATTAGTATTGACTTCAAAGGGTATTGGGATGCTCAAATAAATTAATACATACAAAATGCTTAGCAAGCTTTAAAGAGTATGTAATTCTCTCAAGCATTATTATTATATAACAGATTACTTAGCAGTTCAATGATCTTTTTTCTTATTGTTGGTGTTGTTTCCATTGTGTCCAATACTTGGTAACCTCATTTGGGATTTTTCTTGGCATAGTTACAGGAGTGGTTTTCCACTTTCTTCTCCAGCTCATTTTACAGATGAGAAAACTGAGGCAAATTGTGTTAAGTGACTTACCAGAGTCACCCAGCTAATGAGTGTCTGATACCAGATTTGAACTCAGGAAAATGAATCTTCTTAAACTCTAAGCCTAATTCTATCCATTACATCACCTAGCTACTTTCTCTTCCCTACAATTCGCTTTCTTTCTTAAAGATGAGAAGATTTACTATGATTTTAGTAATAAAACCTTCTGTTCAATGGGTCACTTCAACTTTGCCCATTGCCCAATAACTCTCAAGTAGGAAGTTCTTCTCTTACATTACAGAGAATTTTTTTAAAGATGAAAGGAAAAGAAAAGAAACAAATGGTTATATAATAATGTATATCAAGAGTCTAGAATAGCTTGATTTGGCAAATGAGGTGATTTTCCAAATGTTGCCAAAAGTAATAGAATGACTGACTAGGTGAATGACAATATGGAAGACCAATGTAGAAACTGGATGGGTAATTATATTCTCACCAGTCCTGGGTGAACATAGAGTCATTAGTAGCATGAATTGTTTACTCCCATGAGATTTTACTCAGTCTGTACATACAAAGTGAAGCCTCCTGGACTGCTTCAAGTCCCAGGGAATTTCCATTTTCTTTAAGAATTTATTGTCTTGCTGCTCTCCCATTGTCCTTTTCCAGTTTTGGCACTTACTAGCTGTGTGGCTGTGGTCATATCATTTAACCTTACTGGGCTTTATGCCTTTCTTCACTGGTTAAAAAATATGAAGAGGCTGGACTATATGTCCAAGATTCCAGCTCTAAATCTATCTATGTTCTTGTGATACTTGGATTTCACAAGGTGAGGAAGGTTGTGGGCTTAGCACTAGGTGAACTTTATTATTATTATTTTTTATTTTTTTACTAGGTGAACTTTAAAGTGTTATTATTATATGCCCCAGGTAGTCAGTAAACACTTATTAAGCACCTATTATGTGACCAGGCACTGTGCTATGTGCTTTGTTGTTACTACTTAGTCATTTATGACTCTCTGATCTCCTTTGGGGTTTTCTTGACAGAGACAGTGCTATGGTTTACCCTTTCCTTCTCCAGATCATTTTACAGATAAGGAAACTGAGGCAGACAGTTAAGTGACTTGCCCAGAGTCACACAGCTAATAAGTGTCTGAGGCCAGATTTGAATATGGGAAGATAAGTCTTCCTAATTGCAACTCCAGTGTTTTATCTAAGATGATATCTAATTGTCCTATGCTAAGTACTAGGAATATAAAAAGCAGTCCTTGATCTTAGAGAGCCCATAGCCTAACTGGAGAGACCAGATACAATAACTATAAATAAGTAAAGCTTCTCAGGGTAAATTGGAAATAATCCACAAAGCGAAGGCATTAGGGTTAGGCCAGATAGAGAAAAGCTTCTCACAGAAAATGGGATTTTCATAGAGATTTGAAGGAAACCAGGGAAGTCAGGAAATTGAGGTGATTGATACATTCCAGGCATAGGGGATAGTGACTAAAAATATTCAGAGTCTGCAGATTCTTATACTGGGAACAGCAAGCAGGCCAGTGGTACTCAATGGTCCACTCCACAGGGCTGGAGCTATAAATGGTAAGCAGACTGGAAAGGTGAGAAAGGGCAGCTCATAAAGGCCTTTGGTTATTCAATATATCAACATAATTTTTATCACAGAAGTCACCAAATACAACAATATAATGTAATTGAAAGACCATGTCACTTTACATACCCAATCCCATTTGATCCTCACAATAACCCTGTGAAGGAGGTGCTGCTGATCTTATTATTCTTACTTTATAAATAAGGAAAATAGTGAATTTACATGACTCACCAATAGATAGCTGGTACCCAACTTGGAATTTGAATTCAGACCTAGTCCTTGTAGCTCCAGGTGCTACCCCACACTCTCACACTGCCCCTCCTAGATTGTCTGGAATCCCCCAGTGCCAAGTCCATGGCCTGCGACATGGAGTAACTATCCAAAAACTGAGAATTAATTGATTAAAAATGGGACCATTTCCCTCACAAGTGCATCAGATAATGCTACAAAATTATTCCACTTAACCCAAACCTATACTCTCATACATATATATATGGGGTAAATGTGTGTATGTATATATCAATTTTGCACATGACTTTTGGTTTGTGGTAAATACCTATTTCAGTGTCTGTCACAACATCCTATGTATTAAATCAGGAGACAAAAATGGATTTCTCCATTCAAATATTCTGCCATAAACTTTATATAAGTTGTGTCTTTCTTCTGAACACACTAATTAGTTCAACATAAAATAAATATTAAAATATTAATAAGTAGATATCTTTGCTTGAATCCAGAACATTAACTTAAAAATGAAACAAAAGTATTTAACCTGGTATTAACAATACTCTCATTTCAATCTCATTATTAATATTACTGTTAAGATTGGGAAAACAATTTGGTGGTTGTGTCCACAGCTATTTCCCCCATGTTTGTCAGTGGTTTATTTAGAAAACTACTTTATTGGGAAAAAAAAAATTTAATTGTGCTTTCCAAGATGATTAAAATTATATGCCATTGTCCTATGCCCCTATTGACTACCATAATGTGCTTATTTTATAGAATGAAAAAATGGATTAGATTCAAATAAATGGCAATAGGGTCACTCAGATTCTCTATTCTTTTTTACCTACCCCTTTGGCATCGATCACACCGGGCTTTGCATTAAACTTCACCGTCTTCAATCGAGCACGTTCCTTTCTTTCCACTCTAGAGAATGAAAATAACAACAAAAAATGAGAAAATGGATTAGGTTATTAAACAGAAATTAAAAGAAAAACTAAACAACTATTCCCTCACATCTCTACTCAACTCCTATGATTCATATCTATTCAAATTTCCTCATATTTGAGGGGAAAGAAGGTTTGGTATCAGGTTTCTCAGTGGAAGCCATCAATGAATCCTCAAAACTCCTTTGTATTATTTATCCTTAGTATGGAAAGTTGCAGTATTTAGAAAGAAGGAAGAGATAGAAGGCTGACTTAGAGTTAGGAAAACCTGGGTTAAATCCTTCATTTGACACAAACTTTGTATCACTATAAAATAAGAGGGGTTTCTACAACAGGAGTTCTTGACGTAGATGAAGTCACAGCCTTGGACAGTATAGCCATGTATATGTGCAATAATGTAACAGGGTGACTTAGTGACTAGAAAGTCACCTGTGAGTCAGGAAGACCTGGGATGAAATTCTAATTCTGATATATACCGATTAGGTGAGCCTGGGCAAGTTGTTCTACTTTCCACCTTCCTATTTCAGACCTACTGTCAATCTGAATTTGTAAAGGTTTCCTTTCCAGGAATTCCTTTTACCAAAGAAATCACAGAAATTTCAGTTTGACTCCTATTATCAGTCTATCGATTTATTCATCCATTTATCCTTTCCCTATTTATTCAATATATGTTTATATATAGGTGCTAGTGGCAAATTGATAGAGCACTGGGTTTTGGAATCAGGAAGACATATCTTCTAAACTCAAATATGGCCTCAGACCCTTATCATCTAGGAGATTCAGGGGAAGTCACTTAATTCTGTTTGCCCAAATTTCTTTATCTTTAAAATGACATGTAGAAGAAAATGGCAAACCATTCCAGTATCTTTGCCAAGAAAACCTCAAATGGGCTTAGATGGAAACTAAAAGACAACATATATACAAACACATAAAAACATGTATGTACATATGTAATATGTTTATTTTATATATATACCTAAGTGACCATATATTACATATATATTTTCACATATCAGGAGTTTTTAACCCAGGGTCCATGAATTTGTTCTTTAATTTTGATAATTGATAAATTGTTTTGATGATTTTAATAATAATTGATTTCCTCTGTAAGTCTATGTATTGTATTTTATGCATTAAAAAAAGCTTTATTCTGAGAAAGAATCTATAAGTTACACCTAAATGCCAAAGCAGACCAAGACACACAAAAAGGTTAAGAAGCCTTGACATACATACACACATGTATAAATATATATTTAACAGTCTTATATATGTGGATATATAAATGCATGTATATATAATATTAACATCTTACCCAGATGAAATTTTCCCCAAACCAAACACAAAATAACTGAATAGATTTTTTGATGCTTGAACTATTCATAAATTGATTTCTAACTACATACTTCTTTCCAAATGAGAAGTCTTTTACATTTTCTGTTGAAACACTGAAGGGCCAGGTTTCTATAGTTACACAGCTGAGCCACAGAATATATTTACTTCACTTTAGTGCACAATATCTGCTTGGATACAGTGGGACCAAATCTTTCAAAGGCAATCATTGAAATTAAAGCTTAAGAACTGTCATAATTTTGTACTTGCAAACCAAATGCTATGATAGGAAAGGGAGAAAACAAAGACAAGTCACCAGAATCTGTCAAATGGAAATTAGGCTCCAAGCTTTCTCTCCTTTCAGCTTTAACCCAGGTGTGACTATTGATCAAATCTGCTTCTCTCCCATCTTCCGAAATCACCAATTATTGCATTAACATTATTCTGGGACCTTTTCATAAACCATCCTTCCTAAGGAAGAGGGATAAATACAGCTTCATTATGTCCTAATAAAATGATTCTCTCACTTACAGAGGACACTGATGCTTTTAATCACACAGCACCAAGGTATATAATCCAACAAACATCCAGTGAGTGTTGTGAAAACCCTGGACTTGGAGTAAGAAGCCTCAGTTTTATCATCTGCAAAATGGAACTTACAATACTCACAGTATCTAATTTATGGGTATTTTGAGTTGGGGAGAAAGTACTTCCAAATAATAAGTCAATGTGAGCTTTTAATAAGGATGTGCAAATAAGGACAAACACTTACTATGTACAAGATAATTGTCCTAAGTGCTTTTCAAATGTTATTTCATTTGATACTCACAACAACCTTGGAAGAGAGGAGTTATTATGACTACTATTTTAAATTTTAAACAACTGAGGCAGAGGTTATAACTTGCCCAGAGTCAGAATTAGGAAGTATCCAAAGCTAGATTTGAACTCAGGACTTCCTGACTTCAGGCCCAGAACTGTTCATTGTACCATCTAGATGTCTCTAGATAAAATGCATGGTAATGTGCTAAATCTTGGGTTTTTGTTGCTGTTTGTTTATGTGTTTTTTCATTTTGTTTTGGTTAGGAACTGTGATTTCATCATGTGGTAAATTCCTCATTGTGGATCATGGGTTCAAACCTAAGCTCTGTTTTAATTTGGACAAATTACTTCTCTGGGCCTTTTTCCTTATATGTAAAATGATGGGGTTGGGATATATATTCTTGAAGGACCTTTCTAGCACAATACCTGGCCCATAGATTCTTAAAAATGCTTGTTGATTGATTCTAGCCAGAAGAGGTTACAATGGTTAAACTTACTCATGCAAATCACACAATTGCATAGTTGTCTCAAAAATGAATTAAAGTAGAAAGTAATAAATTGAATATAATATTATGGAAATTCTTTCTACACATTCTTGTAGAATTGACCAATGCTTTATACATATGTAACTTACAGACATTTAATTCTAGTTATATGTTCTTATTTACAAGATTAATGTGTCAAATTTTATGTTTTCCTAATAAATGTTTCCCATTAAATTCATTCCAATAGTCATTTAACCACCCTTCTCTCCCAGTTTTCACATTCTCAATAGGGCTGTACAACTTTAGGCAGATACAAAATAAACTAATATGTAAACATCTCATAAAATAATAACTGTATTAGGAAGAACAAAGGATTTGGAGTCTGAAGATCTATGTTTGATTTCTGGTTCTGCCACATAGCATGTTTGTGATGTTGGGACAAACCACTTACTTAACTTCCATAAGATCTCAGTTTCCTCATTTATTAAAATGAAATTGTTGGACTAGAGGAGTTGTGATTATTGGTCCCCTCCAACTTTAAATCCCACTGTCCTGTATGTTTGGCTATCTACATTATATATATGGTTGAAATCTATATGACTTTAAAATATTTTAACTATCTTTTTAAAATCCCAATATATGGTCAAATAAAAGTAAGCTATCAGTTATGAAGATTAGGAATAAATAGGCTGAAGATCTTGTTAATACCTCAAGTTTTGGCACTGCACTGAAGGTTAACAATGACATCAATGATCTTGAGTGAGCCCATATAAGGCAATAAAAATTCATGAAAAATATTAAGCTAAGGTTATTTTCTTAATTTTAAAAATCTAAAAGATTTTGGCAATTCTTGGTTGAGCTTTAAATAAACCAAGACCAATTTGTGGTTTAAAGAGGTTATCAAATTAGCAGATCTTGAAGGTGAGAATGGGGAGGGAAAATTGCTCCATTTTTTCAGGCAACTTTCAATTCAAAAAAGACTAATAATACCGATTTGCCAAGTGTTTGATCCATCTACAATGTGGCTTTGATAAAGGTAAAGCAATTAGCAGTTGATTTAAACCAAAAAGTATGATAAATTCATTTCTGCATTAAAATTCAAATTGGCCTTATATAACTCCTCCTAAACCAGCAGTTTCTACTGCTCTATTTTAACAAGATTATTAAAGGCCTTTCTTTGGAAATTGCCCAAGGTCATTAGGACTTAAGACCCATCATTTTCCCTCCTGAATCAGGACTGCTTTTTCACCTGTGTGATCACCTATGTCTGGGAATTCAATGAAAGAGTATAAGGAAAATAATTACCTGTGAAGCATAAAGAGATGGCAAAGACAGTTCTTTCCTTTGACTTTGAGTTTAAAAGTGGCAGACTATAAAATCGGATACAGGATTTAGAAAAAACTTGGGTTTAGGCAGATATGAACCTGAATCGACTTACTAGCTTGTTGACTGTGGGTAAGTTATTGAATCTCACTCTGCTTTAGTTATCTCATCTGAGAAATGGGAATATCACCTACTTCCCAGAGTTGCTCTGAGGATCAAATGATATAACAAATGTAAAGTGCTACTTATTTTGATGTAGTTATTGTTACATTTAGTGATGATGAATTGCTACTACTAGCTTCAGCAAGACAACATCACAGATAGAAGAAACACAAAGTTATCTGTGTTAGTTGGAGCTATATTTATGCAACACTAGCATGAGGAAGTGTCCATGAAGATCGAGGCAGAGATATCTAATCCTATGGGGTTGTGGTGAGTGATCCATGTAATGGAATGCTGGTCTCCAACAACATGTGATGAAGAACAGAAACTTGTGGGTTCCTAATCTAAAATGGAAGGGAGGATTGGCAAAATCTCTTGATAGTACCATGAAAAAATCAATCAATCAGCAAGCATTTATTGAGTGTTTAACATATTCTGGGCGTTGTGTTGTGCTCATTATAAAATGCAAAAGCAAAACGATTCCTGAAAAAATGAGCAGTTTTGATTATTAACAGTCTAGATGTATTGGAAGCCCTGTCACAAAACACTGGGAAAAATGTCATTTAGCAAAAATGATGTAGGAGAGCTAAATCACTAAAAAATAGATTATGTCCCTCTAAATGTTTCCAATTTGGTTTTATCTTTCACACAAAGACTGGACCACAAGAAGCTGATTTGGAGGCCAAAAACTGCTATGAGATGAGCCAGTGGCCCAATTATTTGGACAGAGATGGAAATAGTATGCATGGAAATAACAATTCCTATGTTCAACTCAGTTTACCAAACATTGTTCATGAGTCTTCCATGTGCTATGAATTGAGTTTACATAGATACATGACTGAAGTCCTCTTCTGAAAAAAAAAACCCACCCTGCAATATAAAATATATATATATATATACATATATATGTACTTATAATATAAAAGTGATATATATAATATAGTATATTTATTATGTGTATATAGAAATAGATCTATATGTAGATATAGATATCTACAAAAAAGGTGTAATGATTAATGCAAGAAAAAAGTCCAAGGGAAGTTGATTAGGGAGAGATTACTTTCATATGTGTGTAATTATGGGTCATAAAAAGTCTCAAAAAAGGAGAAAGCATTTAAGCTGGTCTTTGAAAAGACATTTGAAAGAAATAAATGAAGGAAATTTGATTCCAGGCATGTCATCATCAAAAGCAAAGAGATGACAGAAAGCAGGGCAAGAATGAGGACAGAGAGTGGGCCAGTTTGGAGTATGTATAAAAAAAATAGAGAAAGAAAAGAGATGATGGTGGAAATATTTATTGGAACCAGATTGTGCAAAATCCATGAGTCTTTTGTAAACTATTGTTGTTCTTACTCTTTGTGTAACCCTGTTTGGAGTTTTCTTGACAAGGATACTGAAGTGATTTTCAATTTCCATCTCCAGCTCATTTTACAGATGAGGAAACTAAGACAAATTAAGTTAAATGACTTGTCTAGGGCCACACAACTAGGAAGTGTCTGAGGCCAGATTTGAACTCAGCAAGATGAATCTTCTTTACTCCATTTACTGCAACTAAGTAGCTGCTCTACTAATGCTATATCAGAACTAATAGGATAGCCCACATTGGGATCATTACAGAAAATTAAATATATTGGCCTCTCTCTCTCTGTAAATAATCTCGCCATGTTCTCTTTCCTGTAGTTATGACCTTTATCACTCAGTCTATCAATCAACAAGTATTTATTTAGAGCTTACCATATGCCAGGTACTGTGCTAGGTGCTGTGGATACAATTGAAAAGAATAAAACAATTGCTTTTTGTCAGGAGTTCACATTCTAATGGAGGGTATCTTGTTGTTGAAAAAATAGTCAAGGGGGTTTTAGGTATGATGAAGAACTTTTTGATAAAGATTTTAATTCAAAAAAATATTCCAATATAATAAAATGAGCCGGGGAAGGTTCATTGCAGCAACTTCCAAGGATGGCTCCAATGTATCAGAGAGTATTAGAAGCCACTAGTGTGGAAGGCAGATAGGCAGCTGCTGAAAATGATAAAACTAAGAGAGTTATGACACAGCTGAAGATGTCTTCAAGACTTATTTCCCCGAGGGTAAAACAAGAATCAAAGGGTATAAATTGCTGAAAGGGGGGCTCAATATAAAATATAGATTTAGAGCTAGAAGAGACTTTAAAGATCACCAAATCCAATCCTTTCATTTTACAAAGAATAAAGAGGAAAAACTTGTTTACAAGAAGACCTCTCTCTAAGTGAAACATGTAGCTTCAGGAAGCTATGGGTTCCCCATCATTGGAAATCTTTAAGCTATGATGAGAACTTTCTTATTATATAATGACCATTTATTATGGTCTATTAATGAAAAAGGAACCACAGAAGATTTTTAAATAGAGCACTATAGCACTATAAGTTCATTGATTGCAGGGTCTTGGTTGTCTTGTTTGTTTGTTTGTTTAATACCTCTCTTTGTATACCCAGTGCCTGACATATAAGTGCTTAATAAATGCTTCTTGACTGCTTATATTTTATATATTCTTTGGATTATGATGTTAGTAGATATTATAGAGGACACATTAAAGAAACTTTATAATATATATCATATATTATATATTATATATTTTTTATAATATATAAACTTTTATAATATATAAACTTATAATAGAGTCGAGATTAGGGTCATTGGAATGGGAGTGGGAAAGGTTGTATGGTGGGGGAAGAGCAGAATGGATGCCAGAACTTTTGTGGAGGTAGAGAATCAGTAAGACTCGACCACTGCTCATATATGGTGAGAGAAAGACAAAATAGTGAATGAAATGTTGAACAAAATGGCTTAGAGAATAGTGGAGCCATATCATGGTGAATGATTAGGGAGGAGTCAAATATGAATAAGAAAAGAGCACCCATTTCTTAAGTGCTTTAAATTTCCTAACAACAACCCAAAGAAGGAGAAGTGCAAGTATATAGCTGTTTCAAAGACCAAAAAAACCCAAAACTGTCTGTAAGAAGCACAGGGATTTGCCCCAAGTCACATAAATAGGGAATTAGTTGCCCAAGTTGAGCTAGGAGTTGAATCTGTGTCTTCTGTATCTCGGTCCAATATTCTTTCCCTTAAATGTTGAAATAACCAACTCTTAAAGGAACTCAAACAACTAATATTTGGAGACTAACTTCAGTAAAAGTTTAAAAAAAAGGATCACGCAACATTTAGCACAACATAATTAAATCTAGTCATTTTACAAGACCAGCCATTGGCAAGATTTTAATGGGATGAACAATGAAGGGAAAGTACATAAATCTTCTAAAACTAGTATTTATATACCTTTTTTAAATACTGAATTATACCAGTCACCTGTCCTGACCTGTCCACAACTAAACCCTAAACAACTACCTACCACTTACTTTTTTCATTCCCCAGGACAGAAAGCTCAAGCTGTAGGGGAAAAGAACCAAATTAGGATGTGGAACGGTGAAAATAAAGCTAGGTTCAGTAGAGATGCATGTTCTTTTTGACAATTCAAACAGTATGATCATTTAAAACTACTTCTAGGCCCTAAAGGATGCCTCAGATGAGCAAGCCTGTAGTTGTTCAACCTTGAAAAATATTTGTAGAAGACATTTCATGTGTATTTTTTACTCTCAACTTGTCCTTTAGCTAAGGTGAGAAGAAAAAAAGAAAAATTACTATGTCCATAAATTCATGTGTACTTAAAAATATCTTAACAACCTGACATTGCTTTAAATAAATATTTATTTTAAAAAATAAGAAATAATTTGAAGAGATGATAGAATTTTTAAACCAATAGATATGACAGCATAGTCCTCAACTCTGCTTATTGAAATTTTATTTATCTTGCCAAGCCCAAATGTTAATTTCTTCAATTTTTTTTAACTTAACTGAAGTTAAGGAAGTTAAGTTAAAAGAAAAAAAATTTAAAACCTCTCCTACAACATTTTTTTTTATTACCTCTCTTATGTAGTTTCATTGTTTTATTTTTATCTTATAGCTATTTTGGTACTGTCTTAACCACAGCTAGACTGGAAGATCCTTTGAGGAGTCATAGATCTACTGATGTGTAGAAGAAATGCGGATGAGCAAGACAAGATGGTGGAAAGGAAATTCAGAATCAATCCTGGGTTTACAACCAAGCTTTGCTGCTTACTATTAAATGATCTTCAGCAAGTTACTTAACCTCTCTGGGTCTTAGTTTCCTCATATTTCCCTATATATGTTCATGCTCTATCCCTTATTAGAATGTAAGCTTCTTAAGGCCAGAAACAGTTTGATTTTTATCTTTTGACCACAGTGCTTAGTAGACTATCTGGAATATTATAGGCATCTATTAAGGGTTAATTAATTAATTTGTAAAGTGAGGGTGGTGGTTTAGATATTCTTTAAGGTTTCTTTTTATTTTTCAATTTATGACCATGGTGTCATGGGAGAAAAAATCCTGTCCTTGTAAGTAGCAAAAATTTGGGTGTGGACTACAACATAACATTTTCACTCTTTCTGTTGTTGTATGCTTGCATTTTGTTTTCTTTCTCAGGTTTTTTTTTTTTCCTTCTTGATCCGATTTTTCTTGTGCAGCAAGATAACTGTATAAATATGTATACATATATTGGATTTAACATATATTTTAACATATTTAACATGTATTGGACTACCTGCCATCTAGAAGAGGGGGTGGGGGGGAAAGAGGGGAAAATTTGGAACAGAAGGTTTTGCAAGGACCAGTTTTGAAAAATTACCTATGTATATTGTAACACATGTAAAATGTATGGGATTGCCTGTCATCAGGGGGAGGGAGTAGAGGGAGGGGGGGATAATTTGGAAAAATGAATACAAGGGATAATATTATAAAAAAATTACTCATGCATATATACCGTGGGAAAAAAATTCCAAATAAAAAAAATTAAAAAAAAGAAAAATTACCTATGCATATGTTTTGTAAATAAAAAGCTTTAATAAATTAAAAAAAATTGAGTTCTAATCATCCCTCAGGCCCTCCCCAAACTGTGTGGCAACTTCTCTGTCACCTTATCTCATTGTGATTTCAAATTTTAAAGTTGTTGGGAAGAAAGTGCTCTGCAGATTTTAAAGCAGCATATAATATATGTTTAATAATATCTTTCTATCCATGGTAACAGTACAGGGCCTAATGCTCATTCCAAACATTCATATGGACTATTTGTGACTGACATGTAGTTAGATTCTTCTGAGTTTATGTTACTCTAATCAGTCTTGGTTAGATAATTTTTACCTTGACCCAAAAATAGTGATGTCATTTTGGTCCTCTGTGAGAGTGAAGGACACTAACCAACCATTCTTAAAAATGTTTATAGGATTGAACTAAATTGAATTGAGCTGATCCTATTGCAATGAAGAGCTAGATCCCCAAAACAGATTTAGTCTGAGAAAGCCCAGCGTACTTCCATTATTTTGTTTGGAATAATTAGTTCATTTTTAGCAAAAATTCTCTCTCCTTAGAACCTTGGCCAAAATGCTAAAACAAGAAATAGGACTGAAAAAATATGAGAAATATATTCTGACAACTGGAGCCTCTAGAGATTTGGATATGGCCATGACTTAATAGGCCCAACTGTTTCCCTCTGCTTTCTTTTCTACTTCCCATCTGCTCCTTTGGGCTCAGTTCAGATATATAGTGAGGATGGGGTGGGTGTGGGTTTCTGGCATGGGACATCATTTTGCTAACAGTCTCTACTTCTCCCTGCTCTATTGGATTACTTGAGAAGTAAGGTTTCATTGTTGTGCTAATATTATTCATTATGGATATTGCCAGTTGTGCATTAAGTAACATGTGTCCTTCCCAAGAAGACATGGATCATGGTACTGGCTATGTCAGGTAAAAGGACTATTGATAATAAGGGTTAGGAAAGGAAAAGTACAGGGAGAGAAGTTGTATCTGGAGTCAGAGAATCTGAGTTTTCAGTAGTACCTGTGTGACTTTGGGTAGGTCATTCAACATCTCTGTGCCTCAATTTCTTAATCTGTAACTTCTAGATGTTCTCTAAGTCCCCTTCAACTTTAAATGTATGATCCCACAAAGCAATGGTGTCATTATAGAGATTTATCCTTTACTGGGATCATCATATCCTAAAGACAGAATTAAATGATGGTCTCCCATTTGTAAATAAGATAATAACCCAGGAAGAAGGCATCCATGGAAAAATCTAATGACAAATACTTTTCAAATCCCATTTAATCAATAAAACTTGAGGACTAGAAACTTAGCCAGATTCCCAGGAGAAAATTGGACCATAATTCTTTTTCAACTATAAATTCTGGCTTTTTCTGGTCTACTGCACCCATCATAAAACAGAAATAGATACTGAAATTTGATTTACAATTCCAAATTCATTTTCCCTGATCCTGCTTTACTGTGGCTGCTAGAAGTGGTTCTTATCCAAGAAGTCAGAGAAATGGCAAATCAGACAGCTGGACAATGATCAGCGTAGGCAGTTGGAAAATGATTTCACTCAGAAAATTGCTGTGAACTCTTTAGAGGAAAGAGGCTCTGTGAGTGCAAAGTGTTATTCGTGGTATTGCTCGTTTGAGGGTGATTGCTCCCCAAAGAATATGCTGGGATGAAGGATAAAGCCCTATGGCTCAGAGACCTTGTCCAAATACTTCACAGAATTAAAGCATCTTAAAATTGGAAGGAGCTTAGAGATCATCTTATTCAATTCACATCTGAACAAGAACCTCTCTACAATATATGTGATGAGTGGTTATTTGGTATTTACTTGGAAATCTCCTCTGAGGGAAAATCTACTATCTCCCCAGAAAGCCCATTCTACTTTTGGAGAGCTTTATTGGAGAGATTCTTAGGAAGTCTTTCCCCATATGAATCTTAAATCTGCCTTTCTATAAATTCTAGTTCTTCCCTCTAGGATCAAGAAGAACAGGTACAATCTTGCTTTCACGCAATGGTCCTTCAAATATATGAAGAAAGCTACCAAGTCCTTCTGAAATATTCTCCCCTCCAAGATAAGTGTTTCTAGTTCCTTTATGCAATTTGCAAGTAGCAGGAACTCAATGCCTGATCACCTTCCTATAATTTAATGCCTGAAAATAAACACAATATGCCAGCTGGACCACATTAGGGCAGAATACTCTTCCCTGGTTTTAGATACTATATCTTTCTTCTTGTGAAGATTACGTTAGCTGTTTTAGGACATTATTCACTCATTTGGAACATGCAGCACACTAAAATTTTTCAAATAAGCTGCTATCAAGCCATGTGTCTGTCATCTTGTATTTGTGAAATTAACAGTTTTTAAACACCAGTTCATGTACATATGAACATATACTGAAGGGAGTTCTATTATCATATCATAAAGTTATTTTATCTTTATTTTATGCTTTACCCTTACATAAAATTTTCCATACAATATGTTACGAGGTTAATTCCCAACACTGACTTATGTATCATTATAACAAGCTTTATGAGGTTGGGCAAAATTTTTTTGTTACTATTTATTTCACAGATGGAGAAAAATCATGGAGAAATTAAAACTAAACTCAGAGTTATATTCTCATATCTCGAGTTCATGTCTTGAGCTCTCACAGGGTTCAAAGTTGGAAGAGACTTTGGGGGGCATCTATTGTAACCGCTTTTATAAATGAAGATAGTTTCTGAGAGTGTAAGAGACTTGCCAAATAATACATGATAACAGAGTCAGGACATAAATCCATGCCCTTGACACTCTTATTCCATACTTCCTTAACACAAAACCAAGGGAAAAACTTCTAGAATGATTTTCCCCATTGTATTATGTACTTGTGGGCCAAAAGGACTCAACTGAACAATTCTACTAATATATATTAAATGCCTGTTATATGGCATGACACTGCTAGGTGCTGGGATTTAAAAAAAAAACAAACAAGCAAATTTGTTCTTCAAGGAAGTCACATTCTAAAGTGTTACAACCCCAGTTGTCTTTAGTTCTAAGCCTGTAGATATGTGAGATCTGAGTTAAATCTTTCTCTCCTCACTGTTCTTTATGGCAAAAAGTTTATTTTTGTTTTTAGTGGGTTAGGCTATGGTACTGTATTTTTCCATCCTAGCATTTTTGACTGATTTTTGGAATGCTTGGTAGGGGGAAAAGTGACAAGACACATGGTGTAATGAAATGAGGAGCATGGTTTCACTTCCTGGAATGCTCTTCCTCATGCTCTTAGAGACTAACTCCCAAAAGGTAGGAGAAAAATCCAAGTGTCTGATATTCAAAGATCCCCCAAAATTAGGATCAATACTCCATTCACCCTTCCTTCTTTCTCCCTCTCTCCATTACTTCCTCCGTCTTTCCTTCCCTTCTTCCTTCTCTCCCTCCTCCATCCTTCCTTTCTTTCTTCCCTCCTCCCTCCCTTTTTCCTTCTTTTCTCTGTCCCTCCATCTCTCTTTCCCTCCTTCTCTCTTTCCTTTTTCTTTCCTTTCTCCCTCCCTCCTTTTCCTCCTCTCTTCCTCCCTCCCTCCCTCAGATCACAATCCTTATTAATGGCTGAGTCAAGGCTAGAACATTTCCAATCTTTTAACTCAGTACTCATTCTACATTATCATGTATTGTTTCTTTTTTATTTTCTTTCTTTCTCTTTCTGTTTCTCTGTTTCTCCCTCCCTCCCTCCCTTCCTCCCTTCCTCCCTTCCTCCCTTCCTCCCTTCCTTCCTTCCTTCCTTCCTTCTTTCCTTCTTTCCTCCCTCCCTTCTTTCCTCCCTCCCTTCCTTTTATTTCTTTTCTTTCTTTTTTTCCCCTGAGGCAATTGGGATTAAGTGACTTGCCCAGAGTCACATAGTTAGGAAGTGTTAAGTATCTGAGATCTGATTTGAATTCATGTCCTCCTGTCTTCAAGACTAGGCCACCTAGCTGTCCCTCATGTATTGTTTCTAAAGAAAACAAAACAAGGCAAACAAATCTCTCTTCTCATTCTAACCCTGTTCATTTGATTAAAATAAAGGTGACAAGAAGAAGTCCAGATGCCATGGCCCAGTCTTCTCTGAGTGAGTTTGAAGTCTAAACTCCTCAAATCTGGGTTTATTTTAGTTAAATGCTGATGGGACCTTCCATATAGCAAGCAGTCCTAAACTCCCTGGTTACATGAATAATCTGTTTAAAGGCATTTCAGAAATCATGGTGTTATGGATGGGGAAATAGCCTGGTAGCTTTCTGAAAATATATCAGCTTTGTAGAATAAGCTTATTAATTTAAACAACATCACTCCTGAATTTCATTTTTTTTTTAGTTTTCTAGGGCATAGTCCAACAATTTCTGGTCCTTGCACAATGTAAGGATACTAAGAAAGACATTTCTTGGGAAGAAAGTTTCTTTCCTATGAATATAATTTCCAAGAACATAAAAGTATTTCATCTGGCTGTCACAAGGAGAGGACTTGTAACTTTTGTAGTGTCTTGGACCCCTTTGTTATTCTAGTAAACTATCTGGATCCCCTTTTCAAATTCATGTTTTTGTTAAATGCATAAAATACATAGGATGACAAATAGTTACTGATTATTTTTAAAAAGTTCACAGAGCCTAGATGAATAATTCTTACTCTAGGTGTTTTTCCTGACTTCTCAAATTCTTGGTCAAGCATAATACTAAGGGAAAAATAGCTTCACCCTGTTAAGAACTCTGGCTGTGTCTCCATAATACCAGAGATGAAA
Source organism: Sminthopsis crassicaudata (assembly GCF_048593235.1). Lineage (NCBI taxonomy): Eukaryota > Metazoa > Chordata > Mammalia > Dasyuromorphia > Dasyuridae > Sminthopsis > Sminthopsis crassicaudata. The sequence goes on from NC_133619.1 coordinate 553,595,309, forward strand.
ATGAAAATGAAAGGGAAACTAATTTCCAAAAGACTGGTATTTTTGCAAAACCAGCTTTGATTGACATCTTCTAGAGAAAACATCTGGGTTTCTGGTAGAATTTTAAGTTTTCTTCATCAGTATTTAGTAACATCATATACATACATAAAACCTCATTCTCTTAAGTAAACAACATTCCATCTTTTATCTCTGTGTCTGGAATATACTCCCTCCTCACCTCCTTAAAATCTCTATCTTCCTTCAAAGTTTAGCTCAAGTACCATTCCTACAAGGCACCTTCCTGTATGCATCAAGTAACTAATGATTCTCCTTCCAAAATAACCTATTTTGTACTTATTTATATGTGTTTAGATTATCTACCCTGATAGAATATAATTAATCTGTTTGAGAGCAGGAGTGGTTCATTTTTGGGTTCTGTCTAGCACAATGCCTGGCATAAAGTAGGTGCTTAATAAATGCATGTTAATTTATTGATTTACTAGCATGGACTACTGTGACCTTAAGTCTTCTGAAACCCAGCTTCTCAAATTGTATAGTTTGCTAACACACATGGAAGTCTCATAACTGAATGTGGGGGTTGCAAAATCATGATTTATTGGTAAATGTTTGGTCTATCTATTTTATATACCTATGTACCCAGAGTCACATAAAAATTTCTCAGGCAAAAAGGGGTTTGCAAGTGGAAAAAGCTTAAGAAGTTCTAATCTAAAAGATTGCCTGGTATACTTGCTATGTCACTGATGAGTTTTTCAGGGTCCTTAGAAAATCAGTACCCTGTATATACTGACAAGTTTGTTCTGAAATACATGCATTGGAGTAAATTAAACTCCTCTAAAAGGCAGACAGCAAGATAGTCTGAAAAGATTGTTTGTTTATCGTTTGGTGTCTTGTCAGAATGTGAGCTCATAGTCACAAATTTTCATTAAAACCATAATATATGTAGAAAAGGAAAATTGCTGTCACCTGTCTGGGCTAGCAATTTCCTCTTGGATGAATTCTCAGATTAAATTGGTTTATTTTAGAAATTCATATTCTCTTTCTCTCTCTGTCTGTCTCTGTCTCTGTCTCTTTCTTCCTCTCTGTGTTCTTTCTCTCTTGGTATCCATTTTTTCTTCCTCTCTCTGTTACTTTTTTCTTTATTTCTTTTTCTTTTTCTTTCTCCATTTCTTCTCCTCTCACCTCTGTCTTATGGTTTCTATCTCTGTCCATCTCTGTGTCCCCCTGTCTTCCTAGATGTCTGGCTTGTCTGTCTTTGTCTCTGTTTTTGTGTCTCTGAGTCTCTCTTGATATTTCTTTATTTTTCTCTTTTATCCATTCCATAAATTCTAAAAGTCACATGCTATGAAATCAGAAGAACAATCCTTACCTCCTTTTGCTGGGGATGACACCCATCTCCTCACTGTCTCCCTCCAGAGTTACTCTTCGTGCTTGCCACCACTCATCATCAGAAGCATTGATAACATGAAGAATGTCACCGTATTTAAAGCTCAGTCCTTGACTTGGGAGTCCACTATCTTTGCTCTTGTCATAATCAAACATGGCTCTGGAGAGGAAAAGAAAGAAAATGTTTAAAAGACTTGTAATAATTATGGCTAGAAAGCATTATGTAAACATAGTTTCACTTGATCCTCAAAATACTCCTAACAAGGTACTTATAGTAAATACAATTATTCTACTTTATGGATAAGTTAGCCAATATTAAGAATTGGAAGTAGCAGCCCAAGTCATACCACCAGTGTCAGTTCTTAGGCTTGAGAGTGGATCTTTTGAGCCAAAACCCAGTGTTCCTCTTACTGATATTATTCACTTATTTCAGTCATACTTGAATCTTCATGATTTCATTTGGAGTTTTCTTAGCAAAGATAGTGGAGTGGTTTGCTACTTCCTTCTCCAGTTCATTTGACAGATAAAGAAACTGAGGCAAATAGACTTGTCCAGGGTCACCCAGCTAGTGAGTGTCTGAGGCTAGATTTGAACTTAGGATGGGTCTTCCTGAATCCAGGCCTGGCACTCTAACCACTTTACACCAATTCATCTGATTAGTAGATATTTAACAATATAAATAAATAATATAATATCACTATTATTCATACTCTGTGCCTCCATTCTAACTCTCTCCTCTCTGATATGGCTCCTACTTATGGAACACTCTTCTTGGTGGAATATAATTAGAGGAGAATGGTTAAAGTGGAGGAAGACTTTATAATTATTTAGAACCTATTTTGGATTGCTTAATGCTTCAAAAGGAAAAGGGAGGACAGGGAGGTTAGGATAGTATTTGGAATTCAAAACTTTAAAAAACAACAAATGTTAGAAATTACATGTAATTGGGGAGGAAAAATAACATTTTTTTGTAACGAGTATAAGAACATAGGAGATAATACACAGTGCTGCCCAAAGAAAATCCCTATGAAAAAATGGCTAGAATTAGAATGGTTTGCATTTACTGTGCTTTCTGGATGCCATATTCTTTTGCTGCATTTTATCTAACTCAGAACATAAGGCCACAAAATCAGAAAGAGTCTTGGAGATCATCTGGGCAAATTACCTTATTTTATACGTGAAAAAATTGGATTTGAATCCCAGGAGTGCTATTTATGGTAGATCACTTATATTTTATGAATCAATTATAGTACCTGTAAAATCAAGGGATTTGGCATAATCATAAATTCTTAACCTAGCAAATATGAAGTAGGTTTATTTTTTGATAACTATATTTTCAATATAATTGGTTTCCTTTGAAATCTGATTTATGTTTTTATACATTTCAAAATAAGATTCTAAGAAGCAGTTCACAAGATTGTCAAAGAGTTCATAACATCATAAAAAAGGTGAAGAATTCTGGGCTGGATAATCTGTAAGGTTCTTTTCTAAATATTATTATTTTAAAAATCCGAAGCCCAGAGAAGAAAAGGAACTATGATCCTATGAAATACAGAACATTAACTTTTATCACTGGAAAGAACATCAGAACCTAGCCAAATCAACCATTAGATAAAATACAAATTATCTTTACAGTATTTCAGAGGAGTGGTCATCAGGCCTCAATTGATCGGGACCTTAATATCTAAAAAGGCACTCTAATTTTGGCTAGCTTGAATTATTAGAAAGTTTCTTCCTGTATTCATCACAAATCTACTTACTTGAATGTTTTACCCATTGGTTCACATTCTGCTCTTTGGAGCCAAGCAGAAAAAAATCCCCTTTTCATGTGATTCTAATTTAATTCCTTGAGGGTAAGATTTGAGGCATTTGTAATCCTTCTAAGCAAAGCATAAAACCATGATCATAGCAGTCAATAAATATTTTTCAATTAATTAAAATCATAATCTTTAAAATACTTCAAAACAACGATGATGTTACTTCCAAGTCTTCTCTTCTGGAGGCTAAATATTCCTAATTCTTTTGACTGAACTTCATGGCAAGGCTGTAAGTCTTCCTTTCTATTCTGATTGTCCTCATTTAGATGTGTTCAGGCTTGTCAATTTATTAGTTCATTCATTCAGGTCCATCATTAGTCCACCACATGCCCAAAGGGATGAACTTGTGTTTGCCATTTTTATGATGATAGAATAACTAGAACTCTGGAATCCACTAAGTTTCTGGCTTTCTAGTGGGCCATTTATGCTCTCCCAAAATCATATATACAAAAATAATCCCTGGCCTCTCTCTCAAGAGGAGCTTTCACTACTTTGTTCTAATTTGACTCATTCATTATTGCCAAACCTCTCTGCATGCGATTTCCCTGGATTTGTAGAATATATTTTACCCTGAAACACTGAGGACTAAGTAGTTTTTTAAATTAAATATCTGTCACAATTGTTGTCATGGTAACAAGAAAGAGCTGATGGCAGCTTCTTTACAGCTAAAAATAACTGTAGAAAAAATTAATATGCTTGGAACAAAATTCTTTCAGTCATACACTCTATCCAAGAATGAAAGGACATGATGGAAAGTACTGTTGCATCAATTAATCAACAAGTAATTATTAAATACCTACCATGTACCAAGGCCTGTGCTAAACACTCAAGACATGAAAAAAGGCCAAAAAAGTCCCTCCCTTAAAGGAGCTCACACTCTAATGAAAGAAGCAACATGAAAACAATTGTATTTATAAGATATAAGTAATCCCACAAGGAAGATATATAATATCAGAGTTAGAAGAAACTTTAAAAATTACTTGGCCCAACCCCATATTATTTAGTTATTGTTACATTTTTCACTAGGGGTTCTTTGGCAGATAAGACTTATAATTGTTGGAACTGGAAAAATGATATCATGTATTTATAAGATATAAGTAATCCCAGAAAGAATATATGGGAATATAAGAAGAAACTTTAAAAATCACTTGGCTCAATCCAAAAACTGAAAGTGAGGTGACAGCACTAATCCAAGGTCACATAGGAAATGATATCACCATACCATGGTTAATTTTATTTATTTATGGTTTCATTTTTCACCAGGGATTCTTTGGCAGATAAGAATTATAGTTGTTGGAATTAGAAGAATGATAAATTGTATTTCTCTTCCCTATTTGTTCATGTACTTATTAACTCTACATATTTTTGTATGCACACGCCACATGTAATGCAAAACCCAAAGAACAGAGGTGACGATTAACTAATGCTTTTATACTCATCCTTTCATTCAGTCTTCACAACTGTGCAATGAGCTAGAAGTCTTCATTTAAAAAATCAGACATCTGATTTCTTTAGAGAGCTCCCAGTGAACAACTTCTTCCTCTAATACCTGTTGGCACTTTTCTCTACAATTTGAAGTCTTTGCTGTAGCTTGTAAATGCAGTTACTTCCCTGCAGATTCATGCAACACAAAGATTCCAACCATCCAGTATTTTTCCACCTCAAAGAGAAGATGAACTTCTCTGGGATAAACAGATCAGAGATGATGGAATTTGAGAATATATCAAACATGAAGTCTTCCATGTTTATTTTGACAAAAATTCAGTACAAGACTCTAAGATTGTAAAATGACCCTCACTGCCTACACCCAATGTTGGGGCTAAATGCATTGTATTTAAGCTGGATTATTGGTAAAATAATTACATTTGCATATGTAAATGATACCATGAAGGGTCTGGAGTCAAGAGTTCAAATTCAGCCTAGGACATTTATTAATTGTGTGAACCTGGGCAAGTCACTTAAACTATCTGCCTTAGCTTTCTCATTTGCAAACTGGGAATAATAAATAGCATCTATCTCCCAGGATTGTTTTAAAGTAACATGACATAATATAGTAACGTGACATAATATTTGTGGAGTGCTTTGCAAACCTTAAAATGCTATATAAATGGTACTGTATCATATGATAGATATACTATGTTGTGATACATGAGTACAATAGATAAGAGTGACAGATCTGGAATCCTTTCTGAGCTCAAATCTGCCTACAGACATTTACTAGCTATATGATCCTGTACAAGTCACTTAACCCTGTCTACCTCAGTTTCCCTCATCTGTAAAATAAGCTGGAGAAGGAAATGATAAACTACTCCAGGATCTTTGCCAAGAAAGCTTCAAATGGGGTCATTAAGAGTCAGACACGACTGAAAACAACTAAACAAACACTATATTGTATTGTATTGTATTACATATCATATTATATTACATTATAATCATTATTACTATATTACCTCTTCCAACTTAATTAAAACCTTTCTGTTGATTCTATTCCATTGAAGGAGGAGGATTTAGCCCCAGATGCATATAACCTGGAATATTGAGAAGTTGAATTTCTGACTTGGGATCACACACACACAGCCAGTATTTGTCAAAGGAAGGACTTGAACCTATGAATAGAAGGCCAAATCTCTTAACTCCACAGTCTTTTAGCTTTATGTTCATTTTATCAATGTTAAGGTGGAAAGAAACTTTGATTTGGAGTTTGAGAATCTGGATATGACTTGGGATTTCCTCCTTGGGTTTCCTACTTGGGAAAGTAAAGGCTGATTTATTTGTTTGGGTCTCAGAATGTACGTGTACAAGATGAGAGGGTTCAGTTGGATGATCTCTAATAAGTCTCCTTACAATGCTAATTTCTTTGAATCACAGAAATATGTGATTTATCCAAAGCCACACAGTTAGGAAGAATACATCTGGGATAGTCCCAGATTTCTGATGAGACCAATGTTTTTTTCTCCCATGTTCCTCATTGGTTCCCAAGCCTAATATTTTGAAAATATCATACTGATATACTGAGTTCCTAATAAGAACAATTAAATAAATAAAATATTAATGTTACAAAAGTAGTATCAATATAGATATGGTAGAGCTGGATGATAACTGATAGGGAAGCTGAATTCAATATATAAAAGAAGGTGCTGGTGGTTGTTTTTTTTCAGATTTATTTCCTAAGGTGTTATGAGCTTATAAGAGAAAGTCAGGTGAGGAAAGAAAGTTACTAGATACTCCTTAAATTCCCTGATGTTATATAAGCTTTTGTTTTATATTTATCTTGTAACTCCCCATTGTCTAGCACAGTGCTGCATATTAGATAAACCCATCGAATTAAACTCATAAGTAATGGGGATGACTATGAAATTCCATATTTGGGTTGTTTTCATGTGATCTTAGACAAATCACTTTATTTTACAAGAAATCTAAATTGATTATGTATTTGGGAGATGGTTAATGGTAAGGAGAACTCTGGACTAGTGGCCAGAGTAGAGAGAGAAAGGTAGAAAGACAGTTATTGAGTTCCTGATCCTGCCTATGCTCTCTCAGAGTTATTCATCTCAGCCTCTTCTATCTTGTTTTCCTCTCCATTTTGCCCTATTGTCCCAATGTACCTTCTGTTACTGTCTACTGTTAACTGTCCTTCATATGTGACTTGTGTCTTCTCCTTGGTAACTACTTTAATATATTTTAGATTTAATTTTCTGCCTATCTCAAGAATAAAAGTCCCCTGAGGACAGATAATTTTCATTTTCATCTTTATATTCCCAGGATTTAGCATCACACTTATGACACAGTAGACAATAAATGCTAGCTGAATTGGATTATTAAAAGGGGGTTGTAATAATAATAATAGGAACATTAACTATTTATTTTCATTTCACACCTTAAGATCTGCTAAACACTTTATAAACATCATTTCATTTCCAGTATTCTAGAAGGTAAGCTGTTATAAATTATACAAATTTTCAGATAAGGACATCGGGTCTTAGGGAGGTTAAGGACATGCTCAGCTGTATTACAATGGATAGTGAGCACAGGGTTTGGCGTCAGGAAGATGATATTTATTAGCTGTGTGATAAAAGGCAAGTAATAAAAAAAAATCTTTTTTCAGCTTTTTCAAATGTGAACTGGCAATGGGAGGTAATTAGTCTCTACAGCTCAGGGTTGTTGTGAGTATCAAATGAAGCAATATTTGTAAATCTAGTGCTTAGCACAGTACCTGACACACAGTAGGCACTATATAAAAGTTATTTCCCTTCCTTCCTCTTTAATCCATGGCCATACAATGATTAAATATTGGAAGTAGCACACAAGCTGAATCTAGCTAGCTCTTCTTGGTTGTGTCTGGCTCTGATTCCTTGGACAGATGGTCTCTGAGGCCCCTTCAGTTGTTAAAATAGCTTCCCTTTCCTTATCTTCAGCGACTTCAGTCCTTATATAGAGTAATTAGCAGAACAAAAGACCCTTTTCCCAAGAAAGCATTTGCCTGATTTCTATTATAAACCCCTCCCTGCAGAAGCTACACTGATCAGACTCATTACCTTGAAGCAGCTAATTTATTTCAAAAGCCTCAGTTTTCCTTAGCATAATGATGGAATCTCATTTAGGGCTGCCCTAATCTAATTTTTAAAAAGCTTATAATCTGTTTTTAATTTTCTTTATGTGCACATTTATCACATCATCTTTTATAAAGTACCATTAACATGTTCTTCCCAAGGCATTTTCAAATGTGCCCATTTGTACAATATAATTTGAGATATACAGCATGTAATGAAACTGACAGGCAGCAGAGCAGGATGGATAGAAAATGGGTCTTGTAGTGAAGAAGGTCCAGGTTCATGTCCCGCTCTGATACATACTGACTATGTGACCCTGGACAAGGGTCTTGAACTGCTGGTGCACAGACAATTCTATAAGACTAGAGGGAGTTTCCTCACCATAGAGTTCTTTAAAATCACAGATTTTCTTTTTTATAATAATACAAATTATAATAATAGTATAATAGTTTAATGTTTACATAGTGAATAGCATACATGATTCCTTGATTCTCATAGTAACCATATGGGTTATACCCATATGTTATACCCATTTCACAGATGAAATAGACTCAGAGATGTTAAAGGATTTTCCTTTGGCCACAAGTCTCATCTGTGTCCAAGGCAAGATTTGAACACACACCTTTCTAACTTCAACTCTAACATTAGGCACTCTGATAAAAGGAATCTTTAATTTAAAAGCCAAGAAAGTCTCTTCTCTTTTCTCTGACATTTGAAGGAAAGACAGAAATAGGGAGTATGAAAGTCTAAATGCTGAAAAAAAATGGCAAAAAAAGCATCAGAATCCTATCGCAGCACTCTCCAACAAGAATACATAACAATTTACTCTAAGCAAGATTTTTGTTCTGATTAGAGCTGCCTTGAGAATGGTACTTGTCAGATAACCCTGGGATGAGCACAACAATTCTGAAACCAAAAATCATTACACAAATGTGAATGGTTATTACAAAAATAAAAATTGGTTAAGTTCTTCTCATGGATGTTATTTCATGGATTCTTAATTCAAAAGTATGAGTAGGCACTGGAATAGGTTACAGGTTCTGAGAACTGGAAAACTTAAAAGGTCATCTCATCCAATGCACACCTGAGAAGTAGACCTTATTTCACGGGGAAGTTGCTGCTCCTCTTGAGGCAGTCCTATTCCACTGTTGGAAGGCTCAAATTGCTAGGATATTTGGCCCAAATTACACAGGTATTATGTAGCAAAGTTGAAATTTGGACCCAGGTCTCCTGATTCTGATCACTACATCTAATGCTTCCTAACAGCCCAGGTTCTACTGATAATGAACAGCAATATGCAACTTTATTTTGTGCCTTCTGTAGGTTAGATAAGGCCTTGGTTTCCTTGACAACCAGAAGAGGTACCTCCACCCCCAACTCCTATCTCCACTGACACCTGGAGCCAGCACATCTGAAGTCCTACCTCACAGCTTCCTGGGCAGCAGGGGGGGGGAGGGGGAGAGAAAGAGAGAGAGAAAGAGAGAGAGAGAGAGAGAAAGAGAAAGAGAAAGAGAAAGAGAAAGAGAAAGAGAAAGAGAAAGAGAAAGAGAGAGAGAGAGAGACAGAGAGAGAGAGAGAGAGAGAGAGAGAGAGAGAGAGAGAGAGAGAGAGAGAGAGAGAGAGAGAGAGAGAAGGAAAGAGAAAGAGAGAGAGAGAAGGAAAGAGAAAGAGAGAGAGAGAGAAAAAAAAAAGAGAGAGAGAGAGAGAGAGAGAGAGAGAGAGAAAGAGAGAGAGAGAGAGAAGGTTTGAATTAAGACAGTGAAAGGCAATATTACTCTCTATCATTGCACCCAGGTGGACACAACTTAAATGAAGCTGTTTATCAAGGGCACAGCCCATGAGCTCTTCCGTGTTAGTTATTTTGTGTTGCTGTGGATATTTTTGCTAATCACATTTTCATACTGTTGCATATGTGGGATATGGGTTCTTACGGATACAGGATTTCTATCTGGAAGGAAGCTAGGGGATCACCTGTTTCCATCCATTCATTTTAGGTAGAAAATGTAAGCCCAAAGAGAGTCACACTGGTAATAATGATAATAGCTGTCATTTATATAGTGCTTTTATGCACATTATCTCACTTGTTCCTCACGACCTCTTTATTTCACAGAGGAGGAAATTGAGGTCCCTTCCCACTCACAGAAATTCCAGGATTCTATAATTAATTCATTTATCTTTCCTTGACATAAATGGAGAAAAATGGTCCTTTTTGAAAGCTGTCAAATGTTATTTTAGCAGACATCAGTTTGATGAGGCACTCCTCCCATACCCCAAGTCTTTGAACAGAATTGAAGTGGGGATGGAGGAAAACATCACAGAAGAGGTGACATGTGAGCATGTAAGTGAAAGAAGGGAACATGGGGCATTCTGTGCATTGGTGAGACAGGAAAACAATAGGACAGAAATGAGAGACAGATACCAAGCAACCTGTGTCAACCAAAACCCAGAGAATACAGGGAGTGCAATAAAACCAAAAATCATTGGATCATCACTTAAAGGTGATTTAATGAAACAACACAAACAATAAGAGCTGATACAGTGTTTTTCTTAATGTATTTAATTTTATCCCCTTACAAGCCTATGAGTTAGTCAAGTGTTATCAATCCCATGTCCCCATTATTATAGATTAGAAAATGAAACTCAAAAACTCAAGTGACCTGCCAAGAATCACTCTTTTAGTAAGTGGTAGGCCCAGTACTCTCCTCAACTCACTCTGTGATTCTGCAGTTCTATGATTTTGAGTTAGGTACCAGAGTTGATGTATTTAGACTTAGAGTTCCTGCATCTGAATTCTGACTTTGCTATTTATCATAGGTTGTAACCTTTGACAGGTCCTTCTGGATCTCAGTTTCACTGTTTGTAAGATGATGATGATAATTATAAATAATAGCTCACATTCATAAAGTATTTTAAAATTTGCAAAAACACTTTACCTATATTATCTCTACATTATCTATACTTAATTCTCACAACTCTATAAGGCAAGTGCTATTATGACTATTTAACAGATGAAGAAACTGAGATTGAGAGAGATTAAAGGTCACAGTTTAGGTCAAAGAGTCACACATCTTGCATTTGAGGCAGAATTTGAATATATAATTGCACTAGGTGATCTCTATCATCCATCGCACTTAACATATTTGCCTCAGTTTCCTCATCTATAAAATAGGGATAACAGCATCTACCTCCCGGTGTTGTAAGGATCAAATGAAATACTATTTGTAAAGTACTTTTAATAAAGGAATTATTATCTATGGTTCCCTCTATCTTAATCCTGGAATAAATAGTCCATGTGAAATCTAGACATTCTCCAAGAAGCAAGTTATTCTGGAAAGGACTAAAGTTGATTGGGGCATCTCTATAATTTGAGGGGATAGGAGGAGTAGGAGAAAGGGAAACCTATATGGCCATAAGTGGTGCTTTTTTCACAAGGCTTTTCTGCTTCAGGAAAAACAAATGAAAAGTCAGGCACTATCTGAAGGAAGCTCTCCTAAGGCATGCTAAATAAATGAGTGTATGGGAAGATAAGCGTGGGATACCAAATTGTAATCAAGTGAGCAATCAGAGCATCCCTCCTGTGATAATTACATAGGACCCAGGGAAGTTGTGTGTACTATCAAGTCATCTTGAGATATTGTGAGCCCTACTGTTAAGATACAGATAGACTTGAGCAAGCTTACCTTTCCTTCTTTTAGTCATAGAATCTTAGAATCACAGTTCAGAACTGGAAAGGGGCCCAAGAAGTGACTGAGCCCCCAAGATCTACCTGAACCATTAATCTTCAGCAGTTAGTTGTCCTGTCTCTGTCTGAAGAAATCCAGTGGCAGGAAACACATACATTTCCAAGGAAGCCCATTACATTTTCATACAGCTTTAATTGTTAGGAAATTCTAACTTATATTGAGAATAAATCTTTCCTTTAACTTGCACTTAGATCCCTCACTTTTGCCCTCCCAGTGGTCTAAGAAGAACATGTCCAATTCACATTCTATAAAAGACAACTATCACATTTGCTCTAAATTTCAATACTTCAGGCACAAGCTGCTTCAAGAATTTCACCATTCTATTTTTTATTTGTCAGTTGGTCAACTGTGTCCAATTTTTCTGTGACCCCATTTGGGGTTTTCTTGAAAAAGATACTGGAATGGCTTGCCAGTTCCCTTTCCAGTGCATTTTATAAATGAGGAAACTGAGGCAAACAGGTTAAGTGAGTTGCTCAGGGTCACACAGTTAGGAAGGAGCTAAAATTTTATTTGCACTTGTCTTCCTTACTTCAGACCCACTACTCTAATACATCACCTATCTATCTCATTATCCCTTCCTACAGATGAGAAAACAGACCTAGAATCTTTTTGAAGGTGACATGTTGAGTCAGTGGCCCAATACCAAGAATTCATGACTGGGTTATTTTGAATACAATAATTATTTTATAAAACATAAAAGCAAACAAAAAACCTTAAAGAAAAAGAAAAGAAAAAGAAAAATAATTCACACCACAGCCCTGCTCTGATGCTTTATGACTACATGGAGGGGATGTTTACTTTTCCAAAATTATACCAGTAGTCCTTCCAAAATGGCAGCAACTTGACTTTTTTAACTTTATGGCATCTCCTTCTTTTGCTTTGCTCTAGCTCTAGTAGGTCCTTCTAAGATGACGTCAATTCATCTTTCCAGCTTTATTATACAACAATCTCTACCACATTCCCTTCTAAGTTTATTCAAAATACCTTGCCATTTCTCTTCCATGAGATAATTAATCTCTTTATCATGAGACCATTGGAATGTGCTAATAGTTTTTGTTGCTTTTTTTTGCCTAACCACACCAGTGTTGAACTTGGAGTCAGGAAACCCTAGATTTGAGTGCCATCTAATTATCTGTGTGACCCTGGACAAACTGCTATAAAAGCTAAAGTCAGTATAGAGTGGATCCAAAGTGCTAATTCTCAAAATAAATATATTATATATATAATAAATATATTATGTAATTACAAATATAAATATATTATATATATTATAAATATAAATATATTATATAATATAAATATATTATATATATAAATATAAATAAATATATTAATTCTCAAAATAAATATATTAAAACAAGGAGCAGTAGATACCCATAGGACTTAATATATTCTTGCTTTGGTCTGTTTGCTCTATTTTCAAGATCAGATAGCCATTCTAAGCTATTAAAAGGGATATAATTTAATGGCAAATATTATTTGAGTAAAGTACATTTAAGTACAAAAAAAGGACTTCATTGGGCCTCAGTTTACTCATTTGAAAAATGTAGAAGTTGGATTTTATGATGCTTAAGGTCCCTTCCCTGCTCTAAATCCATGATCATAAGATCTGTAAAAGTTGTATATTAAGGCATAAAGTAGTTATGACCTATATCACTGCCAAAGGAATCACAAGTCCTTGAAAATTTGTTACTTTGAACCTTGGCACTTCAAAAAACTCATCTGGAATGCAACTTTGAATTTTTTCTTGCATGCTTTAACTGGATGCTTTAAAAAACTTTTTATTTTTCAGTATGAGTTTGGTATCAGTATAGATGTTGGGATCCACAAAATTGGTAGAGATTTTTTTCCCTTTTTAATGACTACAGACTGCTTAGGTAATTAGAGATAATGTGAAAAGAAGTGCTTTGGTTCTTTTATGATGTGTCTGTCCTATAAGCCGCCAGAGAGTCAACAAATTGACAACAGAGCAAAGGAAGTAATTTGTTAACTCCTTGGCATTTGTCCCTGTGCAGACTTGATGTCAGCATCCCCAGGATACCATTAGAATCATAGAATATTAGAACTGGAAGACATAATCTTCTCTTTCTTTTTCTCCTTCCTCTTCCAAATGAAGAAAGTGAGGGATAAAGTGGAGAAATGACTCACCTCCCAGAGACACTAGTTATTAAAAGTTACCCAGGAAGTCAGTGAGATATTTTGGAATGAACCCTGGGATTGGAAGCAGAAATTCTATGTTTAAAAGGTGGCTCTCCATAGTCCTGTGGTCTTCAGAAAGTCCCTTCAATTCTCTGACCTACAGATTCCTGACCTGAAAAATGGTAATGATAAGCATATTTTTTCCTCTCCTTATAGAGGAGATAAGGAAGTTTCAAATAAAATTAGATAATATAAGCAAGATATTTGAGAAAGGGAAGCTGCCATGACTCTTCCCCAGTTGAGGTTCTCCTATATTCCATCAAGGAATGACACTGACAATACAGGGTCATGAAATCCCAGCCAGAGGGACCTCAGAAATCACCAGGTTCACTTAAAGCAGAATAAAAATTCTCTACACAACAACAAGTGATTCCCTTTCAAGTTCCACTGAGTGTTCACAGGTTTTCTATAGAACCAGAGTCTCATCAATTTAGAGATGGAAGGATACTTTAGAAACCAGGTAGTTCCAAGTATTCTAGATATGAAGAAACTGAGGCACAGAGATATTAAGAGACTTAGGTTCTTAGATTTAGAGTTAGAAGGAGCATTGAGAAATTATGTAGCTCAACTTCCTCTTTAATGGATAAAGGAACAAAGATTCAGAGAGAACTGACACATTTTATAAATGTCAGAGGTGGGATTTGCATTCAGCACCTTTTAATTCTAAGCTCACAGGTCCAGGAACAGATTGTACCTATCCAAAGATCAGGCCACAAAAATATTTAGAGGGTCTCCTTATCATAAAAATGATTATGTGTTGCCTTTTTTTTTTGTCCAAAGCAAATTTTGAAAATTCAACCTGTGTTTGTGGAGAGAGCACATCCATCTGCTAAATCTTGATCTGGTAAAGTGCTGTATTGTTTGCTGGTATTGATTTACCCCTTTTGAACTCCTTGTACCTGGTCAGGAACGGAAGGGATCTTTGAAGACAACTAGTTTGACTGGCTCATTTTGCAGGTGAAGAATGTGATCTCTAGAATTGTTAATTGTTTCATTCAAGACCACCTAAGGATTAAGTAGCAAAGCTGGGATTTGACTCCCAGTTTTCTGACTTCAAATATAAATCTCATATAGAAAAGATCTACTTAAAGGATCTCATGTTCTACTTCAGGATGGGTGTGAAAGTAGTTTTTTTTATATCCCAACATAAGCATAATATGAAACAGGAGTGGTAGGGGCTGAAGAGAGATCCAGAAAAAAGAACAGTGGCCAACCAATGAACTGAGCAACATGGAAAGGCAACTCAGAGAGGGGGATATGAGCTGAATCTCGAAGGAAGGGGAGGATTCTGAAAGATAGAGAGAGAGTAGGGATTGCATGGGGCATTTTTTTCTAGAGAAGGAAAGATTGTGGAGTGGTAGTGGGGGATCAGGACATGATATATAGCTTTAAGTTTTTAAAAGACTGTTATGGAGAATAAGGATTAGAATTTTTCTGCTTGGTTTCATAGGTCAGCCTGATAATGAAAGATGGAAGTTACAAAAAGTCAGATTTTATTCTGATGTGAGGAAAAATTTCCTGGTGATTAGTACTGTCCAATAGGTGGCTCTAGGAGGGAGTGAGTACCTCAGAGTTCTTCAAACAGTGTCTGAAATATTATTTATTAGGGAAGCTAAGGAGATTCTTGCTCAAGTACAGCAGGTGGATAGGAAGGGCCTTGAAATTCCCTTCCAACTCTGAGATTCTTTGACATCTATAGGAAATATAAATTATGAGACCCTACTGGGGACAATATCTGAAGCCTCTGAAAGTCAGGGCTAAGGGCTAAGGCTATCTGTAGGTGGAAGAAACACATTTTGATTTCCATTGTGCCCAAAGAAGTCTACAACAGCAAAAACAGTTTTGCTTTCACAATTGGAAATGGAATTAATTGGGTCTTAGCTTTGGGCCCTCCAAGGGTTTGAGAACTCACCATTTCTGTTCTCATGCCATTCTGATTAGAGCTGGAAAAGAATAATTGGCCCGAGGGCTCCAGAACTCACTCACTTTGCCTGTCCTGAGGTCTCATTCCATCTGATTCCCAGAAGAGGGCTGCCTGACTGAACTGTCCATGTTCAGGTCCTGAGGAGAACATTCTGCACAACTAATAATTAAAGCCTTGCAGGCTCCAAGTCATAGCCTGGACCTGCTTCCTTCCCTAGACATCCCTCAATCTAATGTTCGGAGTATTGTCTGAATTGTTAATAATCTCATGCAGGTCTTCTGGTTGAATCTACCTAAGGAGGGTGGGAGGAGGACTCGACTCTGGCAATTGATGCTTTTGTTCCCAGTATGGTATGATGAGGTAAAAATTGCTGCCCCTTGAATCTCTCCTGTCATTCAGAGTTGTCAGCTCATTACTCAAAATGAAATATGGGAAAGAGGGTCACTGCTGTAGTCAATAGACTTGTATTTTATTAGTGTCATAGGTGGTTTTGTTACATGACAAAAGCTTATCTCATGAATGTCTACATTTTTGGAGCAGTTGGCTCGACCCCTGCTGTGCTCTCGTTTCTAATCTCAATTTGAAAAGCCACATCTGGCATTGGTTATTTGCTGTTCTTGGCATTTTGACTATGCATATTGACATTTCTGCATAGCACTTTACAGATATAAAGCAGTTTGCATCTGTGCTTCAGTTGGATCCACACAAAGAAAGATCCTGGGAGTAATCCCTTGTCACTATGTATTATTTATGGATTGAAGTTTAAAAATGTAAGTGAATCACCTAATGTCCAACCAATGTTGGGCATCTGAGACTAAAAGCCATGTTGACTCTAGTTAAGTGGCCAAGTAATAATGGGCCACTTTGGGATTGGTTTAGGATGTAATCTTCAACTTGAGTCCTTTAGATAAGGTGAAGGGAAGAGAATAAGTGGAATTAGAGACTCAATTAGGGAATTGGAAACTGGAAATCAAGTAGAGATACAGGGAAGACTAACAGGCAGATCCAAGAAGTGCCACATATCAGTGGAGGACAGATTAGGATTGAGCACAGAGTAAGGTTTAACAATGTGCTCAAATGTTATTATCTTTCAGAAAAAAAAAAAACCTGGAAAAACTTACATGAACTGATGCAAAGTAAAGTGAGAAGAACCAGGAGAATGCTGTACCCAGTAATAACAACACTGTGCAAGGATCAGCTATGAATCACTTTGTTCTTCTCAGCAATACTATCCAAGACAATCCCAAAGGACTCATGATGGAAAATGCTATCCATACCCAGAGAAAGAACTGATGGGGTCTGAGCACAGTTTGAAGCACACTTTTCACTTTGTCTTTTTTGTCATTTCCCCCCACTTTGATCTGTTTCTTCTTTTACAACATGAACAATATAGAAATACATTTTACATGATTGCACACATATAACCTATTAAATTTTTTTTCTGAGGCAATTGGGGTTAAGTGACTTTTCCAGAGTCACACAGCTAGGAAGTGTTAAGTGTCTAAGGTCAGACTTCAGGGCTGGCATTCTATCCATTGTGCCACCTAGCTGCCCCCCCCATTTAAAATTCTTATCTCCTTAGGGAGGGGGAAGGGAAAGGAGAGAGAAAATTTGGAACTAAATTTTTTTTAATTTATATATAATTGGAAAAAATAAAATTCTATTAAAAATTATCATCATCACATGAATTCTGATGGACATGGCCCTTTTCAACAATGAGATGAACCAAATCAGTCCCAATAGTGCAGTAATGAACTGTACCAGCTACACCCAGTTAAAAAACTCTGGGAGACGACTATAAACCACTACCTAGAATTCCCAATCCCTCTATTTTTGTCTGCCTGCATTTTTTATTTCCTCCACAGGTTAAATGTACATTATTTCAAAGCCCGATTTTTCTTGTGCAGCAAAACAATTGTATGGACATGTATACATATATTGTATTTAACATATACTTTAACATATTTAATATGTATTGGTCAACCTGCCATCTTGGGGAAGGGGTGGGGGGGAAAAGGGGAAAAATTGGAACAAAAAGTTTTGCAATTGTCGATGCTGAAAAATTACCTATGCATATATCTTGTAAATAAAAAGCTATAAATAAAAAATTATCATCATCACAGACATTCTGAGAGCTCCTTGCCTGCCGGATCTGTTTTTGGATGGCCCATGAAGTTCTAGCAGCCTTTCTTTTCTTTTGATACTAACAGAAAATCAGCTTGACTATTACTGATACTTAGCTGTGTTCTGAGAAAGAACTTTCATATGTATCAGAAGCAGAGTGGTACAAAAGGAAGAAAACCCAGTGGTCCTGGAATCAGATCTGTGCTCAGGTTCTAGATCTATTTCTTCCTAGCCTGGTAGCTACAAAAAAGTTCCTTAAAATCTCAATACAAATAATTTCATAGAGTTGTTGTAAAGACCACTTTTGCCACTTTTTTTCTGTTCCTAGTGCTTAGCATAATGACTGGCACATAGTAGGCATTAAATAAATGTTTACTGATCATATAAATTGTTTTGAAATACTTCACAGTTTGTGAGTGATTCTTAACTCTTAGGGGACAATGAAAAATTAGGAAACTGAATAAGTGAGAAAAGAGAAATTATATAAGGAAGTTCAAAAGTCTAGGGCAGTAACTGGCTAATGTTAAGCCTTTCAGTCCCAATTTCCGAAATGACTTAGTGATTGAATGTTGCCTTTACTCTGTGACTGTGCCTCTTGGAAAGAGAAAATGTCTTTGAAGGGCAGAGCAGTGCTGAAGCTGACTAAAGTTAGAAAGTAAAGTTTAGTATTCTAAAGAGTCTCCTACTAGAACTACAAGCCCCATAATTCTATGCAGTCATACTTTCCAGTGTGGTCACATATGCATTTTTTAAAAGCACATTTCTCAGTATTTTAGTTTTATTAAATCCTTCCAAGAACTCTCTCCCCAATATTGCTTCCTTGCACCCTGGTCCCCCAAGGAGCACTTCTGAAAAGGATGGTTGAAAGAATTCTGGATTTATAATCAGTTCAAATATCAGCTTGGCTTCTTGCTACCCATGGGACTCTGGGCAAATTACTTAACCTTCATGGGATTTAGTTTCTTTCATCTGTAAAATGAGGGAGATGATCTCTAGAGTACCTTTACATCTATGCTACATACAAGCAGCCTACATTTATTTGGTAGTCAAGAAGAGTTTAAAACAGACTATTTTATTAAAAAACAGGAGGGCAGGATGGTGAGATAAAAAGAACACTGAATTTGAAGGGAAGAGATCATAGGGTTATTAGATTTAGAGATGGAAAGCATCTTAAAGAAGCTTATTTTTGGGGATAAGGGAGTACTAATATTTATAAGTAACTTCTCTTTGCAATCTACAACATATAAGTAAAATAAGAGATGCCCAGATAGAAGGATGAAATGGATGATGAGTTTCAGAAACAGGAAGAGTGGATACCAAAGAATTTAGGGGAAAAAAACCCAATATAGGTAAAATTGAATCTCATGGCTTAGATTTCTTCAGCAGAACTTGGCAGAAGATGGCTAGAAATCTTGAAGACCCAAGTGCACATGATTCCAGTGAGATAGAAGAGAAGCCAATAAACTGAATACATGGACACAGCAATTTAATGACATATTTGATCAACTCAGATAAAAACAAAACAAAACAAAAAGAATAAACAAAAACCCAAAGCCTCCACACCCAAACTTCGAGGAGGTGCAAAGAGGATAATTTAATTCAATCATAACTCAGAATTTTGGAGATGTGTTCCAGGTATAGAGAAACTAAAACAGTAGGTCAGTCAACAAAGTTTGATTAAGGACTTACTATGTGTCAGGTAGAGACAGCTAGTTGGTTTAGTAGATAAAGAGTACTGGGAGAGGAGTCAGGAAGACCTGAGTTCAAACCCAGTTTCAGACAATTCTTATCTGTGTGAACCTGGGCAAGTCATTTAACCCCTAATTTGCTTAATTTCTCCTCTGTAACATGGGACACACTGGGAGAAGGAAATGGCAACAACAATAATAAATATATGCCTGCATACATGTATTAGTGTTCTAGATAAAGATTATAGAAAACCCTACAAAGAACTCCTTTCTTTCTCTTCAAAGCCTCTTCAGATAGCCTGCAAAAATTACATATGACCACTTTTCATTCCAGATTAAAATGCACACTCTTTTGAGAACTTTCAAAATAAGGCACTTGGTATTCCCTTTCTTGAACCAGATTGATAATACCTTAAGGAATAAAAGTTATCTAGAAAGCAATGGGAAATAGGGGCAGAGAAGCAGAGGGAGCCCCTGCCAGGATAATCAAAGTCTTCTAGCCATCCAGCCTTGTGGTAGAGTCATGCATTGTGAATGTAGGAGCAAAGGAATGCATGAATGCTAGAGTGAATACTTTTCACTTGAGCTACTTAAGACCTTGCTTTTTTTCCCCCTTAACAATTACTGCAATGCCTTTGCTGACTTAAATATTGAAACAAACAGATAAAACTGTGGTGAACTGAGGCATTAGGATCTAGTAAAGAAATACCTAGCCTTGCCACTTCTCAGCTTTGGGATGCTAAGTAAGTCAGTCAAGATCTTTGAGTCTCAGTTCCCCAGTCTATAAAAGGAGATAGAGATAAAAAGTGGTGTAGCATAAAAAAAATCTGAAGTCAGGAAAAACTGGGTTCAAATCCTGCCTCTGACACATACTGGCTATGGGACCTCAGTAAAATCATTTCATATTTCAGTCCTCTAAGTCTAAAAGATGTGTGTATATGCATGGTATATTTATCCATATTTATGTTCCAGGGTCACCATCCATGTACTATGTGTGGTATATACACATACATATGGAGAGAGAGAGAGAGAGAGAGAGAGAGAGAGAGAGAGAGAGAGAGAGAGAGAGAGAGAGAGAGAGAAAATTGTTGTTATTTAGTCACTCAATTATGCCTGACTTTTCATGACCCCATTGACCATATATCACTCAGATTCCCATTTTTTCCTCTGGATTCAAAATTTCAGTGTCTAGGAAGAAGGAATGAAAATAACCTAGGGAGCAAATGGACAGAGAAGAAGAGAGAGTCCCTGATAGGGTACTATTCTCCACTCTTTCCTAAAGTTAGTCCATACTTGTCGTTATTGGTTTGGTTTCATGACACTATCCATTTCATCTTCTGTCATCCTGAGGATTTTTTCCTTCCTTCCTTCCTTCCTTCCTTCCTTCCTTCCTTCCTTCCTTCCTTCCTTCCTTCCTTCCTTCCTTCCTTCCTTCCTTCCTTCCTTCCTTCCTTCCTTCCTGCCTTCCTTCCTTCCTTCCTTCCTTCCTTCCTTCCTTCCTTCCTTCTTTCCTTCCTTCTTTTTTTTCTCCTTTCCTCACTCTCAGTTCTATTTTCAATAGAAACTCAAAAGATGATGAAGGATAAGCCTCCTGTGCTGCAGGCTAGTTTGTGTTTATATAAGTATGATAAATCAAAATGAATTCATTTGGTAATTCTACATGACTGAATTGATGTGTCCTTAGGGAAAAAATGCCACATAGTTTACTAGCCATTTTATACACGCAAAAAGATAATTTTTTTTAATCAAAGAAATACAGAAAGGACCCAAAGATATTCTGGATCTTACCATTACCATAATAACAATTATAAATATTGTCAAAATCATAATGTTTCAAGAGATATCTTTCTCTGCTACCCTCTCTTCATATAGAGGGGACTGAGTTTCCTAACTTTTGTTTGGTAATTAACAATGAAGGAAAAGCAAGGTGCCTTCCTACTTATGGTTCCTGCATAATGATGAAAATAAATCTTTGATAAGGAAGTCCAATAACCCATGTGGGGAAAGCTGGTATTGACTCTTATTTTAAATGGAACCACTGAAATGGTGGTGATGGGAAACCATGGTCAGATCGCAATAACAAGGGTTATTCTGGGAAGAGACAAAATGTGAAGAAATTGGCCAAGTTTTCTAGAAAGCTCCCATAACAGCTTGCTTAGGAATATACATAATTAGAGTAGCAACCACTCAGGTACTTTATGATCTGGAGAGCTCCAGTCTAGCTACAGTCTCAATAGCATCTCATAAAATGGCACAAATGTCCATTTTTGATAGGCTGGGGCTAGGAAAGACAGACCCTATCTTATTACTGGAATCCTTTTACCTCCCCAGTCATAATTCTCTGGATTCCTTATGATTTTCAATATTCCTTTTAAAATGAGTTGCCCAGAATTGGCCACAATTCCATATATGGTCTGACCAGTGCTGAACAAGTCTATTATTGGAGTCTAATCCACGAGCCAAGTGATAACCATCTTGTCTCTGGGCAATTCCCCAAGACTTTTCTACCAAGTCACAAATGGGTTGCCATCTGTATCAGTAAGGGAGTTCAAGCTCAGGGAATTGCCTATTCTGAAGAAACCAAATTCTGAAGAAATTTCTTTAGGAAGGTGATACCTTTTTTTTGTTGCTATCACTTAGTGACTCACTGAGTTTTCAGTCTATTAAAATCCCAAAGTCTGCTTCACATAAATTGCTAGCTGACCATCACTGAATGGGTTTTTAGCCTAAAAAATCCTTTTAAATTCTCTGGGTCACAAATTTCTTATTTGAAAAATGAGGTAGCTGAAATACAGTATCTCAGGAAAATTTAGCCTCCCCGGAATGCAGGAACTGGTCAATTTTTGTCTTTGTACCTTCAGCATTTAGCATATTATGTATACAGGAGGTGCTCAAGGAATGTTTGTTGAACTGGTTTAAATTCTAAGGTTCTTTCTGGCTTTCACTTACATTTTTTTAATTTTAGGATAAAATAGATTCGATTCAAAAGACTTCCAATTGTAGGGTTCCATATCACAGCTGAATTATTTCACTGTCCAATTGACAGAAGGCAAAACTAACATAAGGGTGAAAGTTCAAATGAATGACTGGAGCCCCTCTATGAGCCATATGAGAATAGAAAACTTGAAAATGTTCAAGACAGAATAAATGACTACAGGGCTATAATTCTGCCTACTTGCTTTCCTAAGTCTAGAGAATTCAAAAGTACTTAAACAAAAGAATGTCTTTTTTTTTCCTTCAAATTTTGCCTTTTTGGGAGGAAGATCAATATGTTCAGGTCTATTTTAGAGGTAGGCTGATATAAAAGGGACTCACAACTGATGTAAAGGTTCTCTGGTGTGACTCAGCTCAACTTTCTTATGGAGAACCCACCTGTTCTTTTACTAAAATCAGACTTGAGAGATAGATGGCAGGATGAAATTCTGCTAGGGGAGGAGTTCCTGGAAAGGATGTGTCAGTCTCTTGCTCCATTGTCTAACTCTGTGATTTCACAAGGCAAAACATCCTTAATTCCCCCACTCTCCACCCCCATTCCCTACATGTTGTCTCTGCCCTTTATTAAAATATAAACTCTTTGAAGGTGGGGGTCTATTTTGCTTTGGTATTCATATACTCAACACTTTAGCCAAGTGTTTAATGCATAGATAACTCTTAATAAATGCTTTTAAATTAACTAATTAATTCTTACTCTCTTCTCAGTTCCACTGTTTAGATGGGGAGGCTTGCAGAATGTTAACTGGTACCTCCTGTTTTTAATCCTCAAGTATCTTACCTAGGATTCCTGTGAATGGAGAGGCTCTTCCAGAAGAGAACTTTGAAACTATTGGATTTCCACGGACCATCTTAACATACAGAGCTGTCAGTTTTCCCCAGGGTATAATCACACATTCAGTCAAGTCAACAAGTGATTGTTAGGTGTCTACCATATGTAAGGCATAGTGCTAAGTGCTGGAGTTACAAAGAAAGGCAAAAGAGACTCCCTGTGCTCAGAGAGCTCACAGCCTAATGGGGGAGACAATATGGAAACAACTGTGTATGAACAAGAGATAGGAGAAATTGGAAATAGTTATTGAGGGAATTAACATGGAAAGGAAAGGCTTATTTCAGAAAATGGGATGTTAGCTAAAAGTAAAAGGAAGCTGAGACCTGGAACCAAATATGAGGAAGGAGAAAACTCTAGGTATGGGGTTATAGAAAGTGAAAAAGGAGAATTACTCATGTAGTTAAAAGTCTAAATCAAAGACTTAGGAGGGAAGGGGTGTAAGGTATAAGAAGACCAAAAAGACAGCAGGGGAGCCAACTTAGGGAGGACTTTAAAAGTCAAGCAAAGGATTTTATATTTGATCAAACCATTACATCCAGAGGACTACCTGAGTCCAGAATGTCAGATCTATCTTTAAGTTCTAGTAAGATTTCTATGAAACTTTAAATTCTAGTAAGATTTCATTTCAGATGAAAAACACACACATACAACTTCCCTTATTTAAGGCACAGGCTACAATGATATTTCTAAAGCTCTTGAAGGTTTCTAAAGTCACTTTACAAATGTTTTCTCATTTGATACTCACAGTGACCCTAGGATATATTATAATCCCTGTTTTACAAATGAGGAAGCTGAGGCAAACAGGGTTAAGTGACTTACTCAGAGTAACACAGCTAATAAGTGTCTGAGGCTGGATTTGAGCTCAGCTCTTTTTAAATCTATGTGATTTCCACTGAACTACTTGAGATGTATTGTTTGTTTTGATGCTCCCAAGTTCAAATAAAAATAAAATACAAAACAGACATTGTGATTTTGCCAAAACTGATAAGTAGAAAAGACAAAATTTGAACATAGATACTCTGACTTCAAATTCAGTACTTTCTACTGTACTATGCTCCCTTTAAAATGGATCTCCAAGAAAACTTCCCCTGGACTTTTCTCCAGAAGAAAGTTTCCTGTTTCCAAAAGTCCAAATCTAAAAGAATTCTCCAGGACACTGAAAAGTGGTCAGATTCTTCACTACCTCGTTAGGGGGAAACAAAACAGCTGACTTGTGGAGGCGCCAAGAAAGCAGGTGCAACCATAGCTTTAGGAACTGTATCAACAGTCCTTCCCCAACAAGGATGCTAAGCAGCTGCTGAACTGAATGCTGGAGAACAAAGGGATACTACTGATGTTTGTCTTAAAGAAGCTCTCATCATTTTAGAATAGGAATGACTATGAAAGGAAAGGTGGGTCATTCAGGATCTTTGTTGCAGGGACATAATGTCACTGGTAGTTTGGAGTCCTCAGTTACTCTCTCTTCTGGGATATGGCTTCATCCTTTATTGGCCAATTTCCCATTTGGGGAAGGAAATAGGAAGTACATGTCCTATGTCCTCCCCCAATACATGTGTCTCAATATATGTGTCTTGTAGCTATCTGTCCAGATGTTCTGACAATTAGAATTTGTTGTTGCTGTTCAGCTGTTCAATCATGTCCAACTTTACATGTCCCTCTGGACTTAGTCCATGAAGTTTTCTTGGCAAAGATACTATAGTAGTTTGCCATTTTCTTTTCTATTTTACAGATACAAGCAAAAAGTGACTTGTCCAGAGTCACACAACAAAACAAGTGTCTGAAATGGGATTTGAACTCACATCTTCCTGACTCAAAGCCTGGTGCTCATGTCTGAAATGGGATTTGAACTCACATCTTCCTGACTCAAAGCCTGGTGCTCTCTCCATTGTGACACCTAACTGCTATTAACATTTAGAATACCAAAGGGAAATTATTATTAGTGTGATGCTGGAGAAGTCGTTTACCTTTTCCAGCCTTAAGTTTCTTCATCTGTGAAATAAAAGGGTAATACTAAGTAACCTTTAAGTTCTATTCCAGTTCTAAATTCTGGAATAAGGCATCATTCAACTTGATCTGTTCCTTAATGCCCTAAATCAAATCCTAAATTAATGCCCTAACTTTCCTCTTCCTAATTATAACAATAAGGGGGAGCAAAGAAAAGATGGATATTCATGAATATAATTTCTTCTACTATTATATATCCTTTCTTGAACTGGAAATTTATTGTTATATATTTTGAATCTTCCCTGAAGTTCTTCTGGTCACATGACACACATCTATCAGAATCCCCACAAAAAGTCTGTGATATAGACATATGACCTATGTTTTGTTTTGTTCTATTTTCCTTTTCTTTCTTTTTTCTATTTTTTAAATAAAGAGGGGAAAAAAGGAAACATAAGGGTGACAATTATCATCTGGGGGTTTTAGAGTCCCTAGGACTCAGCTTCTTAAATTGTGAGTCTTGATCCCATGTGGGGTCTTGTAACTGAATGTGGGGACTGTGAAAACATGATTTATTATCAATAAAAGCTTGATATGTATACCTATTTTACATATCTATATACTTGTGTCACATAAAAATTTCTTGGGAAAATGGGGGGTGTGTGAGTGGAAAAAGTTTAAGAGACCGTGGTCAAAGACATGTGACTTATTTCTATCTTTATGACTAACATAAGTTAGTCATAAAGTGGGTACATTAGAAGTGAGTACTAATGGAGGAAATAATGGCTCAGACAAATTTAGGAATAAGTAACTTATATAAGATTCAAATAAATTCCATTCAAACATTTATTAATGTCCTGCTATGTGTAATCACCACGTAATTAATTGGCCCCAGAGCCCACATGTTTCTTAGAATTTGAAGGGAAAAGGAAGAACTGAAGTTTTTTTTTTATTTTGAAAGATCTTCAAAAACATTTTTTAATGAGGGATCAAAACAATTTTGTGTTCAGAATATAACATACATTTAAATATGGAAAAATTAAAGGACTTTTTGGTTATGTTTTGAACATTATAGTTTGAAGTAAATTGAATGAAAAGGCATCTACTTATTGGTTTAAGAAAGATCTACATCACTAAAAGGAAGTCTTGTACCACAAAGTCTAGAATTAAATGGGGAAACCAATGAAGAGCTTGAAAACATACCCTGAAATAGAATAGAAGCTTAAAGGGCAGTTAGGGGGTATAGCAGATAGACCACTGATCCTGGAGTCAGAAGGATCTGAGTTCAAATCTAGCATCAGACATTTACTGACTGTGTGATTCTGGGTAAGTCACTACTGCTTCAAAAAAAAAAAAAAAGTTACCCCACAGCTATTCAGTGAAAGATGAATGAACTTGGATCCTGAAGATCTTGCTTACTTAATTACTTACCTATGTGGTAGTGCTTACTTGCCTATGGGACTTGGGACAAATCTTTTAAACTTTTTCCTCATCTATAAAATGAAGATAATACTATTTGCACCTGTATCATAAACTTTTGGGGGGAATTTAAGTGAGTAAGAGGCAGAACAATTGACAAAATGTAAAACATATTAGAAATGGAAGCTACCACCATTATCATGATAATTTTTATTTGTTCCACAACCTAGTCAATAGTCTTCAAGAAGCCCTGTGGCCAGATAATCTTTGGTGGCCAGATATTCCCCAGTGGCCAATATTCTGATAAGAAACTTCATCAAATTCACCTAAGCTGCCTCTTGGACTAAAGTACTGGCCTATCCCTGGACTTGACTTGATTGAGTTCACATCACCATGACATGGAAAAGAAAGAATTTGGTAGGGAATATTTGTTATTATCATTAGTATTCTCTAAAACCAACAAAACTTACAGTTAATATTGTTTCATGTTTTGAATCCTCTCTTAGTTCTTCTGTGTACATGACAATATATTTTTTCTTTTTCTATTTTGTTTTGTTTTTGCTTTTCTATTTTCTATTTAAGTTTTCAATAAATAAAATTAAAAACAAAACAAAGCAAAACAAAACAGTTTCTTACAGTTAAGACAGGCTAAGAAGTCTAAAGAAACTGTTTTTATCATGCAAATTGAATTCACGTAATTTTGAATACTACATCTTCAAATGAGGAGAAAAAATTCCATTGAAACAACACTGTGGTGTTTATAGGAAAAGAAAAAGGCCACTTGAGCACGGCCAGCTGCTCTCCCTCCCGTTTTTCTTTGCTTATTTTCTCTCTTGAGGTGCTAAAAGCATTTTTTGAACAAAACTGTGGGTACATTTGCATAGAAACAATCCAAAAGGATTGTATTGGCACAATAATAGGGAAAAAACTAATTAAATTCCATCTTTTGCAATACACCATCGAAGCCTCTGCTCATTAATCAGACAAAAGCTTCAATAACAACAATCCCCAACAAACGGTGTTGCTTTTCCGTCTGTTTTTCTTCCCAGTGACCAATGTCTAGGTTGGTTTGTCCAACTTTTATCATGTCCCACGACAGAGATAAGTATTGCCACCCTATATTTTTGGGTACATGCAAGGAGTGATGCACATTTGCATGGAGAATGCAATGACCTTGCAATGAGTGACCGGGGCTGGCATTCCATCTCAAACACTTATTATCTCTGTGATTGTAGAGCGACCACCCATCTGCTCGGAGTCTCAGTTTGATCATGTATAAAATACACTCTGTGATGTACTGTTTCACTACCATCACTCTCATATGTGATAATAAACAGCAATAACTTATGTAGTATTCTAAAGTTTACAGATGCCTTCACTCACAATTGTCTGGGGAGACAGTAATGATGAAAGTTTATGGGAGCTGTTGGAGAAATATGCACTGGTCAGGGGACTGTACTGGATGACCTCTCAGGTGCCTTTTAACTCTAGAATTCTATGATTCTTCAAGTATTTATTTTTATACAGGAAAGGCTTCTCTAACTTTTTAATTCTGCTTCACACAGTGGGAAGCCCACTGGAGAAAAAAGGAGAACCACATCTTTCTGGACCATTGTCCTTGCCATCTGTTGACTTCTAAGGATGCATATGACTGGGCCATCATTCTCATCCTCATCCTGAAACACATCATCAACCTTATAATTACCATGTCACTTACTCTGTTTTTAAAATATCTTATTTGGTTCTCACAAAAACCCTGAGAGAGAACACACGTTAACTATATTTATTTTACAGTTGGAGAAACTGAGAGACAGAAATTAAGTGACTTTTCCAGGATCATATATCTAAGTACCTGAGTTTGGACTGGAATCAAGTCTTTCTGTCTCCAAGAGTAGCACCTAGTTTCATTCTGCATTCTAAGTATATTTGTTTACAGAGTATATTTGTTTATGCCCCATATGTGTTCTACTCTCACTAGCTGCCATGAATCCAACTATTATCACCACAAGGAAGATTCCTACATCTTTATATACTCTTTACCTCTCTGTTAAGCAACAGTCTCATTTCACCAACTGCTTGATGAATATTTCCACCTGCATGTCCCATTGGCACCTCAAATTCAATAAGTTCAAAATGGAACTGATGATCTTACCCCCCAAACTCATCTATCTCTCTTCTTAATGATCTTCCTTCCCTTTTTTGGTTAAGGATACCATATTCCCTAGCCACCCTCTTTTATCCCTCACATACAGAATAATTTATTTAGAATTGGAAATGAACTTAGAGGTAATTTTACAGATAAGGAAAATAAGATTCAGGAAGTTTAACTGACATTCTGAGGGATACACAAATAGTAAGTAGCAGAGCCAGGATTTCAACCCAGGTTCTCTGACAAAAAAGCAAACACTATTTCTGGAATATAGCTTGTTATTCTAGTCAGTTACCAAATATCATTGATTCTGCCTCCACAACTACCACTCTTTCTCCTCATTCATGTGGATACTATCCCACTTCAGGTCTTTCTCATTTCTTGTCTGGACTCTTCCAACAGCTTTTTAAGCTTAGGATTCCTGCCTTTTTAGTCAACTTTCCACATAGCTGCCAAATTGTTATTTCTAAAGCAAAAACCACCAACCTGAAAAACACAAGTCTCTGTTGGGTCTAGGATAAAATAAAATTTTCTTTGTTTGACATTTTAAGCCCATGTTAGGCTGGCTCCAACTGAATTACACATTATTCCCTTCCAAATATTTTACCTTCCAGTCAAAATGGTATAATTGTTAGCCTCTAAACAGGGTATATCATTCTCATCCTTTTTTTTTTTTTTTTTTTAAACAAGTTCTCATACCCAATACCAGAATCCTCTTCTTGGTCATCCTTACATTTTGGAATCATTGTTTTTATTGTTGTTTCAGTCATTTCAATTGTGTCTGACTCTCCATGACCCCATTTTGGGTTTGCCATTTTTTTCTCCAGTTCATTTTATAGACAAGAAAATTGAAGCAAATGCCCAGAGTCATAGAGCTAGTGTTTGAGTCCGGATTTGAATTCATGACCTGTCACAGTTGCTCATGAGTTTAATGGCCAAACTTCTATCAGTCATTTATATTTATATGTTCAGGCAAGAGATTAGGGATGGGCTTGGGAAAACTGAACATTAAAAAGGGGGATAAATAGAATATTAATTCATTAGACTTAGGTTCAAAAGAGAGAGTTGATAAGTGGAAGTTGGTCCAACCATGGAGTCAAGAAAAGTTAACAATAAAGCCTAAGTGAGATAATAAATAGAAGGATAACTAAGTTCTTATTCAAGGTGAGAATGAAGTATTTCTATAAAATGAACAGAAGAAGGAAGTGGCAAACTATTCTGTATATTTGCAAAGAAAACCCACAAAATGGGAAGCGACTAAAACAATTCAACAACAAAATATTTAAAAAACAGGAAAACACTAACAAGATGTTTTCAGTTATCATCAATTAAATTCAGTTCAACAATCTTTATTAAATGTCTGTTATGTACAGAGCACTGCATTTGGCACTGGTAGCACTAAAAGTCTATATATGGATTCTATAGACTTGACCTCTTAGAATTTAGTCTAGAGGAAGGAGAAAAGAGCTCCAGGTAAATATAAGCCACTAGATGGTGCAGTGAGAGGGTACTGGTCTCTGTCAGGAAAACTGGATTTTGATTATAACCCCAGATACTTATTAGCTGTGTAATTCTGGGCAAGTCTCCAACATGAATTTCCTCAGTTTCCTCATCTATAAAGTAGGGATAATAATAGTACCTAATCAGGATACCATAAAATAAAACGAGAGTCTCTTTCTAAAGCACTTTGCAAATTTTAAAGAGCTATTTAAATGCTATTAAGAGCTTTATATATATATACATATATATATATATATATATATATATATGAATGGAGAACCTAATATATAGGGATGTAATGTGTGGTTCAGCATTTCATCTCCTAGATCACACTGTTCAGTTTTTGAATGCATTCAATAATAGTTTAGACTCAACTCCTATGCAAAGAATTGGTGAGAACATAACAAATTTATGTATTTCTCCCCTGGTGCTAATATATTCTTCCTTGCTCCCTGTTCCCCAGCTACTTCCCAAAGCAGTTAGACAACAAAATTTAAGGTAGTACAGGTTTATTACAATGTAAAAAAACAGGAAAAAACAATATAAATAACATCTTTGCTCTAGAGTTTGTCTCCCTACAATTTTCAAATTATTCCACCTTACTCAGGATCTCAGAATTTATCTTTGACCTTCAAAGCATGGTAAAATATATAGTGTTTAATTGTTTTCAATTATGTCTGGCTCTCCATGACCCAACTTGGACTTTTTTTTTGGTAAATAAACTAGCTGTGTGGTTTGCCATTTCCTTTTGGCTCATTTTATAGATAAGGAAACTCAAGCAAACAGGGTCAAATGATTTACTTAGGATCACACAGGCAGTATATGTCTGAGACTGAATTTGAATTTAGAAATTTCTGATTCCAGGTCCTGTGTTTTATCCACTGTACCACCTCCATGATAAAATTATTATATAAGTATATTAGATAAGTATGACCCAAGATTAAGAGTGGGGAGATCATTAAAAGTAGAGAGGGTGTCAGAGAAAGCTTCCTAGTATCTAGTGCTAGAAGGGACTTCACAGACCATATGGTATTACTCCTGTTTTATTACTCCTGTTTTATTGATAAAGAAACTGAGGTCCAGAGAAGTCAATTAACTTACCTGAGGTTATACAGAAATGCCATTCAAACCTAAGTTCTCTGGCTCTAGAACCTAAACTCTTTCCACTGCAGCTCTCTTTTGTTTTGTTTTGTTTTCTTCTCTCTCTTCCTTCATTTCTCTCTCTTTTTTTCCTTCCTTCCTTTCTTCCTTGGTTAATTGGATACTTAACATTTTTCTTCCCTCCTCCCTGTCTTTTTTGTTTATATCCATTTTAATTTTTTTTTCATTTTCAACATTTACTTTTATAAGACTTTAATTTTAATTTTTTCCCTTTCCTTCCTTCTTCCTTTCCCAATTGGCAAGTGATCTTATAAAGATTATACATGTACAATCACATTAAACATATTTCCACATTAGTCATGTTTTGAGAGAAGACTCAGAACAAAAGGGACAAACCACACCAAAGTAAAAAAAAAAACAAAAAACCCCCCAAAAATCCCAACAACTAAAAAGGTGAAAACAGCACCTTTTTGATCTTCAGTCAGACTCCCTAGTTCTATTTCTGGATGTGGATGGCATTTTCCATCATGAGTCTTTTGGAATTGTCTTAGATTAATGTATTGCTGAGAAGTGCTAAGTCTATCAAAGTTGATCATCATACAATGTTGCTGTTTCTGTGTACCATGTTCTCCTGGTTCTGCTCACTTCACTCAGCATTTCCACTGCTGCTTTATTGAGTTGGACTTTTAAAGTAGAGAAAAATCAGCAAGTGACAAAAGAGATGGAAGCCTTCCTGCTGCAGGGAATTATATGAACAAAGAGAGAGGGTTATGAGAACACAGGGAGGGTGTGAGGGATGGGGAAGAGGATAGAGAGACTTGGAACACAGTAGGTCTGGTAAAGAGGTAAAAAGGAAAAATAGCTTGGCAACTGACAGTGTGCTGTGCTCAACTGATTAGTGCAATATTAGATGAATATGGCTCTCAGGCAGGTGGGCTTTAATAATAGCTAACATTCGCCAAGAATTTTACAAATATTTCCTTTAATCCTTGCAACAACCCTTAGAGATAAATGCTATTATTTTCTCCATTTTACAGATAAGGAAACTGAGGCAGATGGCACTCAAGTGACTTGCCCAGGATATCTGAGCTAATATGTGCTTGAAGTGGGATTTTATCTACTACTTTGCTTAGCTCCTTATTCTGTAAGAGGCAGAGCTGTCACAAGAGGGGACCTGCGCAGACTTGTTTTGAATGCTATCAGGCTTCCTTTCTTGGACCTTAGTCTGCCTTCCCCTTCTGCCAGATTCATAGACTTAAATATCTTCTAGCACATTTTATTATCAAAATATTTATGCTTGATTGTTGTTGTTGAATTGTTTAAGTTATACCTGACTGTGATTCCATTTGGGGTTTTCTTGGCAAAGACATTGGAGTGGTTTGCCATTTCCTTCTCCAGCTCATTTTACAGATGAGGAAACTGAGGCAAACAGAGTGAAGTGACTTACTCAGGCTGATCAGTGTCTGAGACTGGATTTGAACTCAGGAAGACTCATCTTCCTGACTTCAGGCCCTTCATTCTGTAGCTGCCCTTATAAAGCACAGTATTATTCATTTGAGTTGTTATAACTATTCTTCTTCTCTGATTCTCAGTTTTATCTACATTTAAAATGAGCAGGTTAGATTAAATGATTAAATGACTTATATTTCTTGAAGTATTACCAATAGAGACAATTCATTCAACAAATATTAAGGAATGAAATAGAATAAACATTTATTGTTATATTCTCAGCACTATGCTAAGAACTTTACAAATATTATTTTGCTTGATCATCACAATAACCATGGGAGGCAAATGCTATTATTATCCACAGTTTACAATTGAGAAGACTGAGGCAAACTGAGGTTATGTGCTCTGCACAGGATTACATAGCTAGAAAGTATCTCAGGCTGGATTTGAATCCAGATCTCTCAGGGCCCATTCACTGAGCCACTTACAACTGGTAAGACTTGACAATTGATTAGAAATGGAAAAGGAGAGAATGGGAAGAGTTAAAAATGATCCAGAAGTTATAAATCTGAGTGACTAGAGGAATAGCTCTTCTCCCAAAAGAAAAGAAAATTTAGGAAGAGATAGATCTCACAATAGATATAAGGGTATAAATCTATCACTTTGAATTATAATTGTACCACCAAGGAATTGTCTAAAGCAGCAAATAGAAACAGTTCCTCCCTTGAACTGCTTCCCTTCAAGTCAAATGTGTGAGAAGAAAAATATCTTAGAAGAACAGAATCTCCATGTGAAACTCATTATTCCTATTAATTATTAGTTAATAAGAGACTATGTGCCTGAGAGAAGCAATTTCCTTTTAACAGAAAAAATATAACTTCTGTCTCTCACAATTTGGATACTCTTAATAAAATCCATTAGAATGTCAAAAAGTAATTGGTGAGAGAATGTTAAATCTATTTCCACAAAGATAGGGATCTTCAGTTTATCCTGAAACTCTGCCTGGCACAGAAGGCAGTGACTTATGCTAAACCTCACTTAGTCAATTATAAAATCTCTTAGTGGGTATGAACTTCAGAGGCCCATAAGCTCAGGTACAGGATTTTGAGGTAAAATGGAGACATTATTTAACTATTTAACCCAATCCCTTTTTTTTTTTCTTACTTAGGACCAGAGGTAACTTGCTTAAAGACATACTGAATTCGGATTAAAACTCAGGTCTTGTAATAATAAATTACTGCTCTATGTCTAACATACAAATGAAAAGGGATTGTTTCTTCTATTATAGTCCTGGCAGGTGATCATCTAGCATCTTCTTAAAGACTTCTAGTGATAGAAGACCCTAAAATGGTCAATTCTACTTTAATTACCAGAAAGTTTTTCCTTTTGTCAGGGCAGAGAGGAGGCTCAGGGAATAGAGTGTTAGCCCTGGAGACAGAAATACTGTCATTGAGTTCAAATCCAGTAGCAGATACTTAGTAGTTGTGTCACTCTGGGCAGGTCATTCAAACCTGTTTGCCTCAGTTTCTTCACACATAAAATGAACTGGAGAAGGAAATATTAAGCCACTCTGGTATTTCTCTCCAAGAAAACTCCAAACAAAGAGTTGGATATGACTAAAAAAATTACTTTCATCAAGCTAAGACCTACCTTTCTATATAACATCTTATCATGGCTTTTAGTCCACTCCCCTTGGAATCCAGGAAATAAATTTAATTCAACATTCATATGAAGATTCTTGAACCCCTTGAATACATGTATGTTTTACTATGGGTCAAACATTGCTAGCTCTTTCAATTAATCCTTATATGGCAGGGTCTCCAGTCCCCTTTCATTCTTGTGAGCCCATTTTGGATGGGCTCCACTTTTTCCACATCCTTTCTAAATTCTGATGCCCAGAACCAACAGAATTCTCCAAAGATGATCTGACCAAGACAGTGTTCAGTCTGTGAAGAGATAATATTGCGATATATATATATATATGTATATATATACATATATATATATATAATAAAATATGTAGGAATCTACATGCCAAAACAGTCAGAAACTATATGAACACAATTACAAAATACTTTCCACACAAATAAAATTAGATCTAAAGAATAGGAAGCATATCAAGTACTCATGGGTGGGTCAAGCTAATATAATAAAAATGACAGTTCTTCCTAAATTAATTTACTTATTCAGTGCCATACCAATCAAACTGCCAAGAAATTACAGAGTTAGAAAAATAATAACAATGTTCATTTGGAGAGATAATACTGAGCATTCTAATCTTTTACCCACAGAAATATTCATTTCAATCCCCTCAGCAACATCTTATATGTCCTAGCACAGCAGTATCTTATATATGATGTTATTAAAGTTTAAAACTTAAAACTGCAGTAATATTTTTTGGCCCACCCTACATAGTTCTAGAATATTAACCACTTATGGTTTCAAGTATGACAATCTGTTTTTTTTCTTTTTTGCTGAGACAATTGGGGTTAAGTGACTTGCCCAGGGTCTCACAGCTAGGAAGTGGTAAGTGTCTGAGGTCAAATTTGAACTTAGGTCCTCCTGAATTCAGGGCTGGTGCTCTATCCACTGCACCACCTAGCTGCCTTAACAATCTGTTTTTTCAATGCTATCAAATTTTACAAATTCCTGTTTGAGAAGAATTGTACTATTAGTATGTGCTGACTATTTATTTTATGTGAATTTAAGTTTTATTAGGGCAACTGGGTAGTACAGTGGGTAGGGTACAGGATCTAGAATAAAGAATATATCTTCTAGGGTTGCAAATGAAAAGGGAGTATTTCCTCTACAATAATCCTAACAGGTGATCATCTGGGATCTTCTTGAGGACTTCCAGTGTTCGGGAACCCTTAAGATGGTCAATGATACTTTAATTACTAGAAAGTTTTTCCTTTCATCAGGGCAATGAGGTAGCACTGGGCATTAGGAAGACATCTTTTTGAATTTACATCTGGTCTTAGACATTCACCCTCTGTGTGACCTTGGACAACTTACTGTTTGCCTCAGTTTCCTCATCTGTAAAATGAACTAAAGAAGGAAATGGAAAACCACTTCTTTGTTAACAAAACTCCAAATGGGGTCACTGAGAATCAGACATAACAGAAAAATGTTGAATGGGTTTTATTAATAAATAAATGTAAAAAACACATAAGTATGAAAAAACCATTACACATGTGAGTGCTCTGGTTTTGAAGTTAAAGGACTCAGTTCAAATCCCATGCCTGCCACTTAACTATGTTCTGAGTAAGTTGTTCTATTTGGATCTCCATTTCCTCCTCAATGACAGGAGGGTGTGGGACTACATGGTTTCCAAGCTCTCTTCTAGCTTCTAAGACACCTTGCTCCTAAGGGGTGTCTTTGCTTATTATACCCAGTCAGTTAATGAGGTACCTCTCCTTCTTTTATTCTCTTGGGGCCCTCAAAGGGATGTGCATCCCTTAGGTATCTGGTAACCAAGTTAAAGAAAGAAACATGAGATCGCAGTTATTGCTGTTGGGAGGGACAGTAAGTCTGGAGGTCACCTTCAACACCTCATTTCACTGGAGATGCCGTTACTGTAGCTGTGCTGGGAATCAGTTCAGATCACAATCAGAAACCCTCTGAAGAGTAAACCTCTGCATTATTAATGAACTCCCCAAACACTTTCCTCAGCCTGGAAAGCCAAAACATGACACCTTTGCTTCCTTCTCTCTTCCTCACTGCTCTGGAAATCGCAGCCATTTGTCCTTTATTTTATTTTTCTTCTACCTGCTACCTCCAAAACAAAATCCATAAAAGAAACCAAGCCAAGGCTGAATTAGTAATTATTCTGGATTTTCCTAAGATCTCTTTATGGTTTTTAACCTTTAGACTCAGAAATTTCAATAACTTCAGTTGTAGGAAGGAGAGAAATAATTTTAAAATGAAATTTGAAGGCAAATTGGATTTTCTTCACATAGGTGATGTGAATGTGAAATGTACTCCCTGTGAGGTTAACTTTGCTTGGTTTGTATTTGAGATCCTATTGTCATAACCTTTCAAATACTGGTACTGCCAGGGTAACAGAAAGTCTCAGTCTGAAGCTCTTCCTCACAGAAAATGGGATTTCATTATTTTATATGTATATAATATGAATATATGCATATGATAAATGTAAAGGGTTTTATGACCCTTAAAATTATACATATTTTAATTATTATCTTATTATTGGTATTATTATTATTTCTATGAGAAGGAAAGAGAATAAACATTTATATAGCACCTATTATTATGTGCCAATCATTGTGCCAAATATCTCATTTGAAACAACCTTGAGAGGCAGGTGCTGCTGCTATTCCCATTTTACAGTTGAAGCAACTGGGGCAAACAGAAGTTGAATACTATGTCCAGAATTAGCAAGGGTCAAGGGTTGGATTTGAACTCAGATCTTTCTGACTCAGAGGCTCAACCCTTTCTATACTGCACCACCTAGTTGCCAATGTTATTGGAGGCAATTAGCTTTTGTTCTTCTCTCCAATTAGTCTTTTATATAGCCATTAGAATTATCTTCCAAAGCACAGGTTCCTGTTCACCTCTCACTTAAAAATTTTCGATGGCTCCCTACTGCCTTCAGTGTGAAATATTAACTCTTCGTCTTGGCATGTAAGGCCCTTTGCAATGTGATGCCTGCTTCTTGTTTTTCAGTTGTTTTTAGTTTTATCCAACTCTTTGTGATCCCATGTGGGTTTTTCTTTGGAAAAATACTGGAGTAATTTTCCATTTCCTTCTTCAGTTACAGATGAGAAAGCGGAGGCAAACAGGATTAAGTGACTTCCCCAGGATAAGACAGATAACAAGCATCTATGGTCAGATTTGAACTCAGGAAGATGAGTCTTCTTGATTCCAGTGATCTATCCACTGAAGTACCTAGCTGCCCCTGGTTCCTATCTATTTCCCTGCTTTATTTCCTGCCATCACTTTGTTATACTTTAGGTTCCAGCCAAACTGACTTTGTTTGCCAACTGCCATCACACAGTCATATAAGCTGTCTCTCATTCCTAGAATTCTCTGCCTTCTCGGTTCTGTCTCTTAGAATCTTTATCTACCTTCAAGGTTTGGTCAGGTAATCATCTCCTCTATGAAGCTGTCACTTTCTTCCATGATCTCTCTCCTCCTCGTTAGTGTTTTTCCTCTTCAAAATATCTCATTTATTTATATATGTGTACCATCTAATAGAATTAAGCTTGTTGATAGCAAGTACTATGCCTAGCATAAGACCTTAGTGCTTACTATAGATTTGATAAAGTAAATCCCTCAAACTGAAGTCAAAAGATCTGGGGTGGAGCTCCATCTCTATATCTTATCATTTATGGTCACAGAAAGACAAGCCTCTGTTCCTCCTCTATAAACTAGGAATGGTGAGTACAATATTTACTTTTTAGAATTCTTATGAATCAACAGCTTTATAAATTGTAGAATTTGAAACTGAAAACTGCTGAGACCAGACATAATCATTTGGGATGTCCAAAAGTAGAGTGGAATACTTTGGCAGGTATATCAATGAAGATCTTCAAACTGGCTAACCACTTACTATAGATTTTTATGAAGGAGATTGACATTGAGATATGTTTTGTAATATATTATAAATCAAATATTGAGAGTTAGAAGAGAATTCAGAAAACTGGAAATTAGTATGGCAGAAATTAGGGATGGATCCATACTTAACATCATATACCAAGATAAGATCAAAATGGGTTCCATGATTTAGGCATAAAGAACGAGATCATAAATAGATTAGAGCAACAGAGGATAGTTTACCTCTCAGACCTGTGGAGGAGGAAGGGATTTATGACCAGAGGAGAACTAGAGATCATTATTGATCACAAAATAGAAGATTTTGATTACATCAAACTAAAAAGTTTCTGTACGAACAAAACTAATGCAAACAAGATTAGAAGGGAAGTAACAAATTGGGAAAATATTTTTACAGTTAAAGGTTCTGACAAAGGCCTCATTTCCAAAATATATAGAGAACTGACTCTAATTTATAAGAAATCAAATCATTTTCCAATTGATAAATGGTCAAAGGATATGAACAGACAATTCTCAGATGATGAAATTGAAACTATTTCCACTCATATGAAAGTGTTCCAAATCACTACTGATCAAAGAAAGGCAAATTAAGACAACTCTGAGATACCACTACACACCTGTCAGATTGACAGGAAAAGATAATGATGAATGTTGGAGGGGCTGTGGGAAAACTGGGACACTGATGCATTGTTGGTGGAGTTGTGAAAGAATCCAGCCATTCTGGAGAGCAGTTGGAAATATGCTCAAAAAGTTATCAAATTGTGCATACCCTTTGATCCAGCATTGCTGCTATTGGGCTTATATCCCAAAGAAACACTAAAGAGTGGAAAGGGACCTGTATGTGCCAAAATGTTTGTGGCAGCCCTTTTTGTAGTGGCTAGAAACCGGAAGATGAATGGATGTCCATCCATTGGAGAATAGTTGGGTAAATTGTGGTATATGAAGGTTATAGAATATTATTGCTCTGTAAGAAATGACCAGCAGGACGAATACAGAGAGACTTGGAGAGACTTACATGAACTGATGCTGAGTGAAATGAGCAGAACCAGAAGATCACTGTACACTTCAACAACAATGCTGTATGAGGATATATTCTGATGGAAGTGGAAATCTTCAACATAAAGAAGATCCAACTCACTTCCAGTTGATCAATGAAGGACAGAAACAACTACACCCAGAGAAGGAACACTGGGAATTGAATGTAAACTGTTTGCACTACTGTCTTTCTGCCCAGGTTACTTATACCTTTGGAATCTAATACTTAATATGCAACAAGAAAATTGGATTTACAAACATATTGTATCTAGGTTATACTGTAACACATTTAATATGTATGGGATTGCCTGTCATCTAGGGGAGGGAGTAGAGGGAGGGAGGGTTAAATTTGGAAAAATGAATACAAGGGATAATGTTATAAAAAATTACTCATGCATATGTACTGTCAAAAAATTTATAATTATAAAATTAATTTTAAAAAAAGAAGAGACTTCAGAGGTGATCTCTTACAATTGTTTCATTTTAGAGAACTGAGGGAACTGGGACCAAGGGGGATAAAGTTTTTCATCAACGTTATAAAAGTACTAAGTCTCAGAGATAGGTTTTGAATTTGGGTCTTTTGAATTCAGAGTCAGGGCTTTTTTTCCCACTGAATTACTGGGACAGCTAAGTGTCTAAGTAGTTAGAGCACTGGGCTTAGAACCAGAAGGATTCAAGCTCAAATTCAGTTTCAGATACTTCCTTCCTCTGTGATCCTGGGCTTGCCACAATTTCCTCATGTGTAAAATGGGAATAATAATAGAACCTATCTCCCAGTGATGTTATGAGGATCGAATGTTAAAGCATTAGTGTTATATAAATGTTAGTTGTTTATTATTTTTACTACTACTGTTACAAGAACTGGTGCTGCTGCTGCTACTACTACTATTACTTCTATCACCATAGTATTTTTCTATCACCACTACAATCACTTTCACTACTACTACTACTACTACTACTACTACTACTACTACTACTACTACTACTACTACTACTTTTTCTCCTCTTTCTCCCTTTATTTTCTTTTAAAGATCTGGCTAAGATTGATCTTCTAAAATAGAATTATGATGACTCAAACCCTTTGACATTCTCTCAGTCTGAGACTTCAGATACTTTGATGTATATAGTATAATGTAGAAGACTATCTCATTGACCACATCAGAGAACAGAAATAATCAAAGAAAGACATTTGGAAAATCAGGCCCAAGTAATTGCCTTGCCCTTTCACAAAGAGGTCTTAATTTGTGTCTCTGTTCTCTCTCTCTCTCTTGTCACAACACATACAGGGTATTTGAGGAAATATCAGCCTAGGAGCTGGTTATCTACTTGTTTTTAATATAGTGCCTTCAGGCAGTCTCGGATGAAGAGAAAGGCCGATTCCTTTGTTAGAGCTCTTGCTAATAGCTGCTGTCATCCTAAGGCCAGCAAGGTTAGAGTGCTGAATCTGGAGTCAGGAAGACGCATCTTCTTGAGTTCAAATCTGGTCTCAATAACTCTCAGCTGTGAGAGCTTGGGCAAGACACTTAACCCTCATCTATTTTTGCCTCAGTTCCCTCATCTATAAAATGAATTGGAGAAGGAATAGCAAACTAGTATCTGTTCTAAAAAAAAAAAAACAAATGGGGTCACAAAGAATTGAATCTGGCTGACAGTCCACAGCAATTCCTTCAGCCTCCTTCATGGCTACTAGAACAAACTGGCCTCATCTAACCATTCTACTGGGGGAAGTCTTTCTATGGGAAAGTGAATTCCAAGGTTCATACCAATTGAATTGCAAACATTTGGATTATAATTCATTCATACAGAGGGAGCTGCCTAGGTGAAGAACATTACTGTATAATGTGATTGCCTTGAAGCTAGATAATCTCCAGCACTGAGCATAGTGCCTTGCACATAGTAAGTGCTTAAATCAAAGCTTGTTGACTGCTGACTGATTTTAAGATGCCATAAGGAGGTGATTTCCATAACACCTACAAGCTAAGCAATGAAAGCCAAAAAATGCACCAGCACTTTAGGAAAATCCTAAAATTCATATCTCTGAGACCAGACCTTCTTGGAAGTGAAGAGAATAAACTGGAAAAACCAGAAAAAAATTTCCCACTGGCATTTCTACCCATATGAAGATCAGAAGAAAATGAGTGGAAGGGTCCATGTGTTTCAAGACTGGTTTATTTATTCAGTCAACTTCATGAAGAGGGAAGAGTGGGAATACTTAGTGATGGGGTTTGAGGTAAGCATATTCATCCTACTTTTAAGATCATGGATTTACAGCTGCAAGGAATCTTAGAGATCATGTTATTCAGCTCCCTCATTTTGTAGATAAGGTAATTCAACTCTGACATTCCCTTCTCATATCTACATTAAATATACTTTTCTTCTGAGATTACTACCCAGTTTGTCCATAGCATCTGGAAACATCCTCATAAGTTAAATCCCTAAAAAAATGTGAGATATTGGACATAGAACTCCCATTTCAATTTAGAGGCAACCAGGTGACACAGAAGGCAGATCTGTGGCTCAGTGGATAAAATGCCAGGTCTGAAGTCCTCATCTTCCTGAGTCCAAATCTAGCTTCAGACAGTTATTAACTATGTGATCCTGGGCAAATCACATTATCTTGTTTGCTTCAACTTCCTTGGCTGTAAAAAGAGCCAGAGAAGGAAATGGAAAACCTCTCTAGTTCCTTTGCTAAGAAAACTCCAGACGAGGTCATAAAGAATCAAACATGGCTGAAATGATTGAACAAGAAAATGTGACCCAGAGTGTTTAGGCTGAAGTTAGGAAGGATTGAATCCAAATTTGGACTTAGATATCTCGTGGTTGTGTAATGTTGACAAGTCAGTTAGCTTTCATTTCAGTTTCTTTAGCTATACAATGGGGATAGTTATAGCAATTATCTCCGAGATTATTGTGAGGATCTAATGTGATAATATTTGTAAACTGTTTAGCACAGTGCCTGGCACATAAAGATGTTTGATCAATGCTTGTTTCTTTTTATTTAACCTAAAAAGGTCATATTAAAGACCCATTTTTCCAAAGATGCCCTTGCTTTTTATACTCCACATACTGGTGAGATATCCTCTATGAATTAAGATATCAAAGTAGTTACACTCAAACCTGAGAGAAGATATATATATTCTTGTATTGAATATTTACTTAGCAAAAAAGAGTTGACATAGATCACCGATTGTCCATTGGACATGTATTGACACCATGAAATTATGAGATCAATGACAAATATTTTTGATGAACTCTTTCCTTCTATTTAGTTACTCTTTTCTCATTCTAGTGCCCACAATCTCCTCCAGGTGTCTGTTCTGTGCATCATTCCAATAGATTTTGCTTCCATATGGCTTTCCAGAACTGTAGAATCACAGCTTCACAGAAGGCAAAAGTTGGAAAAGAACTTCAAGGTCATTTATTCCAATAACCACATTGGAATTATTAAAGATGGAGGAATGAAGCTGATGGAAATGAACATGGAGCTGAAAAACGGTGCATTTCAAACAAATCCTGTTCTATTCCTCCCCCAATGGGCTTTCTGCACACGTTTTCCTGTTAAAGTATTAGTTGGGTAATATTGTCTTTCTTAGGATAGATGAGTATTAATAGGTGACTTTTAAGTCCCAAACAAGTCTTGAATAATAGCTTTCTAATGTTGGAATTTAAGTCACTGTGACCAGTGAAAGTAGAAATGTTCTGATACAGAGATTTAATTTTATGCTCCTCAAATTACCTCAATTGCTCATCACTGCAGAGGCTTGTTATTACTTATAAGATCAAATAGAACCTTTTCTTGTCACTCAAAACTCATCATTCTTCCTCTCTAGCTTCTTATATTTTGCTCATGTCCATATTGGGACATAATACTCTAAAAATAAGTCCCATTTTGCCATTGTAGTTTCTCTATCACGATTCTCTATTTGCTATCTCTATCTTGATATTGATACAACCAATGTAAAGGTATGTCCCCCATCTCTGGAATTTTTTACCACCTTGCCTCTGCCTCTGTTTTCTTAGTTTCCTTAAGACTCAGCTCAAATTCTACTTTGTGGAGAAGATCTTTCCCACTCTTCCTGGTGACTGTCTTCCCCTCTGAATATATATTTCATCTGCTCTCCATCTAATTATTTATTCTTAAAATGGCATCGCACATTAGATTGGCACTCTTTGTGTAATGGAGACAAGTTTTTCTCTTTTCATATTCCCAGCAATTAGTGTAGTACCTGGCACATAATAAATCCTTAATACATATTTGTTAATTGCTCATATTTTAACTCCTAAGGTTCTTTGAGCTCAGACATATTTCATTCAAAGATGTCATGTTCTGTATATTTATGAAGTTGACTTATTGTTACAGAACATTCTCCAGTACCAGAAAATGCTTACATTTCAGGGGTGTATGAAAGAACACGTGGAGGCAAAAACACACACAAAGTACAATGCTTCAAGTATCCATTCCCTTGGTTAAGCTAAGTCATACACAAAGTGACAGGGGGATGTTTTTTTTCAACTACCCATACTTTTTCTCTACCACATGGAAATGTAGCTTCTCCACCCACCAATGAACCCATTTTTAGTGCTTGAGTTGTGAAGACAACCAATGAATAATGATGGCTAGCACATTACTAGAAACACAATTTCCCTTAATCAGGGAGAATAACAGTCAGTATTGTTGAGTAAAATCCACCTCCCAGTCATTATATCATAAACAAGATGATTAGCACTCGGGTGGGAAATGTTTGGAGGCAAATTGCAAATGCTCAAATAATTTATCTGTTGCTTGGTTACCAAGTAAGCTAAATTCTCCAAGGATTTGTCTTTAAAACTTTGCTTCAACAAAGCCTAGAATGCTCTTTACCTTCCCCCCTGCCTCTCAAAGCTGTTTAACCTACCTTCAAGGGTTAACTCAAGTTGTACCTTTACCTCAAGGGTGTCATATCTGGAATACTTCTCATGGAAGCTTTTCTAATGAGAACAGACTTACTGATTTCTCCCTTTTTAGATTCTACCCATACTGTGTATTTTGTACATGCATAATGCCGTACATCCTTTCCAGGAGGCAACTTTTTACTTCCTAAATGTAAGCACCTAAATCAAGATGGGTTTTATTCAGTACACTTTATTATGATTGATAACATAATTAGCCAGAGACAACATG
Source organism: Sminthopsis crassicaudata (assembly GCF_048593235.1). NCBI lineage: Eukaryota > Metazoa > Chordata > Mammalia > Dasyuromorphia > Dasyuridae > Sminthopsis > Sminthopsis crassicaudata. The sequence goes on from NC_133619.1 coordinate 553,639,886, forward strand.
GCATAGCTGACAGAGGGCTGGTCTTGGAATCAGGACAACTAGGTTCAAGTCCTATTTCTGACACCTCTTAGCAATGTAACCATGGTAAAGTTGCTCAACATTTCAGTGCCCCAGGCAAATGATTAAACCATATAATAAAAAAAAATAATAACAACATTTATACAGTATTTTAGGGTTTGCAAAGTGCTTCACAAATATTCTTTCATTTTATCAGAAGATCTTTGGAAGGTGGATGCTTATATTATTCTTATTTTACAAATTAATAAACTGTGGCAGAGGTTGATTTGCATAGGACACAATAACTAGTGAGTATCTAAATCAGGATTTTAATTCAGCTCTTTCTGATTCTCGAGGCAGCCTGGTGGTGCAGGCCAGGAATCAGAAAGATTAATCTTCATGAGTTCAAATCTGAACACAGACCCTTGCTAGCTAGGTGACCTGGGCAAGTCACTTAGCCCTATTTGCCTCAGTTTTCTTATCTGTACAGTGAGCTGGAGAAGGAAATGTCTTCCATTCCAGTGTCTTCATCAAGAAAACCACAAATGGGGTCATGAAGTCAGATACAAATGAAATGTCTTCACAATAACTTTCTGATTCCAAGTCCAGCAAGGTATCTATCCACTGTACTACCAATGGCTTATTTTGCATCAACTGAAGAAATTTCCATGCTAGAATTTCCTCACAAGAATGAAACCATATCCACCCAATCTCTATCCCACCCCTTCAAAAATATCATAAATAATATTTCAGATTTATGTAGCACTTTATTTTCCTTATAACAATGTTTTGAGCTAGATCACACAAATATACTTATCTCTAAGGTGTTTTAGTTTAATAGTACTTTAATAATACTAATAGTCCATAGAAGCTATAAAACACCTTACATAGTTTCTATAGAACAATTACATTATTATACTATAAAATACCTTACATAGTTTCTATAGGACTATTACATTATTTTCTTATATTATTATATCAATTAAAAACTACTGATAAATTATTTATGCTTATGAGGCAGTTTAATATATATTATCTCATTTGATCCTTACAACAACTATTTGAAATAAGTAATAAAGGATTTATTCCTCCTGAAACTAGGTGTTTAGTGAATAGAGCTCTCAAATGAGATATTTATAAAGCACTTAGTGAAGTAACTGGCACATAGTAGGTTTTTAATAAATATATTTGTGTCCTTCCTTATTTTATAGCTAAAGAGATTGAAACCTATGCAATTAGTAAGTGACAGGGCAATGACCTAAATCTAGGCAATCTGGCCTAGAGGTTAGTCTTTCCACAATACCATAATGTCTCTCAAGTGAGGGGTAAAATGATCCAGGCAAACCAGTGTCATCACCATTAGGTCAGAACTGTATCTTCAACATTGCTTCAGGATAATTTTCATAGCCTCAGGCCTGGATGCCTGGACTGGGAGATGATTTGTTCCTTCCAAGCTAAATATCAAGTGGGTGGGAAAGATTCCCAGTGGACCTTAAGGTTGTCAAAAAGGAAAGACTTTCACCTGAGGGACTCTGCTCATTTGGATGGCTAGGACTGAAGGCCTAATTAAAAAGCTGGAAAAGCTCTAGGCACTGGTCTGTCTTCCTAAAGAGTGAGGAGGAAGAAGCAGCCCTGGCAGCTAGAGACAATGATGACACATGGCAGCAGTCCAGAGGTAACAGCAAAGCCCAGCAGCAGACAACAGCAGCATCAGCAGCAAGTGGCAGGCCTTGAGAGCAAGATGAATAGAGCAGCAGAACACAGTAAGGAATCCAGCTTGGTCCTAGCAATCAGTCTTGCCAGGTGTTCCCATGACACTCTCCTAAGGTCATGAATTATTTTGGAAGAATACCCCCTTTTCCTTTGGCAGTATGAAAAATCTGTGGTACATTGGGCTCCTTTATCTATTTTCTCTTGTCATTAACCTCATTACTCTAGCTTAATAAAAAGGCTTTTTCTTTAATTTGGTCTGGTAATCAATTAGTCAATCAACAAATCAAATCAATTTATCAAGCACCTACTATGTAACAGGCACTATGCTAAGCACTGGGGACACAGGAAAAAGGATGAAAGGTGGTCTCTGCTCTCAAAGAGCTTACAATCTAATGTAAATATACAAATAAGCTCTATGCAGAGTAAACTGGAAATAATCATATGAAACCAATTCCTCTTGACTAAAAAGCTGGCTCCCTATTCAGTATGACACAATGACTCCCATAGTCTAAGACCCTTAGAAAATTCCAGATTGTGTTTTTACAAATATGTCCCCATCAGGAAAATCCAGACGTATTTATACACCCAGGCCTGTTTCAGATGCTACAGAATTCTGAAGTAAGGAGATGAAATGGTTCCTGCCCTCAAGTAGCTCACCCAGTTGGAGAATTATGATTAACCAAAGGAAAATGGGAAGAATTCATGGAGATAGTGAGGGAATAGGAAAGCAGGAATAAGACACATTCTTCATTCCACTTGTGACTCACAGTATGACCTTGAATTAAGGGGATAATAATATTCACTACCTACACACCTCTGAGGGATGCTGTACTGATGACTCATTGTCAATAGTGATGATTTATGTAATACTTTATTCTATATTTCAAAAGATTCAACAAAGATTATAATGACACAGAATTATAGAATTCCAGAGTTGAAAAGGATTTTAGAGGTCTTCAAGTTGGATCACTCTGTGAAGCTTAATATTACAATACATCATCCCCAACAAATGAATGATCACCTAGTTGGCTTGAATATAATCTGTGATGAGAGAACTCACTACTCTACAAGGCAACCCTTCCTATATCTTTTTGACAGCCCCAGTAGAGATGAAGCCTTTATCAATAAGCCAAAATTTGTTTACTTGAAATTTCCATTATTGGTTCTAATTTTCACTAATAGTAAGAAAACCAAACAATCTCTCTTCTATTATTTGTGACAAATGAAAATCCTGGGATATTTAGTCATTAGAAAGATTGTTAGATACCAGAACTTGGAAGCTACCTTAATGTGATCCACAATTTCCATGAACAAGAATGTTTTCTAAACATCGGTCAGTGGTCATTTCTACTTTCAGTGGAAGACGACCGAGAAGTCACATCTCATAAATCAGTCCCTTTCACTTTTGAATAATTAATTGTTCAAAAGTTTTTCCTGACATCAAAAATTTGTAGCTTCCAGGGGAGTTGCTAATTCTTCCCTCTGGGATCAAAGAGAACAAGATTAATCTCTTTTCCTCCATGTGATCACCCTTCAGGTACCTGAAGACTTTTATCATGTTAGTCTTAAATTTTCCCTTCTGCAGGCTAAGCATGCCCAGGTCCTCTCATTTCATATGACATTGTCTCAAAGCCATTCAATAGTGACCATCTTCTGGAAATTCTCCAGTTTATCCAAGTGTTTCCTAAATTGTGGTATTTAGAACATTCCCTCAGATGTGGACTGACAAGAATATTGGTCCCCTCTTTTATCACAATCTCAGTAGCCGTTTAGGCTGCCATATCACTTTTGACTCATTGACTCTATCTACTTAGATCTTTTTCAGATGGGCCACCCATCTAACCACACCCACTCATTTGGATAATAATTCATAAATTCATGGCCCTGTAATGTCTAAAAAAAGATTTAATTTACTGTAATCTCATTAAGTAATATAAATATTATTTCACCATTTTTAGATGGTGAAACAGATTTTAAACAGATTTTCTCAAAGTCACAAAATTACTAAGTGTCTAAAGTAGAATCTGAGTTAAGGTTTTCTAGTTTGAGGTATCATAAGCTTTCTACTATGTTATGCTACAACATTATAATCATAAAGTTGATTTTTAATCCACATGGAAGACCTTGCATTTAACCTTATTAAATTTCATGTGATAAGAATGCATATATTAATCACTTAATAAATGCTTTTAAAAAGGAACCATTTCTTTTCCTTGATAGATTATTGAATAACTCACTGTTAATAGGTTTAAATCAAAATTATAGCCTGTTAAGACCTTTTTTGTATCATATATCTTTCATCTATTTTTCCCTGATTTGCATCATCTTCAAATTTTATCATCATGTAACTTATACCTTCATCTAAGGAATTAATAAAAATGTTAACTGACATGTACTCAAGCAGAAATAGCATGATAAGGATAACAATAATATCATCTGAATTAACATTTAATGCATTATTATTTGCAAAGTGCTTTATAATTATATTGTTTCTCTTCAAGAAATCCCCATTATTTCCCTTTTGGTGACATTGGACTATTGGATCAGTTTAGAATCATATAGACTATAATTTTCCATTTTTTTTTCTCATGAGAATTGTATGTAAGACTTTTACAAATGTTTTGCTAAAAATCGAAGTACTATAAGCAACATATAACATTCTCTGGCTATATCAGTTTAATAACTTTCAAAAAAAGAAATTAGGTTAGTGTTTTTGATAAAACTCTAATGATTGTGATTACAACTTCCTTTAATAGTTCTTTCCTAACTATCCTTTTGACAATACATTCTGTGATTTTTTTCTTTTACAGGATTCAAGACTAAGTCCATTGGTTTCTAGTTTTCAGATTTAACTCTCTTGGCTTTTCTTTGAAAGTTGAGAAAAATTTGTGAGGCTCCCCTTTCTCAAAAATTCATCGACAAAGATTCTTTGATCACAGCTATAAGTTATGGTCTAATGATGAACAAAGACATCAAGTGTTTTTTCTTTATCTCCTTGTTTCTGTATCTGTTATATTTTAAGCAATGTTCACAATAACATGGCAGTTGTGGGGTTAGAATTAATAATCTCCAGTTTTTCCTTTGAATTTGAGATACAGGTGTTCTTCATTAGGCTGTACTAGGTTTATTATTAAAAGGTAACATGTAAATAATCTTTTTTCCTTCATATCTATTTAAAATGTATCAAGAGGTGCCTGTTCCCTAAAATAATCCCATTATGAGTCCTTTGTGAAAACAAGGAATCTTTAACCTAGGTTTTCATATCAGATTCATTTGAATTAAGACACATTCATATGATGATTAGTGTATGAAAATAGAAATCATAATGTTGGTTCTTTTTGATATCTGCAGGACTTGGAAGTTTTAAATATGCTTAATTCAATAAGCATCGTTGAGCAATGTGTTAGAATTACAAAAAAGAAAAATAAATGATTCTTTCCTTTAAGAAACATGCTCTACTGGATTCAAGGGAAGAACATTGATAAATATATGTAATACAAATATATATATATATATATGCACATATATATATACATAGAGTAATAAAAATATGTTTTTGCTGCTGGACACCAAATAAGGTTTTGTATAAGAGTGGTGCCTGAGTTATGCTGTGAATGAAACTTGGAATTCCACAAGGCAGGGGAGAGGAGGAAGAACATTACAGAATGAAGGCAGGGCAGCCTGTACAAAAGCACTGAGGTGGGAAATGGAATCTCAGGGATAAAGAACAGTAAGTAGGGCAATTTGGTGAGTAAACAGAATGTTTGAGGGGGGAATAAGGTGAGATCAGTTTGAATTGATTGGTGGCCAATCATAGTGAATTCTAATGTGGAACACTGGAATTTTGTGTTTTATGCCAGAAGCCATGAATGAACTGAAGTACATGGCCTCTAAAGTTTCTTAGAGCTCAAAATCCAATGATAATGGTAGTATAGTTGGCAAGAAGGTAGAGTGTGTGAATAAGGTTAACAAATTGGATATATTGTGGAGATGTTTTATTTGTATTTTTACTGTATAGGCAATAGAAAGCCACAGAGGCTTTTTGAGCAGGGGTATGACATGTTTATTAGAGAGACTATTTGGCAATCAGCTGTGTGAAAGATGATATCAAGCACCTAAATAGATAAGACCTATGATATCAGACACACTCCCATAAAACATTCTATAAAATAATATTAGCTAAAGAGGAGGTACAAGATTTTTCTTAAAAGTGGAAAAGGTTTGCAATGCGAGCCCAATCAGGGAGGATAAACAAAGATTCTTTGTTCTAATATGAGGGAAATTGGAACAATCCTATCTAAGATGTCTAAGATGGAAGTCAGGCAGTTTTGTTTTTGTAGGAAAAATGGGGATTTGCTTCATCAGGACAACTCAGTGGGAGCAGATTTCACAAAAATGTGTCCAGTAAGATTAAGCGGACTTTGTTCATCACATACCTGATACACAACTACTGTGGGACAGAGCAGCCCCAGGCACACTTCATGGTTTGACCAAAATGATGACAAAAATTATAGGGAGCCATTTTATTGCAGCTTTATTCTAAAACACATAACAAAAGATGGATGTTTTCGAGTGCCATCTATTCAGCTCTTTACTGGAACAATATATATCTCACAACACTACTCTTTGTGAATTCCTACTTTTGAAAGACCTAAAAAGGGGTTGTCCCACTTTTACTTAAATACTTCCAATAAAATGGACTCAAAGTATGCCAAAGTAGCCCATCTTATTTTTGCACACTTTTGACTGTCTAAAAATTCTTATTTGTATTGAGATGCTGATATCTGTCCCTTTGTAAATCTGCCTTAGAGTTACATAGTAAAGATTATGCCCTCATGTCCAAAAATCTGCTTACCATTTGACAGAAAGCACTAATACCTTCCAAACCAGAAGTATATTGAGTGAATCAAAAGTTCTTTTTGGATAGGGACTGTCTTCATTTTTGCATTTGTGTTTGTAGAAAGTATTTGGAACATACTAGGTGCCTAATAAATACAAGGAATTGAATTGTGCTAGAGTAAGGCAACTGAAGCTTCATCTCAGAGTACTGATATTTAGAAACCTATCACATATGAACTTCTTTTAAAGCTCAGAAGCCCCTTAATAATTATGTACTGCTCAATTGGATTTGTTTTAATTATTTGTATTTTTTTAATATAATGGAGGATAATGTTGATTAAAGGTAGATTTATGCATTTTGCTTTTACTTGCCCTCGATTCCAAAATGACTCTCACCCCAACTTCTCTCTTCTCAAGGCTAAAGAGTCCTAGTTCCTTCACCTGGTCTCATATGGGAGGAGGTACCAATCCTTTCAACTATACTTTATTGGACATGCTTCAGATTATCAATATTATTAAAATATAGTGTCCAAAATAAAATCAATATTCAACAAATGCCTAAATAGTATAAGATGCAGGATGCAGCTCCTCCCATATCTAGACATGACTATTAAGTAATCTAAAATGATATTGTTCTTTTGGGCAATCAAGCAACACTATTGATGTCTATTGAATTGCAGTGAAATGAAACCTTTAGGTATTAAGCAGCATGGAGCCCCATCTCCCTCATGTTTACATGTTCAACTGATTTTTTTTAACCTTAAGTGCAGAACTTTATATTTATAACTATTAAATTTTATATCATTGATTATAGTCCCCTATTTTAGCCAGTCAAGATTTTTTGAATCCTAATACTGTCATCCATCAGAGTAGTTTTCCTTGTAAGGATGTTTATATCACAAGAAAATTTGATGTACATGTCTTCTAGGTCTTAATCCAAACAGTTGAACATCTGGCTAATTATTGTCTGGCAGAGAAGCTAGGCACAGATTATTCTAAAAATAAAATCATATTTGGTGGATTTTATTTTATCATTTCAAGTGAGCAACAATACTAACTAATCCCATCAAATGTGTTCATTCATTTAAGTAGCTGAGGGTTATTTCTCCAGCATCCTCATGGATTCATTAGAATTTTTTTGAGAGAGGTTAAGGGAAGGCAGTAATGATTGGTTGAATTTAAGGCCGATAACCCCTTCTTCTTTTTAATACTTGTAAAGATCTATGATTTCATGGGCTATCCATCTAACACTACAAATCTCAACTCCACCACAGCAGATAATTTTCATGAGCAGCTGCAATCAAAGCAATTCATTGGTTGGCAGCCAATTACTTCATGATGGCCTCTCCATACTTAGCTAGGTTATTTCTTGGTCAATAGATAAGTTCATAAGGGAACCTATATCTAAAGACATTTCAAGCTGAGACAAATATCTCAGAGTTTATTTTCCACTGGTGCAAACTCAGGAAATCACAGTCCTGTGTACAATGATGAATCACCAGAATAAGACATTAATGGAGGGAAGCTGATGTCAAGGAGCATATATGCCTCAAACATCCTTATTTCCTTTCATAGCCCTTCGTGGATTAATCATTTATGAATTTCTCTAGCCATCCTTTGAATCTATTTATATTTTAAATCTCTGCTACCTCTTTCAGGTAATGAGTTTTTAAAGTTCACTATTCTCTGTATAACAGACTTCCTTTCATTTGTCCTTAAATTACTTCCCTAAAGCTTCAAAAGACATTCTCTAGTTCTGATTTTCTGGAATCTAATTCTATTTTCACCCAATTCATGTCTTTATTGTTTTTGTTACTTTTGTCATAATAATTCAGTCCTATTCCGCGATCATTAAAAGTCCTTAAAAAAGCCAGGTCTTTGCTTGGAGGGAAATCTGATTCAGTTCAGTTCAAAAAAGCATTTATTAAGCATCTTTGATGTTCAAAATAATATTCTAGGCACTGTGGTTAAAATACAAAATATAATAGTCCCTGTTTTCAGGAGACTTATATTCTATTGTAAGGGTAGCTAGATGTGCAATAGATAGAATGTTCCTAAGTTCAAATCTAGCCTTAGACACTTATTAACTGTGTGACCTTGTTTGCTTCAATTTCCTCATCTGTAAAATGAGTTAGAGAAGGGAATGGCCAACTGTTCCAGTATCTTTGCCAGGAAAACTCCAAATGGGGTCATGGAGGGTTGGACATGACTAAAATGACCAAACAACAGTATTATAATGTATCTTAGAGGGCTCATCAGGGTATTGATGTTTGGGAGGTAGATGTGGTAAGGGGATCTAATTGGTGGGATAAAGTGATGTTTCCCAGTGTTATTTCTTTCACTTATACCAGATCCCAACCTCTTCATGCCCCCCCCAGATGATCTTTATGAATTGTTGACACTGAAGTGATTTGTAGTTTAGTGGTCTCACCAGAAGCCTTTCTGGATTGGTCACATGGCATATTCCCATAAGCCCTTGACTTGGATTTAAGTGATTTGGGATAGAATTTCAAATTGTTGGGTTTCTTACTAGCTGTGTGACTCTGGATAAATTATGTTCCCTATCTGAGCCCCAATTTCTTCATCTGAGATAATATTTGTAAAAGCACTTAGCACACAGTAGTTGCTTAATAAACACTTATTTCCTGAATAATACTTATTTCCTCCTTATATAACTTATAGTGTTTTGTGAGGAAAATGATTTATAAGGCTTACAGGGTTATGTTGATGTTCTCTAGGGTTATTGCCCGACTATCTGTGACCCCATTTGGGGTTGGCAAAGATACTGGAGTGGTTTTCCATTTACTTCTCCAGCTCAGATTACAGAAGAGGAAACTGAGGCAAAGATTCTCTTTTTTCTAAAGGTGATATTCCTAACTTCCATAGGAAGTACTTCTAGCCACCATGAATAGATATCAACTTAATTACATCATCTCTGCCTTCTTCCAAGTCCTCTTTTTTAAAAAAATAAAACAAGCAAAAAAACTTATTACAAGTTTACAATTCCACACATACAGAATTAAACTCATACAATAGTCACGGAGAAATGTTGGAGCATTACTTCTCCAGAAGCCTCAGGTGTTCAGATTTCATTGAACCATAGCACAACCACTAAACTACCTTTTTTTGTATCATGGATCCCTCTGGAAGTCTGATGATGCTTATCTCCCCCCACACACATTTATCTAGGTGTTACTATGTGCCAGGTACTGTGCTAAACACTAGGGATACAGAGAAAGGCAAATTAATATTTTGTAAATCTACAGAAAAATATCAATGTGACTATATGAGAAATATTTATTCATCTACAGAAGTTTCTGGCCTATTTATGAATTGAAAAACTCTTTGCAAAAACTACATAGTGATATAAGTGACTTGCGCAGGGTCACACAGCTAGGAAGTAATGTGTCTGAGACCAGATTTGAACTCAGGTCCTCCTGAATTCAGGGCTGGTGCTCTATCCACTGTGCCACCTAACTGCCCCCCTTTTTTTCTTTTGAGGCTGGGGTTAAGTGACTTACCCAGGGTCACACAGCTAGGAAGTGTTAAGTGTCTGAGACCACATTTGAACTCGGGTCCTCCTGAATTCAAGGCTGGTGCTCTATCCACTGCACCACCTACCTGATTTAGAATGACTGATTTAGACACTCTCTTCACAATTCATGGATGAGGAAAATGGCCAAAAATTTTCAAATGACTCTCTCAAGTTTGTAGAGAGAGTAAGAAGAACCTCCAGGATATGAACTCAATTCCTCTATCTCTACTTTCCGCAACATAACCCATGTCAAATCTCTCTAGGACAGCTACAGGGTTGGCGAGTTGGGCAAATTTACTCACCAACCCTTCTGTCAGCACAAGAGGGCAGGTCTTCTCTGAAATCTATGTTTTTTACTTTGCCAAAACTGGGCTCTTGTTTCTTTCCCTTATAAGGATTAACCCTGCCACTGTGCTCATCTGGATGTCTAATTCATTTCTCTAGAAGCTACAGGTGCCTTTAGAAAGATGTCCTTAGCATGGCAAATAGCTGGCTGGTGTCTACATAATGGCTTTATTACAATAGCTCCTATTTATATAGCACCTTGGGGGCCATAAAGTACTTTCCTATATGCACTATCATTTAATGACAATAACTGCTCAATTTTACAGTGATTTAAGATTTACAACGCATTCTCTTCAAAACAAGCTATTCTCTGTTAAGCATTCAACCCTTAGATATGACTAGTTGCACATGTTCTCATTTTGTATGCAAGGAAACTGAGACTTATAGAAGAAGGGATAAAGAAAGAAGGAAGGGAAAAAAGAAGGAAGAAAGAAAGAAAAAAAGGGAGGAGAAAATGAAGGAAGAAAGAAAAAAGGAAGGGAAGAAGGAAGGAAGAGAAGAAAGGGAGGGAAGAAAGAAAATAGAAAAGGAAAAAGGAAGAAAGAAGGAAGGAAGAAAAGAAGGAAGGGAGGGAAGGAAGAAGGAAGGGAGGAAAAAGGAAGGGACAAAAGGAAGGGAGGGAGGGAATAAAGAAATAAGGAAGAAAATATTAATTTGTTAGGTATTTATTATGTACCAAGCACTTTGCTAAGCACTTTACAAATATTATCTCTTTTAATCCTCATTAAAACCCCGGGAGGTAGATGTTATTATCCTTAATTTAATAGTTGAGGATATAGAGGACGATAGAGGTTGAATGAGTTCTCCATGGCCACTGAGCTAGTTGGTATTTAAGACTAAATTTGAATTCAAGTCTTTTTGACTCCAAATTAGCACTCTAACTATTGTGCCACCTCGATGCCATCTAGCCAGTCATTTAGATTTGAACAAAATCACATACCTGGCAAGTGGCAGAATGGATCCTTAAAGGCCATGATTTTAGATGAAAGGTGACACTAAATATGGGTTGAAGAGAGGCTTAGATTTGAATTCTGGTTTTGCTCTATGTTGTGTGACTTTAGCCAAGTCACTTCCTCATCTATAAAATAAAGAGAATGACTAGATGAAAGTTATTTGACAGATAATAATATATGGCACAAAGAGTAAGATACAACCTCTTCCTTAAGGTTCTTACTGTATTGGTGGGGAGATAAAATTATCTAAATAAGTGCAAAGTAAATATATGATGTGTAAAATAATTCAACTCATCAATCCTTTCAGAATCTTTTTTTAGCCTCTTCTAATATAGCATCTTTTCTTATTTCTTTTAAAGGACCCCAAAGCTGAAAAAAAAAAGTGTTGTCCCATTTGGAATGAGAAGTAGTAGGTTCAAATCCTGGTTCTGTGGGACATTGGGAAGGTTACTTTCTCTCCTGAGGTTTCCGTTTTCTCATACAAAAAATGAAAGATTAGAACCAGATAACCTGTAAGATCCCTTTGAGTTCTGAATATCTAGAATGGTAAAGAAGAAATACTTCACTTAATGGCTGTGTGTATTTATAGAATTTTATCTCCAAGTCCAATTTAGATTTCACAATAATGTGACAAGTATTTTAGAAGGTGAAACTTGCTATGAAATGCTCCCTTTCTTAAAAAAAGTACAGATTTAAGATCTCTTCAACACTAAGTTCTATCTTTAAGAGGACAATGCTGCTCCAATGTAGTTTTGGTATAGGAATTGTGTCCATGAGTACTTTAAGACATAGACTTGTGGAGGTGAAAGGGATCTCAGTAGCCATCTTGTCTTTCTCTATCCAAACAAGAACCACTCCAATAACATACTGGCAAATGACCATAAGTGCAGCTATAGAGAACTGGAGCTGGAGACATGAAATCTTGAATTCAAATGCAGCCTCAGAGAATTATTATTTGTGTGACCTTGTTCAAACTACTTAAGTTGTATCTGCTTCAGTTTTTTCATCTGTAAAATGAACTGAAGAAAGGAAATGGCGAACTACTCCAATATCTTTGCCAGGAAAACCCTAATAATGAAGTGTTGAACACTACTAGAAATGACTAAATCACAATGAATCAGATCCAGGAATTTGAACCTAGGTCTTCTGCCTCCAAAGGTTATATACTTTTGGTGAATTCAATACTCCTTTGCTTATAGAGCACAGTGCCTTCTCTGATAAGAGTATGCCATGATAGGTGGTCCTATGCTGGTATCTTTCATGTCACACAATCAATCCTAAAGTTCTAGTAGCAACAGTAGTAGTAATAACAATAGCAGCAGCAGCAGAAGTAGTAGCAGTACAAGATATCATTTATTTAATGCTTTAAGGTTAATAAAAAGCTATACATAAATAATCTCATCTGATCTTTACAACTATTCTCTAAAATAAGTGTTATTATCATGCCCATTTTGCATACCAGGAAGCTCAGGCAGACCAAGGTTAAATGACTTTCCCAGGTTCATAATGTTAGTATGTCTATATTAGTATGTGAATTTGAACTCAGGACTTCCTGGTTCATCTAGTACTTTATCCACTGAACAATCTTTCCTTCAAACATCTCTCTAGTGCCCTCCAAATCACTTTGGAGTAGCATTTTTTGGGGGGAGGGGCCTTTACAGATCTTATATCTACTTATCTCTGAGCATATTATATCTCCCCTAATAGAATATAAAGTTCCTAGAAAGACTTTCATTTTTTTTTATTTGTACCTCCAGCATCTAGTTTACAACTTGGCACACAGTAGGTGCTTAATAAATGCTAACATATGAATTGAATGTTTGGAGTATCTATTACATTTTAAATACTGTGTTATGTACTAGAGATAAAAGATCAAAAACGAGGCAATCCCTTGCCCAGCGTTTGTCTCCCTTCTCCTCTCTCCCTTCCTAGTTCTCCAGTTCTCTTCACCTTTTTTCCCCCCTTCTTTCTGTCTCTGTATTTGTCTGTTTGTTTTCACTCCATCTCTACCTCTATTTTACACTTGTAAGTGGCCGAACTGGAGCATAAATCCAAATCCTGAGTTCTTTCCACTATATCCTCTTGCTTTCCAAGAGCTCAGAAGAAGAGTAGTTTGTTTGTTTGTTTGTTTTTTTGCTTTGAAGAAATTGTGCCTCCTTGTCAGATAAGGCTCTAAGCCTTGTACCATTTATCAGATAAGAAGCTTTGCCTCCCACGGATGATTCTTTGTCAACTTTTTAAAAGTCACCTAAGACTGAGATGTCAAGAATTTCATTCATTTCTATTCATATTCAAGTTGTGCCATAGCTTGTCACAATGGGAGTACAGTACGATCTGTGGCACATTAAAATGTACATTAACCATTTCCGTCTTTGAAAAATTGCCTACAGGGTTTGAGGTCCATTGGTTTCTGATCCTTTCATCTAAGATACAATTTGTTTATTTGATAGCTTCCACCTATTATGTATCAATCTTGCTATAATATATCTATACACTTGCAACAATCCAGGATACACATCTATCTACTGACCTATCCATCCATCTATTCATCTAGCTCACTTATCTAACTATCTAGTCATATTACTCCAGTGCTCAGAATTTTCATTGGTTCTCTATTACTATTGAGCATATTTCAATCACTTTTATTTAGCATTTGAAATCCTCTAAAATTTGGCACTAACTTGTCTTTCAAGCATTATGTCATTTTATTTTCTTTTGTTCATCCTATTTCACAGTCAAACAGAGATACTCTTTGTCTCTTCCTTTCCTCAGAACAAGTATCATGCTCTCCCTCCCATGTCCACATTCTTTGTCCACAAATATCCAAATTCTTTGTCCACTATTCACAGTGGATGGTGCCAGTATTATTTATAAGCATTATTGTATGCATTTTATGAATGAAAAAGGATCTGTCCAAGGTGTTAGATGTAGGAATCAAACCCTTATTTCCTGAATCAAAATCTAACACTCCTTTACACTGTGCTACTTGTATGAAACCACTTTAAAAATGAATCCTTATTCTTGATTATGCTTCTCTAATAATTTGGTTTACTTCCCTGATTTAGAAAGTTGAATATATGAATCAATCAACAAGTATTATTAAATGCCTCCTATGTCTGGGCTGTAGGCTGTAGGCACAGTGGAGACTCAAATGGAGTTGGGATCTCACTGATTTGAGAATATTATCTGAAGATGAAGATAATAACCTATCTATATGCCTACCTATTCTGTGTAACCCCTTGATGATCTTCTCCCAAAGTGCACCACAAGGAGACAAGGTATCATGGATACAAAGACAAAGAGGAAACAATTCAATTATTTATATTTTATCAGGAGAGACATATCCACATAGAGGCATATGAGGAAGACATAAAAATAGAATGTTATTTTATGTTAAAATTTTAATGTTTTAAAGTTTAATTACTTTTACATTAAACAAAATTTTTAAAAATATATGGAATGGAATATGATAGCTGTCACCAAATATGTGAAGAGCTGTTATACTGAAGAGGGATCAGACATTTAATGGAGCTTCAGAGAAAAGTCAGTTCCCTGAAGGCAGAAACTCATTTTTGTTTGTATTTTCAATTTCTAGCATAAGGTCTGGCATGTAATAGGCACTTAAAAGATACTTGTTGGTTGATTAAAAAGGAAAATATCACAAACAGATATAAGTTAGAGGGAAGTAGACTTCAGTTCAATATAAGGACGAATTTGCTAACAGTTTGAGTTATCTAAAAATAGATTGGATTACCTTGTCAGAAAGTGTGTTCTCAACAACTAGAGGCTCAGGCCTGCAGAGATAGTAAAGGGAGTTGTTTGGGTTTTCAGGAGAGTAGATTTATTTACCAGGAATGTGGTTGGACGAAATGATATTCTTCCAAATCATTAATTCTATGATTTTCTTCTTCTTTTCCATTAATAATTGAGAAACTTTTAATATCTTCCTAAAGAATGGGTCTAGTCTTGTTACCTTTTATCCTTCTTTTGGTCACCTCTCTCAATAAACACTTTATTTCCTCTAAGATTAAATATAAAATGCTGTATTTGGATTGTAAGACCCTTTATAACCTGGCCTTTTCTATCTTTCCCAAATATATTTTCCTACACTACACTTTGACATACTGTATAATCCAGTAACATTGCTATCACATGTGTGTTTCACACACAATATAATACCAATTCCCAGGTCTTTGCCTTTGTACTGGTTGTCTCCCTATTCCCTGACTTTCAAAATTTAGTTTAAGTCCATTTGTACAAAAAGCCTTTTCCAACCTTTCTCCATGCCACAGACTTCCCTGAGTGTAGCTTCCATATATCTTATATATATGATTTTTTTTTGTCTCCCCCATTAGAATTTTTCATTTAATCATTGGAACAATGGGAACAGGGACAGAATTTTTGTCTTCTGTGTATCCCTAGTGCTTAGCGTAATGCCTGTACATAATGAGCTATTAATACATGCTTATTGATTGTTGACTGATATCCACAGCAACATTCTGATGAATACCAATGTTGGCTGGACTTTAGTTTCCTTCCCTATAAAATGAGAATGGTAATAATTGTCAGTGTTATAAGGAAAGTGTTTTTAAGACTTAAGGTAGTATAGAAATATTGGTTATAATTAATATTAGAGATGATTTCTTAAATTACATAGTTTCTTTTCTTGTTGGTCCTTACTTGAATTTGAAAAACAACAATGTCTGTAGAGGTTTCCCCCTTTAGATACTGAAATTAGGGGGCTTTTTCCCCTTTAGAGTCATAAAGCAAAATGTTGACAGAATCCAAAATAGATTCTGAGGCGGCTGGCTGGTAGATAAGAAACTCTCCTCCCCCTTAAATAGAAGGATAAACATTTTCTTCATTATAAGTAAAATGAGACAATGTGGGAAGCATTTATTATTAGTACAACATGTTTTGCCTTAAGGATGGTACATATCACAGAGAAGCAAAACGCCACAATTGTTTTATGTTTTCATCCTGTCTCAAATCTACTGTGTCTCCTACAGCTCATGAAATAATACATTTTTTTTTTTTTTACTAAATTCTCCCATTCACTATTTAGAATTTGCAAAAATTCCCTTTCTTGGTCTAGTTTATGCCAAAAAGGAGGGTCAAGCACATGGCCCACAATTCTCCTGAATACTGCTCAAACAAGATTAAATTCCCCAGAACTGGGGAATATTTAACAAAACAAAAATGTGATAATCCTTAGATATTATAAACATAAGGGTAGGTAAGTGGTGAAAAAGATAGATCACTGGGCCTGAAGTTATAAAGACTTATCTTTGTAAGCTTAAATCTGGTTTTAGACATTTACTAGGTGTGTGTCCATTGGTTATCCCCATGTCTGGAATTCTCTTATGTCTGCCTCTTAAGTTTCTTTCAATTTCATCTAAAATCCCTCCCTCTATAGAAAGCCTTTATTGATGCTCCTTTATGCTAGAGCCTCCTATCTATTATTATCAACTTATTTTGTAATCATCATTTATACATGGTTATTTGGCTGTTGCCTCCCTCATTAGATTGTGAATTCCTTGAGAATAGGAACCATATTTGTTGCATTTCATTGTGTTCCCAGTATTTATCACAGTGCCTGGCACATAGTAGGTGCTTAATAATTTTTTTTTGCCTTGAATTAACACTTTTCCTTACATGATAATTATTTCTTTTTGTTTTAGCTCCCAAACATCTTCAAAGCTCTCTTAAGCCAGCAATTAGATTTCAGTCATCTTTTTAATTTTTTTATTGAGTCTGCCACAGACAGCATGTTCCATATAGTTAATAATTATGAAACACTGACTATGTGAAAAACACTGTACTAGATACTAGAGATACAGAAAGGCCCAAAACATGGTCTCTGCCCTAAAAAACGCACATTCTAATGGGGAGACAACGCATAAATGAATTAATGAACCCACAAATGAATATTTCAAGTACTAAGCCTTATTATTTTAACACAAGAAAGATGAACCAAGGTTTCAAATACAAAATTCATTAGAATTATATTCACGGTGCTTCAGAAATAAAAATAAAAGCCCAAATAAAATAACCCAAAAATCTATTTTTAATCTCATTCAAGGTTAATATTTTGAATGATTGACCAGATTCACTTGGAGTCATCTTTTAAATCTTTCTACAATTGATGCTTGTTGCTATCCAGTGAAAATTATGGATTCCTTTTTTTTTTATCACTGCTATTTATTCATCTCTCAGAGAAGGGTGCTAGTTTAATTGTTTAGACTTCTGAGAAGAAAAGAAAAAGAAAGAAAAGAAAGAAAGAGAGAGAGAGAGAGAAAGAGAGAGAGAGAGAGAGAGAGAGAAGAGAGAGAGAGAGAGAGAGAGAGAGAGAGAGAGAGAGAGAGAAGAGAGAGAGAGAGAGAGAGAGAGAGAGAGAGAGAGAGAGAGAGAGAGAAGAAGAAGAAGAAGAAGAAGAAGAAGAAGGAGGAGGAGAGGAAGAAGAGAGGGGGTGGAAGGGAGAAGGAAGGAGAGAAGACAGGGGGAAGAAGAAAGAAAACTCTTACCATTTCTCTTTGTTTATAAGTCTTTTACCATATTATGACATATACATGAATATAAAAGAATGTTATTGTACAAATGAGAATTGAATATTAGGGAATTCAGAGAAACATGGAAAGACTTGAATGAGGTAAAGGAGAGCAAATAGAAAAATTATATACAATGACTTTCTAAAGTGAAGGAGAGCTACCCTAAAATTCATATGAATTCATATTAATTACAATGAACAACTTTAGCTCCAAAGAACAGAGAATGAAATATCCATCCCTCCTCTTGGAAAAAATTGGGGAACACAATGAATGGAATGTTTTATAAGATGTCTGATATTTTTAGTAGTTTTGTTAGTAAGTTTTGCTTAACTGTTTCAGAGGGTTCAAGGGTCAGCTATATTGAGAAATGTTTGTGATGTTAATACAAAGAGTTATCAATTTAAAAACTAACCGGAGTGAGAGAATTATATTACCATTCTGTGGCTTGTCTTCTTGATAATATTTATGAACCGTATAAATTCAAATTATTTGGTACTATAATCTGATCATAATTATGGCGATAATGATGATGCAAAGTATAATGGGAAGAGTACCTCCCCATCACCCAGGTTCACAACCTGCAGTCAACCTTTCCTCCTCACTCTGATACACTCCACATATCCAAACAGTGACTAAATCTTATCATTTCTCTCTCTACTCAAATGCGTCTTCCTTGTATTCACACAGCCACTACCTTAGTTCAGACTATTATAACCCTTTGCTTGGTCTAATGTAATTATCTTTTACTTGATCTTCCTGCCTTCAGGCTCTCCCCATTCTAGACAAGAGCTAATACAATTTTCCTAACATGGTGATCTGATCATGTTCTTCCAACCTCCAATCAACAAATTCCCCTGGGTCCCTATGACTTGTAGATTCAAATATAAATTCCTTTATTTGGCATTTTTCACAATTTGGTCCTTCTCTTTTCATTTTCCTTTAGCAATGCACTCTGTGGTTTATTTAACCATTTCTTTGTCCAATTGTTTTTCAGTAGTCCAGTTGTTTCATTTATCCAACTCTTCATGACCCCATTAGGGGTTTTCTTGGCAAAGACACTGGAAAGGCTTGCATTTCTTTTTCCAGCATACTTTACAGATGAAGAAACTGAGGCAAACAGGAGTAACTGATGGTCCCAGGGTCCCACAGCTAATATGTTTTCTAAGACTGGATTTGAACTTGGATCTTCCAGACTGCAGGACAAGTACAATCACTGTATCACAAAGCTTCTAAATGTTCTTCTTCATATATTATGCTCCATTTTCCCTCTCTATCTTTGCATTGGCAATCTCCCATCCCTCTTGACCACAGCCCCCTGCTTTCTTAAAGACTCATTTAAAGGCTATCTACTATAGGTGTCATTTCCTGACCATCTCTTGACCAATTAATTCTTGGGCCTTTTCCTCTCATCCATATACTCTGCATATATCCCGGATACATTCATGTACAACTTCCCAAGATAGCCCATTCTACAGGGCTCATTGAGTGTTATGAAATATTTTCTTTCATCGTACTTAAAATTTACTCATTGGTCACTTTTATCTATTGGTCCTAGTTCTTCCATCTGGAGTCAAAGAGAAAAAGGCTAATCTCTCTTTCACATGATAATGCTTCAGAGAATTAAAGTAAGATGTCATTGTCTCTTCCACCAAGCCAGTCTTTTCTTCTCCAGGCTACATATGCCTGTTTTTTTCCCAAATGATTTTGGTATAAGTTCAAGGCTTACCACCATTCTTGTATCCATAAATGAACACAATAAATCAGATATGTTCTGATAAAGGCAGAATGGTATGTAATTATTACTTCCTAATTTTTGGAAGGAATGCTTCTCTTGGGCAGCTAAATAGTTCAGTAAAATATTAGGCCTGAAGTCAGAAAGCTCTAACTTCAAATCGAGGCTCAGATACTTACTGGACATATGACTCTGGGCAAGTCTCTGAAGTCCTATTTGCCTCAGTTCCTTATTTTTGAAATGGGGATTCAATAGAGAAAGAAATGGCTAAACCATTCCAGTATCTTTGCTGAAAACTTCATGGACAAAGGTCATGGAGTTATGATTGAATGACTAAAAAAAAATGCTTTTTTGGGTCATTATTGTTGCAATATTCTTCCTTCCTTCCTTTTTTATTTGTGGTTACCATATCAACCTGCTGGCTGATTTTATGCTTGTAGCACACTAAAAACCTAGATCTTCTTCAGATGAACTGCTGATAAACATGCCCTGTACTCATGAGACTGATTTTTTTTCATTCTAAATGGAAGACCTCACTATTTTTTCCTATTGTATTTCATCTTGTTAGCTTTTGTCTTGTGCTCTAGCTCATCACTCTTTTTGGATGCTGATTCTGAGTTTCAATGTGTTAGATAAGGTATCTCTCCTAGGTAGGCATCTTCAGAACACATTTTCTGCTGGGTAAAATGAATGAAAGGTTAACAGGCAATCTCTAAGACCCTTTCTGTGTTTAACTATTTTGCTCAGGGAAAAGTACAGAGGATTTGAGTAAGAAAGACTGGATTCAAATCTTCCCTCTGTTAATTACTACTTACTTGTGAGACTTTGGGCAGATATTTAGCCTCTGCAGCCCAATTTCCTACTCTATAAAATGAAGTATTGAACTAAATAATGTCAAATACATTTTCATTCATTCAGTGGAATTAGCGATTTTAATCTAGTGTCTTTAACATGTATTTGATTTATTGTGAATAGTATTTTATTTTTTCCAATTATATGTAAAAATAATTTCTAACATTCATTTTTATGAGATTTTGAGTTTCAAAATTTACTTTTCTCCCTCCCTTCCATCTCCCTTCCCCCACATGGCAAGCAATCAGATATAGGTCATACATGTATGATTGTGTAAAATATATTTCCACATTAATGGAAGAAGAAATACAACAAAAGGGAAAAAAAAATCTATCTGAACCCCCCCACCCAAAAGTGAAAATAGAATGTTCCATCTGCATTTAGACTTTTATCAATTCCTTCTCTGGATATTAATAGCATTTTCCATCATGAGTCTTTTAGAATTGTTCTGGATTATTGCTGAGAAGAGCTAAATCAATCATGGTTGATCATTGCATAATGCTGCTATTTAACATGTATTTTAAACTAGGCACAACAATGCTTTCCCTGCTACTGGAAAGGCTTGAGGCTGGTGAATCTCTTAAGCTTGGGAATTCTGAGCTCAGTGTACCAGGCTAATCAGGTGTTTGTATTAATCCTGGAGCTAATGTGCTGAGCCTTTGAAGGAAGGAGCCACTAGAGTGCCTAAGGAGGAGAGCAAAACTCCCATGGACTTGGGAATGGCACTCTACTTTCAGCCTGGGTGAGATAGGGAGACCCATTCTCAAAAAATAAAAATAAGCAAACATAAATAGATTTTAAATAAACAGAGTAAGAGGAAAGGAAAATACTCATGTTCAAACCATGGATTTCTAATCATGACCAAACTATGTAATGAAAGTAAATTTGGAATCAGAAAACTTGATTTGAAATCTCAGATCTGTTAATTACTCTTAGATTTATCTCAGAAAAGTTTATTACTTTCACTAGGCTTCAATATGATATGAAAAATGAGGGGATGAAACTAAATGATCTGGAAGATAACTTACAAAAAAATGTTCCACTGGATCTGTTCAGTTCAATTTGCACTGTGCTTGTTTTCTGTAGTTGATTCATTCAGATTGGGACTGGAAAGCACTTCTTCTATTAGTAAGGCAACATCAGAAGTCTTTCAGCAAATTGTTCTCATCAATATTGTCCACCCTCATCTGATTCTCCTGGGCTATGAGGCTTAGTTTAAGTGAAATGTTTATACCCATCAGCATGTATAGAAAATTCAAAGACTATTTGACTGAAGGAAACAAAGCCCCTCAAAATGACTTGTGGTTAAGATGAAAAGCAACCCTAAAATATTTATCATTATCAATATTCTGGCCCATAACATCATTACCTTTTTTTTGAAAGTATGAAAAATGATTAGGTTTCAATAAAGACTTACCTGAGCTGTGTGGTTAGAAATGATCTTTTCTTTCTTGATTTTCATATAGTATTTTTTACTTCTCATATCATAGTATTAAAAATTTAGAGCTAGAAAGGATTCATTGAGTACAAGGACTCAATAAGAACACACTGCCTGAAGCTGATTAAACTATAATTGGGAAATGTTTAACAAAATAAAAAAAAAATTACGATAAAATTTGATAATGTTAATTTGTGGTTTTCTAAGTCAATATGTAGCTTGCAAGAATCTGATCTATTTGAGTTTAAAACTATTATTCCAGAAATGATGTGGCTCTTTCAACACCACATGAGAGTAAACAGCTGAGTCCTAATTCTGTGACTCCAGATTCAATTCCTTTTCCCTCTGTTCTGCACTGTCTTTCTATTCAATTCTTTTAAAATATTTGTTGCTTAAAGGTGGTATGGGGCAGCTAGGTGGTACAGTGGATAGAATGTTGGGCCTGGAGTTGGGAAGACTCCTTTTCTTGAGTTCAAATATAGCCTCAGACACTTACCAGCTGTGTTATCCTAGACAAATCACATACCTCAGTTTCCATCATCTCTCAACCACTCCAATATCTCTGTCAAGAAACTCCAAATGGGCTCACAGTCATATAAGACTGAACAACAATCACCAAATAGTAGCATATTTGTGTTATGGCTCATTTCTTCTCTACTAGATCATAAGTTCTATGTAGTCAAGGGCTGTATTTTATTAAGCTTTGTGTCCTTGGGATTTAGGCATAGTGTTCTGTATAGATCAACTATTTAATGAAGGTTCTTTTTGAATAGATATGATCAAATCACACCTCTGCTAAAAGATCTTCAATGATTTTTTTAATCTTCACTTTTTTTTCATATGACATTTAAAATCTTCTATAATCTTTTACCACCCAACCTTTTATCCTCATAACTCACATTTATATGGCATTTATTTGGAGTTTCAAAGTTTACAAAAGACTTTCCTCAAAACCACCTTAGGAGGCACAACTATAAACTCCATTTTACCTGTGGGGAAATAGAAACTTAGAGGAAATTAATAGAATTGTTAAGAAATGTTGGAGCCAGATTTGAACCTGACTCTAAAATTCAGTACTTCTATCCTACTATTTTTCTAACTTAATTTCATCTCCTTCTACATGTTTTATGCTCACACATTGCTCTGCTCCCTTGCCATTTTATCTTCTTTCCTTTCCTCACACTAATATCTCTTCCATTTCTGAGAGCTATTCCATTTATTTTTAGCCCTCTTTTTGCTTTCAAGATTAAATTAAACATCCTTTCCTCCAGGAAGACTTCCTTGATATCGTTTCCCATCAGTTTTTTCCCTCAGACTCTACCATAACATAATACACTCTAAACTACAAGAAAGTTGGAAATGGGCATAATAACAGAATCTTATTTACATTTCTAGATATCCTTCCTCTTCCCCCATCTAGAACAAGCTTAGCTCTAATTTAATAAATTCTGTGGATGGTATTAAATTGATGAATGAATGCATGAATGACTTTTTTTGTGGGGTTAGGAATAGATAAAATAATTGAATTGTTTAAACATGGGTTGGAGTTAAAGAATTAAATTTATTTTTGTATATTTTACTTTACATCCTCTATTAGCACATTAAGTCTTTGAAGGCAGAAATCACACACAGTAAAGGACCTTTTAGGTCATCTAATATTACACTTTTATTTCAAAGATGAAGAAATTGAGATCCAGGAAACCACAATGCCCGATGTATTAGAGTTAGATTTCAAACCTTTGTTCTTTTATTCCAAACTCAACAGTCTGTCCACTGTCCCATTCTAGGACTTTTGACAGTTATTCCTCTTATATAGTTTCTGATATAGGTATTTGTTGTGCATGTAGGTATCTGTCGACTTGAATTGTGTTGATTTTATGTAGTAATTGTTAGCTAAATACAATCACTCCTTCCCCAGTCAACCTACAGAAGGATGCTGGAACAAAGAATATGATAAAAAATGTGATGAAAAGCTTTCCCTTGCCATTCTCTATGAAATTGGTTGAAAATCAGCTTGGTGGCTCAATAAGGTCAGTTTAAATGCATAGGAGGATAACAGATTACTGCATATTCAAAGAAATTCACTAGAATTTCTTCCTGCAATTTGTGAGATTGTCTGAATGAAAAGAAATGTTCATAGAATAGAGAATATCAGAAAAGATCATGATAAAAAGAACTTGTCAAAGCACTCTTCTGATGATTCTACTGATTTTCACAACAGCCCAGCAAAATTGACAAGGGCAGGTATTGCTCACAGGAGGAAACTGAGTCATGAAAAGCTAATGGGCCTTGCCTACAATCACAGAGCTGCTATCAGGCAGAGCAACAACTGAAGTCTAAGTCTCCTAACTCCTTGTCCAGAGTTCTTTTCATAAAACCACTTTGCCCTTAATGATTGAATGTTTATTCTAGAGGAAAAATTAATTTGCCTCAAACCAAGTGATGTTTCAAAAAATATGCCTTCAGAAGGTTACAAGATGGTACGAGCTTAATGAAGCATTTCTTAAAAGGAGAAAAATTGGTTTCATCATCATAATTCGTACTTCTAAACTGCTTTTAAGAATTTTCTTTACAATATTCCACTGAAGCAGTTAGCAAGAGCATTGCTATCCCCATTTTATAAATGAAGAAATTAAAGCCCACAGTTCAAGTAAGGTGCATAATAGAAAGACCCACAAACAGGTTTTAAAAACAAGTCTTCTAAGTCAGGTGCTTTTACCAGTAGTGTGAGATGGAGACTTTCGACATCATCTTATTTGAACATGCAAGTAAACAAAGGCCCAGTCAAGCCCTTGTTGGTTTTATCAACAAGAGTCCTTCACTTGGGATTGGTCCTGACCCTCATGCTTATTAATTAGGCCTCTTAAATGAGATCAAATAAAAAGTTAGTTGGATAGTCAAGGTGAAAAACAAGATCCTATCACTTCAATTCCAGTTTTCCCCATGACATTGTTTCACACAAGACAATTCTCTCGAAGGCCAATATTTTGGGGCAGCTCTCTCCAGCTGAATTTGTTCAGCATTGACAATGTGGTGGTATTTCCTTTCCCTACCTAAAACAACCTTCTCCAAGTGCTTTGTAACATCCTAAAGTAAAAGAATAAATCTTCAGTGTTCCTTTGCCTTTTCATTAAATAAGTTTATTTTAATTGCTACATCTTTTCTTAATGACTAAAATCTCCCATGTTTCTCTATCTCATTTATATGTACTTTTACGTGTATTTATCTGGAAAGTAAGTTGCTCTGCATAAGGAAATGTCCAAATAACTTCAGTTTGCTCCATTATTATGGAGACAAAAGACTCATGATTTTAGGCTGACTTCTGATTCTAATATATCCTGTAACACTTTGTCAA
Organism: Sminthopsis crassicaudata; assembly: GCF_048593235.1. Lineage (NCBI taxonomy): Eukaryota > Metazoa > Chordata > Mammalia > Dasyuromorphia > Dasyuridae > Sminthopsis > Sminthopsis crassicaudata. The sequence goes on from NC_133619.1 coordinate 553,665,193, forward strand.
GTCACTTTACTTTTCTGAGCTTATCTCCTTACCTATTAAAAAAGAGAGGGATGGATTAAATCATCTAGGTTTCTTTGGGCTTCAATATTCTTAGATTCTGCCACAGAATGTTATGTTATATTTTAAAATATTTGTATTTTTCTTTAATAAACACTGTATATTATACATTTGCTAGCATTGCTATTATTAATTGCGTATCAGATATTCAATTGATCTGTGATGCCCTTTTGTGACAGTAATGCAATTTATTCCTCCACTGAACAGAGCAGATCACTGTTTTTAAAAATAATTTTTTAAATTTACACACATACACATACACATACTTTTCTCCACATTCTTCCTACTGTTACTTAGTATTTATTGGATTTTGTTTTGGAATGACATCTATTCAGACTTGCTTATAAATCCAGCCTCCAAAGCATTCTGTGATATACAAGGAGTTTTCCTAAAGCATAGATAGTATTTCACTTTCCACGGGTATACCTTATGTCTCCTTTCTCTGACTTCTTTCAAAACTTAACTCAAAAATCCCTGTTTTTTTTTTTTTGTTTGTTTTTTTGTTTTTTTTTGAGGCAGAATTAAGTGACTTGGCTGTGTGTGCTAGGAAGTGTTAAGTATCCAAGGTTGGACTTGAACTCAGGTCTTCCTGACTCCAGGGCTAGTGCTCTAGCTATTGTACCATCTTGCTACCCCAAAACTCAACTCAAATATTTCTTTGTCAATAAGGTATTTCCCTGAGTTCCCAGCTCAAAAGCTAGTATTTTTCTGCTGACTTTATTTCTCAATGCCTCTGTATATGTTCTATGTGTTCATAATTGTGTTGCATATTCTCCCATATTAGAAAATTACTCCCTTGAGGGCAAAAACAGTGTTTCTTCTTTTCTTTGAATCTCCACTGTTTAGCACAGTGCTTTTACAAATAGCTAAATCTAGTAAGTCCTTGTTGGTTTAGTCAACAAGAGTCCTTCACTTGGGATTAGCTCCTGACCCTCATGCTTATTAAATCTTTCAATTGTTGCACTGGCTTGATTACCCATTATTCTCTACCTTTGCCCTCTTTTTTAGCTTCACCTCTTGCTCCCCCTATCTACCACAACCAACCCCCATAACCTCTAAAGCCTCCCTTGCAAAGTGTGTCAGAGTTCTCATATGATGTAGAACTCTTGACCACAACTCTTCTTGGCCAGCCTGGTCCTACTGCGTCCTATAGGCCTGATGGGACTGAACAAGCATCAAAGGCAATCTCAGTTTCAGTACAACAATAGGAAAGGATTAATGGGCACCCAGGAGCCATGAATAACCCCCTGCCATATGCAATAAATAAAGTGTCTGTTTTTAAGACCTGCATCATCATTTCTGCTAATGAATGCATGTCCCAGCTTACCCAGTTCAATTAGCTGTCTTGTGAACTCTTCATCAGTTTTTCAATGTGCCTAATTATTTAGCATATTTTGCTATGAAAAATTAGCCATTATAGAAGATATATTTGATTTTTGACTCAAGTGTTCTGCAGTTACACTTTGCATAATTTATGAGTTTCTACAGAGAATTTATTGCTATCCATTATTTTCTTACAAAGAATAACACTATATTTGTACTGGATTATTGTTTATTGGTGCTAGACTCTTATAAAGGATACTTACACATTTTTCATAGAAAAGCTCAGTGGTGCACTATATCTGGAGTCCTGAAGATCTGAAAGCAAATCTAGCCTCAGACACATATTCAGACACTATGTGGTTCTGGTCAAGTCACTTGAAAAAAGTTTACCTTTTTCTCTGTTTGTAATAGTTTCCTCATCTATAAAGTGGGGATAATAATAGCACCTATCTCCCAGAATTGATGTAAAGACCAAATGAGATAATCTCAAGGCATTTAGAACAATGCCTGACACAGCGTAAACAGTAAATAAATATCAGCTATTATTTCTCTTCCTCTTCCTCCTTCTCCTTTTAAAAAAGGAAACTGCTCCTCAGGGTTATAGTCTCATCACTCTCTTTTAATCTGATCTCTCTCCACTTGGAAATCTCATTCAAGACTTCAGTTTTAGTTGCTGTCTAAAGACTTCTTAAGTGTGGGTGAGTAGAAAGCAGTGGCTTTGGAATCCAAGGACTTGGGTCCAAAATTTACCTCTTATGCTGATCTTGGAAAAGTCACTGAAATTCTTTGACACTCGGTTTCCTCATCTGTAAAATAAGGAGATTGAACTATACGACTTTTGAGCTCCCTTCCATATTTATGGTATCAAAATTTCTTGTATGAGCTACAGACCCACAGCTCCAAATGTCCACCTGACAAGGCATCTGCTTCTCTGGCCGGTTTCAACTTCACAGAATAATGATTTTTCTTTATAAGGAAGATAAAGTTCAGAAACTCAATTTGAGAATATTAGAGCCCAAAGAAATCTAAATTTCTGCTTTCCCCAAAATAAGCTTATCACTTCTAAACTTATCACTAAGATGCTAGTTTAAGCCCTGCCTGACACTACCTCTTTTAGACCCCTCTTCCCTCTGAATAGAGGGCTGGAGGATAGAATATCAATCTACTTCCAATGCCTTCCTTTATGGAAAGCAAAAATTGAGCTCTTGGCTCACTCCACTTTGCATCTGTTACTCTACCTACTTTCAATTCCATTGAACAAGATTCCACTTATTATATCCCCCTTTTTTTACCTTCTTTGTATGTTTTTTCCCTCTTTAAATTGTAAACCCTTTGAGGTCTGGGACTGTCTTTCTTTTTATTAATTGTGTGTCTACAGCTTAGTACCTGGAACAAAGTAGGTGCTTAATAAATGTTTATTGGATATCACTACTTGGAAGTTCTGACCTCAAAGACAATATTGTCCCAAACAAGCTTACTATTTTTCTTCCTATGCCTGTTCATTGTTTTCACTTTGGCAGTTTCTGTCAGTGACTAGTCATTCAACCAGTCTGCCATTTTTGAAACTTTGGGCTTATCTTGGACTCTTTTTTTTTCCTCTGATAGTCAATCAGTTACTAAATCTTATCAATTAAGTTAAATGCAATCATTTTTAAAGGCACCTCTTCTGCACAAAGCACTATGCCAGATGCTGGAGAAAGAAAACCAAAAATGAAATACAATGCCTTTCCTTATGGAGCTTTCATTCTATTATCAATTCTGTCTCAACAATCTCTGTCCTATTTATCTCCGCTTCTCTTTTTCCTACATGGTCAATACCTTAGTTCAAGATTGCATTGTCAACCTCATGAACTTTTAGAAGAGTCTCATATTAGGGGTTCCCATGCCCACTCCTCCCTCTACCATTCAATACATCTACACCAATTCCTAATTAATCTTTATTATAAAAAGATAAATGATTTTTCCATTCCATTCAATCTGTTCAAATTATTCCTCTGCTCACCCCCTTCAATAGCTCGTTTGTTTACTAAATGAAGTTCAAAATCATTTTGTCTAGAATTCAAGGCTTTTCACAATCTGATACCTGTACACATTCTTCAATCTTATAACAACTCTCAAAGTGCTCTAGTCAAACTAAACTTCCAGGGGCATCTTAGGAGCAGATCCCATACTTTCCTGCCTCTAGACTTTTGCTCACTCTGTTCCCTCTGCCTGCCTTGCTTCCTCTACCTTTTTTTCTTACTGAAATGCTATTGATCCTTTAAAGACCAATTCAAATTCTATTGATCCATGTCAGTAATAATTTCTTTTCCTGCAGATAGTATGCAACATTTTGCTTGTACCTCTTTTATGGACTTATCATGGATTATTTTCTATCAGAGTTATGAATATATATGTCTTAGTCTTCTTTTAGATTTGTTTGGGAGTTCAGAGACTAGGTCTTATCTCACCTTTTTTATCTTCTAATGTTCCTAGAACAGTGCTCTGTATGTAGTAGGGGCTTAATAAAAGACTATTAAATCAAAACTGAATCATGATAAAACCAATGTTTTAGAAAGTTAAAAACCTGAAGGTTGGAAATCTATATGTCACTTTATCCCCAAATGTGCACTCCCAAATCTCTATCTCCAGGCCTTCATTTATCTCTTATTCATCTCTACCCCACTGCCTCAAAGGGAAGAAAAAAGGACAAAAAACCCCCTTTAAATCACAATTCAGTTTTAGTGGGAAACTGGTTTCCTATATAAAAAGAAAAGAGAGCCAGGTGAAGACTCTTGGCAAAGGAACAATGTATGGTATTGGGAATCTTTTGTCTCGTGTGACTTTCTTGTTTTATTTGTATTTGTTATTCCTTTGGCAGAGAGTATCCTAGAGACATTTTGCATATCAAAAATATGTGCTACACAGTGCGAGGCCATGGTTATAGAAGTCAATGTAATAGTAGAGATGATGACTACCTCACAAAAATAATGGGCTACTAGAACCACGGGAAGAAGATTCGGAAGAGACTTTTGGAATTATCTAGTCCTTACCTAAGTAACACAAGTCAATTTTAATTGGGTCTACCTTCTAAGCACTTTCCTTGTTTTTCTCTCTTCTGAGATTAGTACAGTCCTTCTTCACAGAACCACTGACCATTGCCTTTGTTTTTTACTTCATTGTCTCTACCAGATCCACGAATATAAAAGAGGTAGCTCTTTTTTTGATGATGAGGTATAAATATTTCATCTAGCATACAACAGGGGGATTTTTAGTATTCATACATTGAATAGACAAAGAATTGTTCCAAAAAGCTTGAGGTTCTGAAGAATTACAAGAGACCATTTCTGTTTGAGGGTTCCCTTTCTATTATGGAAGAAAAACTCATTTGGCAGAAGTTTGTGAGAGAAAAAATATTATTTACCTAAGCATGGTTGGGAAGAAGGAAAGGGAGGAAAAGGGAGAAAGAAGCACAGACAGCTAGAGAGTAGAGTTTCCTCCTTGTTGGAATTTAAATTATTCCTACTTATAATTTATAATGGTCAAGATAAAAATCAAAAGGAAAAAACAAGGCTCTATCTATCAATCTATACACATGTACATACATGTATATACATGTATATGCATAAAATATGCACACATATATGTATAAATGTGCATATATATATTTAGATTAGAATTTTTGATTTGCTCAAACTAGACATAGAGGCATGGCATTTAACTGGATTAAACAAATAAACAGGAGGGTAAATTTAGCATCGTCATAATCCTAATTTTATTGAGTTCTGGGTTTCAACTTGATCCTTGACTTTATTTTTGATTTATTTAGAAAGGACATTTTGTTCTTAGCATCTAAGTATTAATTTAGGTGAGATCAAAGGACTTTAGTTGAAGACACTATGAAAATATATAGAAGATCTTAATATATATACTTTGACACTACCTATCCATTTATATGTTATATTTTATAACTTTGGTGTCCTGCTGGGAAAATGGTCTCCTGCAGAATGTCTCCTGAAGACCGTGATTATTGAAGTCAAGGGTCTGTCAGTCTCATGTTTATCTATGAGTAAAGGGAAAACTTTGAGGAAAATTTAGGCATACTCTAAATTGCTATATAACAATGAAGAATTTGCCTATGGATTCCCCTACTAAGTAGCAAAAAGTAGATAAAATCCTATCTTCTCTAAGAAGCTTTTTCCTAATCTCCATGATTACCATTGCCTTCTCTCAATTATCTCTAATTTATCCTACATATATTTTGTTTATATATAACTATTTTCCTTTTGTGAGATACTGAAGAGCAGGGACCTTTCTTTGTATCACCATTACTTATCACAATGCTTCAATTGTGATTGAGGATTTGTTGCCATTTAGGGTTTTGTTTTGGTAAATATATTGGAGAGGTTTACCATTTCCTTCACCTCATTTTACAGATAAGAAAACTGAGGTTAATGGAGCTAAGTGATTTACCCAGAGTCAGAAATCCAGTAAGTGTCTGAAGGTAGATTTAAACTCAGCAAGATTGTAAACCTGCAGCACCTAGGTGTCCTTCAGAATAAGTGCTTAATAAATTCTTGTTGGGTGACTGAATAGATATAAATATATGTATGTATATATATTATATAGGTATTCAATATATAAGTGAAAATAATGAATACATTCTTATTCTATATTCCATATTTATATATGTGTCATATGACCCTACCATAGCTATTACTGAATCTTGAGGACAGGGGCATCTTGTAAAATATTTAATTCTCACCTAATTCCTAGCAGAGTGGTCCATATATAGAAAGTATTTAATAGATGTTTATTATGTTGAGTTGAATTGCATTGAATTAAATGAGTTGAAGTGGTTAACTATCTGTGACATACTTCCTGTTCCAGTCTTCATATCCGAACCTTAGGAAGCACACATTCTCTTAAATGAAGATATATTTTAAAATTTCTGTCATATTTCTATTTTTTCTAAGATGGTACACTAAACTAAAAACCTATATTACTGCCCCATTTCCAAATAAACATATTCTACAGACTCTCTCATTCTTATAATTCATATCACAGTGTGACCTTGAAAAATTCAGATATTGAATTCAAAGTCTGTTAGTTCCTTACCTTGCCAAAATCTCCAGTGTCAATTGCTGTGATGGCAATATATCAAAATAAATAACTCATCATATTGGCTTAGTGAAGTTATCATAAATACATTGATGCTCAACTGATCAGAATTTTATGAGCAAGAGCTAAAGAGATTATTGGAATATACACATATCTGCAATGTAAACTCTAAGAAGGGCTTCAGTCCAAATACATTAATAATGTATAAAGAGGAGAATGTTTATATTCATGCTGAGAGTGCTTGAAACTCCTTCCTTGATTCACAGAAGATTCTATGTCTTTCAGGGATATTTATCATCAAGTTAACACATGAGAACACTTTAGCAAGTTTATGGTTTAGTTTCACAAAAGCGTGGGAGCCAAACCTTTAAAGGTAATGTTTTTCTTTAATGCAAATCTCATCAAACACAGTTTGAAGTCAGCAAATCATCCTTCAGGTTTTGAAGCAACTTAATAAAATTCCTTGCCCAAGCCTCTAACAAAGTGACTTTAGAGTTAATTTGTCTAAGCCTGAATATTCTCATCTGTAAAATGATGATACTAAGACTCATGTTGTTTATCTGGAAATGCTACTGTGAGTAAGGTGCTTTGTAAATCATAAAAACATGATATAAATGTAAGGTATAATTATTGTTATTATTATTATTATTTTGTGAAAACATGGTTGTTGGTATGCAAAAAATATCAGAAACACATCAAAAAACTTATATGGTTGTTGTTAACAGTCAAATGGGATAACATATATAAAGTGTTTTGTAATTTTCAAAGTGTTATATAAGTGCTGGTTGTTGTTGATATTAGATAAAACAACCCTCAGCTTGAAACATATAATCATTGGGCCACTGAATTCAAACTACCTGCCTGGTGATCTGTCCCTGTTTACTATGGAAAGAAATTGGTACTAGGGAAGTGAGACACTGTGGACCAAAGTCAAGGCGAGAGTAGCTGTTTTAAATTTCTTTATATTTATATATTATATTCTTATGTTATTTTATAATATTATATTATTCTTTTATTTATTTATTTGTTTATTTATTTTGCTGCAGCAATTGGGGTTGAGTGACTTGCCCAGTGTCACACAGTTAGGAAATGTTAAGTATCTGAGGCCAGATTTGAACTCAGGTCCTCCTGATTTCAGGGCTGGTATGTTTTTCTTTTAATCAGACGGAAGGATGTATTAGTGTATACCCATTGTATAAATCCAATTAGATGTTAAATCTTGAACTCTTGTATGACTTATTCTCCACTTAAACAGCTTAGTTTAGGTTTTCCTCTCCTCTTATCTGTTCTACTGGGATAGCTTTGATTTTGGTTTCCTTGCCTCAAGTATCTCCTCATTCCAGTATATACTCCACACAGCTGTCAAATGATGGTGTAATCTGACCATGTCCACTCCCCAAACTTCACTTGCATGTTGTTGTCTCAACAATCAAGCATAAATTCTTCTGTTGAAAAGGTAAAACTCTTTATAATATTCTTCTTACCTTTCTAGTGTTCTTAAATTTTACTACCCTCTTCCTACTTTGCATTCCAACTACTCTAGCCTACTCACTGTTCTGTGAGCAGAACACTTCATCACCTGTCTACCTTCCTTCAAGATTCAGCTCAAATACCATCTTCTGATGGACTCTTTTCTATCTCCCCAACTTTTGGTATCTTCCTTTCTAAGATTATTTTGAAAAAACTTTGTATGTTTTCTATATTTCCCTATTTACATTTGCTTCTTCTCATAAGATTGTGAACTCCTTGAAGACAAGACTGATTTTTTTTTTTTTTTTTTGCTTTTTTGTATCCAATACATAGAACAGTTCCTGGCACATAGTATACATTAAGTAAAAATGATTGATTAAATTGTGGATCAGTGGTCTTGAGAAAAATACAAGTGAAAGTGTAAATGGTAACATATTGTGTGTAATCTGCTACAAGTACCCAACCTATTTGTTCTTTTTGAGCATATCTTATTCAAATAAGATATTTTCCCCCAGCAGAATGTAAACTTCTTGAGGGCAAAGACTATTTCATTTTTGTCATATACAATAATACAAGGGATGGCACACAGAAGAAGTTTAATAAATCTTTGTTGAATGACAAGATAGAAATAAGTAATGTTATTAGCAGTCAACAGAACAATAATTTTTGATCCACTTATTGTGTCCCAGGCACTGGACTGATTTCTTAGATCAATGGTCACTGTAGTGGAGTACTTTCACCTTGACTTTGGCATCTAGAGATGTTTTGTGGGGTGGTGTAATAAATAATAACAACAACAATAGCAGATATTTATGGTTCTTGATGGAGGTCTTCTAATGCTGAGAGCCTCTCTAAATAAGTCACTAACTTGTATATACATATATTGTATTTAATTTACACTTTAACATATGTAACATGTATTGGTCAACCTGCCATCTGGAGGAGGAGGGTGGGGAGAAGGAGGGGAAAAATTGGAACAAAAGGCTTGGCAATTGTCAGTGCTGTAAAATTACCCATGCATATATCTGGTAAATAAAAAGCTATAATAAAAAAAATAAAATTTAAAAAAAATTTCAGCACAAAAATAAATAAGTCACTAAATGGAGTCTGAGAGTAGGTAAAGGAACTTGGTTTGGAGAAGAGATTCAGATGTAATAGAGTAACTGTCCTCTGGTGTTTGAAGGGATACCGTATGAAATTAGAGTTGTTCTGCTTTGTGTCAAAAGGCAAAACTAGGAATAATAGAAATGAACTACAAAGAGGAAAATTATGTTTTGATACAAAGAAAAATCCTGCCAACAATGAGGAATATCTCAAAATTGAACACAGATGAAAGTCTGTGCTTCTTCACTGGAGATCTTCATATTGATAGTATGGCTACTTTGAAGAAAAATTATAGAGGGAATTCCTGTTCTTGGATAATATAGATTGAACAAGATAATATTGAATTCTCTTTCTAAGCTGAGCTTTTATTATTTGAAGCATTCTGAAATCCTTTCAGTGACCTTGAAGAGGTAAAGAAATTCCTATTCTGAAAACCAATGGATCAGATAAGGGGGGGGGGAAACAGTATATGAGTGAGAAAACCAGCTTTAGAGACTGAAAAATACAGGTGTCTCTGACTCCGATAGAGTAGAAAGTTTTCATGCCAAAAGTTCCTCATACTAATGAAATGATAGGTTCAAAAACAAAATAAAAGGATGTAGACAAAATAGCTATATTTTAATTTACATGCAGAAATACTCAAATATTTTTTTTTAATGTATGTATTCCCTACAATGATGTGAATAGTGAAATATCTGTGCCTGCCATTCTAGCCTAATTTTTCTTCGTGTCCTCTCATAAACTGTACACAGTGAGTCCACCACACATGCTGGAAACTTTTTTTTTTCACTTTTATTGTTACTGTTGTTAATTAGAAGATACAATGATACTCATCAGGTACCCCTTACTCTTAGCACATAACTGGACTGTCTTTATTGAATGTGAGTGCTAAAAGATATCATCAAAATTATATAGTACAATCTTCCATTTTATAGAAGAAACCAAGACTAAGTGACTTATTTAGGGTCAGAAGCCAATGTCCAAGAAGGTGGCCTTTCACTATGACACACTGGGTTTATCCAGACTAGCAGACTTTAATAATAACTCATATTTACAGAGCTTTTTAAAGTCTACAAAACATTTTCCTAGCAACAATCCTGTTGTTGCTAGGAATGCATCATCACGCTGATTTTACAAATGAGGAAGCTGAAATTCAGAGACAGGAATTAAATAATGTGTCCATGGTTCCATAGCTAGTAAATGGCAGAGATAAGCTTTGAATTCTGGTATTCTACCTCAGTCTTGTGCTCTGAAGAAAAAACTTAAATTAAACTCACCTAGAATTCATAGTATGATGTAATTATAATAAAATGCTAAATAATAATCCTGATGTCCTTATGCCATAAGTGTTTATGAAGCTCTTACTGTATGCCAGACATTGTGCTACTAGGGTTACAAAGTAAGTAAATGAGCTTATATTTTAATGAGAGAGCTAACATGTAAACTAGTAGATGGAGATTAGACAGAAGATATTCTAAGGAGAAGGGGCATCTGCAAGTAGATATTTGGGAGAAGGAGGCCTAAGGAAAGGACACCTGGAAAAGATTGGGTTTGAGTTCAAATTTTAAAGAATTTAAGAATTAAGAAGTAGAGGTGAGCAAATAGAATATTCAATGTGTGATGGGTAGCCAGTGCAAGGACACAGGAAAAAGTAATTCCAGGAACTATGTAAAAATGTCACTACTGCTAGAAGAGAGAGAAGAATTAAGAGTGAAAAGACTGGATAAGTAGGAAAGAATCTGGCTATAAAGAGTTTTAAATGTCAACTAGAGGAATATATATTTTATCCTGAAGGTAATAGGATTCACTGGAGCTCACTGAGCAAGGAGATGTCATGGTCAGAACTACATGTCAAAAAAAATCACCTTGGCCAATAAGTGGAAAATATGTTAGATGCATTGTGACTGTTAGCTCCTTAAGAGTAAAGGCTGTTTTTTGCTTTTCTTTGTATACCTAATCATTGCCAGACTGTCTGGCTCATAACTGAAGTCTAATAAATGTTTCTTGACTTGATGATTGGGTGGAGATCTGAATCAAGGACATCAGTTAAGAAGTTATTGTAATAGTTATGGTGATAATTTTAATAGGTGAGAGGTAATGAGCACCTGATCTAAGGTGATACTATGTAAGTAAAGAGAAAGGGATATAAATGTGAGAAATTGTTAAGGTAGAAGCATTAAATTTTGGTAATAGTATAGATTCATGAAGCTATAAATATTCCCACCAATATTTCCTAAATAGACTTTTAGTGAGGGAAAAAAATCCTCAATCTAATTGTTCTATGAAAAGATCATTTAAAAAAATAGAGAAATAGCACCTGAGTTGAACCTTGAAGGACTGGAGGGAGACATTTCAACAAAGGAATAAAGTGTTTATGTATGAAGATAATTCACTGGATTGTATTAGTTAAAGTTAAAAGAATCCTTAGACTCAAACTAAGCCAATCTCCTTATTTTTATAGATACCATATTTTATTTTTTGCTATTATGTTTTTCCCTCATTCTCACTTTGAAGTTAATCTATCAATCTGCCAATTAGAATTTATTAAGTTCTTAGTCAATAAGAATTTACTAAATTTCTACTATGTACCAGGCATTTGTGCTAAATTCTAGGAATACTAAAAAAAACAAAAAAACAAACACACACACACACACACACACACACACACACACACACAAATCCTAATCCCTGTTCTCAAGGAGCTCACAGTCTAGTGCCAGAAGCAATATGCAAACAGCTGTGTAGAAAGTATTCACAATAGTAAGTCATCTTGGAATAGGAGCAGCTAGGTTTAAAATGAATAGAATGTTGGATCTAAAGTAAGGAAGGATTATTTATCTGAGTACAAATCTGGCTTTAGATACTTACTAGCTGTGTGACTCTGGACAAGTCACTTAACTGTTTGACTCAGCTTCCTCATCTGTAAAATGAGCTAGAGAAAAAAATGAAAACTGCTCCAGTATCTTTGCCTAGAAAACCCTAAATGGTGTCAAAAAAAGTCAGACATTTCTGAAATGATTGAACAACAACAATCTTAAAATAAAAGCACTATGATTAAAGAGGAGTGTGACATGTTCCTTGCAGATATTCAGACTTTAGCTATAAGTTTTAAGTTATTTATTTCAGGAAGCCAGTTATTATTATATAATAATAACTGAAATATTTCAGTTATTTATTTCAGCTAAGAGGCAATGAGGGAAAATGTTCCAGGAGTGGAGGACAGCCAATGAAAACACTCTTAAAGTGGGCAATGGTATATCTTGTGTGAGAACAATAAGGAAGTGTGTGTCAGTGGTCAATCTAGAACAATGAACTGCATTGATGAGGTATCAGAAGATTGGAAAGGTAGAAAGGGACAAGGATATAAAGGAGTTTATGAAAAGAGTAGGAATTAATGGAAGTCTCTCCACTAGAATAGTAGAAGTCTTTCTAAAATTTTAAATAATTGTGATTTAGCCTTTACTCACAAAATGCATAGTTATGATCTTTTAGAATATAGTAGTCTTGAAAGACTAAATTAAGATCAAATCTAATAATTATTGACATTCATATAGCTCATTTTATATATAATCTCATTTGCTCCTCACAAAATCCCTGTGCAAAAAGGTAGAATAAGTATTAGGATGGTTGTCTGGGTCTTAAGCAATTAAGTGACATTGCCCAGGGTCACAGAACCATTGGTTGAGATGCAAGACAAGAATTCAGATATTTCTAACTCCAAGGACATTTTTCTATTCATTATGTTATTCTGCTTCTTTTAAGTATTACTTTTGCCACTCTACTAATGAGGAAATAGAAACTTATTGAAATTGAGTTAGTTACCAGGGTCCCAAAGCTATCAAGAGTTGGTGGGAGGATTCAAAGCATTCTTTATATTCCACCATGCTGAGCTTGGTTGAAGAATAATCCATAAATCAGAGGTGAATATAGTGATAGAGTCCGGGGAAAATCAACTCCTTACTTAGGACCCAATATTACTTTATTTTAAATTGACAGATTATATATTTCTACATGCTACATAAACAACCTATGTAATGTTTAGGGCTATCACCAAAATATTTCTTGATGTAATCTGTAATCCAATGATAATAATAATAATAATAATAATAATAATAATAATAACACTTTACAAAAATTATCTTATTTGATCCTCAGCAATGCTGTTAAAGGTTGAGTGAATTAAGGGTCAGGTTTTCTTGTCTTCAAGTCTACCATTCTAGTACTAGTTATATAAGTTATAAGTTTCTTGAAGGTGGGCAAGAAAAGGATTTACCTTCTTCGTATTGACCCATGGCTGATCATAGAAGTCTGAATGAGGCAAGCATATAATAAATCATTTTTGAATCAATGTGCCACACTTTTAAATGTAGCCAACACTCAATTCTTTTTGCTATCAGTAGGGAAAAGCTGTTTAGATAATGTATTAAGGCAGCTAATCCAATAAATATTGACTGATATTTGGCTTTGGAATGCATGAATTTTTTTAAAAAAATCTCTTCCATCACCAATTATGTTTTACTATCTAATATTACAATGATTTTATACTCTTTGAGTTCATCCCATTCTGAGTGCAGGAGATAGGGGAGATCTAGAAGTATATTTGGGGAGGGCAGAGAGGACAAATGAAAATAATATGGTAAATGTAACTCAGAGGGAAGATAATAAAAAATGTACTTTTTAGCAATAAGAACAGATGGTGATATTAAAATTTTTTCCTAGTAACTTTGAAAAAGGGTAGAGCAAGGTCATCTGGGAAAGAAGCAATAGCATCTCGAGATGTATTAAATAGTATTTTAAAGAAAAATATGTGAAGGAGAAGGGAGAGAAGGAAAAGGGAGGAGGGAGAAAGGAGAGAGACAGAGAGGGAAGAGAGAAAAGTATGAAAAGAGAGAGATGGAGAGTGAGGAAAAGAGAAGAGGCAAACAAAGGGAAGCAAAAGGGAAAGAGAGAGGTGGAAAAGAGAGAGGAAAAGGAGGAGGAAAGAAGGTGATACAGAGAGAGAAGTAGAAGTAAAAAAAGGGGAGTGAAAGTGAGAAGAGAGAGAAAAGAGAGGAAAGGGGGAGAGGGAGAGACTTCTAGTCCCAACCAGAGATAGGCATAGACCCCAAAACACATAGAAAGCTTAACAGAATGTAGATGACCTAAATTCAAATTTTATCTCTCCCATTTACCATCTGTGTGATTTAATATGTGTATAACATTTATCTAATTTAAAATGTATATGCCTGACAGCTCACAGACTTTCTCCCATGTCAAAGATCCACTGACCTGAAAATGGAACGAGTTTCTACAATGGGAGCTCCTCACATTGATAAAATCATAAATACATTACATAAGTTATATTATCTACAGAAAAACTTGCCTCCTCTGGGTCTCAGTTTCCTCATCTGTAAAATGAGATGGTTGGGCTAGCCATCCTCTAGGTCTATGATCCCAGGAGAGCACATTTGATTTTATTTTCAAGTAGAACTTTAATGCAAACACATGTAATGTTTTCAAGCTCAAGGACAGTATCAATGGGAAAGAAGTAGAATCATAGACTTTTAAAACTGAAAGGGGACCCAGGTGCCAACAAGTTCAACCCTCTTTGAGACATAAATCCCATCAAAACATAAGATTGATTAAGAGTCATCTAGCCTCCAATAAAACTCCTCCAGTTATGGAAACTTCCTTCTTTCTGACATAGCCTATGACTTTTATAGATAGCATTGGTTCTGGGACATATGATGGACTTACTCTCTTTTCCTTATTACATTTCAACTTTCTTCCATATGATAATAGTGCAAAGGGAATTGACAGTCCCTTTGGGAGGCTATATATTACAAATGATAATCAACAATTCCTATCTGAAGGACAAAAAATCTGGGTTCCTCAATGGGTAGAATAATAAAATGAAACTTTTAAAATAATGCTTCATAGCTGACAAAGCACTTTCCTTCCATGAGGAATGCAAGTAGGAAGCAAGGTAAGAAACAAAGAGAACAAAATCTCTACTTGATACCTAAAGAAACAGACTTAGGGAGGTTAAACTTTTGATCAAAATTCCAGAGCTTTTAGACTGTATGCACATCTCAAATCCAGGAGTTCTGACTCTATCTTCAGTGCTCTCCCCATAACACCACATTTTCTGAGTCATGCTTCTGTCCTCATTTACCATTTCTGGCAAATCTAAATAGTAAATTTTCTGCTGATAACATGATTGCACAAGATGACTGCATTTGAATACAAGCCTTGCATTTTTTTCTTTAATTCAATGATGAACCACTTCAATTGAGATTATGAAATGAGTCAAATCAAGATGATAGGAACCAGAATAGAAGCTTCTGCCACACACAGAATATCTTACAAAACTCCTAAGGGAAAACACTTCAAGTTGCAACCAATCCTCACTTTAACCCTTATCTTACTCTTTTGTCACAATAAACAATCAGTAAATGGTTCACTTGGTGCAGAGCAGCAAATGACACAACTTTGATCTTGAACCTAAGATATGCCATTAGGGTACCATCTGTCTCCCTTCCCTCTCTTCTAGTATTCCAACAGGATTGCTAATAATGAGTATCTTGCCATTAACAGCATTACTGGTGCCAGGTGGCAGAATAGGGCAGATGGAGGAGCCCTCAGAACTGTGGGATCCCAAATATAAAACTTTTTGATGAAAAATGTTTAGTTTCTATAGTCACAGAGGAAAATAAAGTTAGGATTCTATCATTCACTTATACATTTCATTTTAAAACCAAAGAGAAAAAGAATCTATTTCCCATCACTGGTATTATTAAATGTGTTTAGAGTGGTCCTCAAACTTTTTAAATAGGGGGCCAGTTCACTGTCCCTCAGACTGTGGGAGGGCAGGACTATAATAAAAACAAAAGCTCACCCTCTGTCTCAGCCCCTCAGCCTATTTGCTATAACCTGGCAGGCCATGTAAACATCCTCAGAGGCCGTATCTGGCCGTACTTTGAGAACCCCTGGACTTTAACTTTAGAATAATAAGACTGAAAGCAGGAAGAGACTTTGTTGTTTGTTATTCAGTTGTTTCAGTCATTCCTGATTCACTGTGACCTCACTTGGAGTTTTCTTGACAAAAATATTTGTAATGGTTTGCCATTCCTTCTCCAATTCATTTTGTAGATAAGGAAATTACAGCAAATAGTGTTAAATGACTTGTGAAAGGTCACACAACTAGTAGATTTTTGAGACTGGATTTGAACTCAGGTTTTCTTGATGACAGCCCAGAGATCTACCTACTGTGCCACATAGCTGCCCTAGAAAAAGACCTTAGGGTTCTAAATCTGAGATCATGAAGTTTTTTAAAAATAAAAGTTATTCTAAAATCTTTAAGTTTTAGTAGCTTAAAACTGCAGTGAGACTTTTAGGACACCCTATAATTTAACCACTATATTTCAGTACAGGATGGACCAAGATATAGAAAGCATTCATCAAATGGGGAATTTACAAACTATAGTGTCTCAAATTGTAGAGATGGCTTTGGGGTCATCCTGGTTTCCCTTGTAATTCTGATTTTTTTTTTTTTTTTGTAAAGGGCAGGAACTTTGAAGAAATATATTTAAGGCTCAATATGATTGATTTAATCCTACAACAAGGTGTTAACTCAGTGGAATTGATAAGACAATGGCTATCTAGTTTAGCATGTGAGTTCTCTATGACTGATTTAATCTTACAACAAGGTGTTAACTCAGTGGAATTAAGATAAGGATTCTCTAGTTTACATGTATTTAGGACTTATATAAAGTTCTACGAGTTGACACCTATGATGATGTACTTATAATGGAGTATATAAGAGGGAGGAAGTCAGACTGGAATATAAAGACCCTCGCTCGTGGTGGCTATTTCTGTCTTCTTCACTTCTCCACTGAGACGAGAGAGACATTCCATCTTTGACCATCCTGGGGACTCTCCTGCCTCTTTCACTCCTCTGCTAAAACCAGGGCTGGTCCTGAGATCCTCCAGAGAGCTAGTCCAGACACTACATTTTGGCGCTCAGTGTGGAGCACTAAATGTGGGGCCCTAGATGTGAGGCTCTGGACATGAGGCCCTACACTAACCAACTCAATTGCTGCAATCATAAGCTCAGTGAAGTCCCTGTGACCTGGAAATAGGGGAGCCTGGAGCCAGAGGGAATGAGCCCAGAGCTCATTCATTTCTTTGCTAAGACCAAGGCTGGTCCCGAGATCCTTTGGACACTACATTTTTTTTTCCTTTTTATTGAAAAGGGCAGCATGGACTTTACTATACATCTAAATGGGGACTGAGACAAATAAAAAAATGAGGGACCTCTGCTGTAATATACTACCCATGTTTTATACCTGAGAAGAAAGTTAGGCACAAAGCTTAAACAGCAGAGCTAATATTCAAATCCAGATGAAAGGATATAAGATCTTAAAATAAGCCAAGAAGGGATATAAGCCATCTAGCCCAATCTTGTGATTTGACCGTTAATAAAAATAAAGCCTAGGGAGGTATGATGACTTATTTACAATCATACACAGTCTATGTCTAAGGCAGAATTTGACTACAAAGCAGTGCTCTTTCTACTGTACTATAAGGTATCTCACTGTAAAACATGTGTATAAGAATATGCTTAAGCACCTTTTTTTTCCCTTTATTTTTCTTGAAGGTTTTTTTGGGGTCTAAGGGGAAATATAGGGGCTTTTGGCAACATTCTTTATAGAAATGTTTTGCATAAGTTCACATGTGCCTTCACAATATGGGGGATGGGGAGGAAGGAAGGAAGAGAATCTTAAACTCAGTATTAAAAACATATTTTGCATGTAACTGGGAAAAACAATATATCTCTCTATATACATATATATGTAAGAAGAATATGCCTTAGAAGGAAACTAAAATATCTTTTTAATCCTTTAAAAATGTTGTATTCATTAGCAAGCAAAAACCAGAAGAATGAGAATATTTGCTTCCTAAACAATAACATTTGAGCCATATGCTTTTTCTTTTTATTACCCTCATTAAGTAAAATAAGGTCTTGCTAACTGCAAAATAATGAGCAACATAATTATAAGTTTGATAGCTTGTCAAAGTGAATTTAAGCAGAATTTTGCTCTCAGTGAAATAGTCAGAATCTTGAATAGCCAAACCGACTTCCTGGTGCCTCAGGTGAAGTTTGATACAATTGTCATACCATCTCTAAGTTATCATACTTAGGAAGAGAGTTAATGAAAACCCAATTGAACCTCTCATTTATTAACTAATTGTAGTAGTGGCTAGGTAGTAACAACCATACTGTTTCTGTTTTTTGACATTCAAAACTGGATTTTGCACACCTTCCCCCCTTTCCCCCCCCATGTATGACTTGGCTATTGAATGACTTTTAGGTTTTTAAAATGTTAGTTGTATGCTCTAGATTACATGAGTCTGGATCAATGTGAGAAAAATAGCAAACCTGAGTCAATTATGGAATCCCAGGATAGAGTTAGGAGGAACCTTCAAAGTAATTTAATTCTCCCCCCCCCCCCTTACAATTTTACAAGTGACTATCTAGCCTCTGCTTGAAGACCTCTGTTGAAAAGAAATTCATTGCCTCCCAAGGCAGGGCTATTCTATATGTGAAATAACAAGAGGAAATAATTATGTCAATAATAATATATATTACTTATATTATCTCTTTAGGGTTGGAAAAGTACTTTTTGCATCTTATTTTTGACTCTCACAACAACCTGAGAAGGCAAAACAATGGGACACTAGAAGATTTTTAAGAACTATAACCATTTTAAATACATCACAGATCAAGAGACTATATTTATAGGAAGAGATATTTACATTAGATGGTTTAGGACAAGGGGCAGGGTTCATTCTTTTAGAAAGCAGGGACCTAGGCTATATTTGCATAAAGTTGTAAAACAACAAAAAGAACAATGTAAAGACAGATAGTTGATGTGAATACTCTGTTGTATGTTACTAGCAATGCATGATTAAATGAAAAAGCTATTATTTAAAGCCCATATTCTGTATAAAGCATTGTGCTAAGTTTTGGGATACAAATAGAAAAAAAATACACACTGACTGTCACATTCTTAATTGGAGGAGCCAACACATAAAAGAAAATTCAGATGCAAGGCAGATAGAAAAGCCTAAATAAGTGCCAAGATTTCAGAGATGGGTGGATGGTAAGGTCCCAAAATTCTTAGGTCACTTAAATAGTTGATAAGAGAGTAGCAGGGACATGGAAGCAGAACAGATGCTAAACAGATGCTAAGACCTTCTGGTTCTTCATCTTATTAAAAGGAAAGGAACTCTTGATGTCCACCTCATTCAACTCTGTAGCAGGCAAGCAGCCCATCTGAGGGAGTAGGATCACCTGGTCATTATCAACTTAGATAGGTACTTAGATAGATATTTCCCAGGACTAGGGAAGGGACAAAAGGTGAAGTAAACAGTGAGGAAGTCCCCTTTGAGGGCAGCTTTTTCTATTAACCAGCCATTAAATCTCAGCATATGAAATGATCTTCAAGGGGTAAAAAGTAATAGGATATTACTAAAGACATGAAAAAGAGAAATAACAATTAGTCTGAGTGGTGCCATTGAAATATTACGAGAGAGAGAAGAAACTTTGATTATATAAAATTGAAACATTTTTTGCACAATTAAAATTGATTAAATTAGAATAAGAGGAAAATCTATTTCCTGAAGGTGCAGGTGGGTAGATGGGGAGGAATTTTTGCAAAAATTTCTCTAATAAATTTCTGCTATCCAATATATGTAGTCACTCAATTCAAACAAATAAGGACTGTTACCAATAGATAAATAGTAGAAAATATATGAACAGACAGTTCTCATGAGGAGAAATCCAAGCTTTTAACCTCATGAAAAAAAAATGCTCCAAAAAACTACTAATAAGAAATTGCAACTTAAAAAAGCTCTGGAGTCCTACTTTTCACTAATCAGCTCACCAAAGAGGAGAAAAAATGAAAGTGATGGATTTTGGATGGGCTTTGGGAAGACTATCATACTAATGGGCTATTGGAGAAGCTGTGGATTGTTCTAACCATTCTGGAATGCAATTTGGAACTATACCCCAAAAGTTACTAAATTATGCAGATACTTCTTGACCAACATAGGGTCTTATTCTGCATCTGTATTCTTTTAGATATTCCAAGGGAGGGGACTCACATGCTAAAGGAGAAGAGAAAAGAAAGAACTAAACATTTATTAAGCATTTTGTGCCAAAAACTGTGCTAAGTACTTTTACAACTATTACTTCATTTGATCCTCAATTGATTTAAGCAACATCAATATATGTAAAACATACACACACACACACACACACATATATATATGTATATATATATATATACATGATACACACCTATGTAAAATATATATAGTCACATAAAATCTACATCTAGCATACATATTTGTGTGTGTATAACTTTTTAGTGTAGCAAACAACTGGGACTAAACAAATCATGTTATATAAATGTAATAGAATATTATTTGAGCTAAAAAAATGACAAAAGGAACAGTTTGAGAGAAAACGAAAAGACTAGTATAAAATAAACAGTGAATCAAGCAAAATTAAGGGATCTATTTCTACAATGAATGCAATATTGTGAAGGAAAATAATTATGAAATATTTAAGAATTTTGTCAATTCAGTTGACTGACCACAAGTTCAGAAGACTGATGATGGAGCGTACTTCCTGTTCCTAAGTGGGAAGGTAAGTGATAGTAGGCACAGAATTAATTTTCTTTTTTCAGATCCTGCCAATACAACACAAATTTATTTTGCTGATTATGTCAGGAGAAGGTTTTTATTTTTGTGTGTGCATATAGAGAGAGTGATGGGAGAATCAAGAGAACAGTGATAGGGATGAAAACAAGAAAGAAGCATTAATGGAATATTTTAAAATACTTGTAAGATATGATGGTGTTGGTACCACCATATTCAATGAATAAACATATTCAAGAAAAACAAGTTCTGTATGACAGATTCATGGTTTCATGTATGATTATGTATAATTCTCTTTTTCTGACTTTTATATTAGGAAATATTTATGTTTTTATTAATTTTCTGATTCACAATAAACTTTTTTTTTCTTAAAGTAGTCACTGGATCATAAGATCTTAGCTTTAGAGTTAGAAATGGATCTCAGAAACCACCTAATCTAATTCCTTCATTTTATAGATGAGAAAATTATGCCTTCTCACATTTTCAATATTCTCACCAAAAATTAAAAAAAATATGTTTTTTCAGAGGTAAGGAATCTTAGCTGCAGTTGCTACTACAGCTACTCAATTCTCCAAACATTAACTACTATTTTGCACAAAGCATTGTACTGGGCTCTGAAAACAAAAAGCTAAATATAACATAGAACCACATCTCAAGAAACAAACATTCCATGGGAGGTAGGGATTAAATAGAATTCAAAAGAAAAAAAAGCAGTCTTTATTTGATTATTTTTATTATATACACTGTTGTCTTGAGTTTTACTCAGTTCTGCTTGGTTTCGTATTATTTCATGTAAATCTCTTCATATTTTTCTAGTCATTGTTTCTTATAGCACAGTTGTACTCCATCACAATTATACACCACAACTTTACTCATTTCCAATAGGCATTCCCTCAATTTCCAGTTCTTTGCCACCACAAAAAGCACTGGTAAAAAATTTTAGAACATATTGGTTCTTTTTTCCTTTTTTTTCTGATTACCTTGGAAAACAGATTTAGTAGTGATATTGTGTCATGAAAGGGTATACACATTATAATTCTTTGGGCATAGCTCCAAATTATTGCTCTCCAAAATAATTAGAACAGTTCACAGTTCCACCAAGAGTATTTTAGTGTCCCAATTTTTCCAGGTCTAATTCAACATTTGTCATTTCCCCTTCTATCATTTTAGTTACTCTGATCAGTGTGAAATATTATCTCAGAATATTTTTTTTAATTTGAGTTTCTATATTCAATAATGTTTTAGAGAACTTTTTATATTACTATATATATATATATATCTTTCTAAAAGCTGCCAGTTCACATCTTTTGACCATTTATCAATTAGAGAATGAGTCATTCTGATAAAATTTCACAGTTCTCCATATGTTTGAGATATGAGGTCTATAAGAAACTGTACATAAAATTCTACCTCCTATCAATTTTCTGCTTTCCTTTTTATCTTGACTATACTGGTTTTATTTGTACATAAACTTTTTAATTTAATGTTATCAAAATAATCCATTTTATGTCTCACAATGCTCTTGGTCTCTTCTTTAATCATAAATTATTCTTCTATATATTAATTTATCAGGTAATATGTTATATATTCTTCTAATTTACTTATATTTCCCTTTATGTCTAAATCCTTCATCTTTTTTAACTTTATCTTGGCAAATGTTAAGATATTTGTCTATGATTAGTTTCTGCCAGATTGCTTTCCAGTTTTCCTAACAATTTTTTTTTTACCAAATAGTGAATTTTTATCACAAAAGCTTGGATCTTGACATTTATCAAACACACAGTTACTATAACCATTTACTATTGTGCATTGTTACATCTACTCTCTTCCATTGAAACACCATTCTATTTCTTGGCCAGTGCTAGATAGTTTGGATAATTATTACCTTAAAATATAGTTTATGATCTGGTATTACTAGACCTCCTTCATTTACATTTTTCCTTTAATTCCTATGATATTATTGACATTTCATTTTTTCCAAATGAATTTTATTATTTTTTTTCTAATTGGTTATTTTACTTATCAGGATTCTCAAGTCTAAGTTTTTCTTTCTGATGTTTCTGAAAATACATTGCTCTTCTATCTGTCCTCTTTTAGACAGTGGTTTATAGCTAGTAGACAGAAGAAAAAAATACCAGATATAGAATCAGAGGAAGGGACTCTGGCTTGACTATGTGCTGCTAGTATGACTCTAGGCCAATTGCCTGGCCTCTATAGGGGTCATTTTCTTCTTCTATAAAAAACTGGATTAACTGATCTCTGCTCTCTTACCCAGTCATCATATGATTATACTCTTTTTTTAGTAAGACAGATAAGCAGGCTTCTTCAGATCAACCCATTTGGGTGGGAATTCTTAGAGGAAAAAGTACAGAAAAACCTAAGGTTATATTTGCTATCTCTATAGATTCTCAGAATATAGACTGTATCTCAGAATATCTGAAGGGACCCAATATCCTGCTCTTTTCTCAGAAATACAATGCAGTATATCCCTAAATGAAGTAAAATCAGAGTACAATGATGGACTCCATTGGCCTTGTATTCAGCAGACCTCCACAGACTCTGCTTCAAAAATTACTTCTGATTCTTCCAATCCAAAATAACTTTGTGTGTTTTATGTATATTTTGATTATTTGATTATTGTTGTTTCTTAGTTGTTTTCAATCATAGCTGACTTTTCATGACCCCCCCCCCTTTTTTTTTTTTTGGCAGAGATGCAAGAAGGGTTTGCCATTTCCTCCTCTAACTCTTTTACACATGAGGAAATTGAGGCAAAAAGGGTTAAGTGAGTTGTTCAGGGACACACAGATAGTATCTGAGGCCAGATTTGAACTCAGGAAGATGAGTCTCCCTGAATCCAGGCCTGACACTTTATCCACTTGAGCCATCTATATATTGTTTATAATTATATGGGCATATGTTATCTTCACCATTAGAATGTAAGAGTGGAAGATGACTTTACTTTTATTTTTGAATTTCTAGTACCTAGAAAAATGACTCCTAAGCATAAGCACTTAAGATATGCTTGTTGATTGGTTGGTTTTTAAAAACTGTCCTTTTTCTAATAACACTTTAAAGTGACTTTCCTGGGCTTACGTGCCTTTCCCCCCCATCTGACAAAAACCCGCCTTCTTCCTTCTTTTCTCTATTTTTCCTTCCTTCCTTCCTTCCTTCCTTCCTTCCTTCCTTCCTTCCTTCCTTCCTTCCTTCCTTCCTTCCTTCCTTCCTTCCTTTTCCCCCTCTCCCTCCCTTCCTCCCTCCCTCTCTCTTTCCCTCCCTGTTTTTTTGGTCTTGTTTTGTTATTTATTTATTTATTTTGTTTTATTTTTGGTGAAGCCTACTCTCAGTAATCTTTCTCTAAATACATAAAATGAACTGCATAGTATTACAAAAGAAGCCAATTATATTGAAATATATCAATATATCATTATGTCTTTTTATATTATATCAATTATATATCAGTATCAATATATCAATAATCAAATAAGTTCATATAAAAATTCTGCATTGGATCCCTAGAGCTGATCAGAGGCCATCTAGTTCAGCCTCCCCTCTTTCCCATTATAAAGTTGGGGAAACTGAGACTCAGTGCTTTGCTCAAGATTGCATCTGAATCAGGATTTCAAACTGGTTTCTTTGATTCTAATGCTGGGGCTCTACCATTGTGACACATAAGAATTAATATTAAGGATGTGCTGGAGCCAGCTCAAACCAGTAGGGAAAAGTTGATGGCTAAATTTTCAAGGTGAACCTTTAAAATACTTTGGAAATTGGCAAGTGCTATAAATTAGAGGTTGATTTTTTTTTTTTTTTTGTTGTTGTTGTTGTCTAAAGTGTGTTATGGGAAAATTTTTTAGAGCAATTATTAAACATCTATCAGTAAACTCCTGATTACACTGATACAAAGCACATTCCTTATAAAAATGATACTTAGGTGCCTTGTAATGGTATGGAAATGATGCTGTTTTCTAAGTCTAGATCCTCAGAGCCCAAGTTCTGGCAAGTCCAACCAAGTAAGGAAGTCTTCTTAGTATGGGTCTAGGGATAGATTCCATTCCTATTGCCGTAGGATCTCCTTAGCTAGGTTCGCAGAAGTTCCACATGTTAGAAGGATATGGATTTTCCTGCTACAACTTCCCACCGTTGAAGAACGTGTTAGACAAGTGTAGACAAAACCATTGACAATCTGTGCCAATGGGTAAGATTAGATGGGAAGAAACATTTCTTCAAGGAAGTAGAAAGACAATCTGGAAAGACCAGGAAGGGAGACTAGTAAAAGGCAGTTCTACCTTCCTTCCTTTTCCTATACTACAGCTGGAAGAATGTTCTTTTACCCACAAAATTATGGTCTTCTCTGGCTATCACTTTCAAATTCTCTAGGATTGGGAAGCCAGACTGGGTCTGGAGAAATTAAAAGAGAAACTCCCAGCTGGCTTTGGTCAGGTCGGCTGACTAACTCTTATTTCCTCTTTTGAAGCCCAAGACAGAAATGTCATTTTTTTTTTTAAACACAGATATCTGGCTTAAGTGCAGAATCCCTTCATTAATTCTGAGGGATTTTTATTTGTGACTGTAGAGTAAAAATAAAGAAAAATGATCATCTATCTCTTTTTTTTTAAACCTAACTCACTAATTAGGAAAGTTGTCCAAATTCACTGCATGCTTTATACAGAAAGTTAATTATTTTCTAATCAGCACAGGGTTGGCTATTTCTCCTTTTGGCTACTTTTCAATGAGTTATTAAAATATTCACTCCCAAAGAGTAAGTTTGACACTGAAAAGACTATTCCCTAGATTTTGATATAGAGGTCATGGAGTCCCACCTCTTTACCTTCTAGATAAGGAGAAAAAAACTGAGGCTGAGAGATAAAATAACTTACCCACCATCATACAGTTAGCTAGTGTCTGAAACAGGATTTGAATCCATGTGATTTGGAGCCAGGTCTTCTATACTCCAGAACTGGCATTCTACCCATTATACTATATAGCTGTCTCTAAAATCTATTTCAACAATTACAGGGAAATAAGACTTCTCAACTGAATCAGTCAGGATTGTGACAAAGGCCTAAAAACTCTACTGACTCAAATCAATTAAAGAATTTTGACAAAGTATGAAAAATTATTGTTTTTAAATCAAATTATATGTCCCCAAAATGGGCAATTGTGTGGCACAATGGATAAAGTTCTGGGACTCATCTTCCTGAGTTCTAATCTGACCTCAGACATTTACTGTATAAACCTGGTCACGTCACTAAACCCTGTTTATCTCAGTTTCCTCCCCTGTAAAGCAAACTAGAGAAGGAAATGGCAAACCACTTCAGCATCTTTGACAAGAAAACTGCAAATGGAGTTATGAAAAAGTCAGAAATGAACAAAAGTCCTAAAAGAGCCATTGAATGTAATGGAGTAGTATCAGGAAGGAATTATATTCATGTTAGTTGAGGAGGCAGCTTTGAAAAAATAGCCAAGCAAATTTGGAGCCCAAGGATTTGGTTGACTGGCATCAGAGAGGAAGGAATGAAGAACTAAAAATTAGTAATATATGACTGAAAGGAAAAAGAAGAAAAAAATAAGAATAAGCCAGGGCAGATATGGAAGAAATCAAGAATATTTTGGAACAAAAGACTATGGTTTTACCGACCTCTTCAAGAACTAAAATAATAAGAAAAGTTCTCTTTCCCAAATTTCCTCTCCTTGTATATATCTATCATCAGATATGATACTATGCTCCCTTCTTTACCTGAATATTCTCTGGCAAGTTGAATGTTTCTTTAACAATAAAGGCACCAGAATATAGCTAGCAACAAATATAAACATAAATTAAGGCAGAGAACCAAACCTCTGCTTAAGTGTTCCATCCAGTGACACACATTTCTTTGCTATTTCACAAATAAGACATTCCATGTTTCAGCTCTAGACATTTTTGCTGGCTGTTTTCTATGCTTGCAATGCATTATCCTCTCCTCTCCACCTCCTAGCTTCCCTGGATTTCTTCAAGTCTTAATTAAAGTCCCACTTTTTATAGGAAGTCTTTCCCAGCTCTTCTTAATATCTAGTGCCATCCCTATTTCTAATTATTTCCCATTTTTCCTAATTTGCTTGTTGTCTCCATTATTATATTGTGAGTTCCTTAAAGGCAGGGACTGCCTTTTGCATTTCTTTGTATTCCCAGCATATAATAGATGCTTAATAAATCCTTACTGAATGATTGACAGATGTGAATTTTCCTAGGGTCTCTGAGTGTTTGTGATTGTATTTCACTCTTTTGTTTAATATAGGAGCATAGAAGTAGTAGAAGATGGAATCATGTGAATGTGAAGGTTCATCATGTTGCCTTTAAGCTTGACATGCTGGTTATGGTAGTATAGTGTGGCTGATTTAATTTCAGAGACAAAGTGGCTAATATTACCAATGTTATAAATATAGCAAAACAATTAAATGGGATAAGCTGTGTACCAAAGTAAATGATATACTAGACTTAAAATCAGGAAGACATGGATTCAATTAATGCTTCATATCCTCAATGTACTGCCTTGAAGAAGTTACTTTCAGAGGTTCAGCTTACTTTCCATTAGAGTAAGAATACTACTCACACTTACCTCATAGAACACTTAGAGAATCAAATGAGATGGTGCATATACAGTATTTTGTAAACCTTCCCCATTAAGCTCCTTGGGAACATGGATGCTTCCTTTTTTGTTTGTTTTTATATTACCAGTGCTTACAGCTCCTGGAACATAGTGGGCACTTAATAAATGCTCATTGATTTGTTGATTGATTAAACTGCTATATAACACAACTATTAGGATGAACAGAAGCAGAGAAGTAAATTTTTCTTTAATGGCCATAAATGAGTCCAAATCACAGGACATCTCTGATTCTGTTCCATTTCCACGTGAAAACAGAAAGTCCTTCCAATCAAGAAAACTTACTTGGTGTTTCCATGCCAACTGATTGGAAAGGACATCAATTGGCTTAGTCATGATGAGTTACAGGTAAAGAGAACACTATGGATAAACGACCAGGGTCAAACTGGGGAAGCCAGGCTAGAAATTCTGTGTGAGGGAATGTTTTCTATTTTGTGTCTAATCTAGGGACTGGACAAAGGGTATGGCAGAGGAACTAAAGCAGAGGAAGCCTGATTGAATTTTTGGTCTTTTGTGAGGTTTCTGCAATTCTCTACTCACCCCCTCTAAACCATTTGGAAAAAAACATATAGACTCTAGTAATGTTTTAAACAATCACAATTCAATTAAGAGAATTTTAAGCAATTAATATCTGATTTGTATGAATCAAAATATTAGCTTAAATCCTTTATGTCCAAGAATTCTCCATAGTCTTTTCAATCTATTGTTTTTAGAGTCTCTTCTCTTTTGGTTGTTGAACTGGTGTTTTTTCTCCATGAGCAACCTACTTCAAGATAGTGTCTAAAGAGGATTTGAAGGAGGAGAATGTAATAGTTGCCTTTATATATCTGAAGGATTGCCACAAGGAATAGTGAGTAGATTTGTTCAGATTGACCTCCAGAATGCTCTCCTGTCTTCGCCACTCCTTTCTACCTACCTTTCTTCAAGACTCAGCTCAAGCACTACCTTCTCCAAGAAGCCCTTCCTGTTTCCCTCCAACTTCTAGAGCACTCCTCAATTATCTGATATTCATTAGCATATATTACATATGTTATATATGTCTCCTCCCTTAGACTATAAGAAGCTTGAAAGCAGAGAATTATTTATTTCATTTTTGATTTTGTATCTTCAGTGTGATATACAGTGTCTGGCACATGGTAAGTATTTAATAGATGTTTGTTGACTGAATGAATGACTGAAGTAATAGATTTAGGCTGAACATAAAGAAATAATTCCCAGTAATTAGAGTTATCTAAAAATAGAACAAGTTGCCTTAGGATGAATGATCTTATTTCTCAGAGGAGTTGTAAGTATCCTACAGAGAAGGTATAAGGATTGGATTTAAATATGATTGATAGTATAAGTTCAGTGATGCTGTGATTGTATAATCCATCTCATTTTTCTAGAGAGTCCATTTTGGTTCATGATTTGTTCTATCATGGTACACAGCCTTCTATGTCTCCATGTGAACTCAATACAGCTGATTCTGTCTTGGAAAATGAAACTAGGTTAGGGCTGAAACTGAAGCATTGTAATAATCTTTTAAGGATAAATGACTGCTACTTGAATGTAAGCTTTTTGAAGGCAGAGGTAATTAATTTTCATTTCTCCACCCTTGATGCATATGGGATCCCTTGAATATTATATGAGGTTAAAAATATTTATTAAATGACTCCAATGTCTTCAGGATTTCCTTTGAACCTTCCTCAAACCTCTCCTCCCTCCTCTATATAGAGGAATAGAATCAAATCCTAGTAATAATTTTAAAAATTATTTTGGAAACTAGATCTTCCGATTTACCTGGGCTAGAAATACAGTAGCCATTCACAAGCAGGATCCCACTCTTGACTGGCAAAGAAGCTTTGATCTACTCCATTCGTTGAACCTGGATCAGTATGTTTCTTCTTCGGGAATCTTGTGGCCCTCTACTTACCTATTTAGTGGTGGGATCACTGTAGATACCCAGTTGGTTTAGCACACTTCAGCTCAGAACTTCTGAACTCAAGGGTTCTGCTAGCTTCAGCACCCCAGCAATAATAGGGATTATAGACACATATCTCTATGCCTGGATATGACTGTGATTCTAAGGCAGGAGGATCAGACAAAGAAGGTCTAACACTTTTGTATATTCTCAAATACATAGCTACACTATCTAGTACTGATTGTGCTTCTATTTACAGAAAAAAACAGACATTTAGGCTTTGGAAAAATCTTGGTGATCATTTATCATCTATATCTCTTAAATTAAAGTGGCCTCCAGTGGATTGCACAAGATACTTAAAGGTAAAGCTGGGTCTTGAAATTCTCCTTTATCTAAAATAACATCTATTAGCCTACAAAAATTGTGTTCCAAATTAACAGAGGGGGAGGGGGTGGGAAAGAAAATTATTTCTGCCAGAATT
Organism: Sminthopsis crassicaudata; assembly: GCF_048593235.1. Lineage (NCBI taxonomy): Eukaryota > Metazoa > Chordata > Mammalia > Dasyuromorphia > Dasyuridae > Sminthopsis > Sminthopsis crassicaudata. The sequence continues at coordinate 553,694,978 of NC_133619.1, forward strand.
TCATTTTTAAAATTACGGAATTGAGGCAGCTAGGTGGTACAATGGATAGAGTACTGGTCCTGAAGTCAGGAGAATCTGAATTCAAAACTAGACTCAGACACTGACCAATGTGACATTGGACAAGTCACTTAACTCCACTGCATCCAAAAAACCCCGAACACAATCATGGAATTAATTTTTCTAAAGAGTTATTTAAGAAATTAAATGATATAATGAATAGTGATGGAGTTGGAGTCAGAAATCCCTGGTTTCAAATCCTGCTTTTAAGTGTGTGATTCTGAATAATACACCTTAGATTCATCTTGGGATACTGTGAACATCAAATGAAACAAAGGTTTTTAGAAAATTTAAGGAGCTATATAAATATTATCTAGTATTATTTTGGCAACTTGTATGTGTAATACATAGGGTTCCAGGCTTGGGGTTAAGAGGATCTCAGTTCAACAGCCCCTGAGACACTTAATGACTGGGATTTTAGGCAAATCAATCTTGCTGAGCAATTTCTTCATCTGTAAAGTGAGGATAATATCAGGCTTTCTCTCATAGGATTGAAGTGAGGATTACATGAGGTAATGTATGTAAAATGCTTTCCAGTCTTTTAAGCATGATGTAAATGTTAACTATTATTATACTATGCTAAACATTTGGCAATCTTGGGTATCCAGAAGTTGTTTACTCTTAAATTTGTTTCTTCCAATACATTATGTGAAAAATGCACTTATTTGTTTTAAATAGTTGAGAAATGAGACGTTTTAGTTGTAAATTCAGATTACCTCAGAATTATCATCTAAATGACACATAGATCAATTTTAAAAAATACATAAAAGAACATATGGTAAATGCAAGTGAGTTTCTAGGGCCATTTAAGGTAGTGACTCAGCAGAGACCCAACAGTGAACTAGTGGAAAGACAGAAACACAAATTCTAAGAAAAAAAATTGACATTCATGGGTTTAGAATTAAACCACAATACCTCTCCTCCAGTCACCCACCCTAGTACTGTGACCACTACCTAGAGGGAGCTTCCTCATATCCATTTAATTTACAACCTTTCCCTTTGGCTATGCTAAATATCTTAATCTTCAAGGGCATCTTATTACTTGTGTTTACCAGATTTTTAACTAAGAATGTTTTGCAGGATGGAAAAAACAATGGAAATCTGTCAGATCCAGCACTGTAAGTGGGAAGCATTTTTATTGATTTCACTCTCATTGCCATTAGGTGGTGTACTGAATGGAGGGCCAGGCCCTGGAATCCAAAAAAATTAGCTTCAGACACAAGCTGTTGGATCATAGCCAAGTCACTTAACCCTGTTTGCCTCAGTTTCCGCATGTGTAAAATGAGCTGGAGAAGGAAATGGAAAACCACTTCAGTATCTTTGCCAAGAAAACCCCAAATGAGGTCACAGAGGGTTGGACACATGACTGAATATTGATAGTTTCATCTTGTAAGATTAAGCTATTATTCTAATTAGTTGAGAGCTTTTTGATTATGTGTTGCTATCCAATTCTTCCAGTTGGGTGTAATCTGTACATCTGACTACATGTTGTAAATGGCTTCATCCAAGTCAATGATATTAAAAAAAATTAAATAGCATTAAATAAAAATAAATTAAATAGTTGATTCAATTTGGTTGAATTCCACAAGCATTTATTGTCTTCTGTTTGTAAGCATTCTGCATGCAGAGATTAAAAATCAAACATTTTATGTCCGTAAATAGATTACATTCTATTGAAGGGGGAAAAAGTTTCTCTCTATAAACACACAGATATGTGTACATACTTATATACTTATACATATTTATATGTAAACATCTCTATGTATGTATATTTATATATGTATATGAAATCATATAAAGTAATTGTGGGTCAGAGACGAACACAGGTAACTAGAGACATGAGAAGAGGCCTTTTGTAGGTGTCACCTGAGACAACAAGGTATTCTATGAGGCTGAGATTTCATTATTCACATGTGAGAAAACCCAAATAAAGGCATGGAGAAGGGAGAGTTTTGTGGATGAAAAATAATCAAAAGTCTGATTTGACTGGAAAGTAGAATTAATGGAGGAAGGGTAAGCAGGATTCAGAGAAGGAGTACAGAAAGACCAGTCTAGAAATGTAGGCTGAAGCTAAATTGTGAAATGTTTGCAATGCATTTTTAAAAAATGCAAAAAAAAAGAGTCTGGGGAACTCAAGGAATCTAGAGATGAAAATCTTTTTCATAAAAATAAGATGTTTTAATTTCTAGTATTTTAATTTTTAAAATTTAAATTAATTAAATTAAATTTAAATATTGATCAGTATAGCTTGAATTAAAAAATACAGGGGATTCTCAATCAAGAGTGCAAAAAGCTCATTAGATCTGAAAGTTTGAGAAAGTACATAGATGATCAATTTTCAAAGAATTGAAATATAATTACAATTGTCCTAGAGGGAATAAGAAATCAGTGAAAATCGAGTAGGGGAGAGTCATATTTATCTCCATTAAATTCTCTCACTGCCTTAAAATTTAAACAATGTGGCCAACTCAAGTTTCAGTTACTCTTGACAGATATTGCTGAATTCAGAGTTATTGGGCTCAATTTCTTCTGCAGAGGGGTGGAATTGCAATGAGAAAGGAAATGAGAGGATGTTAAGAGTTTATCCAATGCCCTTGGAGAGCAATTAGGAGAAGTCATCAAATATTAGAGATGTTAACTAAAGGAAGGTAATATCAAAACTAGAGCTATTCCAACTGGTTTCTATCTAGCTAATCCTACTGAGATTTTTATACTTCTTCAGCGTGGAAAAATAAAAAGGAAAAGGAGAGATGAAGGGAGAATGAAGAGGGAAAGAAGGAAAAGAAAAGACAAGAGAAGGAAAAAAAGAGGAGGAAGGAGGGGAAATCAATTAATTGACATTTATTAAGGAACTACTATATGCCAAACTGTGTTAAATTTAAGGATACAAAAAGAGGCAAAAAACAGATCCAATTCTCTTTGAAGTTTCATCTGGAGGCCTTTTGTGTCCTTAGGGTTTGAAGTCTGTTCTTCCCTCTCTCCATAATAATTATCTATGATTGGAATTTTTTTTTGCTCATTTTTAAAGGTAGAGGTCCATTCCTAGAGCAAAGGGGAGATTGTCCTGAGTTTCCTTCACAGGGAGACAGGGGTTTTATGCCTTCCTGGGCCTGATTCTGCCAGGAGATCCAGCTCTCAAAGAATTTACAATCTAATGGAGAGATGATGAAAATAAATATGCTGGATAAATAGGAAATAACTAAAGAGAGAAGGCATTAGAATTGGGTGGTTGGGAAAGACTTTCTTTAGAAAACAGGAATTTAGTTGAGACTTAAAGGAAACAAGATCAGCCAGGAGATGGAGGTGATGGGCAAGAGCATCCCAGACACAGGGATAGAATATCTTGTTTATAAAATAGCCTGGAGTCACTGCATCGAGGATTATGTGGCAGGAAGTAAAGTGTAAAACCTATCTAAATAAGGTAGGTTATATAGATCTTTAATGACAAACAAGATTTTGTATTTGATTCTAGAGGCTATATTGAGCCATCAGATAGTGGTGACATGATCTGATCTGAAATCACTCTGATATTAATTGGAGTGGGGAAAGACTTAGGCAGATATATTCACCAGCAGACTTTCTTACTAGCCCAAGTGATGGTGTGGTAGCAATGGTAGAGATGAGAAGAGGACATATTCCAGAGATGTTGTAAAACATCTGGCAAGCTGGCAAGCCTTGGCAACCAACTGAATTTGGGCAGAGAAAGATAGTGAGGTATCTAAGAGAATACAGAAAGAATAAATGCATAGAAAGAAAAAGAATCTGATTTAAATCAAACAATGATATCACTAAAAGACTCAAAATCAGAAGACCCAAGTTAAGAGTTTTAATTCTAATGCTGTGGCCTTGGACAAGGCAGTGCACTTTTGTGGGCCTGTTTTTCTCATTTGTAAAATGAAAATTGAGCTGCATGGTGCCCTAAAACTATAGTATTCTGTAATGCTCTCTCTGTCTCTGTCTTTCTGTCTCTCTCTGTCTGTGTCTGTTTTTCTCCCTCTGTCTCTGTCTCTTGTTCTGTTTCTATCTCTGTCTTTTTCTGTGTCTCATTTCTGTTTGTCTCTGCCTCTGTGTCTCTCTCTCTGTCTCTGTCTCTCTCTGTGTAGAAAGATGGAGACAGAGGAATACAGAGACAGAGAGAAAGGAAAGGGAAGGAGTGTGAGAGGAGAATGAAAATATCTTTGGAAGAAAATGAACTTCCTAAACTACTCTGTGAGTGCCAAAAAGGCAGCAATAATGATATTAGCTATCTTTTAAAAGAAGTACTTTAAAATTGTAGAAAACAGTTTATTTAATCAGGAGGATGACTCAGAGTGGGATATTGAAAGCTACATGCAAATGGAAATGGAGAAACAAAATTTCTTTATGCTAAATAGAACTACCTACCTACAAACATATTCGCATACATACATGTATGTATGTGTAAGGGTATATCTAATAATTTACAAACACATAAATGTTGTGGTTAATTTGTCTCAGGGATATATATCAGGCAATTTTTGGCTAACTGGAAGCTTTTTACTCCTGGCATAATGGGACTGTGGAAAGAAAAACGAATTTGGTATCAGAGGACTTGAGTTTGAATGTTGATAATGTTATTTATTGCCTGTGTAAATTTCCACAAAACATTATCTACTTCCCTTGGTTTCCTTATCTGTAAAATGAAGTGATTAGAACTGATGATCTCTGAAGCCTCTTTCATCTCTAAATCCTTTGAAATGGGTTATTTATAACTTCCATTTTATGTGTTACATTTATTTTTATGTTTTAGAAGATCTAAAGCTTTATAATGTATCATTTAATTTCAACTTACATAGCACTTAATTTTTATGCTTCTTTTTTATACTATTTTATTTTTCCAAATATATGAAAAAAATTTACAACATTCATTTTTGCAAAACCTTGTCTTCCAAAATATTCCTCACTCCCCAAGACAGCAAGCAATTGGATATAGGTTTAACTTGTAATTCTTCTAAACATATTTTTATGTAAGTAAATAACATTTAAATGCTGGCTTGCACTACCCTGCCTGGAATATTGTTGGGATGTGCATTTTAACTGCATTAGAACAAGATTTTATTTTGTTTTACATATATGGGGATGAGGTGGTTTGCAAAGTTTAACAATCAGCGCCAAAAAATGCAGGAAATACTACATTTAATCTGCATTATTAGAATGTTCTCTATAACTTTCTCTTCTGTCAACAAAGTCATAAATCAAGATGATTTGCATATTTGCTGATTTCTGAGGTGCAAATGCTCACACTGAAAGTTTAACAATCATCTCTTGCCATTGGGTTTATATCTGCTGAATTATTATGCAGTGTTTAAAATTTTGCCTTCATCTCTAGTGTGCAACCATGGATGTGCAGTAGAGATAGGCTCCACCATGTACAGACCTGCTCGATGTAATCAGAACTTTCTAAGGAGGAGTGGTTAGAATGTCAGAATTAATTAGTATGCACATTACAGGGACAAAGTTCACTTCTGTATAACTAAATTCCAGACAAATCTAAATTCAATAAGGGTGGATTTAGCACCAAACTAATCTTAAACAGATGAATCATTGGAAATACAATACCATTAAGGAAGCCCATAGACCAGCACTTTTTAAAGTGGGGTTCCCTGACTTTTGGGAGTTCAAACAAAACCCTTTGAAGGAATCCCCAAGACATTTTCTGGGGGCCCTGAAGCCCTTTCAGGGGGTCTGTGAGGTTAAAATTATTTTCATAATAATAATAATGCTATTTGTTTATTGAAATACTCCTCTCTTTTCCAATTACATATTTGTGTGAGGTTGGATTTCCTTTATAAATATTTAATCAAAACAAAATATCACAAATTATTAAATGTAGAAGCAGGTATGAGATTCCAGATGTCTTCTTTTAAGACAGACATTAAAGAGGTTTACAAAAATATATAAAATACTACTTTTCTCAATAAATTTGACTTAAAATAGTTTTCAAAGAAAGTATTTATTCAATGAATTTATAATTTTTTTAAAAAATGAATTAATATTTTGAAGTTTATGTGTAGAGTGCCACAGATAGTGAGGAACTGTGGACAAGGTATAAGACCCTTTAGTCCAGTAAAACGAACCCTGCTGACTGTGTGGTTTGGTTCCCCATCTCCCTCTAAGGGCTCTTGGCCTTCTTGAGAAGTCAAGGGATAGTGATAACCTGTGTTGTAATTAAAACAGAGTTATACTAAGTAGTAAAGAGACATTTACACACAATAGCAAGTTGTTTATATGGTCCTGAATGTACAGTATATAGTTGTTACATGCACAGTGTGCTATGGTTATGTAAGGGTATTAGGGTATATAATAGGGTATATAATAATATATAATAGGGTATATAATAGGGTATATAATAAACGAACCCTGCTGACTGTGTGGTTTGGTTCCCCATCTCCCTCTAAGGGCTCTTGGCCTTCTTGAGAAGTCAAGGGATAGTGATAACCTGTGTTGTAATTAAAACAGAGTTATACTAAGTAGTAAAGAGACATTTACACACAATAGCAAGTTGTTTATATGGTCCTGAATGTACAGTATATAGTTGTTACATGCACAGTGTGCTATGGTTATGTAAGGGTATTAGGGTATATAAGCCTGAGAGAATTGGGAATAAACGGACTCCATGTTTGACGATCCATGTGAGTTCCACCTCTTCACTCCTATTCTAAGATCAAGTACTCGGGCTGTACTGAGATTTTCCAGAGAGCTAGTCTGAACATTACATTATCAGTATTAATTTCTAGTATGATAAATATTCATACACATATCCTATATAAACAAAAGCTCTTTGGATTTATCAATATTTTTAAGAAAATAAAACAGCCCAGAGACCAAAATGTTTGAGATTTGCTATTACAGATTACATAGGAATAGAGAGAAGGACCAGAACTGTGACTTCATTGATACTGGGAACTCCCATGTGAGAAAACTTCCTTAATGAATTCAGATCAGCACCTTGTCAACTTATTATCTTAGATATCAAATTAAAGCATATTTGTAAGAGTGCTTGGAATATAATAGATGTTAAACACCTCTCCTTCCTCCCTCTCTCTCCCTTCTTCCTTTCCTCCCCCTTTCTTCCCACCCCTTCCCTTTCTCCTTTTCTCTCTCTTCCCTCTCTTTCTTCCTCTCTCCCTTCCCCCTTCCTCCCTTCCTCCCCTTTTCTTCCTGATCTCTCTTTTCTTCCTTCCTCCTTCTCTCAGCCCTCCCTCTATGTCTTCCTCCCTCCTTATCTTTCTGCTTTCTTTCTCAAGGTTGTGTGTGTGTGTGTGTGTGTGTGTATGTGTGTGTGTGTGTTTGTATTAATAACTATTGAGTTGCCATTCAAAACTAAGTGCATTTGGGATCTAGACAATTTGAAGAGCTGATCTAGTGTGTTTAAACAGCTAACAATTCCATCTGAAATAATTCTAATGTCAAATTAAATAGAGTATTCATTGGAAAGCTAGTATAATTAGTAATAATAATAATTATTATTATAAATGGCTAGTATAATTAATAATAATAACCAATATTTACATAGTATTTACTATGTGCAAGGCACTATGTTAAGTGTTTTTTTAAAAAGTACTTGCAATGTCTCTTCCCATTACAGCAGATTTTCAGGATTCCTACTCTACCTGTCCTTACCTGTGACTCATAATGATGTGGAAGATAGCATTCTTTGAAGAGTCATTTGCCCATCAAGAGCAATTCAAGAGCACTAGACAAATAGTGACAGCTGAAGATAAGTATGAAGCAGCCCAATGATGGCATGCATACACCCATACACAACAGGAAAATCCTACAGGCAACTACATGGAAGTATATGTCTCTTTCTCCCTTTGCTGCATACACGTCTGAACATGATGAGACACAAGAAATACATTCTCTAAGGATTTGACCAATTCTAATCTATTCTTCATTCAGCTGCCAAAAGGATTTTCCTAAAATATAGATCTATATTACCTCCCCTTATCCTCTAGTCCATAAATCCAGTGCTTTTCTGTTATCTTCAGGATCAAATAGAAAATCTACTGTTTTCAAGTTTTTTATAATGAGACCTTTAGATCTCCTTAAACTTTATTTACTTCATACATTCTATAAGTCAGCTACAGAGGCTTACTTGATGTTTTAGAACATAACACTCTCCCATCTCTTTGTTTCCTTGCCTTTGCATTAGCTACCCCTTTCCTGGAATTCTTTATCTTCTCACCTCCTTTACTTAATATCCCTGGCTTTCTACAGGTTTCAGTTTAAAATCTACCTTCTGAGGAAGCCTTTCTTAGTATTCTAACCTCCCACCCCGAAAGTTGCTAGCCAGTTCCTTCCCCTCCAAGATTATTTTTGTCTATTTTATATATATTTTGTATGTTCCTAATTTTTGTTTTATTGCTTTTAAATATGTTGACCCCATTAAAATGTGAACTCTTTGAGGGTTGTTCTTGAGTCACTTAGGTCCAACTCTCTCAACTCTTTGTGACTCCATTTGGGGTTTTCTTGTCAAAGATACTGTAGTAGTTTGATATTTCCTTCTCTAGTTCATTTTTAGATGAGGAAACTGAGACAAAGTTAAGTGACTTGTCCAGAGTCACAAAGTTAATAAATATCTGAGGTTGGATTTGAACTCATGAAAATGAGTCTTCCTGATTCCAAGTTCAGCAATCCACTGAGCCACCTAGCTGCACGTTTCTTTTCTTTGTTTTTATCACTGGTATACAGTTTTGCATAGAGAAAGTGATTAATAAGTATTTTCTGAGTTATTTATCCCACAACCTCTGGAAAAAAAAACACAAACAAACTAGAAGGATAGAGCAGCTGAAAAAAAAAAGTGTGAATTCTCTCAAGAAAGCAGGAAAAACAATCTTTGAATCTTAGGCTAGGGGGACAAAGACTAAAGAAAACCAATATCAGAATATGTGAAGCTATTTGTACATCAAGGTAGCTGAAGGACATTTAGAACTTGAAGGGGGAAAAGAAGGAAATAGATTATAAAATGAGACTCTCTATTCCTGTTTATCATGGAGAAATAAATTTCTGCTAATGAACTGGGGCTTGTTAAATTAATAAAACGCTACTGCTTTGCTTTAAAGACTCTCTTTCATAGGAATAAAAGATGACAGAATTCTAGCTAGAAGGAGACCTTAGAAATCATTTTGTTCAATCCCCATATTTTATAGAAGAAGAAGACCATAAGATCTGGAGAAATCAAATAATTTTCCCATGGTCATACAATATAGTCAGGATTCAAAACCAAGAAATTTTATTCTGAATCCAGTTCTCCTTCCCTTTACATCATTATATGGAAAAAAGTATCAAAACCCTTGTAGTAAATAAGTATAGCCAAGGAAACCAAATCTCCTCATTTCTGTTTGTTGAAACCATAACCCAAGTGAATCTATCAGCCCCACATGGCTCAAATAACCAACTTTCATTTTATATATAGCACATATATGCCTTGTTCTACTTAATAAATGAAGGAGAAAAAACCAAGCCTTATACAATAGATATTTTAAGATTTTTGTACAAGCCTCATAGTCTTTTCAATTTCATATAAGAAAATACTCTTTATTTTTTGTATGTGGTATTAAAATTCAGCATTAAAAATTAAAATAAAAGTGAATGGAAGACCAAATCATAAAGACTAATGGGTTCTTTGAAAGCTTGGTCTCCAGAGGAAGGCATTATACAGCATCAAGCTGCTACTCCTGAAAAGCCAACAGAACAGTGATAATATCCAGGGTCCTAATATGAGAGCAAAATGTGGACCTACCACAAATGTCTCATTCAGATTGCTGAGTAATTCCATCCAAGTGGAATCCAAGCCATCCTTCACGTCAAGTTAAAAGGACAGGATCATCCACAATACAATAGCATAGAAAAGATATTCATTAAAGACAGCTCTTCTGAGTTGAACATATGTAGGACAGTCAGATAGGGATTATGAAGAGCTGAAATGGGATAGTTGGGGCAAGGTGGAAAGTTCCTTTAAGTGAAATTGGAAAAAACCCTAAGCCATGCCTTAAAATACCTTCTTTGGGAAGAGGACAGACTTTGGGCATAGGAGCTTTTGTAGAAGCAAGACTTTGGGAAGATCAAAATTGGAAGGGGAAGCTCTATCAGAATTAGAAGTAACAGGCTTACTAGGAGTAATTTCATCAACTATTGTGGTAGCTAACAATTTTGTTTCTTTGTTCTTTAAACTATTTGAGGAAAGGATTATTTAGGTTTTGTTTTTGGATTCCCAGCATCTAGAACTATGTTTAGCATAAAATGAATCCACAGTAAATTCTTCATGAATTAAACTATTCATTTCTTAATTCATTTAAATTGGCATTCATGGCATTTTTTTTTAAGTTACACTTGCTCTCAGAGTTGAACTAAGGGAAGACAAGACAGATACATAGGAAACAAGATGGAAATAGGATACATAGGAATTAGGATACTGTAAATTAAATTTATTTCAACCAATAAAATTAATTTTTTTCTCTGACTCCTCCATCGGCAAAGCAAAAACAAACATGAAAACAAAACACTTGCAGGAAATATGGATAGTTAAATAAAATAAACGCTTGAATGTGCCTTTTTCCAAAAATTACATCTCATTCTTCTCCCTGAATCTGTCATTTCTCTGTCAGGAGATAAGTAGAATGCTTTATTATGAGTCCTCTGGAACGATGTTTGGAAATTGTGTTGATTGGAGTTCTTACATCTATCAAAATCTTTACAAGGTTGTTTTTATTATGTAAATTATGTTGTTCTGATCACTTAATTCTGTATCAGTTCATAAAAATCTTTTCATGTTTCTTTGAAACCATGCCTTTCAACATTTCTTATGACACAACATTTTTTTTTTTGGTGTTTCACGATATTTATAAGCCATACTTTGTTCAGCCATCCCTTAATTGATAACCCCTTCAAATAAGGGATGTTTAAAAATATTACTTTTTGCAAGGGAATATATTTTTACATTATATTTTAAGGCAAGAAAATTTTACTTTTTAGTAATGTGGGAGTATTTATTTCATTAAAAGACTCACTATATTGTAAACTCTCAAAGCCTCTGGTGAGTAATAACACAAGAACATGATTTTCAAATAAAGAGGCATGATTTTTTGACCCGACTTAGATATTACAAATATCCTATCCTGGTTTTGTTGTCTGCAATCTTTTTAAACTTTAATTTTCCTTTAAGGCCCATTTTAAGCATCCTTCTTCGGGGAAACCTTCCTTTGCTAAATCTTGGTATTATTCCTTGGTATTATTCCCTTTCTTTGAACCCCTGCATTGTCTCATTCATCTGACATTTGCTATAAACTACTATTGATTGTGATTGATATTTTAAAATTGTGATGTGATAGTTCTGTCAGCCTAACTTGACTTCAAACCAGCAGAAGGCAGATTGTTTTATGCCCTTATGTGTCCATTGCCTAATATGATGCTATTTGTTGATATTCATGCTTACAAAAGATTATAGCTATAACTTATAGCTTTGTTTAATGGATTTTGTTATTAATTTGTTGTGTTAAATATAAAGAATAATGATAAAATACATTAATATTTTGTGATGGATTTCTCAAAATGTTGGATATATAGAACATTTTACACATGAGAGTCCATTTTCCCCATGAGTTCCCATTTAAAAACTACAAATGTGTTCTAATTTTCCATTCCCTGAGATGTAATAAAAATTGTATTAGAGAAATCAGCAAAACTTGAAAAAGATTATGTGAAGAAATCTGAGTTAGATGATAAATTATTAAGAAAAATACTCAATATATAAACATAACACACAAGTAATTATAGCAGTACTTCTTGTCATAAGAAAGAATTAGAAACAGAATAGATATCCTTTGATTGGAAAATGACAGCAAATTATGGTACATTAATATAATGGAATATTACTGTGCCATAAGAAATTAAAAAGTATGATAAATAAAGAGGAGGAGGAGGGAAAGACTTTCACGAACTGATGCAGTATGAAGCAGACATTGCCAAAAAAACAGAATATATGAATTCAACAATTAAATGGGAAGAAACATCACACAACAACTGGAATATGTAAATATATTTACATATATACACTCATGCTATATATGTGAGAGAATTCTATGAATTAGTTGTATGTGTATATAGGAATAAATAATATATGTGAATATACTATATACACACATACATACACTCACTTTCTTTTTACATGGGAGGAAATGCAGAGGGATATGTTTTTGTTCATAACAAAAAAAATTAATTAAGAAAATACTGAATGAGTACATATGTTTTCAAGAATGATGTTCAATAAAACTTTCAACAGAGTTAACTGGATATGCTTAATGATATCATTCTTGTGCTGCTTGAGAATTTGACATACATTGTAAATAATTCACATTAACGATTATAATTAATATTATTTTATATAAGCATGTGAATTTTATCTTTAATTTTTCTTTTCTCTTGTTATTAGTTCTTTTAGGAAGAATGACACTTGCCCCTAAAGAAAAACAAGCATTTATGAAATTTATGTTTTGTGTAGATTTTTGTGCTGGGACAGAAAGCTTAGATATGGTACAGACTAAGCTCCTATGAATATATACTCTAGGTAGAAGATAAGACATGAATACATAACTATGATGTGTGGTATGATGTGATGGATTGATTAGAGAAGTATAAAACAAAGTTCAGTGTAATTTTTGGAGGACAAGGTCATTACTGACTGATCAGAGAATCAGGTTTCCTGGAGAGGATTGTATTTAAACTATAAATTAAATTTAAATTAAATTCCTTTAATTGATGGACAGAAATCACTTCTATGCTTCATTGTGGCAAAGAAATGTCTCTTAAAGGTTATGTTAGTGTGGGTGGGAGATGAGGCAAATTCTAGAAAGCTCTAATCAGCGTAGAAAACCTAAAAGTATGGGTCTGGAGATAAATTCAATCTATTGTTTAAAGATTAGACTAGGTAAATGCTGAAAACTCATTACCAAAAAGTTGTTCAGAGACAAATTTTTTGACCCTCATCATCCATGAAACAGAGAAATCAATACTCTGATTATATCCATTAGAACTTCTTCCATGAAGTAGATTATATCCCACTTTGGTAGATGAGTCTTAGGAAGTTATGTGAGGCTTAGAAAAGTTAAGTGACTTGACCTTTGTCAAAGAGCTAGAAAGTATCAGAGGTAGGATTTGAAACCTGGTCCTCTGAATTCTAAAACTCTTCCCATGTCTATTATGTCATACTACTCTTAGATAAAAGTGTGAAATGGTTCTTAGTTCTACAAGGCCATTACTTGGGGCTCTCCTTTTCAACTTTGGAAAACCACTGAGACATATGAAGAGACTAATTGACTTGGTAGGCTTAATGGAAAGGACAATGAACATGAATCAAAGGGCTCTATTTCTCAGTTCTATATTCAAGGGAAACTCCTCAAGTCTTCAGTTTCTTTGTTATTAATGTAAGGAAATCAATGTAATACCCCAACCTCAAAGATTGTCATGAGGAAACCACTTTTTAAAGATTTAAAGAAGTCAATGGAATTATTTATTTTTTATTTTAGTTTTATTTGACCCAGATGTGAAACTGTGTGTGAGGACGGGGGAATTGAGAAATATGGAGAATAGGGACACAGGAAGACTTATTCCAGTCTTCTCTTGGGATATTCTCTATATGAAATAGAGCTTAATTTGCTTATCTGATTCCATCTTAGGGTTAGGTTCCAATAAGAATAATCCCAATGTTTTTAAGACAGGGAAGCAAATACAAATATTATTTTGAAGAAAATTCTATTACCAGATTATTTTATTTGGGATTCTGGTAGATATGAATTATTGTCACTGCCTACAATTCTGCAGTATTTCATTTCTTTTTTGTATCATAACATCCCATCTTATCCTGGATAGATTTATGTGATATCATCTAGTCTGTTCTCTCATATAAGTGAGTAAATAATGTGAGGCCAAGGGAGGCAAGGGAACATGGAAAATCTGTGGTCCTAAGAGTCTGGTATTTTATTTATCATCATCAAATTGTGACATGATGAATAATGACCTTGGCTAAACTAATTTGCTTGTTAATCCACTTCTTGCTAAGCAATATCTCCTTTTAAGAGTATTGTCATAACTTCAACTGGATTTTGCATGACTCCAGTTTCTATGAAGCTCTTTCGTAAAAGCCAATTAAAATCCAGGAAAAAGGGATAGGGACATATCAAGTACTGATGATCTTTAAGACAATTTTAAATGGAGAAGGATGGGACACGGTGTGATATGAGGGGTAGAATGCTTCAGCTGGAGCAGGAAGACTTACGTTGGAATCTTACTTTAGACACATACAATCAATGTACACACAGGCAAGATGCAATGTTTCTGGTTAGATTAATTTCCTCATCTGTAAAATGAGGGGTTGAATTTTCTTTCACCTCTAAATATATAATCATATTGATTAGATGATCAATTGTCTATTTAATTTTCCATTTTCTTTGGTTAACCTTGACGAGAGTTCATCTACAAAAGGTTTGTGAAGAGGCATAGTGGAAATTAGATTTGCTATCAAAAGATGCAAGTTTGTGCCCTGGCCATGCCAAGTGACCTTGGGTAAATGGTCCAACCTCTATGAATCCTGTTTGATAAGGTGAAGTTAATGTCCTCCTGTCCTACCTGATGAGGCTGTTGTAAAGATAAAAATGAGATATAACGCTACATTAAGAATTTTGTAAACCTTTATGTACAATAACATCCTGCAATTCTCTTGAAATTCCACCAGGACTGGTCCTAAGAAAAACTATGAAGGAAAAAAGTCTGTGGTTGTCCAGCCTTACCTCCCTGGACCCTTGTCTTCTAGTTTGATGTAGATTTCTTCTCAATTATTTCAGGACAATAATGCCCCTTTATTTTCTTCATCATTCAAAACTAGACCTCAGGAAAGGACCTAAGCACAGTCAATTCATGCCCAAGTATAGATTTAAATTCCTGTGTTCTCTCTCAAATTCCAACATTAAAGATTTTTTCCTTTATAGAAAATGTTTTACGCAACCTTGAGTCATTAGCATAGACATTTTGAGGTATGTGGTGTGGGGAGTAAAGCTCCTAAAATCCCAACTGGTTAGACCAGCCTAAAGGTTCTCCCAATTGTATCCATGTCCTGTAGCTCAATGGCTTCCTAAATTGAAAAATTTGCTAATGCTTTGTATAGCATATTGGAATAAAAAAGGTTTATAAATGTTTTCAACATGTTTTTATTTACTTTTAAAATTCTACAACTATATAGAAGAGAGTCACAGAGCAAGAAATGCACAATACAGAGAAGTCCATGATATAAATAAAACATGCTAACCCCATCCCATATTACATGTACAGTGCTATGCATATCAAGAGTCATTTCTTTTTGTACAAGACCATCAAAGCATGTCAAGCAATCCACACAGAAGGCAAGAAGAGGAAAGAGGAATACAACCAGATTGGGAATTTGGCATTTGGAAAACAGTTGGGATGACAGTCCCCTGGGAAAGTCACAGAAAGAGCCTAGCTCTGGAAGGGCAAGATGCTCTGCAGCTGTAATTTGGGCAAACAGGTTGATACACTGAGCTGAAGAGGATCACTGAGGGGGACCTGGGTGGGGTGGGGGAGCAGGCTAGCATCTACATACAAGCTGTGTAGAATCATTCCAACTGGGACTCCCAAAAGGAGTCTGGGAGAGGGAGAGGGAGGTGGAATACAGGAGAAAGCCACTCTTAAAGGAAATAAAGGTTGCTGGGGGTACAGACACCATTCTGAGACTACTAAGTTATTTAATACAGGCCAACAATCCCCATGCTTTCTTAGTTCATTTACTACAAAGTCTACAGCAAGGGTTTACTTTTTTTGTGTTACGAAGAGCTTTGACAGTCTGGTGATGCCTAATGGACTCCTTTCTCATAATAATATTTTTAAATGCATGAAATAAACTACAACATTACAAAGAAAACCGATTATATGGAAACAGAGTTTTCTCAAAATATATTTTAAGAAAAAGTTCATAGACCCCAGATTAAGAACTCATTTTCCAGAATCTCTGCTCCAGGGAAACAGATACCTGGGCATCTAAAACCAGCAAAACAAGCTACTCAGATTCAAGTGATTATTAAACAAATGGCTGTTATTAAGTACCAGCTATGTGCCACATTGTCTAATTTCTAGTTGCATGTCAGGTTTGAGTTGTATCATTATTATTTTTGCTTCTTTTAATTCAGATTCTTTCTTAGTGCTGAAAACAAGAGAGCTGCCCTCTTCCTTGACCTACGAACTGATTTTTTTTTTCTAATAAGCATAGAATGTGGGATAGAAATTATAGGAGAGAGAACATTGGAGAAGCAATGTATATAATGGAGAGGGGATGGATCTAGGACTCAGGAGCTTTACATTTGAGGCTCAACTCTGCTACTAATTCTTTTTTGACGATGACAAAATCTAAATCCTTTCTCTGGACCTCAGTTTCTTTTTATGTAAAATAGGAGAGGAGTTGAACCACAACAATCTTTCAGAGTACTTTTAAAGATTACAAAATGATTTCCTCACAACAACCCTGTGAGGTAGGCTGAGGATATTAATGGAGTTGTAGATCTTGGATGTGAAAGGGGTCTTAGAGATCACCTAGTCAAATATATATATATTTTTTTAAAATCAAAGAAACTGAGGCTGAAGCAGGTAAAAATAACTTGCTCATGATTGACCGGTCATACAATCAAAGACTAACATTCTAGCAAATCTAAGACTTTTGACTCTGAGTCAGGGACTTAGAGACAGGTTAAAGTTTCTTAACATTTTTCTTATGTTGTGAGTTTAAAAATGTTTTTTTTTAGATGAATAAAATTATTGATATTGAAAGATGGAATTTTTATATGTGATTGCATTCAAGTTCAAGGATCACTTTGGAATTCATCTCCAAGAACTTTGGTATTCCATGGACCTCAGTTAAGTGCCTTTGGGTGAGGTGATCTCTAAAATGCCTTCCGATCTTAAAATTCTACTATTCTAAGAGACATGTGAAGAGCACTCTTAAAGACACTTGGGGATGTCTTTCTTGTATACTACAGAAACCCTTATTTGGATGACTTTAGGAAAACATGAAGTTATAATAGCAAAGTAAATACAATTATCAGGTACTAGTTAGTTAACGCCATAGTTGAAGCAAGCTGAACCAAGTTATATCCATTAACACATTTTCTTTGCAAAAAATCCCCTTACAATTCATGTTATACAGCTCGATTTACCTTCTTTCACTTATATTTTCCAACACTTTACAACACAACACTTTGCTCGGTCTCCACCTAAACAAATCACAACCAGTGCCCTAACAGGGACCACTTTGCAGTGTCATTGAAGTATATGAGCCAAACATACATTTCTGTATATCAGTCATTACTCACAAGGGAGATGGGCCATGGAAAGCAATTACCTTTCTTCTTTCTCTTTCCCCACCAAAAAAATCAAAACATAATAAAAAGCATACCAAAAAAGCCCAATATACCAAGGGAATAATTTCTAAAGAGCTATAATTTGGGGGATGTCTCCATGAAGTATGTTAGAACTCTTCAAAACACATAAATTATCAAAAAAAATTTTGGGAGGAGAATCTCCCCAAAGATGAACATTACCAAGGAGATACAATTTTTACTTTAAAATCTTCCACTCATTTGTTTGTATTACTTTTATAGTATTTTCAAGATTCAAAGCCTGAGAGTCTCAGTATTATCATTTCCAACTAAAAGCTATTATCTCCATATAGCATTTTCATATCATTTGCTTTAATTTTATTAATCTTCCATAACAAAATGAAAATGACTAAGATATTACCAATACAATTTAACAATCTGCTTATAATACATTAAAGATAATTTTTCATACTTTTTCATTTTTAAAAATAGCCAATGACTTAAAAATAACTTTTCTCCAATCTTTACTTTAGCTCTCCTTTCCCATTATCTGAGAGTTAAATGATTTATCTGCTTTCTGCACTAAACCTATTGGATTTTCCCAATTCAATGCCTGAGGTGAACATATTTTCAACTAAAAAAAAGAAAAATTCTTGTCGAGCAAAGAGCACTGGTACCACAGTACTCAAGAAGAGAAGATATGGAGATAAATGGGGGTCATTAACTTCCCATCACAGTTGAGATGTTGCTACAAGAGACGGGCTCTGGGGCGATTATCAGCATTCCTTGCCCAGATTACACAGAGGTGTATCGAGATAATCTTCTGAAAAGCAGCCGGCCAAATTTGCAAGGGCGACATATATATATATTTTTAACCTCAGGCGTTCTGAGGTTGTGTAGGCCCTTCGATTAATAAGGGGCTCTCTACGTGTCAGGGGACCCAGCAAATTAAGGCCCCCGAGAACCTGTAGGCTTCAGGATTCTTGCTCCCTTCTTCCCCCTGCTGTACCTACCTAATACACACAAAAGATAACTTTATAGCCACATTTGAACCAACATGACATGTTAATTAAAGTACTGTCATCTGGGGTCTATAACAAGCACCTCATGCTAGTAAAAGAAAATGAAAAGCAAGGCCCAATGGATATTATACCTCAGCAGCAAAAAATACTTAGGATTAAGCGAGGATTCCATTTGTAATTTAACTGTAGCATAGCCAACATTTTCTCTGCCCCAACTAAGTGTGGAAATTCCATTTCCATTAATTATATTTGCTATTCACTCCCCCCTTGCTTTTGCAGCTCAATTTTAAGCCATTTAAAGTGAAGGAGGGACCTCAGTGGTAAATGCATATTGGTAAATTGGCATGTAGCTACACATGGTCCTTATAAATATATCTTAAGTTAGCTTAAGAGGGCTATATGTGCTTGACGGTGAGGTGCGTGTTATAGGGGAATAAGGATGTACTATCATCTGTGATGAACAAATCCTTGTATATATTTAAAACTCAAGATACTTTCCTCCCATGGCAAATGACATAGCTCTGCCAGCAAAGAACCAAATAAATTTTATTATATAGCAAATGATCGATTAAGAGGAAACTATCACAAAGTATGGCCAATGAGCAATATATGAGAGGTCTTTTGGAGGGTCACAGGGAAATGAATATCTGCTCCTCCTGAGGCCAGCAAGAATCATTAAGAATATAAACAAAACCCCCCAAACAAAATTTTCAGTTTCCCATCAGTATACCAGAGTGAATATAATACTTGTCAAGAAGGCCAAAAGAATAACCAAGAATGGCAACTAAGACTATTGAAGACAACCTAAGACTGTCTTCATTCTCTTTCCTAAATGATAAGTTGCCAGTATTTAAAAATCTTTCTTCCCATTCCTTCCCTAAACCATGTTTTAATCTATTTTCTATTAGCCTAACAATGGTAACAAAGACTAGCTAATTAAAGAGGAAAGCCTTCCTTGAAAAGTTTGATCCAAATTCCAGTCCCATAGAAAGCTCAGCTCACACTGGGAAGGGGGAACAGTTTATACCTCTGCGCTTATGGACTTTTCACACTTTGAAAGTTGATGTTGAAACCAAGAAAATGGGAACAATGCTGACCTTGCAAGAGGCCATGCAGCAAAGATCTGATGGAAAGGACAAGGATGGACAGTAATCTGCATCCTGACCAGAGTCCTTCATTTGCCAAAGAAAATAATTGATAACGGCCTGAACACAAAAGCTTGACAAGTTGCATGCTTTACACGTTCATGGCAGAAGAGTGAAATAAAGGATTATTATAAAAGAGAGGATCATGTAAGAACCCAACTCCAAATTGCAATTACTTTAATCTATTAAATAGACTTTTAACTGACATTTTGGAATTTCAAAAAAAATCTCTCAAATGGTTATCAAATAAAGGTCATTAGCTGTGGTTCAATTTTAAGTCATGTCATTGCTGCATTGTTAGCTATTGGGTTTATCTGAAGTTGTCACCCCGTACTATATAGATAAGTATGGAGCTTTACAACATCACGTGATGGTTTCCATTCATTCCCAAAGAGAATAGAAAGGAAAATGGGAGACATGCAAGAGTGACTCAAGAAACCTACCTGACATAGAGTGAGCGTTTCTGATTGGTTCTCAGGGAGCCGGACCCAGAACTCATGCTGTGGTTCATCATCTGCTCGCGTAGGTCATGGATTTTTGCCTCGAATCTAGCGTAATCTGGTGATAGAAACAAAGGGGATAACATTGGTGACCATTGGTGTACTTTAACAGAGCTACACAAACAGAAGAATCTCATCTGGCAGCATACCTGTGCTAAAAGTGGGACGCACAAAAAAGAGAAAATGCAGTTTGGGCAGGTCTCACTTCACAAAATAGCAGGGAAGATAAAAAACAAACAGGATCCTGAAGGAGCACAAAAATTTGATTTTCTAACTTTTTATCTCCACATGTCTAAGAAGAAAAATGCATATCTTTATGCATTCACCCATCTATTCATCTACACATTCACCTATCCATTAATTTAAAAACAACAACAACAATTCTTAAGCATTGATTATGTGTTAGGCACTAAATCGGGCTCTGGAAATACAAAGTCAAAAGAGAAATAGATTTTATCCTCTACCCTTCTATTTTATTTGAAGGAAATAACACATACACAGAAAATTCACTTATATACATGTATACATATGTATATATATATATAAATATATATGTATGTATGTATAATATGTATATATATATATACACACACACACATGTGCTATATTATTTCTAAGGGGAGGACACTACCAACATATACACACACATATATGTCTGTATATGTGTGTGTGTGTGTGTGTATGTGTGTGTAATATAGTATGTACATATGGCAACTAGGTAGTACAGTCAATAAGAGTGCTAGGCTTGAAGTCAGGAAGACTCATCTTCCTAAGTTCAAATCTGGCTTCAGCCACTGAATAGCTTTGTGTCACTGGATAAGTCACTTAAGCATGTTTGTTTCAGTTTCCTCATCTGTAAAATGAGCTGGAAAAGGAAATGGTAAACCACTTCAGTGTCTTCATGAAGAGCAGCCCAAATGGGGTCAAGAAGGATCAAACATGACTGAAAACAACTGAATAAGTATACATATACATACACATAGAAATCATGTAATTTATACTTTTATACATAATCTAAATCTATATTTACATCTATTTCTACATATTCTTATGCTATATTATTTCTAGGGGAAAGATATTATAGATATAGATGTGTATACAGATATAGATTTATGCATATAAATACACATTGTATATATATACATATGAACTGTGTGAATATACATATATATATATATATATATATATATATATATATATATATATATATATATATATATATATATATATATATATATATATATATATATATATATGTAAAAATAAATACATATATAATGCCCTATGTAAGGCAAACACTGAGAGGATGTGATGAGTAAGGAAAAGACTTTCACAATCACAATCTGGAGCCAACTTCTATGAGAGATGACTATTAAATTTTCAGTCTTCAAATTTACAACCCAGAAACAAGCAAGCTAGTCCTTCTTTCTTTCTTATTTTTGGATTGTTTAGTTTTAAGAAAGTGATGCAAAAATTTAAATAATACAGCTTAAACTTAGTGCCCTTATATAATCAATACTTAAGAAATGTTTCAAATTGATGGATGGATGAATGTTTGGATGGATTAATGGAGAAATATATTTTCAGGAAGTTGGTTGTTAAATATTTACCAGCAAACCACTGTTTATAACAGACCCCAAAGAGCTTATAATCTTGACTAAAAGAAGATATATAAATGTGTGTCTGTGTGTGTGTATGTGTGTAACTAAAGTACCGAAAGCTCAGGGAGTCAGATCAAGAATTCATACTGTTCTTGATCATCTGCTCATACAGGTCAGGTATTTTTAGAAGATGCAAGGCAATTATTAGGATAATAGAATTTTGGGATTTTGAAAACCAAGAAAGAATCCTGGAGTTAATCTCATTTAATTCATTCCTTTTACAGATAAAGAAACTGAGACCCAGAGAGAAGTGATTTATTTACCATTCCCCTTGCTCAATAATCTTACTTGTCTTCTGATATCTAGGAACAAATTCAAACATGTATTTGAAAATATAAATATAAATTTAAGATACAAGATAAAGTTCAGTTAAATCTCAGGTCTGGTCATGTCACTCCTCAGCTCAAGAAACTGTAAGGGCAGAGCAAAGAGCACTAGTCCTGCAGTCAGAAAGAGCGGAGTTCAAATTCAGCCCTAGAACCTTGACATTTATTAGCTTTGTGATCCTGGTCAAGTCACTTAACTCCAATTGCTTACCAAAAAGAAAAAGAAAAAAAGAAAAAAGCTGTATTGGCTCTCCTTTCCTTCCAGGATAAAATATGAACTTTTCTATTTGACTTTTAAAGCCCTTCACAAACTGGAGCTAACTTTCCTTTCCAGGCTATTTCACATTCCCTGCCGCCCATTCTACTTCCTCTTCTCTAGCTAAACTGGCGCCTTGCTATTCCTCAGCATCCTATCTCCTGTCACCTCGCCTTTTTATAAATTCTCTCCCTTCCTCAAAGCTGTCTTTAGAGTTCTTAGTTTCCTTTAAAGTTCAGTTCATATACCACCTACATGTCCTATTTGCCAGGACTTTCTTCCTTTGACCCTTGCCCTTCCCAATTACTTGGTATGTTGTGTGTGTGTATGTGTGTGTGTGTTTGTTATATTTACATAGTGGGATGGCATGGCGTAATATAAAAACCCTCCACTACATTTGGAATCAAGGACAGTTCTGTCCTTTTTTACATGAACCTTGTTTACATGTCCTTGTTTACATGAACCTCAATTTCCTCCTCTATAAACTAAGAGAGTTGGATTAGACAGCCTTCCAGTTCTAAATCTATAATGCTAAAAACCTTTTATATGTGTTATCTGCCCTATAGAAGATAAGACTATTGAGCATTGCCACTTTTTTCATTTTTATCTTTGTATCTTTGGCACAATACCCAGAACATAGTAGATTTAACACTTAGTGACTGATTGATTATCCAATACCATAAAGGTAAAGCAGAAATCTGGGTTTCTACCCTATAACTTCTGATTTCAACTCTAGAGCTACAACATGCTAATTAGTGCCTAACAGAGAACCAATAAAAGAACTAGGAATGATGGGAAGAAGGAGAAATCATTTCTAGCTGTGGGAAGCATGGACTCTGCCAACAAACTAAAACACATTGTCCCTGCCTAAAAACTTTCCAGAATGCCCGCTAACACAGGTCAACAAAAAGAAGGACTCTGCAGTTCTTCAAAGGGAGAGAAAGTCTTAATTTGATCTGACAGCCTCAGAGACAGTCTCTACAGAATGCTTGGTGGCTGTGAAGGCACCATTAAATTTCATTAAAATTTTTTTTTTTCCTGCCAGGCTGCCACCAGGGGTTAAATGCTTTTGATTACCCTTGCTTTCATCCCAGCCTACTAGTTGTGGAAAAATCCACACAGTAGACCTTGCTACTTCAGAGGGGGAAATAAACACCAAAAAAAACCCTTGGTTTGATATGTGAAAAATCTGACAAAGATGAAGCAATTCAAGGACAACTGAATACAAACACTGATGGAATCAGTCTGTAAAAGAGTGGCTATCTGTTAGTTCTCCAAGCAGAAATGACTTATTCAGACTATTCTATGTCTAGCACTAGAAAGAGCTATGATTAAAAAAAATCCAAAATGTCACTTCTTAAATGTTTCTTAATAAGTATTTCTTAATAAGTATATTCTATGATTTTTCTGGAGGAAATGTAGAATAGTGGGCTAGGTACTAGAACACCAGGGTTCCAATCCCTGCTTAGTTATTAACTCATTTAGCTTGGATTGTTCCTCTATAAATAAGGCAAGTAGTATCTGAGTACTACTTTATTGCCTTTAGCTCAGGATGGAATAGTTGGCCCACAGAGCTCGGTGCCTAGGTCTTTCCTCCCAGGGCAGAATGAAGTACTGAGGAAAACATAAAACAAAACTGCCTCTGGTCATTTTATTGCATGTTACAAGCCTGTGTTCTTCCATCTCTTATTTCACATTGTTTCCAAACTAAAACTGCCATCCTTTTTGCTTTCCCCTACTAGTATCTCCCTGATTTCCGGCTTTAACTTTTGGATTATTTTACTGGCTGCTCCTTTAATCCCTGGAACAGAATTATACTTGAGCCTTCTTCCTCCCACACTCTACCACTCCAACACCATTTCCAAGGGGATCATTGACCTTCCCTTGCCTGCTAACCATTTAAGAATCAACCAGACTACTAGCCCTTTCATCATCCCCATAGAGACAATCCCCAAAAGAATCAAAATTTAAAATAACACAAGGGGACAAGGGGGAAAAAAACACATGGTGGATATAGGAAGGCTACAACGTTACCAGTAATTATATGCATATGAGATGTGGTATAAACAACATCATTAAAGATAGATGTGAAAAGGAGGCCAGTCAATCAAGTATTGAGAATGAGAGCCATTAGGTGAATGTTCAAGTACAACATTTTTATCTTAGGGATACTAACCACATACACACACACACACACACACACACACACACACACACACACACACAGTAAGGTTGGAGGGAGAGGGGGACATTTTTTAATTCGAGGAATTGTGAAACAAGAGAGATGAGAGTTAGAAGCATGGATGTGTTATTATTTGCCCTTGATGGAGAGTACTCACACAAATGAGAAAATGGGTCCAATACAGCAAAGAATCTAACCATAAATTATAATATTAGTCCTGTGGGAGAAAATGATATCTGAATGAATTTTCAGAATTTAAATATTCTTCAACTGAGATCTATATGAGGGAGATAGCCAAGATTGTAAAGGAATTTGAAGCTATGTCATTCAAGGGGTAGTTGAAAGAACTAAAGAAGAGAAAACTGGGTTGAATGTGATAACTGTATTTTAATATCTGAAGCACACTTATATTGAAGATAGATTCACCTCTTTCTGCTTGGCCCAAAGAACAGAACTAGGACATATTGACAGAAGTGGTAGAAAGACAGATTATTATGCAGAATAAACAACTTACTAACAATTTGAGATGTCCAGAAGTAGAATGGGCAGTCTCAAAGGATTAAAAAGTTTCCCATCATTAAATGGAGTCAAATAAAATTTAGAGAACTAGGCTTTGGGAATACTTAAGAACAGATTCATGCTTAATAGAGGAGTTGAATGAAACAATCTTTATGGCCTCTTCCAACTGTGATTCTATGATTTTTATGATTACCTAGAATGGTGAGGCTTCTAAGAGGGGGATTCTAAGCTTAAGTATGAGATTAGTATGATTAATAATGATATAGCTTGTCATTGTTAATCATATTTTCTAATATTTTCTCAATAGAAATGGGGGGAACACCAACAACTTACAATCAATTAGTACTTTAAGGTTTAAAACATGTTTTCCTTGCCAATGTCAAAAGTAGGATTCAAAGTCAAGACATTGGATTCCAAGATGGGTCCTCTTTCTAGTACCTCATGCTGCCTTCTATGTTCAGTTCTCATGACTGATATCATTTTAATGACTTCTACTCAAAGACAGGTTCAATTATTCCAGAGGCTTACAAAAGAAAAAGTATTGGAGAACTTGCTTGCATTTTGGTTATTTTGGCTTTGCAGCCATAGTATACAAATATGTTCTGACCCTTTTTTCTTTCCCAGATTAACTGACCCCAATTTGTTTAGTGACTTTTAAGGATCCCTAATTCAATGCCTTTTCACTGTTCTTTTTGATGTCTGAATAATTCCCATTTCTTTGTATTTTCTATTTACAAATTGGTTGGATAATGGATGTAAATCTGAGGTGTCACTCCTGAGGTCAATGAATCAAACTCTTTCATTTTTACAAATGAGGAAACTCAGCATAAAAGAAGAAAAGTGGTTTGTTCAACATCATGGATATAGACAGCAAAAGAGATGGGATTTGATTTCAGATTCCCTGCTTCTGAGTGCAGTGATCTTTTCTGATTAATAGTAGAAGAGAATGACTCTCATTGTAAGATGCACAGCACTTTAAAATATCCCCAACTTCTCTTTGTCATTTAACCTCAATGTTTGAAAAAGCAATACTCTTTTGGTGTTGCTTTAATGTGGGGAATCACAAAACCCCATAGTGGGAACATCTAAGTTGCAGACAATTCAAAGCATAATTGAAATATAAATTTCATGATTGAAACTGGAGAAAATATATTACCATCAATGACGTCTGCAAGAAGTGCCATCCATAAAAAGCATTGTTAAGGCTATATATGATTAAAAATCATAGAATTTAAGAACTAGAAATTCATTATTTCAGTAGCCATATAGTTCCCCATACACAGTAGAAAAACCCACCATGATGTCCATCAAGGACAACCATCTTTTGCTTAAAGATCTCCAAAGAGCACATTACCACACCCGACAATCTCTTCTACTTTGGGCCACTCTAATTATTGGGAAGTTTTTCTTGTCATTAAGCCTAAATTTCCCTCTTTGCCATTTCTATCTATTGCTCCCATTTTTATCTTCTGGAACCAAAAAGAAGTCAAATCCTTACTCCCCAAATACGCATGTATTTGATGACAGTTATCATGACTTCTCTTAAATTTCTCTTCCTCAGGCTTTG
Organism: Sminthopsis crassicaudata; assembly: GCF_048593235.1. Classification (NCBI taxonomy): domain Eukaryota; kingdom Metazoa; phylum Chordata; class Mammalia; order Dasyuromorphia; family Dasyuridae; genus Sminthopsis; species Sminthopsis crassicaudata. The sequence continues at coordinate 553,721,609 of NC_133619.1, forward strand.
TAAATTCCTTCCTGAATTCAGTTGGCCCCCATGTGTCATAAACTCAAATCTTTCACCATCTCAGTGTTGCTCCTCTGACCACTATGAAATTTATGAATGCCAAGATGGGGCTGATCAGAACTGAAAATAATGAGGTTCTGATAACGGTTGATGAAGGCAGTCAAAAGAGGCACTGCCACTGCCTTGTTTCTGAGAACTATGTCCCTTTTAATGAAAACCAAAAAAGTGAGGCGTTGACATGTGGCTCTCAAGGATAGAAATGGGAGCAATAAGTAGAAGTTGTGAAATGGCAAATTTAGGCTTAATGCCAAGTAAAACTCCCCACCATCATCTGCTTTGACTAACACATTATAGTGCTGGCTTATATCAAGATTGGAGTCCACTACCCCCAGATCTTTTTTTTTTTTTTAAACAGCTGTTGTCTATCCAAGTTTCTCTCATTTTATCCTTTCAATTTTGGTCATTTCCTATTCCTCATGAGTTGACTTTCATGGAAACAGTTTAGCCTATGGGATCCTTTCTATCTTTTCTCTCAGTCCTTTGAAACACATTTTCCCCAAAATTGAAGGTGCATATGGGACCTCAATTTCCTTCTCCTTCTATATCATGAACTCTAGAATGGAGTCATTGCTTTCCCATTCTGCCTGTCTTGGTTCTACACCAGTACCAATTTCATTCCTGTTAGTGAGAATAAGATCCAGATGGAAGTGGGCTGGTCGGATAATGAGAGTGAAGAATAACAGACAGCTTTTCTTGAAATGCAGGGGAAAAAAAGATCTCCTATATTGGATAGATTCTCTGTGGAAGATTTACAAAAAGACACAAAGAAGAATAACATAAGGTATGAAAGCATTTGGAAAAAGCAACCAGAATTGGGAAGGGTCTTACATCTATACCATATGGAGATTAGCAGAAGGAACTAAGGATGGTTAACTTTGAGAGAAGACTGGAGGTGGGGAATGGAGTGTGAGATGGGACTTAATAGCTGTTTACAAGGACTTAAAAGCCTGCCATCTAGAAGACTGAGCAGATTTACTTGGTTTGACCCTAGAGGACAGCTAAGAACAATGAGTTGACGTTGCAATGATAAATTTGGCTTGATTTAAGGAAAAACTCCCTAATGCTCAAGCTATTTAACAGAGGAAGGAATGAGTGACCTCCTGAAGTGGCCTTTCTTCACTTACTGGAAGTTTTTAAGCAAAGGCTGAATGACAACTTTCTGGGAAATTGTAGGAGAATTTTTTCAAGGCATGGATTGGATTAGAAAGCTGCTGATATCTGTTCTGATTCTGTGATTCTATAAAAGGACATGGATGGGTTGCAGATCTGCTCCAGTGAATGGAACATCCACACCTTTCCTACCCCCCCCAAAAAAAAAGATCAAGTCTATCTGTGATATCAAGCCATGACCTTATTTAATACATGTTTCATTATGATCCTGAATTTCTTCCTGACAAATGAAGCTATCCTGAACTTGTACCTCCTGAAATTCAGTCCTTCCATTGCTTCTCATTTTTCCAACCTGTCACTCATTCTCACTTTTAATAACACTCTCAGATGTGTCAAACACCTTATCTAGGATGCTGTTGCTGCAAAACAGAATGAATATAAAGGCAATTTAATCCATAACCATCACCAATATCTCTCTATCCCCTATAGAATAACACTCATATCACTTGTTATATATTTTGCTTGCAGATTTTTTGGTATCAATTATCATACTACTGAAAAAATATTCTCAATGCACAGATTGATAGCTTTGTAAAAAGCATTCAACTTCAGATAGTCATTTTCCCCTCTCAAATAGAATTGGTTTCTTTCATTCCTCCTGTTTATATGCAGATCTAATTCAGTTAGGCTAATCTAGATGGAGAAGCAAAGGGATAGTAGAAATCACTAGACTTGGAACTCAAAGAATGGGAATCACTTTAAATAGTAAAGGGACCATGAACAAGTCAATCCATTCCCCCAACCTCAGCCCCCACCATAAGACAGGAAGCATGGAAAGCAGGAAGGAAGAAGGTGGGGAGAAGAACAAATTGATGATTTGATTTCAAATGCCAGCTATGTTTAGACAATTAGGTGGTGCAGTGGATAGAACACCGTGGCTTAGAATCAGAAGGATTTGAGTTCAAATACAATTTCAAATATTAGCCATGTGACCCTGGGCAAATCACTTAACCCTGTTTGTCTCAGTTTCCACCTTTGTAAAATGAACTAAGGAAGGAAATAACAAAACACTCTAATATCTTGAACAAGAAAATCACAAATGGAATCAGGAAGAGTCAGGCACAACTGAAATGACTGAACAAAAGCAAAGTTAGCAGTGCTGTCTCCTGCTGTGTGATTCTTTTAAAGTCACTGTCTTCTGATCTCATCTCTCTCACCTTTAAAACAAAGACATTGGATTAAAAGATCACTAAGGTTCCTTCCAGCTGTAAATCCCAAGATACCTCTCAGGGTTTTCCTGAGAGAAACATTTTGTAAAGTGCTGTGATTATTATGCTATTAATCCTGCTGCTGTCTAGATTCAGGGACGGCCCTTCAATGGATTTTTTTTAGTAGCTTGTGATGTTTAGTGACCTTCTTGGGGGCTCAGCAGGATTAAGTTACCTGTTTTTAATTTCATTAGCTTTCCTAGCTGCATCCTATAACCATCCATCATGGGGTGTTTGTTTCCTGGTTAGTCTGCAAAAGGGCTTTGCCCATCTATGTCAGGCAAAAATCAACACCTGCATGATCTCAGTGGCCTGAGTCTCCTGGATTTTCCTGAACTGATGCCTGGCCAGGACAGAGACGTGAGTCTGACATGTACTGGAACAACACTCTTTGAAGTATGGCACCTGGGTGAGGTTTAATAGGGAAAGGAGCAAACATTTCATGATGCTCTATATTGTACTCTATAAAGAGTCCTAGGGAATTGACTCAGAGAGGGTCTTGGTGTAATTGGAAAAATACTGAATTTAGAAACAGCAAATGGAGTGTTCATATCCATTTCTATGATCTTAGAAAGACCTGTTTTCAAATCCTGAATCAGATACTTGCTAGCTAAGTGACACTAAGCATGTCAGTTAATTTCTGTCTGCCTCAGTTTTCTCCAATATGAAAGGGAGTTAATAATAATAAAATTTACTTTACCGGGCTGCTGTGAGGATCAAATGAGATATTTTATGTAAAGGTCTCTGTAAACCTTAAAGTGCTATGTCAGCATGAGCTATTATAATTCTTGTAAAGATAATACTCTAAACCTATGCTATATATAATAAGAGGTCATATGATGTAGGAAGCTTTAAGGCATAGAGAGTGGGATAGTAGAAGGAGCACTGGTTCCAGTGTCAAAGGATTTTAGTTCCAATCCCATTTCTGACATTTAATCATATGATTTTAAGCAAGCCAATTAATCTCAGTAGGTCTCAGTCTTTTCAGCTATTAAAAGAGTAGATAGGGCTATAAAGTTACTGAAATCCCTTTTAGTTTGAGACCTAATCCTATAATAATAATAATATAACATAATTATAATAAGATAATATATCTTATGACAATGGGACAGCTGAGTGACACAGAGAATAGAATGCTGGGCCTGGAATCAGGAGGACTTGAGCTTAAATTCTCTTTTATATTGGAGGAAACTGAGGCAGGCAAAAAAGTTAACTGACTTGCTCAGTGTCTGATTCTGGATTTGAATGCAAGTATGTGACCCTAGGTAAGCCACTTAATCCTATCTACCTCAGTTTTCTCCTCTATAAAAATGAACTGAAGAAGGACCTTGGTCAAAAAAAAAAAAAAAAGAAAAAAAAAAGAAAAAAGAAAGAAAGAAACTCAAATGGGACTAAGTAGAGTCAAACATGACTGAAAAAACTCAACAAAATTACAGTAGGAGTAATCAATCCCCCTCTACAGATCTGTCTTTCCCCATAGAGAATATTTTATGGAGCAAGGCTTGGAGCTATGTCAAACTGTCCTGGCTACTTCTGGGGAAGTGTGTTCAGTGCTGGCAGCAATCCCTTAGTCTTTGTGAGGAAGGAGATGCATTGGCATATGGGACACTCAGTAGCTCTTAAAAGGAGTGCTTGCCCTCAGATGCTTTCTATCTTCCTATTAATCTTTGGGGCTTCTCTCTAGACCTAATCATCTCTACAATTTCTGTAGTCCTAAGTCATAGAAAACCCAATCCAACCACAATATTCTCCTTCACAAAGGATTAAGGGATCTTTTCTGAAAATTATGTTTATAAGACCAGAATTTAAACTCATTTTAAAATAATAACAGCTACTATTTATAGACTATTTTAAGATTTGCAAAGTGCTTTACAAATATCTCATTTGATTCTAACAACAATTCTATGAAGTAATTATTATTATACTAATTTTCTACATAAGGAAATAGAGATTAATGACCTTATCCAAGATAATGCTGCTAGTTAGTGATGGAGGATTTGAACTCAGGTCTTCCTGATTCCAAGTTCAGCACATTATCCATTACACCACCTAACATTCTTCATACACAACTAGAGGCATTGGCTTAGCCAGCATCCTCTCAGGTAGAGGAGAAAGAGAAATTTTTTTCAGTGTGGAAAAAATACTCAACTGTTTCAATATGTGAGGAGGGAGAAGAGAGAAGAACAGAGCTGAACAGATGAAGAAATTGAGGCACAGAGAATGACTTCTGCAGTTTCACACTAAGAATTAATGACAGAACTAGGACTGTAAGGTCACAGAATTCAGGCTGGAAGGGACCTAAGGAACCAATCAATCTAAATTCCTCATTTGACAGATGAAGAAACTGAGACCCAGGTAAGTGTCGACAGTCATTCACATAATAAGAAGTAGAATTGATATCTGAATTTGAGCCCCCTGACTAGGAATAAAGTCTCCTGACTCATTTATTCATTAAATGAACAAAGGAAGCACAACACCTTTCTGGCTCTGAGGGAAGGACAAAAATAATCCAGAAATTGTATCTATATCTTCAAAGAGCTACAGTTTAGAAGGGAAGAAAAGACACATTGTATACAATGATAAGTAGAATTCAACAATAACTAAATGTTTATATTTTGCTTTAAGGTTTGCAAATTTTTGCACAATGGGTATCTCATTGGATCATCATTTGTTTTTATAAAAATAACACCGTGAGGTAAATGCTGCAACTATCTGATTCTACAGATGAGGAAAGTGAGGCTGAGAAAGATTATGAGTGACTTGACCAGAACTATGTAGGTATTCCAAGGAGGATTTTGACTTTCCTATCTTCCTGACATCAAGTCAAATATTCTTTATATTAAATCATGTCTCATCATGATGAATACATAAGGGGAAAAAAGTGCCCTAAGATCAGATAAAAGAAGCATTACTTTGAGCTGGGGGTATCACCTAGGGCTTCATGGAGGAGGCAATATTTGAGGCAGATCCCTGAAAGATAGACCACATGAAGATTATTCATGAAACATACCATGTGTGTGCACACAAATATATTAAACGTATACATTATATACAAACATATACACACATATACAAACCCACATATATTCATACATACATTGTCTGTGTCTGTATATGTATTATACAGATAGATATACACACATATATGATGGCATCCAAGCAATCATGGAATGGATTTGGGGAGAGACTATTGAGGAAAGCCTGGTCAAATCAACTGATGAGAAAATAGCATGAATAATGCCCCAGTTATAGGTTTGAGCTACAAGCTCTCTGAGAATTCTAGAGCCAGTTCTCTTTTCTCTATACGAAGTTTTCATTTCATTCACACATATGCAAACACATACCATTCACGATGATGTCCTGGTTTTTCTAATGCAACTTTAACTCTGAGCAATCAACTACCCTGAGCTATGTCCACATATTAGGGAGTCTACCTATTGTTGAAAAGAAAAACAAGTAGGTGTACTTCCATTACACCCCTAAAGTCCTACCATGCATACCAATGCTCAGTATCATCCAGGTCCCTCTTAGAAATGAAGACACTGAGACAGGAACAGGCGAAATCACGTCCTTGAGCTTACTTGGTTCCTGGCAAAGTTAGATCCAGAAGCTGCTTTTCCTTCTCTGGTGCTACATATAGCCTCTTAACCAAAGTGATCTCTTCACACACCTGATTTGAGTCTTGCCCTTACCAGTAACCTACCAAATGTGGGGACAAACCCCTTAACTTCTCTTGCTCTCTCTCAACCTCCATTACCTCCCATTGCCTCTCACTGAATGAGCTGAATTGGATGAACCTAAATTTCTTTCAGCTCTGACATTCAGTGGCCATGAGGAGTATCAGGTAAATAACATCTCATCTCTTACCTCAAACCAGAGGAACGATCATTTGTTCAACAGGCCTCCACAGGAAAATACCACAGTAATCTGATTTAACAGGCACGTCGGTAAATACTCATTCGAATTTTGCAATATCTTAATTAATTAATCATTTTCAATAGACCCAGTTGCAAGACTGTGATCTCAAACACATGGTCTGCGAGCCTTCCTGCTTTCACTTTACGGCACCAGGTTCCACAGATGCCCTCTCGGTTTCATGTTACCTCTTTAATTAGGAGGCTGCCACGGCTGTTTTCGAGTATCTGGGCTGAGGGCTGAACCATTTTTACATACTGCTCTGCCTGTCTTTAATTCCTGAGGCAAGTCTGTACGCCTCTCCCCTGTGTATGCATTCTCCCTGCTGTTGACATCACTAGACATGACCTCCATGCAATGAGACAGATATCAATAGTTCCCTGCCAGGCAGACTATGGTCTTGCTAAGTTTTCTACCAGCTTTTCATCTTCTCCACCTGACTTAGCACATTTCTCAGGTTGCCAACCTGCTTTGACATACTGAGAACTGGTGGAATTTTCCACCATAGGAGACTTATTGATCTTTCACGCTTGACTCCAGTCTCCTTATGTTTACTTACAGCAGAACTTCTATTAACCAGAAGCCAACTAACCAGAATTGGCATTAATAAGGCCTTTGCTGTTATTTTTAATTTCATGTTTCACTTGTATTACAAAGAAGTAAATGATGAGGAAAAACTTGTGCCATGCTACAGTAAGCCCTATTTCCTATATCATTTATGTATATGTACATGAATGTAGCTACACATTTATGTACTGTATATGTATATAATATATTTATGTGAGTAGTATGCATATATATAATATTTATATTATGTATAATATATAAATATTAGATATAATATATAAATATGCATTTATGTATTATATATTATATGACAATATAGAAATGTTTATATATAATATGTATATATATACACATATAATATACATATATATTTATGTGTATATGTATACAAACATATGAATATTTATTTGTGTGTATATACATATATTCCCCTACATAATATCTCAATACATATATATAAAACACTAAATAGTATCATTACTGATAACAATAATTCACATGCTCACAACACATTAAGACTTTCAAAGTTATTTTCTCAACAATACCAATGTAAATCAGAATACAAGTGTTATGATACCCATTTTACAGAGAAGGAAACTGAGGCTTAGCAAAATTAGGTGACAGATCTTGACTTCAAATCCTCAGTGGTTTACATTAGGCCATACTGTCTCCATTCTCTGAACATCCAAGTGAAACAGATTTTAGACTTAGAATATCTGAGATGGAATGGACTTTAGGAATCATCAAGTTCAAGTTATTTATTGTAGAAATGAGGTGATCAGAACACAGAAAAGTGTAAAAATTGCATGGTGTTGTGAAAGGAACATTGTATAAACTAAGTTTGGCAGAATCATTTTGAGCAAATCCTCTCTTTGTGCCTCAGTTTCCTCATCTGTAAATAAGAAAATACTGGGTTAGGGAAACCCTAAAGTCCTTACTATCTTGAACATGTGATCCTGGCTGATCCAAAGTCAGACAGCTTGTAAGAGAGAGGTGAGACTAGCACCCGGGTTTCCCCAACTACTCCCATAATCTGTCTATTACTTCACAACCCTACTGCTTCCTGTTATAAGTTTGTTTTGAGACCCAAGTGAAATCCATGATTGTGACTAGAGCAATTTTCTGCGTGACTTGGCTGAAAAAGAAAATTCTCAAATAGGTCTCGGCCTAATGCCTAGAAAACAATCCTCATACATGTGAAACAAGGAAGGAATATAGATGAAGGCAGACATTGGCATGAATCCCCAAACTAGCATTTGCCCAACAGACTGAAACATTCTGAAAATGAGACACCTCATCTCAATTTGACTTCACTTTTCTCACTGGTCCATAAGAGGGCACAGCAAACTTTCTGAGCTCACTTTTGGCCACTTCAATGACATGACAAAGACTAGACCTTGACTATATGTTTTTATTATTTTGAAATTTATCAATTTTCTTCTCTTCTTTCTTATCTTCAGATTCTTCATAGAATCACAGGATTTTAGTTGTCAGAAGAGATCTTTGAGGCTATCTAGCCCAATCCAAGGGTGATGAAGGTGATACAGTGGACAAAGTTTTGGGCTTGGAATGAGGAAGATTTATCTCTTTGAGTTCAAATTTGGCCTTGGGCACTTCCTAGCTATGTGATCTCTAGCAAGTCACTTAAACCTATTTGCCTCAATTTCCTCATCTGTAAAATGAGCTGGAGAAGGAAATGGAAAACCACTCTAGTATCTTTGCAAGAAAACTTCAAATGGAATTACCAAGATTTGGACATGACTAAAAATGATTTAATAACAGCCCAACTCATACCTTAACATGAATAATTTTTATAGCATACTTGATAAAAAAAAATCTTTACTTGAAAACCCCCACTGAGGGGAAGATCACAACTTACTGAAGCAATTCATTTTACTTTTGTAGAGTTCTGTTAGGAAGTTTTTTCTTTCTCTTAAGCTTAATTGTCCTCGCTGCCATCTTTTACTCATTGTTTCAAGGGCCAAGCTGACTGAGGCTACTAACTTTTCTAGGTGACAGCTCTTCAAATAAGCTCTCTCCTCAATCTCAATACTTTGTAATTTTAATGTTTTTCCTCTCTTAATTATTTCCCATATATATTCACCATATATCCCACTTATCTAAAATACAAATTTTGTTTGTATATATTTGTTTGCTTGTTTTTCCTGTTAGATTGCAAACTCTTTGAAGACAGGAACTAATTTTTTTGTTTGTGTCTCATGCTTAACACAATGGCTGGAATACAGTAGGCACTTAATAAATGTTTATTGACTGAGTTTTCCTTTTCCCAGTTCCATCAATGAATGTCACATGGCATGATATTAAAGCCCTTCTATTTTATGGTCATCCAGGATTTCTCAGATATTGATTACCTTTAGGATCCTGAGCAATTGCTTTAATTTCTGTGGGTCTCAGTTTCTTCTATATAAAAAATTTGGACTTGTTGGCGTTGAAGGTCCCTTATAGTTCTGAATCTATGGTTATCTGTATGCTTTTCAGATGGAACATTCTTAAAATGTGACATGTAAAACTGAACCTAATATTTCACCTATGGTACCTTACCTGGTATTAAAGTACCTACTAGGTACTTTATGTTATTTGGACCCTGGCATCCCTTCCTAGACTTGAATATCAAGGATTCTCTTACTGCAGCCTAATATTGAACTGCATTAATTTGGGGAGTCTCTAAATCCTTATATCCTTTACTGAACTACAAAATTAAACTCCTTCATGTAGTAGCACCCTACGACATGTACTTGGCACCCTAGCTAAGCATCTCCCATTTTTATTTGTGAAGGTGATTTTTTTAAGCCAAGTGTAAGACTTCACATGTTTCTCTTTTACATTTGATTTAATTATGTTTAGCCCAATGTTCTAGCCTCGGTCTTTCTCTCAGTATGATGCTATCTGCCTATTATTGATACTCTTATCCAAGTCATTGATAAAAATGTCAAGTAGCACAGAGTGAATGATAGATACCAGATTATTCCTCTGTAGACTTCAGGCCAAAATGGCATCAAACCATTAACGGCCATTCTTTGGATCCAATATACAGCAGGTTCAGAATCCAATCAAATCCAGCTATCTTACATCTCTTTATCTTGTACAAGTAAATAGCCTGATTAAATCTAGACAAGCTACCTAGAACATTCCTTTAAACCTAGTCGAAAAAGGGTCTAACATGCTGTTTTTTTATGAGGCAGCTAGATATGGATAGAGTGGTTGGCCTGAAGTCAGGAAGTCCTGAGTTCAAATATTGCTTCAGATACTTACAAGCTGTGTGACCCTGAAGAATCAATAAACTGATGTGTGCCTCAGTTTTTCTTTTTTCTTTTTTTAATGGAGGTTTTTAATCAGGGCAAGTAAGTTGCAAAACAAATAGCAAATCCTGAAGCACCCATGCCTCAGTTTTTTCAAATGTGAAATTGAGATAGCATCTCTGTTATAAAGTCATTGTAAGGATAAAATTAAATATTTGTAAAGCTTTTAGCAAACCTTAAAAGGCTATATAACTATGAGCTACCACCCCCAATTAAATGGTCTGGAGGGAGTTTGAGAATGAAAGTGAATAATGGACTCATGCATCTCTAGAACATGATTGGGTGGGTGCTAGGACTAGATTCTGTTGTTATTCAGTCATTTTCAGTTGGGTCTGGCTATCTATGACCTCATTTGGGGTTTTCTGGATAAAGATACTAAAATGATTTTCCCGTTTTCTTCCCCAACTCCTTTTTACAATTGAGGAAACTGAGGTAAACAGGGTTAAGAGACTTGCCCAGGGTTAAGGGTGCTTTAGAAAAAGGAGAAAAAAAATGGAACTCAAAATCTTACAAAAATGAATGTTGAAAACTCTCTTTACATGCAATCAGAAAAATAAAATACTATTGAATTTGAAAAAAAAAATCTACATCTAGTAAGGATCTGAGAGCAGATTTAAACTCCAGGCCTGGAACTTTATCCACTGTGCCACCTAGCTGCCTGAGAATTTAGTAAATAGAATAAAATTCTTGTGTACTGGTGTAAAAGGTGACACTTTAGTTCAGTTCCTCATCTTTGGTCACTTGTACCACTGTTATAGCCTTTTAATTGATCTTCTTGCCTCTTCCCTCTTCTCTCTGCATATCTGCCCAAAATACTCATCCAATGATACAGATATAAGCTTATATCCTGCCCCTGCTCAAAAGCTTATAGTGCTTCCCCATTGCCTTGAGGATAAAAAAATAAACTTCTTTCCCAGGCCACCATTAAATACCCTCCATCATCCAATTGTGGCCTCCCTTTATAGCCTAACATCATAATTTTCTCTTTCATGAGCTCAACATTTCAGCCAAACTGTTCTATTAGACATTCCCCAAAGACAGTCCCTGATTCTGGGCCTCTGCAATTCCCCAAAGCCCTTCTCCAGGGCTGACATATATTCCCTCTTCATCTACTTTGTTTTTCTTCTGTGACTCAGTTAAGGAACCTCTTTTTCCTTAATGTTTTCTCAGATTTCCCCCCATCAATTTTCCCTGTACAATGTTTATAATTGTACCACCCCAACCCCCTGATCCAAGTAGAAAATAAGTCAGGAATTTGTTTTTGTTTTTGCATTCCCAGGTATAAAATGTGCTTTAAAAAGGGACTTATACATGGTAGGTAATAAATGTCTGTTGTTGATCCTTTGTTCTCAAAGAGGACCATGACATTAAGGTAATTCCTTGACTTGCAAGTGAATTGTATTTAAGTGAAAGAGAGCTGTGCAAAATCCTAGCCTCATTCTTTTGTCCTGGAAATAGTGGCAAAATATAAACCTGAAAGACAGGAGATGAGCCTGAATGCAGGGTGAGACTTTGGCCTTTTTTAAGCTAAGGTCTTTAAGGGGTTTCAGTTTGACTGAGGAAATGCCCTTTCAGTGATTATGGGTCACATTTGAGACAAAGAAATGGCATCTTTTACCTAGTCAAAAAATCAATCTGGGAGGGGAAGACTCTCAGGGTTTCTGGCCAAAACAGAAACAATTTCTATTTACAATAATAATTTATAATTACAATAATTATTAATTACAATAATTAGGACATTAAATACTAAGTCCACTTTCATGTTTCAACTCTATATGGAAGATAGTAACAATTTTCTTAGAAATTGTGTATATCAGTAGTTTGACATATTTTATTCTCAGAGCAGTAATTCAGGCACATATTATCTAAGGAATAAATGATTGCTGTTGTCCTTGTTGTACTTGGAATTAAGGTAAGCTGATGCACAAAGTTCCAAAGACCTTTTTTTTTTTTTTTTTTTTTTTTTTTTTTTTTTTTTTTTTTTTTTTTTAGCAAAGTAGGGAGCCAAAAACAATTCACTGAGGAAGGAAGAGGAATGTTCTGAGGGTGGGAGGGTCTGTTGATAATAGCCAACAGAATCTGGATTGGGTAATAAATTTGGATAGTGTACACCTCAAATGAGGAGAGGCTACTAATTGAAGGTAGTAGAGGGGGAATTTGGAAGTAACAAAGGAGAACACAGAATATTCCATCACTTTGGCCAGATCTGAGTTAAGCATGAGAGGAGAAAGCATATCCAGTACTAGAAAGATTGCTGAGGGAAAGTGCTGACATCCAGAGAAAGTTTTATATCATTGAGGACCAGAAGATGGAAGGAGTGAGAAATAAAGTAGTTTATGTTTAAAGAAAATTGGTTAATTATGAAGCAGGCATTTCAGGGAGCTCAGTGGAAGGGCAGGCAGATATGGAATAACATATTGGGGGTAGGATTGATGTGGATGGAGGTGAAGGTGCAAGCTTATAAATCTTTCAGTCCAACCCTTTCATCATATAGATGAAGTAAGACCCAGAGGTGAAGTTTTCTTGTCTGAGGTCATAGAGCTTGGAAGTAGATGAGTTGGGATTTGAACTTGTCTTTAACTCCAAATCTAGTGCTCTTTCCACTTTCCAGATATTATATAATAAGAAATGCTTAATTTTTCCTAGTTTAGCCTCATATTTTCCCAAAGCCTATTTATTCTAGAGTGACTGTCTTCTTTTATTGCCCCTCTTGTAATTTGGGTTGTGTTTGGCATGTTACAAAGTATTTTATGACCAATTAAACTTAGGAAATGATATTATCAAATGTTTTTGAGTCTGAAGCTTAGAAATCCTCCTCCAAAAATGCAATGTGAATTCAAGATACTATCCACATGGCATGCCAGTAAAATGGATCCCCTTAGAAGTCTGTGCCCTTCAATTAAGCAGAGGGCTCTGGACTGAGCTGCCCTGACTGTGATTTAATTGCTATAATTTCTAACCAATGATGCATGTGAAGAATGGTCAGGGAACTGTTCATTCTAATTTAGTTCTTCTTATTTGTAATTCTTGTCTTTAGATTATGTCCATCCTCCTCAACTCAAGCCTGATAGGAGACTTCATTTGGCAAGCTCTAGTCATTACTTTGCTATTCAATGACATCACTGTATTACAGACCCTCAGAGATAGACCCAGTCAAGCCTTCTGAAATTAATGTCTTTCCAAACTCCCAAGCTCTCTTATGCCCTAAATATTCTAGAAACTTGATTTTAGAGGTCTATACTTACAGAATATTAGAACTGAAAAGGATCTCAAAGTTAAGCAAGTCCAACTCCATACAGTAACATTTAGATCCAACAAAGGAAGATGATGTGCCCAAAAACACACAGTCAGTAAATGGCCAAGCTAGAATTTGCACTTACGTTCTCTAATTCACATGCTTTTTTCCTCCCCAGTACAAGAAACAACAATTAGGCTGGCTTCTTATCAATTTGGTTCAACAAACATTTACTGAAAACCTATTATGTGCCCAGAAGAACCTGGCTCTGGCAAATACCTGTGAGCAAATAATTTCACCCAAGTCTCAATTTAAAAGAAAAATCTGTGAAATGGGGACAATTATGTTTACAATGCCCAATTCACAAAATAGCAGTGAAAAAAGCATGTTATAAGCCTCAAAAGGCCTTAAAAAGGCAGTCATTATCTGGTCTAAAGCTGTGGATACATACATGGCCAGTCCCTGATTTCTTGCTAATGTTGCTGTTCCTCCGCTTTTCATCTTTTCTTCCTACTTTAATGAAAGCAGACAAGAAATTGAAGAAAGGAAAATTGGGAAACAGATTTCGCTGGCTTCTAGGAAAAGAAGTAGGACTGAAAATGAAGAGACCTTGGTGGTAAATGGATGGATCAAAAAGAAGGCAGTCTGGTAGAATAGAACGATTTCATTGATATAGGAAACCACCAGATGAAGAAATTTCCTTTACCAATGTAAGTAAGTATCTTTTCTGCAACTCAGAATCTGAGCATTTAGAGATTCAATGACTTTGGCCAAGATTAAAGAGTGAATATGAACTGAGCCAGGTTCTTTTCATCACAAGATAATTGGAACTGGCCTCAATCATCTCATTATTGAAAAGAGCCACGTCCATCAGAATTGATCATTGTATAATCTTGTTGTCAATGATCTCCTGGTTCTGCTAATGTCACTTAGCATCAGTTCATGTAAGTCTCTTCAGGCCTCTCTGAAATCATCCTGTTGATTGTTTCTTACAGAAAAATAATATTCCATAACATTCATATCCCATAAGTTATTCAACTATTCTCCAACTGATGGGCACCCACTCCAGTTTCTTGACTCTACAAAAAGGGCTACCAAAAATGTTTTTGCATATGTGAGACCCTTTCTTCCCTTTAAAATCTCTTTGGGATATAAACCCAGCAGAAACACAGCTGGATCAAGGGTATGCACATTTTGATATCACTTTGGGAATAGTTCCAAATTTCTCTCTAGAGTGGTTAGATCAGTTCACAATTCCATCAATAATGGATTAGTGTCCCAGTTTTCCCACATCCCCTCCAACATTCATTATTATCTTTTCCTGTCATCTTAGCCAATCTGAGAGATGTGTAGTGGTACCTCAGAATTGTCTTAATTTGCCTTTCTCTGACCAATAGTGATTTAGAACACCTTTTCATATGACTAAAAGTGGTTTTAATTTCTTCATATGAAAATTGTCTGTTCATATCCTTTGACCATTTATCAATTGGAGCATGGCTTGGATTCTTATAAATTTGAATCAATTCAGAAGAATTTTTTGGAGTGGCATTTATTTTCTTTTGCGCTCCCTTTGTGCTACCAAATGGGCACAGTACTTTGGATCTGAAGCATCAGAAATGGGGTCTTTATGTGTATGTTAGACCAAGGGAAAAAATAGAGGGAATGTGCATGGGGAAATAAGGTAGGCTTCTAGTTTGGGAGTTAAAAGAGACCCAAGAAGCTATCAAATCCAAAATCTTCTTTATGCAAATGAGTAAACTGAGGCTCAGGGAGGCCAAGAGAATTTTTGGCAATCACACTGATAGTAAGTTAGCATCAGAGATGGAATTTGAGCCCATAACCTCTGACTGAAGCAATCATTTTTTATTTGGTTAAAAGAGATCATTTCTGTGTTCCCTTTAGTGGAAAACAGAATTCTGTGATAGCTCTTGGCCCTGGTTCTGGGTTCCCAATAAACAATCTTACCTTTTTTTCTTACCTGATATTTTTTTTTTCTAATAGTTATACAAATTCTTGGTATCCTTTTATTCACCTCCTTACATTCTAGGATTGAGTACCATTAAAACCAATACATGTTTCAGCAATTGGTCCCTTAATCCTATCATTTCCTCCAAATGCTAGATGAATTAATGGGAGAAAATGGGCTCTTCGATGAGGCCTTCCTTGGGAGGAACAATAACAGCTGATGTTTTTAAGGCACTTTGCAAGCACTTTCGCTCATTATCTCTTTTAACCTTCATAAACATGGCAGGGGGGACAGTGTAGACAGAGATAGTCTTACTTATATTTGACAGATGGGGATATTGAGTCATAAGTGATTATATGAGTTACCCAAGAACATCTGAATTAAGTCAGCTCAAATCAATACATCTTTATTATGTCCCTACTGTCTGCCAGGAAATATGCTTAGGGTTAGGGTTCAAAGAAAGGCAAAAGAAGTCTTTGGTCTCAAGGAACTCCCAGTCTAACAAAAGGTTTGCTATACAACTAGTTATGTACAAGCAAGCTATATACCAGATAAAGTGAAAATAATCAACAGAAGGAAGTCACTAGTATTCAGGAAGATCAGGAAAGATTTCTTAGAGAAGTAGGAAGGTGGGATTTTAAATGAAACTTGTTAGAAACTGAGAGGTACAGATAAGGAGAGTCAGAGATGGGGAAAACAGTGAAAATCTTGGAGTTGGGTTGTCATGTGAGAAGAAGAGTAAAGAAGCCAGTTTCACTGGACTGGATTGTATGTGGAAGGGAGTAAATTCTAAGAGGACTGAAATAATATAAAGGGTCCAGGTGATGAGCTTTAAAAGCCAAATAGAAGATTTGATATTTGATCTCAGAGCTAATAGGGAGTATTATGGTCAGTCCTTCATTTTAGGGAGATGAGTTTAACAGCTAGAGAGTGGAAGAAATATGATTTAAACCCAAGTATTGTGATGCTAAAGCTAGTACTATTTTTATCCTGTCTTTTGCCTGTCTCCATGAGTGCGGAATGATCTTCCCCTATTACCAAGACCTTTTAAGCAAAAACAAAAATGTGCTCTTATTCTCAAGGAAGTGGTAAAGAAAATGTCATTTAAATTATATAGAATTGTGAGCTGTTGTTTGTGTTTGTCCTTATATGTTACAACTGTACTTCACAAAGCATTTTTTTTCTCATATTTCTATACTGAATCATGGAATCTCAGGAATGGAAGAACTCTTCAAAACTATCTAGTCCAACCATCACATGACCAGGAATCATGCTCTGTAACATATTTGGCAAGTAGACATCTAGTCTTTACTGGAAGATCAGCAGAGAGAGAAAATCCACTTGGGCTTTCCTAGGCAATCGGTCCCATTTTTGGACAACTCTCATTGTTGGGCTATTTTCCCTTATATTAAGAACACATATACATTTACACACAATGTATGTGTTATGTATACACATACATCTGCATTTATGTACACTCACATACTTCTCTCTAGAGCAGCTAGGTGCCTGGCCTAGAGTCAGGAAGACTCATCTTCCTGAATTCAAATTACTTACTAGTTGCAAGTCACTTAACCCTTTTTGCCTCAGTTTCCTCATCTGTAAAATGGGCTAGAGAAGGAACTGGCAGAGCACTACAGTATTTTTGCCAAAAAATTGAGTCCAAAAGTCACAAAGAATCAGATATGACTAGTGAATGAATAACAAACATTTCTCTGCAATGTCCAGACATCACTCTTCACTGTGTCACCTGAAATCAAACAGAATGAGTGAAATCCTTCTTTCTTGTGTTTCAAATACTTGAAGGAGGCTTTCATATTACTCCTAAATCTTCTATGCTCCAGATTAAACATCTCTTCCTTAGTCCCTTCAACCAACACTTGTATGATATGAACTAACATTCCTAGCATTCTGGCTAGCTTCTCTCTTATGCACCCAAGCTATCAGTGTCTTCAGTGATAACCTAAAATAAGTTTCACCCTAAAATAAGTATAGTACTTCAGATGTGATCTAACAGAGGCAGAAGAGCAGAATAGAAGCAGAACTCCTTTCTAATCCTGTATTATATACTTTTTTAAAGTTAGTTCACCATCAACTGTTAGCTTTCCTGATAACCACATCACATTGTAGACTCACATTGTGTTAGCAATGCACCTAAATCCTCAGTTGTTTTAATTGAGCTGTTCTCCAGCCATCACTCTCCCATCGTATATTTGTGAAGTTGAATTTTAGTGCAATTTAAGAATATACAGTTATTCCTTTCAAGTTGTCTCTCAGTGGTACTGACACAATGTTATAGTTTATGAAAGGACTTTTTGGATCCTTTCTATGACATGCAACTCGTTAACTAATCCTCCCAGTAATGTGTCATCTTTGTCTTTCTCCAATTCCTTGATAAATAAAAAATGTCAAGCAGCATAGATCTCTGGATAACTCCATTAAGGTCTTCCTCTAAACTCTCATTAAATCACTATTAAATATTATTTGATTACAACTATTTGATTAATTCTAAATTCATTAAATACTTCCATATTATATATCTCAATCCCTGTATCTTGCTCATAAGAACAGAATGAGAGGCTTTGTCAAATGCTTTGTTGAAAACTAAGTAAACTATTGATTGTTCCCCTTTTCTATCAGTTTAATAATCCTATCAACAAAGGAATCAAGGTTAGTCAGGAATGACTTGTTTTTGATGAAACCTTTCTGATTGTTAATAATCACAGCTACCCTTAAAACCTATTTATTATTATCTCCTTAACGTGATCTGGAATGTTGCCAGGAATTTGCCAAGGAGTTAAACTCACTGGCCTACAGAGTACAAGCTATAGTTATCTTCCCTTTTTTGAAAACTGTGATAACATTTTCCTTTCTCTGATTCTGTAGCATTTTCCTTTTCTCCACAGTTTTTCAGGGATCATTCACAGTAGCTCAGTAATCACATCTGCCAGCTTTTTCGTTATTTTGGGATGTTATTTGTCTGGGCCTAGGGCCTTGAAGTCATTGAGGGGAACTAGGTACCATCTTATTATCTCCTTATTTATTTTGGCTTTTTAGTTCCCTATCAGCCATTTTTGTTCTATCCATTCCTGTCAAATTGATAGCTCTCTTTGATAGAGAAAATAGACACAAAATAAGAGATTGGCTCTTTTACCTTTTCCTTGTCACCTCTCATCCCCAGCCCATCCACCATAAGCATAGTATTCTTTATTTTTGGATCTTCCCTTTTTCCCTATCAATCATAAAACACTTATGAAGAGCTTGTGCCTCCGTGCTAAGTGCTGAGAATACAAAGAAAGACAAAAACATAGTCCCTGTTCCCAGAGAGCTCACATTCCAACAGGGGAGAGGGACTTTCAAACTATGTACACATACTTGTAAATAAGGGGTTATCTCAGACAGAAGTCTTTAGTCTTTGGGGAAATGAGGAAGAGAGAGTGGAGACTAGGAGAGATCTTTTAAAGAATGTAGCATTTGAACTGAGGCTTGAACGAAGTCTGAAAAGTTAGGAGGTGGAGGAGAGGAGGAAGAGCATTGTAAGCATAGGATATAGCCAGTAAAAATTCACAGAATTGGGATAGAAAGAGTCATGGGCAAGAAAGAGTAGGCTAGTGGTACTAGATTGTGGATTATATGGAAGAAAATACAGTGAAAATGAGATAGCAAAGAGCCAGGGAGTGAAAAATGTTAATCAAAAATATTATATATCAATATGGCTATGATTTTAAAAGGAATTAGAACTCCAAATGTCTTTTTTTCTGTTCTCAGCTTTTCTTGTAAACTCAGCTAATTCCAAGTTTTAGCATTATATTCTGAGCATCAGAAGACCTTTCCATGATTTCAGATTCATCATTCATGACTGGTGTTTGCTTCCTATCTTTATATCTATACATATTTTTTCCCCTGTGAATCTTTAAAAAAAATGCTGGCTGTTAAGTTTCCAATACATTCTCAATAATCTTTTTAGGCAGCTCCATTGTATTGTACTCAATGAAGTTATTTCTGTTTGTACCTTGAGGATTTCATTCTTGAGAACCTCCCGTTCCTCTTAGCCTAACTTTTCCTATAGAATTTTTGGGCTCCTTCCTCCAATCCATTTTTCTCCAGTGTCTCATCACATCATAGATGTGAACGTGGGTTCCTGAAGGTTCTGCCAATGGAGCCCACATTCTGGCAGGTCCTAGCAAGCTGGAATGGCTTCACAGATGGGGCCTGCAATGCCCTGTGTGCCTGTCAACTAGGGATGAGCCTGAAACTTGCTGAGATCAGAAAGACTCCTTCCCAAGAGTGGCTGTCAAGGGGTGGCTTCTTTAAGCCACTGTCCACTAATTTCTGAGGCCGTTTCAGTTAATATGATGAAGGGAGTGCCCACATCACGCAAATCTTATAAATTATTAAAGCACTGAAGTATGGTTATTATTTTTTGCTACTGAGACTCAATATTCATGTCTATTGATTTATTACAATTAAACTGACTTATGGCCCCATTAAATTCCGGAGGAGTATCTGAAGTCTTTCTTTAGAATCTTTGTTAGAATTCATGATTAATATAAATGCTGTTTCACTACACTTTAAAAAAATATTTACTGGATATTTGGGTTTATTATGTATTATTGAATATTTGGGAGCCTAAGACAAATGGTTTACTTTTACTTATGGTCTCTTTCTCCTTATCTTCTTTTATGTTTTTTTTTTTTTAAACTAGCCTATGATTTCATCAGTGTACAGGGAAGGAATAAGTATTTACACAGACCTTACTATGTGCCAAGTGTTTTATAAATATCCTCTCCTTTGATACTTATAGCCACCCTTCCAGATATGTGATGTTATTATCTCCATTTTATAATTGAGGAAACTGAGGTAACACAACTAGTAAGGGTCTAGATCTAGATTTGAACTCAGGTCTTCTTGGCTCTGGTTGTATCTCTCTATTCTACTGCACCATCTGAAAATAAAAGAGGAGCTTCTTCTACCAATACTTCCTGCATTCTTTTCCATAAAATATAGTCTCAGCAAGTTGTCTAGGAGCATTGAGACAAGAAGATATGGCAAGGGTAGGATCTAGGCCTAGATCTTTCTGACTCCTTGTTTGGCTTTCTAGTTTCTACACTATACTGTCTCTCCCTGCCCTGCCTATTCTACTCTTTAAAATTTTTTGAATAATTTATTTCACCCAATTACATGCAAAACAATTTTTAATATTTCGTTAAACTCTTATTCTACTTGGTCCCTAAAACCAAAATGAGGACCTATTGGTAGAAAGTAGGAAGGCTAATTTAATTCTATACTTTATAGAAGTTTAAAATTTAGAGCTTGTTCAACTGCTTCATTTTCCATTGATGAAATGAAAGCCGAGAGATTGAACAACTTGTCCAGAATCATATAGATATTAAGTAATATGGGAGTCCAGGTTATTGACTTGAGTTCGGGTCTTTTGCCCCCAGCCCAAATCCAGGGTAGTTCTCATAATATCACACTGACTCCTTGAGATTTAAGGAAGCGTGCCACATTCTAATTATTCACAATATGAAAAGAATATAGGGTCTGTCCCTTTTAAATATGAAATAAATCCAGAAAAGAAACAATAAAACCTTCTTCCCCTGGGTGCACAATTAAGGACAGATTTATTGAAGAGGAGGGTAAAGGTAGTGGGAGAGGGAGGGAAGCTGCCTTTGCAGAAATAAGCAGCCATTCTATCTTTCCATTTTAATAAGAAGTGCATGAAGAAATCCTATGCATGCTCTGCTCTGAAAATGTAGGAGGCTCTCTCTTATATTTAGATCCCAATCTGTACCATGAGGGAGAGGATGAGAAAGCTGACTCAAATCCCTATGCCAACGATTTGCTGTTTGCACAGCAAAAAGCTAAAAATATGAAGCTCCAGCATGATTTCACCCATCTTGGTGGTCGGCGCCCTGTCGCCATGCAACAGGCTTTTTCCATGTCTTTGCTTGAGGGTAAAATTATTCTTCTTCTCCTTGACTCTGTCTCTGAGATATTTCTGGGATATGATCTGGGGTAGTGTTTGTTGTTTGAGCCCGAGAGTCAGAAATTCCTATAATCAAACTATTATCCAGTTCATTTAAAAATAAACAAGGGCTGACTTCTTCCGAACTGTAATAGGTTTGTTGGGGGGAAATACTCTCTTTTTTATTCCCACTGGAACTTTGCTTTACATTAGAATTAGGGAAACTCTTGGGGCATCTGTGGCGTTCTCAACTGAGAATAGGTAACAAAAGCCCTTCTTCTGGCTTAGCAGTAAGGATTTTTAAAAATAGGGATTCATCCAACAGAAAGAACAATACCATTTGGCAGTAGAAAGATAGAAATATTCATCTGTGTCTCATAGCAAAATGGAAACAAGAGGAAGAGCGTCCCAGGTGTTAGATTCAAAGAATGTTAGGTCTAGAAAGGACCATAGAATACAGAAAGTGAGAACTGGAAAATGTCTTGGAAAGAGGCTATTAGAATTTAGAAAGCTAGAATCCCAAACAAGAATGGCAGAACTGGAAGGGCTGTTGGGATGTAGAATGATGAAAAGTAGAACATGAGAATTAAAAGGATCTTTAAGCCATAGAATGTTCAAATTGAAAAAGTTGAAAAATATAGAATGTCTTAACTTAGAAGGGTCTAAAACAGAATATTAGAACTAAAACAGACAAAACAAAGAATGTAAGAACTGAAAGAACTATATGTTGTGTCAGAACTGAAAGTGACCTTAAGAAGTCATTTGGTTAGCTTACCTTACTTCAGAAGAATTTCATTTTATTCCATCATAACTAATCTGAAGCTGTCAATACAGAGTCTATGTAAATCTATTGGTAAAAGATTCAAGATCAGAGACAATGAGGAATATTTCCTTTTCTTCTAATTTAGTTCTCTACCTAAAATCTTCCCTCACCCCAAAACAAAACACCTACAAATAAAAGCATTATAGGGAAACTAGCCCTGAAAATTAAAAAAAAATCATTTTTCCTTCTTAATCATGAAATCATAGAGTTGGATGGGACATCACAGTTCATCTCCTCTAACCTCCTACCCTGTATAGAAACAATCCCTGCTTGAATATCTCCAGAGAGCTCTTACAAGAGTAGGAGCCTCATTCATACCACTGTAGGATACTTTGAATTATTGAAAAATTTTATTTATGTTGAGCTTTATCTGCCTCCTAACTTCTATCTGTTAGTTCCAGTTTTGTTTTCTAAAACAAATGAGAGTACATCTGGTTTTCTCTTTTACATGACAGCTCCTTAAATCTTTGAAGACACCTTCATGAGACTTTCCATCTCCAGGACAAACGTCCCTAGACCTTGCATTCTTGGAGATAGCTGAATGGCATAAAGACATCTAGGAAGAGCAAGGGATAAAGCACTGGGCCAGGAGTTCCAAGGACTTAAACTAAAAACTATTCTCACTTACTTACTAACTGTATGACCACTTTCCAGGGCTAGCAATAGTTACCCTCTTCTTGATAGTTTCATATGTCTACAAAAATCATATACATATATATGTATATATATATACATATATATATATGAAAGGAAGTTAGAGTTCATCCAGAAGCAGATAGGATGGTACCTATTGTGTGTTGGTGTGTGTGTGTGTGTATACACGTACATGTTTGTACATGTATTTTTCTATCTCCATATGGCCCAGAACACAGATCTCAACAGATAATGGCTAATTAATAAAAAGCAGATCAGAAGAGTTACTGGCACTAAAAACAACTTTTTCTTATTCACTTGCTGAGTGCTTGTTTGCTTCTAATAACAAACAAGAGTTCCCAGCTCATTAATGTCTGTCTTACAATATAAGCTTCATACTTGTATATTATGTTCCATCTCTGGTGTGGCCAGGGAAAGAATGGTGGAAATGTCCTTTTACATAATCTGTACTGATAAAGTCAAAGATCATAGGATCAAACTGTTCACTTGACAGATAAGGAAACTGAGGCACAAAAATTAAATAATTTACCCAGCATCCCAAAGCTACTAAGTATTTGAGGCAGCATCTGACTAAAGTCTTGTCCAGTGTCCTAGCCAGGCAACCACTAAGTTGCTTTTTAAACAGACTTTTTGATAAATACAAAATATAGTGCTTTGGGGTTAAATAAAAGCCCCACTTAAAAAAATACTATTTTCTCATATCCAATATTCACCTGCAGACTCCAGATATCAGTTAACATGGACTTTCCTCCTTCTTTTAAATAGGATGAATTCATCTTTGAGATAGGAAACCTAAGTTCCTCTCAACCTTATTTTTTAAAGAAGGAAACTTATCTTACTGTCTCATAGATTTGCCCTGAGGACAGCACTTTGTATGTCATAAAGCACTGTAGATCTATGTTGTTTTATTTTGGGTTGTCCTATTATATAAGCATCTGACTTGATTAGCAATATCAAATCCCTTTTTTAGGGAATAAGTTTTACATTTTTTGTAAATTTAAAATAAAATAAAAATCTTGTTTTCACAATAAATCTCTTCTTTCTTCCATATACACACACATTCTTGATTTGTAAAACTGATTTTAAAAAATCTCCATTGAAATTTATCTAATTCATTTGGATCCGTTATTTTTTCTAGTCTTTTAAAATCTTTTTGGAACTTGATTACTTCATCCAATGCATCAGCTAATTATCTTGGCCCTGGGTCATCAGCAGACGACTACCTCTTCTGAATGCTGTTGGCTTTAATGAAGCTCAGGAAATCTAGAGCAGAGTTAAAGTTCCTATTTCCTTTCAATTTCTTTGGTTCAACTCCCTGAGGTTTTGTACCAACCTAGACTAGAATACTTCTTTTATTTTTGCAACAGAGGAGAAGGAAAGGCAGGACAAAGGGAACTGATTCACCTTTATCATCCTAAAATCAATACCATTCCAGTTTAAAATAAAGGGATTTAACAGTGTATGTTCTTTGAAACAATGTAGATTACTACCCATCATGCTTGCTCATCTTCTGTGCCCTCCCAGGGCACAGAACCAGGAGTTCCACCAACATGCTGGAGATTTCTCTTGACATAATAAGGATCATTCCCTCCTCAGAATTTCCCACCCCTCTTCTAAACTCCTTTATTACCATTATTTTTCTAGTGACGAAGATTTGCTACTTCAGTATCATCTTTGTCTTCTTTCTCTTGATGATCTCACAAAACCAATCCTAGTCAAATCTTCTGATTTCTTTCTCCTTAACTTCTCTTGTATATTCCCTTTTCCCTATTCACATAATCATCATCTTAGTTCAGACTCTAATCATCACTCTCTTGGACTATTGTAATAGACTTCTAATTGGTCTCTCTACCATGTCTCTTTCCTCTACATCATTAATGAAGATACCAAGTGACTTTTCCAAAGCATTGGGTCTGACTAGGTTGATTTTTGCCTCTCACTTCTCCTCCTAATACTTCCAGAATAGAAAGTCCTTTGTTTGGCATTTAGAACTCATCACAACCCAAATACCTTTCCCACCTTCTTTACCTTTTCTGAGATCTTTCCATATTTACCTACTCTCTCTTTTTCATATGGGACAGTCCATTTCCACCCCCATAAACAGCACTGGATGTTCCTTATCCATGTATGGCTTTCCTTTACCACCCTCCACTCTTGGGACCCCTTGCTTTGCTGACACAAATAAACTACCAGTTCCTCCAAGGAGGAAGTTTTCTGGGTCCTCCAGCTGTGAATGTTATCTTCTGTAAGGTTATCTTCCATCAAATCTGAGATACTTGTGTCACAATTTTGGTTTACATATTCTCACTCACACAAGAATAAAAGCTTCTTGAGTGAAAGGATTATCTTTAATTGTATCTTTTCTCTGTCCCTCAAGTTTAGCAGTGCTTGGCACGTAGTATTTATTTTATATATTATTTATATTACATAATATATAAAATATATTATATATAACATAGAATATTTTATTAAGTCTCATTGGTTAAGTCATCATTCTTGCCACATGGCTACCCCATTTTCTTTTTTAATCAGACATTTCTTTAATGTCATCTTTTCCATCAATCTTCTTTCATCATTCTTTGATTATAATGTATTACAGCCTACTTATGCCCACCATTCACCTCTCCATTGTGATTTGACAAATAAATACCTCTCAAAAATGAGATAATGCATTTAAAACTTAGATGTTAGCTTTTAAGTTTTTTAGTGATAATGGATCTCTTGGACCATTGTCCAAAGGGAAAAATTATTATTAGCACTACACTGTAAAAAGTACTTTGAAAATGTATAAAAGCATTCAATGATATAAGGAGCAATTATTTGGGTTCCTAGCATTTAGATAGGTCCCCAAATGGAATGAGTTATCTTAGTACATAGTAAATTCATTATTACTAGAGTTATTTAGGAAGAGCCTGAATAAGTATTTATTGCAGACCAAGATTCATGCTTCTAATGGAGATTAACTGGAATCCTTCTAAGGTTTCTTTCAACCTGAAGATTTTGTGATTTTACTATTAGCATCATGTGCCAGAAATCTTCAAAAAGGATCTGTGTATCTTTCAAACAGCATCTGAGCTTATCATGGACAAATCAATTAATCTTTCTATGCCTCAGTTTCCTCATCTGTCAAATAAAGAACTTGTCAAATGGCCTCTATCCTCCAGATCAAATGAAATCTCTTATTGTAAGGAAATAACCCATTTTTAAAAATTCCTTTCCATATTTAGGGTTGCAAGGATCTAAACTTGGTGTTTTACCATATAAAGGCCAATTAAGTTTGTGACAAAAGGGAGGTAAAGGACTGAACTAAGGGATGATATGTAATTCCCAGCCATTTTGGAGAGTTAGGGCTGGTGAATAAAAGGATTAAAGAACAACTTGAATGCTCTAGTCTGATCTAGTACTGATACTCTAGTCAAGTTTTTTAAATATATAAAGGGTAGCATTTTATTAAGCTCTTGTTATGAAGGAAAGCAGTTTTTCCCTGCACCATATTCTATGTTGTTGTTGTCATTGGGGAAACCAGTCCTTCCCACTGCAGCCTACCTTCCTCCTGCTTCGATCACTCACTGATGCCAAAAAGCAGATTTTGCAACATTCTGATTCATCACCAGGAAAGCAATCTTGAAGTGATCCATAATGAATGAGGGCATCATTAAAATCTTAGAGTGGAAGGAACCTGAGAAATAAGGCCAAAAGCTGTTTTTTTTTTTTAATACAAGAGGCTATAAAAGCAAATCTCAATTTTTGTTTGGCAAGTTTTTTTTTTATTTTTTTTTTGTAGGGGGAATAGGGTTGATGATGAGGTAAGCAGAATCTACTTTAGAATATTCAGCTAGAACTGTGTCCAACCTTATGAGCAATCTTTCCAAACCATATTGAAATGTTTCCCTAAGATTCTATGAATTCCAGAATTCGCTCTTTCTACAGTATCTTTGGACCATTCACAGCTGTGATTAGCCCTTCTAGTATCTGGGACATTCACAAGATCTATTCCAGAACCAACAGCATGAAAGGTGTGCTCAAATCCAACTCTTAAGACAAATTCAATTGGAGCCCTTGGAAGGCAGGAAGAATATGTCTCTGGGAAAAGTCCTCAGACCTTGTAATGGATGATTTCATTGGGGAACAGACTAGGAGATACTGCTCTGTGAAAGAAAGAAGTCAGGAAGTTCTTTAGGCTAACACTACAGGACATTGTTGTAGCTGGGGACATTATACCCGAGAAAGGAGCAAAGCGGGAGGGGGGGCGGGGCTTGCTACAACTGAGGATATGGGATGTACACCTAGAATGTGGGGTCTTAGGATAGCAGAAAGGTGTAGGTATCAGATAGCTTCCTATTTAATGAATTATTCTTACTAAAAGGATGCTACAGAAGAGTCACAATGCTCTAAAAAAATCTGAATGTTGACCAAACCCTGGTCCCCCAGCCCTACTTATGAGTAACCACTCAAATCTTAGTAGGACTCTTAAGGACTGCCTTGAAGGTATCCATCACTTCTGTTGGACTCTTAAGAGGCACAATTCTCTGCCTTTACCAAGTCAAGTTAGATTCTTGACAAGGAGTGAGTTCATTAAGAACTAACCCAGATCAATTCAGTTAGGAGTAAAGGCTGGCATACTAATTATCCTTAAGTCAAGCTTAAGACAAAACTAGCCTAAATTAGCTCTGCAAGTAGCTCCATTCTAAATCTTAACACCATTGAAAATGATATTTTATTATAAATTCACCCAACCTTGAAGTTAGAAAGTACTGTTGAGGTTCAATTGCATAATCTGTCATCCAATACAGAGATCACAAGATCAAAAGATCTTTGAGCTAAAGGACCCTTAAGAGGGTAATCCAGTTCAATTCCCTCATTCTGCAAATGAGGAAAAGAAAATTATAAGAGGTGAAGTGACTTGCCTATGTTAAAAAAGGTAGCAAGTGAGAAAACTGGAAGCAAATCTTGTTTTGTTTTTTTTTAAACTTTAATCTTCCTTCCATGCCACAATTACTTTACGATCATTTCTAATATACAATCTCTAAACAAACTCTTTCAAAACCTCAAACTTGAGCTATTATTGCAAAATATAAAGTTTTTATACTCTACTTCTTAAGTTGTGCAATTGCATTTGGACATCAATTAGCTAAGTTAATTATGCAAAGTCTGACACACAATAGGAGTTCAAGAAATGACTTCAAATGAAGCAGTTATCAGGGAAGTAATTGGATGTATTGTCATCTGAGAACTCTAATTATTTTTCCCAAAACCAAACTATCCTAAAATAACAAAACAAATTCAATTCAATAAACATACATAATTCTTCCCTTCCTTCAAAGCCCAACTCGAGGTGCTTCTTCCTCCTTGAAGCCTGCTTTGATCTCCTTCTCACTCCATGTTAAAAACTGATCTTTCTTTCCCCAGATTACTCATGGTACTTTGTATGAACCTCATTCTGTACCTTATCATATTGTTCCTCCTATTTTAACTATTTGTATTCATTTATCTTTATTGTTCTCATCTCCAATTAGGTTACAAAGTTTTGGGAAAGAGTCTTTTCATGTCCACTAAAAGGTAACATGTAGAAAAGCTTAGATTTAGGATACATATCGTTTTGAATCTGGTCCCTGACACATAACTGGGAAGGAAGAGCCTAACCGTGTGCCAAGCTCTATGTTAATGCCCTATGCAAATATTTTGCAAATATCATCTCATTTGATCTCCACAATTATCCTGAGAGATAGGTGCTATTGTTATCCCATTTATACTTGATGAAACTAAGGCAGACAGAGGTTATATGACTAGGGCTGAATTTGAACTCGTCTTCTCCATTACAGACTCAATGCTCTATTCATTACATCTTTTAGCTGCCAGGGATTTATCAGTCAATAAATTTAACCCCCGAATTTTACAGATGAGGAAAATGAGACCGAGAGACTGACTTGCCCATAGTCATAGAGTTAGAAACATAAACAGGATTTGGACCCATCAGAACTTGCCTTAAATTGTCTCTGTCCAAAGGCTTTCACTGCTGTAATTTCCTTCACTTGGAATATCTTCTCTACAGCTCAGTCTACCTGCCAAATCTATACTTTTTGATCAGCCTCAAATCTCTCATTTTCTAGAGAAACTTTCCCTGATCCCACCATCTGGCGTCAATTTTGCCTTCTTTTAGATTCCTTAAGCACATACTGTCTGGGCCATTTTTATAGCATTTATCACATAGTTTGGGAAGGATGGGAAATTAATTCAAAGCGGAAGGTTCTTGTAAAGTATTTTCACTAGAATATTGATAACCGATTTACTTTGCCAACTATCTTGGTTTTCCTCATCTTCCTAACCCTCTGTACTCACTACTATTTACCCTAACTAGGTGACCCAGTGAATAGCATGGGACTTGGACTCCTACTTCCAGCTGCCCAGGAGATCCCTGCCCATTTTTCTGATCCAGTTGGAACCAGAATTTCACTGGCTGCTGAGATAAGCCTTCACTTTGACCATACTCACTATAGCCTTTCAAATGTAGCATGCAAGCCAGAGAACAGTTGAAGTCCTTTCCTTTCTTGGGATAGAACTGCCCCATGGCCAGCCAAGCTAATGTTTGACCCAGGAGGCCATTATGGGGCTATTTCCACTCAACTATCTGAAAGTTCTGGGCAGGCTGAAGTTGGCATGCCTCATAAGCTCCATGGCTAAGTGGTTCAGTCAGGAAGATCTAAGTTCAGACATCAGCTGTGTGACTCTGAAGTATATTATTGCTTCAGTCTACTTGACTCTAAAGGGAGAATTATACTGGTACCTTTCCCTTCCTCTCCTATCCTTTTCTCTCCTCTCTCCTTTCCTTTCCTCTCTTCTTTCCTCCCTCCCTTCTTTTCTCCCTCCCTTTCTCTTTCCTTTCTTCTCCTCCTTCCTTCCTTCCTTCTTTCTTTCCTTCCTCTGCTACCTTAAGAACCCTTCTTTCCTAGGCTTCCACTGGAGACTCAGCCCCCTTCTATGTTTCCTTTTTTCAATTTCCTTTATGTAGAGGGAAAAGAGTACATTTCCAAATCATTTAATTGGTAAAGAAAATTCACACTCCCCAGATGGTCACCTTTTAAATAACTGAAGGGTTATCATTAAGATGAATGATTGCAATTGGTCAATTTAACCTTGAAATACAAAAAATAGAACATATGAGTGAGAGTGCTAGGGAGTCACCATGAGATGGTACAAAATTAAGAAGTTTCCTAATAATTGGGTCAATCTAAACAATGGAATGAGCTGCCTCATCCCATAGAGAGATCCCTGTTGCTGGCGGTCTTCCAGCAAGTGCTACAAAGGCATTTGACAGGGATGTGTAGTTAAGATTGAAAATTTCAATTGCAAGAAGATGAACATAATGACCTTTGGGGACTTTTGCACCTCTAACAGTCTGCGATTCTTTATGCTGTGTTTTTCCTGTCATCATCTGGCCACATATCTGATTTCCTCTTCAGAAGAGGGCTCTCCTGGAGAGAGGGTAAAGATTCTGCCTAATATATCTCTGAATCCCCCACAGCACACAGCCCGCTCAATGAGAGTTTTGTAATGAGGCTCAAGATGCTAATAATGAACAGGCTGATGAACTGAACAGATGCTTTCTTGCCCAAGGCACTACAATATCTGCTGAATGAATGAACTGGAATCAATTCCTCTTTCACAACTCAACATAATCTTTTCTTGGTTGTTTCATATCATGTTCTTCCTCCTGTCAACCAAGAGACTTAATGGAAAATGAAATCTGAATTACCATGTTCTAGCCTGGGCTATGTGGTTTACTCACAATGGGGCAATAGCCAAAGTCACTAAAACCCTTGTCTCAATTTCTTAATCTGCCAAATGGAGATAAAAGCAACCATAGCATGGTGGAGAGAAACTTGACCTTTAAATAGGAAAGTCCAGGGTTCAAGGCCTACCTGTGTGGCTATAGGATTCTGAACAAATCACAACTTCTCAAAGTTATTGGTGCTTTTCTCAAAGTCACAATTGGTGCTCTTTTCAAAGTCAAAATTGGTGGTTTCTCTAAGACATTAAGTTGAATAATATTGTTAGAAGAAATATCTTTTTGGGGGGTTTCATAGACCAATGAAATCATTCTTTGGATGAAAAAAGTGGATAGAAATAATTTTCATTACTTATCTCAAAGGTTTGTTGTGAGAAAAAGACATAGTAAACTGCAAAATGCAATCTAAATGTAACCCATGGTTATTGGATTACTCTTTTTCTGCCTCTGCTCCAAAGCATAACATTCAAAGAATCACAATATGTGTTCGTTTGCTTAGCAGTGTCATTTTAGGCATGGACCTTAGGTAAGACTTTAAGCTCTTAGGTACATTGTATATAAATGAGTATAATGTTTTAGAAAGAAAAGGGCACATAGATTATTTTTGAGATGATTAGTTTAAAAAGAAACCCCAAGAACTTAACTCTTTGCCCAAGATTAGGCAAAGTTTAGGAAATGACAATGGCCACATTTGAATTCAAGTCTTTGGACTTAAAGACCAGTGTTCTTTTAATGGCCCACAGTTTTTATAAAAGAGACATTTGCACATTTCTCAAGTTTCTTCTTCCCTGTACTTCACAAAGCATCTGACTTTAGCCTCTTTGCCAAAATCAATTTCTGGAAGGTTGTCCCAGACCATTGCCCATTCCCAAGAGAGCTTTGGTCTAGAGGTTGTGGCTGTGAATGCTGCAAACCAGATGCCAATTAGTCTGCCTGAGCACCAACTGCCCAACTCCTTATGCCTTCAGGGTTCAGCCTGTCTAATTAAATTGTAAGCTTATTAGACAGGACTCATGCCTGACTTCAGGTTCTGAGTAGCCTCTGGTACACTATCTGTGCGTAATAAATACCTAATAATAATAATTAAGAGGTTAAATGTCTTACCTTCAATAAGTTCCAACTAAATTACTAGTCAGAAAATGAAAGTCAGGAAAAACTAATTGAAAATAATATTCTATATAGAATACAGGACACCTAATAGGGAAACCTTTTGATAATATGTCCAGAGAATACTTCAAGGACAAGAGAAGGGAAGCGAGATCTAATGAAAATATAAGTTGTAGATGAAGATGAAAACACAGGTCTCATCAAAAAAAAGAAGAAAAAAAAAAGCTGACAATAATAACATATTTAAATGTTTTCAAAGCTTTACATGTATGTCATTTATATGTCAAAAGAACTCAATAAGTTGTCATATTTCCCCCAGTTTACAGATATGGACACTGAGGCAAGTACAGGATCATGTAACTAGTGAAAAGCAGGGTTTTGAACTTGGTTGTTCTTGATTCCCAAAGCTAGCCCTCTATCTATTGCAGCATGAAGCTTCTCAAATTTTGCTCATGAATTGTTTTGAGTAACTTTATATGTATTCCATCTTTTCCATGGAGGTAAAATAAAAGCTATCTTGGGAAAAGAACCGGATACAGAACTGGGGGTGGAATGGGGTAGGGTTAGGGTGGAATTCTGGCTGTGAACATCACCATCCCTGTGATCCTGGGCAAGTCTCTGAGGCCTACGTCATCTACAATACGATGTCGTTGGACAATGACCTCTATGGGGCCTTCCAGTTTGTAATCTTTAATCCTAGAATCCATAAAATAATTAGATATTTATTTGGACTACATCAGCTTTAAGCTCCTTCATCCAGACCCAGCTCTTATTATTAAGTCTTTTTAGGACATAGAAAGCCACGTTCCTCCTTTTTGGCCATTTCAGAGTCACCATAGTCCATTGGTCACTTTGAAAACTCTGGTCTCAGTTAAAGAAAATCCTGGTGAGGTAGCATGACATGCTTGAGAGAAAGGGGAGGCAAGGCCACAACGACACCTGCACAACAACAAATAGAACCTGTAGGAACTTGTTCAATTTTGGCATTTATTGGAAGAAGGAATTTGTTGTGCTTAGAGAAAAGCCAGCTGGGTCTGACCTGAACTTCTGAATCATTTTCCTCCAAAACAGTAAAAACACTTAGTTTTCTTCCTGCCTTCCCTCCCTTCCTTTTTTTCTTTCTGTCTTTCCTTCTTCCTTTCTCTTTCTTCCTCTCTTCCTTTTCTTCTTTCCTCCCTCCCTTCTCTTCTTCCCTTTTGTCCTCCCTCCCTCCCTTTCTGCATCCCTTCTTCCCTCCTTTCCTCCCTCCCTCCCTCCTTCCTTCTGTCCTTCTGTCCTTCCCTCCTTACCCCTTCTTTCTTTCCTTCCTTCTTTTCCTCCCTTTCTTCCCCCTCTCTCATTTTTCTTCCTTTCTCTATCTTTTCTTCCCTCCCTCCCTCTTTTCCTTCCATCTTTCCTTCCTTCCTCCTTTCTTCCCTTCCTTCATTCTTGTTATAATGCACTTCCACTCCACATCTGTGGCAGAAAACAGTGACTGCCTATCATGTGGGTGGGGGAGATGGCAAACAGCTCAAGCCTCTTTTTCCTATGCAAAGAAGGAGAGGGGGAATTTCAGAGGCTAATTATTCACTATAAGTGAGAGATGATGATGACAGATGAAATAACAGCCACTGGCACACATGTGAAATTTTGTCAGTGACTTTTGAAAATGTTGCTGTCTTCTTTCTATATACCAGGACTGAGCAGTGTGTTCACCAGTATAGTTGAGGCTGCTTCCATTTCTCCCATGCTTTTTCGACTTTGAGTTTTCCTCTAGAACTTCCCAACAGGTTGGCACAATAGAGTACTGAATATGAAGTAAGGAAGACCTATGGGCTGTGTGACCATGGGCAAGTTCCTTAATCCTCTGTTTGCCTCAGTTACCTCATCTGTAAAATGGAATAATAACTAATAATAGTGCCTATTTCCTAGGGCTATAGTAAGGATCAAATAAAATTGTAATTGTAAAATTGGTTAACACAATACCTAGCATATAGTAAGTAATAAATGCTTATTTTTCTCCCTTCCCCTTTGACTATCTTTCTTCCCTAAATTTTATGTAGCTTCAGGTAAAGAACTAGAGCTCAATGATGGGTAAAAGAATAGGGAAAGAAAACAAAAGGAATATCTTATCTCTGGCCTGTAAGCAGAAGTCAGAATACATATTCATATTGCTGTGATCTTTTAAGCTGTCATTAAACTATATGGTCACTTATTGTGAAATATTTCTAAGTCTCTGAATGTGGTATTTGAGATCAGGGGAGAAATCCATCTAAAAGAAAAAAAAAAGTGAATTTAACATTTGTCTGTCTCAGTTTCCTCACTGCCAAAATAGGATAATAATGTCATCTACCTTCCCAGATTTTTGAGGGGATCAAGTGAGATAATGTTTATAAAGTGCTTTACATATCTTAAAGTTCTATGTAATGCCAGCTAATAGTAGTGGTAGTGTTATTGTTATTATTATTAGATAAACTTATGAACTCAGAGAGAGGTTTAATAAGAAAATCAGCCCTAAGAGGAGTAATGTCAAAGAAGAATTGGCACAAACTTGCTCAAATCTTGCCTTGTTCTAAGATAACAATCACAATATTGCTCCTATTACCCAATACACTCTCAGAGACCCTAAGTAGAATACCAGTGGAGACCATATATCCCTACACATCAAAAACTGGTTCTCTCCCATTTTAGCACACACACACAATGTATATATAGCCATTTTTGTCTAATGGTAGCCATCTCTAGGGTAGGGGGAAAGGAAGGGGAAAAAAAAGAAATCTGTATGAAAATATTGTTGTATATTTAAAAGAAATAGCAAATTTACAGTTTCATATGGAACATTCTTTTTATTGTACTATGTTTTGGAAATGCTTATTTTATTTCATGAATTAAAAATTAAAAAAGATAAAAAAGAATAAAGCCATTGGATTTACCCACTAAAAAAGAAAGCAAGGAAGCAGATGGAATTAGTAAACCCAAAATACAATGGATTTTATTCCAGTCCATGGATATTTGGGAACAGATTTTTCATGCTGCTTTATAGAGAATATCTAGTAAAAAAGACAATTGAGCGTGAATGTTATCAAACATAGAAAATGTTAGAACACAGGGAAGAAGAAACCTTAGAGGATATTCAATACAAGTATATTAATCTACAGACAAAGAAACTGAAGCCTATAGAAGTGACATATTGAAAATCACACAGAAAGTTAGTAGCATATCTTACATGAGATCTAAGATGCTTTTATCAAATTCTGGTATTCTATGATTTAAAAGGTCTCTTTACCCCTATATGCAAATTGGTCATGTATTATAGAGGCTTACTGCTAATTCTTAGAAAAAAAAAAAAAAAAGAAAGTCTTCTATTTAAAATTTACAATAGAGCAACCAACAATTATTTACATAATCCCATTTATTTACCATATACCACTGTAATTATGTCCTTCTCTTTGGGTTTTATAAAAGTGGAGTGCGAGTGCCTGGCACACAGCAAGCAAGCACTGAATAAATGTGCTTTCTCCTTCTCCCTCTCCCCCTTCCTTCCTCCCTCCTCCCTCTCCTTCTCCTTCTCCTTCTCCCTCTCCTCCAAGCCATTTACCTAGTCAGATAAATGATTTCCAAGATTCTAGTGCTATAATGGTTTGAGAATTACTTAGAATAACTGACTTTGATAAGGCTTCATTTTATGACAATAAAGGTCACATGAAGGTTTGATTTTATTGAAATTTGCCTGACTTAGAAATTTGACCTTGACCAGATGAAGCCAGACTCAGTTGATTTTCCCCTTTTTTTTTTTTTTTTTTGCTAGAACTCTCTCAGTTGAGTGTAGATACTGTGCCATATTCATGAATCACATGGTTCCTTTTTTGTCATGATTTTAAGTCTGTTTTTTAAGAATGAATATTACTCCAAGGAAATGTAAAAAAGGAATAGTTCTTAAAGAGTATACTTCAATGACTGTTAGAGTTATTGAAGTAGCTGCTGATATAGGGAAATTAAACATTTCAAGGATCATCCAAGTTAACAGAGAAAGGTTTAATCACACTGACACACACAAAGCAGTTAAAAATCAAAAACTCCCCCCCCCAAAATAATAAACACCAATTCTAAGAATTGAAAAGTTTTGATGCTAAAGAGCCCAATTAATCCTCAGAAAGCAAACAAAAAGCTTCAAAAGGACCTGCCAGCTGTATAGGTTATTAATGATTATTCAGTGTGATATAGGGTTCTTGAAGTTCAAAAATGTGTGAAGAGACAGGTGAAAAAAAGATTCAAATCACTTCTATGAAGAAAAAAATGCTTCTTATGAACAAGAGTATATACAATGATTGGAGGGATGAAGACTAGAAAAAACTAATTTTTTATTGATGAAAGTCATTTTCTCATTCAAGAATACACCAAAATAATTGTCAGAAGTCTGGCTGAGCTTGTCAGATGTGGGTCTCTTTATCTTTATCCACCAAAACTGTTTTAAGGGTTTTCCTGTGAAACTCTGGAAGTCTTTTCCCCTATTCAGGGAATATTGAACACAGATGAACACAATCATATACCAAGAAGCAGAATTGCTATGGAATCACAAAAATTCCCAAATGGAAATGGAATACTGCTACATAATGGTCTATCATACCACACATCAGGAAAAGTTAAGAAATTTATTTTTAAAAACTGGAGATAATTATACTTTAAACACCTATGAACTCACATTTTTTAAATCCCTTGGAAAACTTATGGGCTACAATCTAGGCCAAGTGTGGAAATATCTACTGTTTATCATAGATATGATAAAAGTGATGAAGACTAAAGAATATACCAAGTCATATAAAACAAATGATTTCAACAAAAGGACATGCTACATATTAAATGTTTTTTAAATGTACAAAGCCTTAATGTTTATATCATATTTATCAATTTAGTTGATTTTGCTTTATTCTAATGAATTTGCACAGCATTGTAACTGCTGAGTTTGTTCTTCCAAGTCACTAGGCTAAGAGAAAACAAAGGCAGTTGCCCATTACAAATCAACTCACATTGCTTCCAGGAACACAGTCCTAAGGAGGCTTGGCCACAATGTTCCTTCCCTGAATTCCTATTGAATTATGTCTTTAAAAATCATTCCTGCACTTAGTCATATACTGCTTTATAGTGTTATTTTTCTTGCTCCCAAATAGACTACAAACCACTTGTGGGGTTTGCTGTAAGTTTATTGCATGTATCTAGTCACTTAGATGGCAAAGATACTAATAGAGATATTGGGTAAAGAAATATTCTTTGTGGAAAAGAGGTCAGCTCTCATCACTGATTCCCATGATCTCCCCCTCTGTAAGTTTCCCCAAGTCTCTACCAAGGCTGAACTGCAGATCCACTGGGATGTCAGTACTTAAGTACTAACTATAGCCATCATTCTCTCTATAGTCCTCTGTGGTACCCTAATTTCCTAAGGTTTGGTGGTCTAGTCAGTAATGATATTCCTTTTTATTTTCATCATTGTCATTTCAAGTAAGGAAAGAAAGCAGGAAGAAGACGGCTCTAATATCACCAAGTATTTTCCATTTTCACACTTGGCTAGTGTCACAATCACCATTTATAGGGGGCTTTAAAAGGTTTACAAAGTATTTTCCAAACATTTTCTCACTTGTATCTCCTATGAGAAGGGTGCTATTATTACTTGCATTTTACATACGAGGAAACTGGAATTATGAGAGGCTAAGTGACTTTGTCAAAAGCATACAACTAGCAAGAGTCTAGACAGCATTTGAGTTATTCCAACTCCAGGACTCTCTATTCACTGTGCTACGTAGCGGTCATGGGAATAATAATGATACCTGGCCCAGGTTTATGGTTTTATCAAAGTAGGGAACTTCTGGAAGAGAAATTCATTCAACTGCTGCCAACTCATCTCCAACTTATAGTTCAAGAAAACTGCTAAGGGCCATGAGAGGCTAAATGATGTACTTATGGTGACACACCTAGCAAATGTCAAACAAGGGGATCGCCAGGTCACAGAATGATAGATTTAGAATTGGAAGAGACCTCTGGGGCTATGAGATCCAAATCTTATATTTTATTGATGAAGAAACTGAATCAGAGAGATGACATAGCAAGTAAATGTCAGAAGTAGGGTTCCAATGCAGATCTTTCTGATCCTTAGGTACTATTTAATTCTCCCTCTCACTATATTAACTTCAATCCCTCTTCAGTGAAAGATTTGGGTGAGTTAGGAATTTAAAAATATTTCCTTAATGTTTGATAATGCATTTCCTCATATTAAAAAACATTATTGATTGTCTCATCCATTTTCTAAGCATTTTTTCTAATTTTATGTTTTTGTCTTATCTCTTTTGCTGGAATATAAGCTCATGAGAGCAGAAACCATATATTCACTCTTTTTTGAAATCTTTAAGAACCTTGCTTAGGATCTTTTATATACTAGATATTTAATAAATACTGGCTAAATAAATGAATTACAGAACATAGATTTAAAGTTGGAATGGAAGTGAAATTATTTTATAGTTAAAGAAACTGAGGCAATAAACAACAAGCCAAATCAAGTCAACAATCATTTATTAAGCATAATGTATGTGTTAGGCAATATGCTAAGCCCTGAGGATACAAAGAAAGACAAAAGATAAAGAGAGACAAAATGCAAATAACTACATACAAATAATATATGTAAAAAACAAACTGAAGATGATCATAGAGGGAATGCACAGGAGGGGTGAAATAATTTGCCAAGGATCATATAGGTAGGATTTGTATCAAGGCAAACATTTGAACCTATGTTCCTACAATTCCCAAAACCACATTTCCCCCCCATCACAGCACAAGGCTGAACAAACAAATCTTTTTATCATCTTGTGTCGGTTATAGGATCATATTCTTACAGAGACTCTTCTCTAGGTCCTTTAAAGTGACTCTGGCATAATGATTCTGACTGTTTCCCTTATCATCCTTTTATAAGGAAAGGTCCTGAAGCTAAAAGGGATATGGCTACAAAAGACTGAGCAGAGAGAAAATAGGAGTCCAGACAGGCATAAAAGACAATGTCTGCAAAGAGTATGTTTCAACTCATGGAAATCTCCTTAGCACAAGTTAGAGCAGATAAGATGTTAGAATAAGAAATCTAACAAGATGAGTGAGAATACGGCAAGGGGAAAAATCTCTTCAGGAGCTGGCTTTATATTTAAGGCTTCTCCTGTCACTGAATCTCATTGATGGAAAATGTATTATAGTCAAACCTTAAATAGTACATATCAAAAGAAGCAGAGAATTTCTGACACATACTATACAAGATGTATGGGTGCATTTTGTATTTATTTGCTTCTCTGCATATACTCCCAAATGCCTCATTATTATTAGAGGTTTCAAGAATGTTACTTGCAAATCATTTTTCTTCTTGAAGCAATTCTGATATCTGAATTTACCTTGCTTAACCTGAGTGGAAGAAGCTCACTCACTTCCAATGTAGTCAAGCCTATGCTGGCACTGTGGGTGGCACAAAGAGATTAAGAGGATGAAGAAATGGGCAGAAGTACAGAATGAAGTAGGAGAAAAACAGGAGGGGGAGGAAGATGGGTAGATCCTGGAGACAGGGTGCCTTTGGTTTTCAGAGAATAGATAGATGTCAGAGAAGGCACAGACACAATTCTAAGAGCTAAAGGAGCAGTCTATAAATAAATCACAGGTGAAGCAGCATAGTATATTTTTTAAAAAGACTAGCATTGTATCAAATATTGCCTTATTATCCGTATCTATGACTTTGGGGAAGTCAACTCTGATTTTAATTCTCTTTCCTATAAAGGGAAAGCTTGGAGTAGATTATTAAGGTTACTTTGGGGTCTGAAGGTATAGAAAAAGTAATGCAGCCTCAGCAAATACTTAAGAAGACAGTTAAACATTTCAGTAAAAGTCTAATGAGAATAAAATTATCCTTTCTCTGGACAAACTGTAAAAATATCAAAGGATGGTTAGCTTTGGTATCTTGACACATGTTTCCCTCATTTTTTTTCAATAGGTGTCAATACCCTTGGCACAAACTAGCCCTCAGGCCTATGGAAAACTTTCTTCAAAATGGTGTTATTTTAGGTAAAAGAAATTTAAATTTAGAAAAGATTAAAGTACCTAAATCTTAGTTTCTTCATCTGTAAATGGAGCTAATAATTACAATATCTACTTAAATACAATTATTGTAAGGAAATATTATTAGACTTTAAAGTGCTAAAATAATACCCATCAATCAACAAGTATTTATTAAATGTTTATTATGTGCTAGACACTGGGGTAGGTGCTTGGGATGAAAAGATGAATATGATTTGTTACTACTATTTCTATTCTCCTCTGTACCTATCACAGTGTGGTGAAAAGAGCATTAATACTGGAGTTAGAGCTTCTGAGCTTGAATTCTATCCTTGCCACTTATTGGACATGTGATCTTGGAGACAGGGCATTAATGGACTTAATAGTAAAATGAGGCTAGATGGCCTCTTTTGCCCTTTCTTGCTGCCCATTTATGATCTTATAACACAATTGGTACCCAGGAAATTTTTGTTAAATGACTAATGGTTTCTAAAGAATTGTTGAAGAGATAAAACAAAAGCTGAGTTCTTTGAAAGCTTCAGAGAGGCTGAATTTAATTAGAACTTCCAGTGGTTATTGAGACACTAAGGAGAAGAGATTCTGTGGGACAGAAGGGAAGAGAATTCCAGGTAAAGGTCACTAAGTGAGTCAGCATCAAGTGAGAGGAGATGGCAGGTATTGGACAGCAACCTTCTTGTTCAAAAGAAAATGATTCAGCAGTATTGTAGAAAGAGCCATCATTTCAAGAAGTGTTTTCCAAATGATCTGGGTGAAGAGAAGTTGTGAGATATAAATGAGGAGGAAGAAGCATGCTAGTGGACTGAGAATAAAGCTTAAAAGGCTGAATAAGAAAAGGATTTTAGGAATAATGAGAGTGAATGGAGAGCTGCAGAAGAGAAACTGCTTGGCTTCTAGCTATGGAGAAGACTTTTTTTTCTGATTGACTGTGGGGGCGTGAAAGGACAGCTGCAGACAGCTCCTGTCACATAAGTTTAAAATCTTTTTGAGGAAGGTAGGAAACCTTTCAAAGAGCCAGGAAGACAAGGGTGGAAATGGGGAGGGGATTGAGGACAGGAAAGGCAGGCAGATCCAAGGATTTTTGTGATGACCCAGAATGATGAAATGTTACAAGGGCATGAATCAAGGAGTTTGCGGGAAAGCTAAATAGTAAATCAAGGACTACAGATGTCCAATTACATGCTCAATTCATTAGACAGCCATGTAGAATTTTCACCATGTAGAATAGGCTCACCGATCTAGTACAGACTTCAAAGGATATCTTGTCCAATCACCTTCACTTTACAGATAAAGAAACCAAGACCCAGGGAGATTGGTGACTTGTCCAATATCAAAAAGGTTATACATTTCAGATGAAGTGCTCTGGCCTCAGAGTATCCCCCCCAATTCTGTGCAGAGTTTTAAAGCTAGCAGCATCCTTGCTATTTTTCAGAACTAAGAGAGACAGATGACAAGCTTATGATCACACAGAGAAATAGAATCAGAATTAGAACCTACACAGCATGAAGACTATAAGCTCTCTAAGGACAAAAACTATTCTTTTTGTTTTTGTATACCCATTGTCTAGCATTTAATAGGTCCTTAATAAGAGTATATTGAATTGAATAGTCTGCAGCTTCTAATCCAATGCTCCTTCCACAAGAACATGCAACTTAGAAAAATATTTTTATTTTTATTTTATTTTGTTGCTGGTGTCTTATCCCAGAGGCAAGGGCTCTGTATCAATATTTAAATCATAAGCATTTTCTGTATTTCATAACTGATTGTTTCTTTCTTGGCTACTCTTTCTCAGAATCATAATATCACAGAATTTAGTGTTGGGAGGAATCTCATTTGCCACAAAATATATAACTCATACATAAGAGAAATCCCTACCGCAGCATACTTGACAAATATTTATTCAAGCTTTGCTTGAAGAACTCCAAAGAGAACAAAGTCTCCATTTCTCAAGGATCTCTGGACAGCTAGTTTGGTTCTCATGTTTCTAAATTCTATAGCTCTTCAGAATGAATTCTCACTTTTCTCTTAGTTTAAGGAAGCAAAAAAAAAATTCTACTGAGTTTGCTGCATAGCTAAAATTCATAGTTCTCTTTAATCCTTGAGCATTTCAATGAATTTTTTAAAAAGTTTATTGATTCTTCTGAAGCTATAGTAGAACACAGAGTGAATCATATTGGTGAAAATGCTGCTCTATTTTCAATTATCCCTAAAAGCAATATTATAATGACAGCTATCCATTCTGGCATGTCCTGCTTGGATCCATCCCAAAAGTCTTCTTTGAATTTCCAGCTGCTCCCAGGCTCTAGTCCTTTGGAAACTCAGTCCACTCTTTGTTCCTTTTCCATATTTAGTTATTTATTGAAGTGCCTAATATAGTCTTGTTTGTAGGAAGAAAATCATTGGAGTTCCAGTTAGGAAATTATTTACTAGCTTTATAACGGTAGGCAAACTAGTTCAGTTCTGAGCCATATTGAACATGTGGCCAATGGGACTTTTTTCAGGGCACCATTAACCAGAGAGATATGGCTCTTCCTCCCTGAGGCAACCAACCAACACTGTGGTTCAGCCTAGCCATTGCCAGCTGTGTTCAATGGCACTCGCAATGTAACTTTCCCTTGTTTCCCAGCCCCAGCTTTGTGTTAGACTACATTCTGCCACTGTTTCCTAATCTTTCCTTTTGACTGTTTCCCCCTGGGTAGAATAATTCCTAGGGAAATATCTGCTTCACATCTCTAGACTTCAGTTTCTTCATCTCCAAAACAAAATGAGGGATCATCATGAAGACCTCCTCCAACTTCAAATTCTTAAACTCATGAAATGTCCTTTTCCTTCTTATTGATGGAAATGTACGTGATCATGACTATATATATACATACATATATATATATATGTATATGACACATGGGGTATCATAAACATATGAATGTCTCTCAGGAAAACATCTCTGTGATGAGCTAATCAGTTAACTGTAATTTAGAAATGGATGGAATTTTGTTAATTTATAAGCTGGTGATATTTCAAAGATGCTGACCCTGCAAGATGGTGGCAAGAGCAAGAAGGAACATTTATTTTTCATTGCAAGATGAACATGGATTTGCATTGGAATTAAAAAAAAACTATTGAAATCTTCCCTTGAGTAAAACCACTGACTAGGACCAAGGCCAGGGCCAGAAAAGTGGTAGAGGGCAGCAGGGCTGGTTAATCACAGAAGCTTGTACTAATGATCTCCTGGCTAGAGTCAAATTAAATTCAATCTATGCAATTCTACCATTCTGTATTATACAAGGCTTTTTGGTTTTGTTTTTAATCAAGTAGATTGAATAGAAGGAAAAGAGTTATTCTGAGGGTAATGAAAGTACGCTAGAGGAAGATAATAGATGCTAGAAGCTATAGAAAGAAATATAAAGAGATCCCTACCCTCAGCATACTGGTTAAACGTACTGAATGAAAAAAGTACAAAAGATAAAACAATCTAAGTGAATCTGAATCTGGGAGTCAGTCAGCTAGACTGCATTATTATGTCCAGGAATTATGTTAATTTCCAGGAATATGATGGTTCCTGTCCTCCAGGAGTTTATGTTCTATTGGGGAAAGACAATACATAAATGAAGCTGAAAAGGGCAAGAAGAAAGGAATGATAGAGGAAGTCTATAGAAGTCTTGAGAGGAATGAGAAAAGTTGACTTTCTAAGAAGGACCATTGAATTTCATACTCTCTCCATCTTGTAATTCTCTATTTTTGTTTTAATTGTTCAGTTGTATTTGACTCTTTTGGCACTCTATCCATGGAAACACCTAGCTGCTCTCTGAGATTATCTGGTTTTGTTTATATAATAAAATTCAATATATTGTAGAAAAACTGAATCATATATAATTACCAAAAATGGCAAAGCTTAAATCTTATGAAATACAAGCTACCCTACTGAGAACACATTAGACTACAAACTCCATGAATTAAGGAGTTAAATCTTATTTAAACTTTGCACTTTCCCTATCACTAGAACACAATTTACTGTACACAGTAGGTACTAATAAGTAAATCTTATTTACTAACTTGTGGGTAAGGCACTTCACAATGTAAAAACATCTTCTGATTATACCTTTCACATTGACAACTTAAAAGGACACTATATATATTTCAGTTTTTGCTATAATGATCTACATATTTCTTCCTAGTAAAGAACTGAAAATAAAGTAGGTCCACATTAATTAGAGACTGGCTAAACACAAATGTAATGAAATTATTACTGCACCATTAAAATTGAATATGAAGAATTCAGAAAATCATGATATATGGCAGAGCGAAGTATGCTGAACCAGAAAAAATATATACATATATATATACACATATATTTAAATACACAATGTCAGCAACAATGAAATGGAAAGACTAATAAAACAAAACCTGAACTCTAGATAATGGTACTGACTAAGCTTAGCCCTTCATTGCAGAGAAGGGAGAGGGAGGATCTTAGCAGGGAAAAGCACATAAATTGCCAGACCCAGTCAATATGTTGGTTGGTTTTACTAAACTTCCCTCCATCCTCTGCCTTTTCCCAACTCTTAAAAAATTTTTTTTATAAGGGATAGGGGAAGGATATATTAGGAAATAAAAAATAAAATACCCAAAGGTATCAATAAAAATAAAATACAAATTGGATCTTGGGGGGGGGAGTGTGTATGTAAAATTATGCTTTTTATTTTCTTAAATCCTCCACCAAGGCACTTTCTGAAGGATATCATGATGTCACAAGGGTATTGCCATCTGAGAGAAAACTGGGAAATCTTTACCAGTCTAAAAAAAGCTTTGATTAATAATGACATAAATATAGCACTCTAAGATTTTTAAAATGCTTCACCTACATTATCTCAATCCCACAATACATAGAATTAGGTAACATAAATATTT
The DNA here is from genome assembly GCF_048593235.1 of Sminthopsis crassicaudata. Classification (NCBI taxonomy): domain Eukaryota; kingdom Metazoa; phylum Chordata; class Mammalia; order Dasyuromorphia; family Dasyuridae; genus Sminthopsis; species Sminthopsis crassicaudata. The sequence continues at coordinate 553,766,366 of NC_133619.1, forward strand.
TTATCTCCATTTACAGATGAGAATATACAAAGAGGTTAAATGATTTGCACATGGTTAGAGGTAAGACATGAATCCAGATCTTACTGTTTCTCTAAGTGCAGCCCCCTAATCATAAGAAATGTGGAAAAGTAGCACAACACTGACTGACACATTTGTCATCTGAGGGCTGGTCTGTCTATACACAGAGAAGCTTATGAGATTTGCCCCAAATTGACAAAATTTTCTGGCATAGCAACTCATAGAGCCTATCTAATAAGGTGCAGAGAGCTTGCAAATCCATTAACATGAGCGTACTTAAACCACACAAGCCAGAAATCCTTGAAGTAATTTTACACACACACACACACACACACACACACACACACACACACACATGTATATTATATATAAAGATATATATATGTAGATAAATACATATATATGTAAGCGTGTATATATATATATATATGCAATTATATGTGTGTATGTATATACATATTTTTTATTTGATCATTTCAGGTATGCCTTACTCTTTGTGACCCCATTTTTTTGGCAAATACAGTCCTCCAACTCAGGTAAGCAATTTATCCATTGTGGTACCTAGCTAACTTATATATACATAGATATATATGCAAATATAAATTACATAGCTACACATGCACATATGATATATGTGTGTTTATTGTGATGTTACTTCTCTAATACAACTATTTTTAATGCATAACAATAATCTGGAAAAGATGCACACTGAGGAAGCAGGAGGGAGGTCGTACCCTTATCTGGGTCAATCTTTTATAGCTCAATTTCCATCCTACATTCCCCTATTATGCCACCTCCTTGCACCTCCCACCTTCCCCCACTTCGAGCTGCTCTAGCCACCCCATCTTACACCTACCCATGTCCCTGGGCAAAAAGTAAATCATGAAATCATGGTCGACCTCATCTGCCTGCAGCAAATATATACATGTGCGCATACACACACACACACACACACACACACACACCCCTCCCACAGATCTCTCCCAAAGGTAAAGGAAAGGGTAGAAAGATATTATTCATTTAATTTTAGTCAAGCTCCTTGATTGTAGGAAGAGGGAAAGCTTGACTTAGGAGCTTAGAAAAATTTGAATCAGTTTTTACTTTTTTTCCACAAACAATAAAAAAAAAAAAAACTGATTAAGGGAGGAAAAAGAATTATGACAATCACAAAAGGAACAATTAACTAATAATCATAATCACAATTTTATGTTTACTTATAAATCTGCAAAGAATGTATGTAATATTATGTCATTTATCTTCATAACAAATCTGTGAGATAGGTGGTATCAGTATCCCCATTTTACTGATGGAGAAATTGAGGCTGGGTGACTTTCCCAGGCTTATACAGCTAGTCTGAGGCAAAAGCAGGAGCTAACTCCAGCCTGGAAATCTTTCTACCATACCACAGAACATGGCAAACATTAGGATACAGAGCAGAGAGAAACAATGAGGTAATAGATTGGGGTAAGTCTGAATGAGAATTCAATTTCATAAAGAAAAATTTGTTCAGGGACAGGAATGGGAGAAAAGATGGAGGGGAAATATGATCCAGCTGAGAGACTAACACCGCATAACACAGAATTTTACAGCTGGAAAGGATTTTGAGGATCATTTAGTTCATCTTTTTGCTTTAGAAATGAAGAAATGGAAGTTGAGAGGTAAATTGTGACTTGAGACCATGTAGGAATTCAATGGCAAAGAGAAGATCAGTTTTTCCGATTCTGCTACTGCCCTTTCCTCCAATTGTGTGCTCTGTGACAATGGGGTCAAACTGACATGCAAGCCCCTGACTCATATATAAGGGTGGCTAGGTGGTAAAGTCAATAGAGCATTGGGCCAGGAAGATATGAGTTCAAATCTCGACTCAGCCACTTACTAATTGTGTAACTCTGGATAAGTCACTTAGCCTCTGTTTGCTTTGGGTTTTTATTTGTAAAATGGGGACCTGCTGGAGAAGGAAATGGCAAACCATTCCAGGCTCTTTGCTAAGAAAAGTCCAAATGGGGTCATGACCGAACAATTCAATAACAACAATTCATATATAAGATCCCTTTGGTCCACATATTACTTAATTTAAAAGGAAGTGTTACCTATATTTTATTGTATTTTTATTTATTGTGTTAAATATTTTTTCAAGTCCACATTTTTGCCACTGTTGATCTATTATATATTTTCCATCTGCCTTTCCTTATATCACCATCTTGGTATTCCAACGTTTTGCCTGAAATGATTTCTTTTTTTGCTTATCTAAGATCTACCCAGTCTTTAATAGCTAGTTTAAAAGTCATCTCTTCCATGAAGCCTTATTTCATTTTTAGATCCCACAGAGGACTGTCCCTTCTCTGGACTCTCTCAGACTTATAAAGTTCTATCCATCTTTGAATCGAATATTTCATACAATTTAGAACTTAAATGGACTCTAATTCAACAAGTGTTTATTGAATACTTACTATAGGAAGGATAGACCTTTTAGAGCAGTCCACTGGAGAATTACTTGCAAGGTGATCTCAAACAATTAATGATTGCTCTTTGAATCAGGCTGTCCAATCAGCCCCAATTCATCTCTTTGTACTAGTGTGTATCTCTCTGTTTTTTTAATATAAGAACTGGAGAAAGTTGGTGTTTTATTCCTGGTTCAATCATTTTTCAGGTGTTTTACCTTTTGTGGTCTTAGTTTCTTTATTCTTCAAATAAAGAAGTTGGGCAAGATGACTTTTAAAGCTCCTTCTGGTCTGTGATTCTATGACTAAGAAAGCAGCATTAAAAAGCAGAATGGATACTACACATCCCTCCCACTCAAGAATGGGTCACAAGAATTATTAAAGAGACAGAATATCTAATCTACCACCTACTCTATAGAGAGCATTGTACTTAGGTGACTGATGTTTTTGAAGAACATATGAAATGAATCTAGCCCAGTTCCTTTTGCCAAGAAGATGCTCAATAAATATTTGGTGAATTGAATTTAATTGAATGCTATTCTTCAGTCCTTTCCCTTGGGCTTTGTTTGAAAACTAAAGCTCATTCCAAATCGTTGGCTCAGGATATAACAAATGAGAAAATGTTGTGTACAAAAAAAGTAGAGCTTATTAGCATCAATCACCTCCATGTATACTCTCTGCCCTTCCACACCCCCAAGCAATTTACCTCACTCTGAATGTTATATCCTTAGGCATCTGAAATGAGTGTAGGTAAAAGAGAGTTTTCATATCCCCTTTAAATGACAGTAATTCCATTTCAAAGGGCAAATGAATGGAAATGCATATAAAAATCTTGTAGAACGCTTTGGAGAAAGGTTATCTAAACTTTGTTGTAGACAAGGCTCATTTTAGAAATTATTTCTTAAAAGAAATTTACCACATTGTCTTCTACTGATTTGGTTTAGCTTGTGTCTATAAATGACCGAAGCTCTATTCTTTGAAAGAGATGTACCTATCATAAAAATAAAGGGGGAAAATTATTCCTAATTTCCACCAAAAATTGAAGCCATTCTTGGGTTTAAATTTACCTTTGATTCCAATATATGATTATGGCAACTAATTTGGAATTTGGCAAATCAGACCAGAATTATATTGTGTTTTGTGGGTCCTTCAATGTTATATATATGTGTGTGTGTGTGTGTGTGTGTGTGTGTGTGTGCGTGTGTGTGTGTGTGTTTAAAAGCCTTAGGGTTTGAGGGGCAAGGAGAAAAGACAGGAAGATAGATAGGAACAAATAATAAGTATGTATGTATAAAAGCATACATAAGCATTATAAGTAGGAGAGGGAGCCATAATGAAAAAAATAGAAAGATAGTAATGAATAGTTTAAGCATGTGTGTGTGTGTGTGTGTGTGTGTGTGTGTGTGTGTGTGTGTGTGTGTGTGTGTGTTGAGATTATGTTGGTAGAATCCAAAAGAATCAGGCTTTACTAAAGTTGAAGGCTAGAGAGATAATGGTATACTATAATACTATAGGGGATGGTATATTAAATAGAACTTCAAACAGGAAATAAGTAGTCTACCATTAGAATCTTAATCTGAATCTGAAGCTCAAGATACTACTACTTCTTCTACTACTATTACTATTATCACTATTACTATTACTACTATTACTACTACTGCTACCATTACTACTACTACTACTACTACTACTATCATTACTACTACTACTACTACTACTACTACTATCATTACTACTACTACTACTACTATCATTACTACTACTACTACTACTACTACTACTACTACTACTACTACTACTACTACTACTACTACTACTACTACTACTACTATAGATTGCTTATGATACTATTTGTGAATTACTTTGTAAACCACAAAATTCTGTAGAAATGTGAGTTATTACTAACAAGAGAAAGACTGGATATGGTAGACTAGGACCAATTCACAAATGTAAAATCAAATCTCAATGAATATTTGGGATTTTATCCCATCTACAAATGGTGAAAAAAGAATTTGGGAAAGATTAACCTGATATGTGTATTTTCCAGGATAACTTACATGGAATTCAAAATCAGCTAGAAGCTGATTATAATAATCCAGGGATAAACTGATAAAACTCTGAAATTAGAACCTGGTATTGAATTTATAGACTCTAATCTATTGGCAAACATTCTAAATTAGATAATGTCTGAGGGAGACAGTGTTGTATAGAAGCTAGAACAGTGAGATGATGGTAAACACCTGGATATTTGTTTCTAATCTGCCTTTTTCTTTGCTTTATGATCTTGGATAAGTCACTCTTCTTTTCTGGGTATTAGGTGGCTATTCTTTAAAATAAGAGGGTTAGAATAGGTAGTCTTTAAGGTCTCTTCTAATTCCTTCAGTCTATGAGTTCATCTAAATTATTTTTAATCCTAAATTCTCCAAGATAATTCAACCCTTATAAGAATACAAATTTTCAGAAATGGTAGACTGGCAATAGTAGAGAAGAAGATATCTTTAAGGACAATAGGAATAAATACAATAGGAAAAGAAAGTAGATTGGATATATAGAAAGAAGGGGAAAACACATAAGCAACTTAAGAACTGTAGCACCCACAAAATATTACAATGTTTAGGGGTCTCCTGTGCATTTGTAAGAGAATCTCTGGAATCTTTAATGACAATGTCTTGTCCCAATACAAGAAGGCATGGAAGGGCTAGAATTAATACTTGTAGAAGGGATGTCCATGCCAATAATCTCATGAACCCATTATGTCCTAATGTTCTGTCTGTGTCTCACTAGAGACCTGTAAGTTCACCAGAGCAAGGGCCATCCTTGGTATCTCATAACCATTTCTTGATATCTAATCCGATACCTTGTATATAACCCTGTGCATAGTAAATAAGTACTCAATTAATGTCTATCAAATCCCAGAGTTTATCCACTTTTCTTTAAAATTGATACTTTAGATAAGAATTTCCATAAAGTGACTTCTCAAGGCCTGGATACTCTGGGATAGATTTTTGGGAACTAATCAGTTCTTTTTCACTTTTCCAAATGACTTTGCTCCCCAAATCAGAATTTTAATGTTACTCTCTTTTGGGGGAAAAACATAAAAAATTCTCTCTGCTTCCCTCCATCAATAAAACTTCTCCCCTTTTTTACTGTTAAATAGATTGCTAAGAGTTGAGAAATATGACTCCATGCTACTATATGGCCACTTAAATGAACACTATCTTAATGAGGGTACCCAATAGAGAAAAGCCTCACTAATCACAAAAGCTTGTAGGTTCAACCCTCTCAATTTACAGATGAAGAAACTTAAGCCCACAGAAAGGTCACAGGTAGGTAGAAAAGTTAAGGCCATACAATCAAGCATAAGCTTCTTGAAGGCAAAGTCTGTTTTGCTTTGTTTTCCTCTCCTATCAACACAATTCTACCTATCAATCATATAGCACTTTGAAGTTGGCAACATATAGCATCTAATTTGATCCTAATAACAATCTTTTGAGATAGATAATATTATTTAAAAAATAATAATAGTGATAGAATTTTATAGAGCTTGAAGATTTTTAAAAGTATACTAAAGATATACTGCATATATGTTTATATAGATGCTGTCCCCATTTTACAGATAAGGACACTGAATCTAAAAGAATTAAGTGGATTACTCAGGATTGTGCAGCTTTTAAGTGTCTTGATAAAAGTTAAACTGAAAGTCTTCTTGACTACCAGCACTAATACTTTCTCTTCTACTCCACCCAGCTGCATTCCTGGCACCTAACATAGTACCTGGCACCTAACATAGTATTTGGCACAAAGTAAGTATGAAATAAATGCTTAGTGAATTAAATTGATTTGAATGTAGGTAGAAAGTGGCAGAGCCAAAATTCAAACTCAAGTCCCAAATTAATGTTTCATAACAAAATGTGGCTTTAAAGCTAGGGATTCAAAATGATCAGCCTAGAAAACAAATTTACCAAACAGAAACCAAGTCTAAAAAAATAACAAAACCCAAAGGCAACATAAGCCGATATATTTGCACTCTGGTGGTTTTATAAACAAACAAACAAAAAGCTACTGCCAAGGCAAGAATAAGAATTAAATTCAAATATACTTCTGGTTTTTATCAGACATCACAGCTTTCAACACCCCCAAATCTAGTTCCTAAAATACCAACTGAAATATTGTCCCCAAAAAAGATAGAAAATTTTTCATAAAATATATCTCTTTAACTAAATGGATACTGCTAGCTGGAAAAAGGTTCTATAGGATATACTAAAAGTTTCAGTGAAGTTGTAAAGCTTAAAACTTCCCTGACTTTTTAGATTCCATGTAGATAAAAAAAAGGAAGAAATATAAAGTGGGAGAGATGTCTGGAAATAGATAGATATACCATAAAGAGATAGTTAATAGATAGTTATGGATGGATGGAGAGATAGATAAGTAAATAGATATGGATAGATAGATATAGAAATATGCCACCAAAATAAACAAAAGCCTTAAATATTGATGGTCTTTTTAAGGCACTGAAAGACCTGGCTTATAGGTGAACAATCAATTAATAAGCATGTCAACAAGCATTATGCTAGGTACGTGGGATATAAAGATAAATATTAAAAGGCTCTTGCCTTCAACAGGATTATATTCCATTAGGAGACAACAAGTACAAATATAAGTACATATAAAATGAATATAAGGTAATACAGGGAGAGATTTATTTTTGAGGAAAATAAGGAAAGGCTTAGGGAAGAGGTGATATCTAAAATGAGATCTGAAGAAAATCAGGGTATCTAACAGGTAGAGGTGAGGATGGAATACATTTTAGGAATGGTAGCTAATTTGTGCAAAGAGAATTGAAATATGTGTGTAAGGAACCAAAAGAAAATCACTTTTGATACACTAAAGAGTGAGGAAGGGAGTAAGTTATAGAAAGGTAGGAAAGGCTGGAAAGGTAGGTCATTTCCAGCTTAAGAAGGGCTTTAAGTGCTAAAGAAAGTTGTCTGTATTTAATCATAAATCTGGTAAGGATCTACTGGAATTAATTGAATAGGGAAGTCACACAGTCAGAATTGTGCTTTAGGAAAAAAATCACTTTGGATAATTTGTGGAATATGAATTGGATAAGAGAGAGATCTGAAGGTATAGAAACCAAATAGGATGCTATTACAATAGTCTATATGATAATTTATAAAGACCCAGTCCAAGGCAATAGATGGAAAGATGTCAGATGGAAGAACTATTGTGGAGGTAAAAGTAACAAAAACTAGGCTTCCTGTTAGAAAAGTGAAGTAATTAAAAATCATTTTGGCACTATATCTCCTGAGTCAATAAACTATGTAAACCCTTTGACCCACTAATACCACTGCTAGGTCTATTTTCCAAATAGATCAAAGAAAAAAATGACCCAGATGTACAAAAATATTTATAGTAGCATATTTTTGGTAATGGCAAAGAACTGGAAACTGAAGAGGTTCCCATCACCTAGAGATTACCTGAACAAGTTATGGTATGAAAATGTAATAGAATACATTCTAATCATAAGAAATAACGATGGGAATAATTTCAGAGAAACTTAGGAAGATTTGTATGAATTAATGGGAAGTCAGTAGAGACAGAAGAATCATTTATACAATAACAATAACATTATAAGAATAAACAACTCTACTACAAATTATGTTATATAACATGAACTAGACTTTCATCCAAACAAAAACAAATAACTCTGAAAGATCTAAAAATTATAATCAATACATTGACCAACTCCTATTTCAGCAACATGCCATCTCGCAAACTTAATGGGTAAATGTTGCAGAATATAACATGTATTTTGGGAAATGGCTAATGGGAATTTGATTTGCATGGCTATGCATATTTATTACACTGGTTTAGTTTTTCCTTTTTTAGTGATGAGGAAAGTAAAAAGAATAGAAAATAAATTTTCATTCATTGAAAAAATAAGTAAGAGGTAAAAGAGTGAAAAGTTGAGGGTGATAATGAATGATTGTAATCTTAACAGAAAGAGTGAGGTTTGGAAAAAAAATTGAATTTATAAGGGAAAGTCGTATATTTGACATGTTGAGTTTGAAATGCCTACAAAAACCAGTTCTAATAATCCTTTGAAAGTTGTGTCAATGTAATCTAACTTGTTTCCCCTAAAAAAAGATAAGATATCAGTAGTTTAGGGGTTCTTAAGCTTTTGTGTGTCATGAACCCCATTGGCAGTCTGGTGAAAAACATGAACTTCTGATTCAAATTATATTTTATGTGCAGAAAATGAAATGCCTAGCATTACAAAAGAAACCAATTATACTGAAATATACACATCATTATATTTCCCCCAAAACAAAACATGTTTATGAATCCCAGATTAAAAAGTCCTGCAATAATAGATGAAACTTTAAAGATCAACTAATTTAATCTCTCAATTTAGAGATGCAGAAATAAAAGCCCAGAGAGAAGGGAGTTGTCCAAGAAGAGACAATTTCTAGAAAACAGCAGAAGATTCTTTACCCATGTCTTCTAATTCTAGGTCTAATAAAATTACATCACATTGCCTCTTATTGCTAGTCTAAAGCAACAGGTATATTTATACTCTCATCAATTAATTCAAACCCACTTATTTCTATTAATTTAACACCAATAATTTATTTGTCAAATCAGAAGCCTAGGCCTAAAGTGACTCAATTTTCTTTTTGTCCATTTTTACTGAAAAAAAAAAATCCCTTCATAGATAACTGACTATCTTCATATTCCCTGCTAAGATAATCTTGCCTTGCATCTAGGCCTACCTAATAATTAAAATAAACTTCCAACTTTGAATAATAATATGGCTAACATTTATATACAGACACTACCATGTATCTTTCAGCACATTTAACCTTTATCCATTCACAAACCACACTTCTATAAACCTGGAAAAATTAAATAGGTCACCATTTACAAAGTAACTGCAAAGTGACCTTTTGTATTAGAATGAAAAAAGTTCTTTGGCCCAATTCCAGTCCAAGCTGTCCGAGAGGCTCTCTTCCCAGCCACCCCCCAGGTCTTCTTAAATAAGTTACAATCATAGATTTCCCTGAAATGAATGGTGTATATACATTTTATTCTGCTTATGGAGCACTAAGATTCTCTTGATAGACAAGGAGACTGGAAAGAATATTGGATTTAAAATCAGAAGATTGGATTTAAGTATAGTTTCTACTCTTTATGTGTGACTTTGGAAAAAAATCACTCATTTTCTCTGAGTACCAGTTTCCTTATGAGGGTAAAAATTCTTAATTTACCTATTTATATGACAGACTAGCTGTAAGGAAAGTCTTAAAGTATATAAACCTAAATAATAATTATTATTCTTTAAAAAATTTAATATTTTATTTCTTCCCAATTACATATAAAAACAATTTTTAGCATTTATTTTAAAATACGTTCTGAGTTTCAAATTCTCTTGCCCTCCTTTCCTTCCTCCCCCCTCCCTCCCCCTCTCTCTCTCTCTCTCTCTCTCTCTCTCTCTCTCTCTCTCTCTCTCTCTCTCTCTCTCCTATTTATTCTGAATATTCAACATCAGCCCAGATAAGTATTAACCTGGAACTCAAGCCAGCTGGAGAATAATGGAAGGGACTTAAGAATGTTTAATCTGGAGAACAGAAGACTGAGGTATATATGTATATTGGGGGTGTAGAGATGTGGTAAACTGCCAAATATCTGTACTTAAGTATTTGGAAGGTTGCCCCATAGAAGAGAGGTTAACAAACATAGGCTAAATGGATGTTGTAAAGAAGCAAATTCAAACAAGCCTTTCTCGTAATTCAAACTAAGCCAAAGTGAAATGAAATAAATTCTTCAAGCAAAGATGGAATCACTTCTTATTGGCAGTGTTGTAAAGGGAATTTTCTTTTATTTGTGTTTTGGACTAGATGATCTTTGAAGTCTTTTCTACCCCTAAGATTGTGGGGTTCATTGATCCAGCTACATCTATCTAGTCAACATTCAGAATTTCTATATGAAATAAAATAGGTCTTTGTATACATGCTTTTTCAATTATAGCTCATATCTGCATGTTGGAAATAAACCATTTCTCTTCCTTTGGGATTTTATACACAGTCGTGAAATTTTTAAAGAAGAGGAATATCACTGTATTTTTACAGATGAGGAAATCACATTCATAAATGAGCAAGTTCAGCTGGTTTCCCAAACTCAGGGTCTCTAGGGGACATCATAAAGCAGCTGTATGTTTCCAAACCCTAATCTCATTAGACTGTTCTCAATTGGTTAGATATCTAAGAAGGCTGAAGAGTAGAAAGAAGACCTCTAAGAGACAGCTCAATAGCTCACTTGAGAACTGAGTTGAAAATAGAATTTGGTTATGGCTTTTAGTATCTATATGTTAATAATGATGATGATAGCTAGTATTTATGTAGGACTTTAAAGCCTGAAAAGTGCTTTTACAAATATTGTCTTATTTTACTCTCACAACAACTTTGGGAAATCATTATCTCCCAATGGAATGCTTCACTGGAACCAATCTATTCTTCTCAAAATGTATCACTTATTCCCCTTTTCTAGTAATTTTTGACAACAAGATAGGCTCCCACAGTTTCTGATCAGCAGAATAATCTCATCCTTCCAAGTCAAAAAGTGGTTAAAAGTTTGTAACAGGGAAGAGAAACTAGAACTATTCTAGATGATGGATGGCTCTCATTTAGGCTGGACTAGATCAGTGGTATCAAACTCAAATAGAATTTTAAGGCCACTAAATTCTACTAGTTGTATATTGACTTAGAAAACCACGTTACTATTATTGATGTTATATTGTACTTTCATTTATTTTGTGGGCAGCTGTATTTGATATCTCTGTACCAGAAGACTTCTGAGAGTCTATGTTCACATCCTACTTGGGCAAAGACTAGCCCAACTAGTCTTTTTTTTTTTCAACTCTTCATTTTTAAGAATATCACACAGGTAATAAGGAACTTCTGCACCCTTCTTTATAGGTAATAAGTACTGGCAGGCAGCCTTTACTGGAGAACCTGTCCCCATATTTACGAGGGGAGAAATATGAAACCTATGGAATAGCCACCAGTTATCCCTCACTGTCATCATGTTACTTACCAGTCTTCATTTTTTTTTTTTGCTGATACTTTTCCCTGAAGAAATCCTTAACATAACTTCTTGCTGATTTCTTATTTGCAATATGTTGCATCCTAAAGAATTAATTTGTACAAAAATATTTACAGTCGCTCTTTGTAGCAGCTAGACTTGGAAATTGAGGAAATGCCTATCAATTGCTAAATGGCTAAACAAGTTGTAATGGAATAATATTGTGCTATAAGAAATGACTGGCAAAACGATTTCAGAAAAATCTGGAAAGACTTATATGAATTGATACAGAGTGGAATGAGAAGAACTAGGAGAGCATTTTACACAGTAACATCAATATTGTACAATGAACAGCTGTGAATGACTTAACTCTTCTCATCAATACAGTGATCCAAGACAATCCCAAAGACCTCATGATGAAAAATGCTCTCTGCCTCCAGAGAAAGAATTGATGTAGTCTGAATACAAACTGAAACATTTTTCTTCCTCCTTCTCTCCCTCCCTCCCTCTTTTTCCTTTTTTCCTTCCCCTCCCTCTCCCCCTCCCTCTCTCCTTCTTCCCTTCCTTCTTCCCTCCATTTCTCCTTCCTTTCTTCCTTCCCTTCCTCCCTCCTTTTTTCCCTTCCTTCCTTATCCTCTCCATTCCTCTCTCCCTGGCTCCTTCTCTCCATTCCTCCCTCTCTCCCTGGCTCCTTCTCTCCATTCCTCCCTCTCTCCCTGGCTCCTTCTCTCCATTCCTCCCTCTCTCCCTGGCTCCTTCTCTCTATTCCTCCCTCTCTCCCTGGCTCCTTCTCTCCATTCCTCCCTCTCTCTCTGGCTCCTTCTCTCCATTCCTCCCTCTCTCCCTGGCTCCTTCTCTCCATTCCTCCCTCTCTCCCTGGCTCCTTCTCTCCATTCCTCCCTCTCTCCCCGCTCCTTCTCTCCCTTCCTCTAGGTTCATCCTATAGTATACAATTAAAATGACCGGGCTGGGTTTAGGTTTTAGTATTGAGGCAATAGGGAACCACCAAAGGGATCTGAGAAGAGGAGTGATATGTCAGACATATGGTAAAAAAAAAAAGATATTTAAAACGGTGTAGAATTGCATGAAAGATACAGAAAATATAAAATCACACTGTCATTTGTTTCTTGACTATTAAAAAAAGCATTTATTTCAGTAGAACAAAACATTATCCCAACAACTCTCCTTCAAAACATTTCTCTCTCATGTATATGACAAAATTATATAGGACTACTTGGAAGATATGACAACAGGGATAATACTAACCCTCTTATTATTAATATCAAGTGAGGCATAAAAATGTATACCTATATTCACTAAAGGTATTTGCCACTAAAAATCTGCCTCACAAAATTAGTACTTAATTAAATCCTGTTTTATATTTGTTCATGCATCTCAATTTTGATGCCATGGCTAGCCTTTGGAAACGCCCACAGTTAGACAAATACTCCAAGCTCTGCCTTGAAATAAGGGCCTGGTCCTTAAATGACAATATTTTTCTTGTTTTTTTGAATGGCTACAAATAATGGGACACTCAGACTCAGGATTGAAATTGAGGATCACCCAAAGGAAAAAGAAGAGGATGGTAAACAAGAAAGAAGGAAGGGAGGGAGGGAGGAAGGGAGGAAGAAAGGGAAGAAGGGAGCAAGGGAGGAAGGAGGGAGGGATGGATGAAGGGAGGGGGAAGGGGAGAGAGGGAGGAGGGAGAGGGAAAGGAAGGAGAGAGGGAAGGAGGGGGAAGAAGGGAAGGAAAAAAAGGAAAAAGAGGGAGGGAGGGAGAGAAGGAGGCAGGGAGAGAGGGAGGAATGGAGGGAAGAAGGAAGGAAGGGAAAAAAGGAGGGAGGAAAGGAAGGAAGAAAGGAGCAAGGAAGGGAGGGAAGAAAGGAGGGAGAAAGGGAGGGAAGAAGGAAGGGAAGAAGGAGAGAGAGGAAGGGGAGAGGGAGGGGGAGAGGGAGGGGAAGGAAAAAAGGAAAAAGAGGGAGGGAGGGAAAGGAGGAAGAAAAATGTTTCAGTTTGTATTCAGACTACATCAATTCTTTCTCTGGAGGCAGAGAGCATTTTTCATCATGAGGTCTTTGGGATTGTCTTAGATCATTGTATTGATGAGAAGAGTTAAGTCATTCACAGCTGTTCATTGTACAATATTGATGTTACTGTGTAAAATGCTCTCCTAGTTCTCCTCATTCCACTCTGTATCAATTCATATAAGTCTTTCCAGATTTTTCTGAAATCGTTTTGCCAGTCATTTCTTATAGCACAATATTATTCCATTACAATCATATATTACAACTTGTTTAGCCATTTAGCAATTGATAGGCATTTCCTCAATTTCCAAGTCTAGCTGCTACAAAAAGAGCGACTGTAAATATTTTCGTACAAATTAATTCTTTAGGATGCAACATATTGCAAACAAGAAATCACCAAGAAGTTATGTTAAGGATTTCTTCAGGGAAAAGTATCAGCAAAAAAAAAAAATACAGACTGGTAAGTAACATGATGACAGTGAGGGATAACTGGTGGCTATTCCATAGGTTTCATTAATATCTTTGTACTATCTAGTGAAAGACAGGAAGACATGATGCATGTTGGGTGGATGTTAATCAATCAACAAGCAATTATTAAGTGCCTATGATGTGTGGAAAATAGTACTTAAGTACTGAGAATAAAAGGAAGAGCAAAAACATGGTTCCTCAAAGAACCCTCACAGAGCTCATATTTTAATGGGGAGACAACCCTGAAAAAACAATGTACAAATATTATCTGTGTCTTTCTACCTATATTTGTATAATGATGCAGAACAGATGGAAAACTTAGGAGAATGAAGGAACTAGACAGGGAAAGAAATCCTGCAGAAGAGAGGATTTAAGCTGAGTGTTGAAGGAGATCAGGGAAGCCAGGAGGCAGATGGGAGGAAGGAGAGCATTCTAGACTTGGGGATTGAGAAGGGGAGCAGTCAGCCACTGCAAAGGTACAGGGTTAGGAGATGGAGGCACATGTTAGGAAGAGCACAAAGGCCAATGTGACTAGATCACAGAGTATGTGAAAAGGAGAGGCTGTGATCTGAGGAGAAGATATGGGCAAGAGCTACATGTGGATGGATGGACATGAATGTGTTATGTTCTCTGTGGTTAGAGAGGAAGCATTCATATAAGTGAAATAAACTATCTATTTGAATGATAGGAGGATGAATTAGAAGGAAAAAGAGACAGGAAACAGGGAAACAAGTTAGGATCCCATAATAATATTGGAAAAAGATGATGGAAGTCTTAACTAGGGAGAGGGTTTGGATAAAGTACTTAGCATAATGCCTGGCACATAGTAGTGATTTATAAATCATATTATTAGCTATTATTATGGTGATGCAATAGATTGTCAGGCCTGAAGTCAGGAAGATCTGAGTTCAAATGTAGACTTAGACATTTACTATCTATGTGATTCTGGGCAAAACATTTAATCTTACCACCTCAGATTCCTCATCTTTAATATGAGCTAGAAAAGGAAAAAGCAAACCTCTTCATTATCTTTGCCAAGAAAACTCCAAATGGAGTCAGACATGATTGAAGAAGACTCAGCAGAAACAACAAAAAATATTCTGGATGAATGATTATGGGGCATAATCATGAATATTCATATTTGTCAATCATTTTAAGGTTTTGCAAGCATTTTTACACACATGGTATCATTTGATCCTTATAAAAATCTAGGGAAATATCAACTATGATTGCACTTATTTTATAGATGAGGATAAGAGACATGATGTTACCTAAGACAATAAAGATCTGAGGCAGAATTTGAAAGAAGCCAAATATTCTTGAGTCCAAGTCAAGTCCTAAACCACCCTGCTTCTGGGAGGTGACAGATATGAGACATATTATAAAGGTAACTTTTCTGCATTATACAAAAGGTCATGGAAAAAATAGAAAAAATTAGATAAAATCAAATTGTAATGAGTTTAGTTTGCTGCCTGCAGCTCAAATCTTTACTTTTCATATTGCCATCGAACCTAGCCAGGCAAGCAATTTAAGAATTTATTATCTGGTCACATTTAATAATGATTTTCTTGATTACAGAAGGTCCGCTAAGATTCTCTTACTTAAAGATCTGTCATCATTTCCTTGGATCCATTATTTAGTTATTAGGATTTAGCTAGAGAAATCTTCAGATTAACTATGGACAACGTTTTCACTTCGCCTGTGCAAACCCAACTCATCATTTATAATCAAGCCTTACCTGATTGACATGTCTCAGTCTCTATTCTTCTGCTTTTCTGAATAATTATAACAAAAATAATCAATTTACTGATTAATACTTAGTTTCACAAAATAAAACCTGACATCCCTATTACCTTTGTATTGTCATGTGTATTCATCTTGATGTCATAGCTAGAAAATTCAGGCTTCCTGGGGGCAGGGACCATGTATCATAACTGTTTGAGAAGCAGGTGTTATAGCAGAATGAACCTAACAGATATTTGAAGTTCAGGTTTGAATCTTGGTACTCCCTATGTGTCTGGAAAAGTCACTTTACCACTACATATGAGGTCACTGTGCTCTCCTCTAAAATGAGGGAAATTACTTATAAAGTCTATGTAAATCTAACATCCTCTAATACTATTCTAATGCATCTCTCTTACTCTGGCATAACTGTAGGCGCTTATTGTGTATAAAGCACTGGACAAATCAATTTGTGGTAGTGAAAAAAGTATGGAATAGAAGTCAGAAGACTTGAATTCAAACCCTCACTTTCCCAGTTACAAAATTGGCCAGGCAAGGGCATGACCTATAAAATGGGGCAGCTGGATAATCATTAATCCATAGTCCTAGAAGTATAAAGAACCTCAGAGAACATTTAATTGAAATGCCTTATTTTATTGGTGAGAAAACTTGGTCCAGAAAAGTTGACCACCTTGCCTAAAGTCACAGAGAGGCAGAAGGTTAACACAGTTTCATCCTTTGACTTCAATATCAGTATTCTCTATCCTGATGAGATGAGGTCCTTCTTAGATCAAATTTTATGTTCTCATCCTTGTCTAGATGAAAATGGCTTGGTCTTTGCCCATGAAGAGGGCAATAATTCTCTTCCCATTTAACAACAGCAGCAACATAATATGAATTAGAATACAAAAACCTAGGAAATGTTGAACAGATTGGTGTGAGAGATGTGTGAAGGGACAGATCGTTTCCAGATTGGGTAACTGTTGGGGAGAGAGCTGTTCAGGATTGAGGAATTAGCCCCTTAATTTTTGGGGGGTGGGGGGAAAAGGATGGATTTTACAAAGTAGAGACTTGTTAGGAGGAGGGAAATTCAGGGTGAAGCCTGTTCCAAGGAGGGGAGGGAACAACAGACCCAATTAGACATATGTGGGAGAGGATAGGATCAGACAGAGAAAAGGGAAGACCAGCTAGAATACAGAGTCCAGGAAGATGAGCCAGCATTCGATACCCCTGAATGAATGATTATGAAAGAGAGACAGGCAAAGCAAGAATGAATTCCCTTTCATTGGAGGGAGGAAGGGAAAGGGAGAGACAGACAGACAGAGAGAAAGAGAGAAAGATGGACAGACAGAGGGAGAGCAGATAGACAGGGAGAGGGAGAGGGAAACTAAAATGAATTTTCCTAGTTTTCCCTTAGGGAAGAAGTTGGTCCAAGGGTTAATCGTGTTTTATAATGCATGGATGAAATGTGTGATATCAATTCAATGTACCCTACCATTATGCTGCTAATTTTAGTTTCTTCTTTCTCTGAGATGTAGCACAGTCTAACCCTCCTTAGAGGCAGAATGGGGAGTCCTGGGGAGTCTCTCTGTCACAAGTCACTGGCTCTTTTCATAACTCCTGGTGGGCGCATTATTTCCTATGAGTCCTAGTTTTTTCATCACTACAATTTATATGATATTACCTGTTTGCATGTAAAGTCTCCTTCAGTGGTTGCTTGTATCAGATAAAAATATCAAAGAAGGGGTGGGAACAGTCTAAATCTGTTTTCTATTATTTTACAACCAATATCAGAATCCTTGACCCTAAAGAAGAGATAAGAAAATGCATCTTTTTGTAGAGGTGATGGATTATGGATGTGGAATATTGCATATTTTGTCAGACTTGGTTACTTTTTCTGACCTGCCTCCCTCCCTCTCTTCCTTCTTTTTTTCCTTTGACTTTCTCTCTCTTTCACTGTCTCTCTCTGTCTCTCTGTCTCTCTCTCTCCCTCTCTCCCTCTCTCCCTCCCTCCCTCCCTCCCCTGCCTTATTTTTATTCTTCATTAAAAGGAATGGCCTACTGAGTAGGCAAGGGCAGAAGGATGTATTAAAAATGACATAAAAATAAAAGATATCAATGATCTAGGAGTACATAGTAGATAAGAAGACACAAGAAAGTCACAGGATTTGTGAAGGAATTATGAAGGGGCGTTAGAGATCATCTTGCCCAACTCTCTTGTTTTATATAAGAAATCTTGATGCAGACCTTTATCCTCTTTTTGGATTCTCTTCCACAAATCTTCTCACTCTGGATCATCTTCTACTCACTGTCAAAGTGATCCTCCAAAAGTACATCCCACATACACATGTACACTTAATAAATTCCAGTGGTATCCTCTTACCTCCAGAATCAAATATAAAATTCTGCTCACTGTTTAAATTCCTTCATAACTTGATCTCCTTTTACCTTTTCAATCTTCTTATTTTTATTTTCCCCCATAAACTCCATGATCCAGTGACTCTGGCCTCCTTGCTGTTCCTCAAACTTATTTGGTACGACTTTGACTTCCCCACCATGCCACAGCACCAACTCCACTTGGTTTTGACTCCACAAAACAGTATGTTCCTGCACCAGTTATCCCCAGCTGCCCCTCACCATCATTTTTCAGCTTCCTTCAAGGCCAGATAAAATTTAATCTTCTACAGGAAGGATTTCCTGATCCCTCTTAATGGTAGAAGTACTGTAGGTAACTGCTGGCTCAGTGAAAAGAGCATGAAAACATGAAGATTTGAGTTCAAATCCAGCCTCAGACACTTCCTAGCTTTGTAACCCTGAGACCAAGTCACTTGCCAAAGTGGATTTACTGAGAAAGGAAATGACAAACCATTCTAGTATTTTTGTCAAGAAAACCCAAATGTGGTCATAAAAGATCAGTCATTACTGAACAACAACTTAATGCTAGTTCCTTTCTTGATTATATTCAACTTATCCTGCATGTAGTGTGTTTGTGCATAGATATTAATTATTGTCTCTCCCATGACACTGTGAGTTCTTTGAGAGTTGGGACTGTCTTTTGTCTATTTTTTTTTTTTTTGTATTCTCAGTGCTTAGCACAGTGCCTGGCACAGTATGCATTTAATAAATGCTTATTGACTAATTGAGATCAACAATATTTTTAAAATGACTTTAAAAGAATTGACAGTTTATTGTTGCATGAGAGTGACAGTGAATAATGATCTTGCCGATATAGCTATGCTTCAAAAACAAAAGGACAAATCCCTGAAAGTGAGTACTTCCAAGAAGAATCAGATATTTTGGTATCAATTCACTTTTAGGCTTGAAAGAATATTATAACCAAAGAACATTTTGCCTAGTCATTGGAATTCTAACCACACTCAGGATGGATGATGAATCAATAAATTATATGAATTAATTTAAATTTCTTATTAAACTTTTACAGAGACCAAAGTTTAGAGTGTGAAAAAAACACTGAACTTGGACTAACAATTTTGCCACTCTTTCTGTTCATATAAATTTACAATGGGTTATGTGCAATAATAATAAAAAAGTGCTTCTGTCTGTTTTGCCCCATTAGTTTTATAAGCTCACCAGCACCCTGGATTCTTTGGTGTCAACTGAAATGAATCAAAATGACTTAAGTAGCTCTTTTACCTTTGGCAAGACATTTCTGCTCAGAGCACAGGATCTGATTTGAGATGTGATTTCAACATCTACAAATTGTGGGGCCATGCACAAGCCATTTGAACATATGAGCTTCATTTTCCTTATCTGCAGATTGGAGATGCTAATTCTTGTACTATTCAGCTCAAAGGAATGCTGTCAATATTCTGTAAATCAGGTAGCACTATAGAAAAGCATGCTATGATTTTTAGCTCTTATCTTACTTATCTGTAAAATGAGAGTGATGGACTACGTGATCTTGAAGTTCTCTTCCATTCCACAATTCTTAGCCTAGGTACTAATAGGTCAAATTCCAATGTATATCAGTGCATTGATTCTCTAGAACTCATAGACTGTTAGAGCTGAAAGGCAGTTGCAGACTGTACAGTATAGTGTAGTGGAAAAAGTGGTACATCTGGAGTTGGGATGACGTGGATTCAAATCCTGTCTCTGCCAGTTAGTAGCTCTGTGACCCTGGGCAAGCCATTGTATCTTTCCAAAAAAATGGAATGTCCACCACAATCCAAATAAAAATAGCAGAAAATAGGCACTTGGTGGCTTAAATCAAGTTTACTGACCAGCAGAAGTTATTCACTAGATGATCACTCAACTCTCCATTTGATTTTGTACAGTCTTGGCTGAAGTACTGACCTTCCAGAGTCTTGAGTGGCAGAAATCTCAGATCATCAGCCAATAAAATACGTGGCATTAAAGAAACCATGGCTGATTGGATAAAAGCAGAGAGCTGACCAAATCATGTTGTAACATCACAGTCTGAAACTATAGAATGAATGGTCATAGAATTTTGAACAGGAAGGAAACAAAGGGATCCTCTAGTCCAAATCCTTCATTTAATAGATTTGTGAGAAAAAAAAACCTGAAATGAAAAGATTTGTCTATTGTCACATAGATAGTATAGTCAAGATTGAAAATCAGAATCCCAAATCAGCATTCTTTTGATTCCAGATCTCCCTTCCTCCCTTCATTAAACTACCATCAAATGAACTCTAAAGTCCCTTCATAATTATGACAGGTATCTGTATGGCATTTAATGTTGATGAAGTAAAATAATATTGTGAAGCCCTACAGAGGCCTTGAAGTACTATATAAATGCTGCTGCTACTACTACTACTACTACTTACTACTAGTATCATTAACTACTACTACAACTACAACTAACTACTGCTACTACAACAACTAATTATTGCTACTACTATTACACCAACAACTAACTGCTGCTACTAGAACTACAACACAACAACAACAACAACAACACAACTTACTACTACTACTACTACTACTACTACTACTACTACTACTACTACTACTACTACACAATGATGACTCTATTACCTCAAAAGGCAGCCAATTCCATTACAAATATTAATTCTTAGAAATTATCTTCTTGACATTGACCTGAAATATTTGTCCAAAAATTTCCATTTTGTATTTATTTTATAAATGAAGAAACTGTGAGCCAGAGAAGTCTGATAACTTGTCTGATCTTAGGCAGCATTGACAGAGGCAAGATATGAAAGCAGGTACTTTGATTTCAAATTGAACGGTCTTTTCACTATACCATGCTTGTCCATCAAATATTTGAACACAATGATTTCCCTGCTGCAAGCTTCCCTCCCCCACTATCTTTTCCTTCTTCATACCAAACATTCTTCATTACTTCAACTATTCCTCACAACATACTTTTGAGTGTCTTCATTGATATAGTGTAGTGAGATGAGCATTTGTAATTCATGTCATAAATGTGGTACTTCTCATAAGATCTCAGATGCCCTACCCATTACTCATAGTACATCAGCACCTGGTCCAGTTCCCCATCCCTTTACAAATGAAACTGAGTCTCAGAGTAATGAAGTAACTTTCTTAAAGTCATCTTGGTACTTGCAGAGCATGCTGGTATTCTGGCATCCAGACTGCTAGTCCAGTGTGCTTTTCAGTATATTGCCTGAGTATTTTTTAACTTTTGGTATATCAAATGCATTTTTTTGGTGGAATTGAGGCAAAGAAATTTGAGAAATATGCTTCAAATTGGCATAAGAGAAGAAAAGAGTGAGTAAAAAATTCTTCATATTCCTGAACCAGTTTTCCAAAGCAACTTATTTATAACAAGCATGAGGGGTTGGGCTGAGATGGGAAGATGGAAATGGGAGAAATCAGCAGAGAACTGATAAGGACTTAAGATAATTTATTAGACTAACTTTACCACTGTTGGGAAACAAGTATTTTGAGTTCATGGTAATAGTGGAAAGCTCTGGAGTTTCAACCTACCTCTGACTATTAGGGACGAAGAAAGAAAAGTACTTCCTTATGTGAACTTTGCTAAATGCTTTTAAAGCATTACTCTCATTTGATCGTCACAACTTTGAGAGGCAGATGCCTCCATTCTGCAGTTGAGGAATGGAAGGCAGACAGGTGG
This sequence comes from Sminthopsis crassicaudata, assembly GCF_048593235.1. Classification (NCBI taxonomy): domain Eukaryota; kingdom Metazoa; phylum Chordata; class Mammalia; order Dasyuromorphia; family Dasyuridae; genus Sminthopsis; species Sminthopsis crassicaudata. Next base: position 553,788,217 of record NC_133619.1, read on the forward strand.
AATGACTTACCCAGAGACATAATGCTACTAAGTGTCTGAGGCTGCATAGTAGATGGAGTGCCAATTGCATCATCTTCTTCAGTTCATATCCAACTTTAGACACTTACTAGCTGTGAGACTTTGGCCAAGTTACTTACCCTGATGGCCTCAGGTCCTCACCTATAAAATAAGCTAGAGAAGGAAATAGCAAACCAGTCTAGCATCTTTACCAAGAAAACTCCAAATGAGGTCCCAAAGAGTTGAGCATAAGTAAAAACATCAATGAACAACTTCCTGACTCCAGGCCCAGTGCTCTAACCACTGTGAATCTTGCTGCCTCCATTATCTATATGGCTTTGGGCAATATGCTTCACTTCTCTAACTTCTGTTATTTATGCAACAGAAATAGTAGTGGATTCAAAGTCCGAAAATCTAGGTACCAATCTCAGCTTTCTTCCTTACATCTATGTAATCTCCTTACAAATTACCTCATCAGGGCTTGAGGACCAGATGGTTCCCACCAACTTCTAATCCAATCAACCTGTGAAATAGCCCAGGTTTGTTTTATTTTGTTTTGTTTGTTTTTTGTTTGTTTTTTCCCTCCTTCATTTGCAAGATATGTTTTTTAAAAGGGGGGGGGTAAGATTTGTTTTAATATTTATTTAGCAAGCAAGATGTAATTCTGTATAAGTAAAATATGGATTGGAGACCAAAGTGTGGATCAGTTCCTATTTACCTTGGGGATCAGGCCCTGAAGATTATGGATGAATTATTAACTGTTATCAATATATGTCCATTCTCCCTATTTTAAAATCAGGTCGAGTTTTTCTTTCTTTTATTATATGAGACTCTGGAATATATTGAGAGTTAATTAAAGGCAAATTAGTGGGTAATAGTTTTTGCTCTATTATGTGTCTAGTAAAAAAAGTATGGCTCAACTGTAACAGACAGCTCTTGGTAATTAATAAGAAAGAAACACATTTTTACCACAAATCATCCTAACTATGTGTTTCAAGAACAGGATTTTTATTAATTTGATGACTTAATGCTTTCTATATAATACCATTTCTAGAGAGCAGAAATTCTAATAAGGACAATTGGAATGAAGTAACATTCTGGTTACAAAAGTCCCCAAATAATATTTCCCCAAACCTTTATCATTTCATTAAAGAAATTAAGATCTATCACTCAAAGTATGAAATTAACAATCCTTTTCCCTTTAGAAGATATATACATATATCTTCTAAATATATATATAAATATATTTAAAATGCTCTTTTAATGGATTCTTGCTATAATTTATATTTGTTTATTATAGAAAGAACATCTATCAATTGGATAGTGTCTGAAGGAAGACAACCAGGTTGGTAAAGAAATTCAATTACATGTCATATTAGAAAGAAAAAGGAATGTTTAGCCTGGAGAAGAAAAGATAGAGTTTGGGGTGGGGAGTAGAGAGACAGTACATGATAGTTATCTCCAGATATTTAAAGAGCTAACAGATGAAAGATAAAGTAGACATCCTACTTTGCTCTAGAAGGCAGACTAAGGAGGTATGGGTATAAGATACAAAGGAAAGCCTAGATATAGGTTGGGTGTCAGGGCCATTTTCCTAATTAGAGCTATTCAGAAGTGAAATGAACAGCCATGGGAAACAGTGGGCTTAGCCTCATTAGAGGTCTTTAAGCAAAGGCTAGATGACCAACTTGCATACTTTAGCTTAAAAAGAATTATTTTTCAGTTATGGGTTGAACTTAGGGGTTCTTAGATTTTTTTAATGTCATGAATGGACCTCCTTTTCAGAATAAGGTTTGTAAATGCAGGAAATAAAACATATGGAATTACCAAGGAAACTAGATACATTGAAATTCAGTTCTCAAATTATTATTATTATTTTAATTCACAGACTTCCTCCTCCTCCCAGGTTCAGAATCCATGGGTAACATATTCCTTAGGGTCCCTTTCAATCCTGAAATTCGGTGAAATTTAGTTGATAATCATCTCAGTGTGCTAAAACACATGTTTTAATGTGTTATTGTTCCCAGGGCTTACTGGATCATCCCCCCAGAGGAAGAGAAAAGAAAAAGAAACAATCACCAAATGAGGAGAAATTTAGTGAATTCTGCTTGACTACAAGCACACAAACAACACTGAATCAAAACCCAGAGGTAGTCACAAAATGCATTGTCTGCCCTAGTGTGTTTCCTTTTGAAAACTGAGTAGAATATAAGTCAATATTAAAGATGTCCCACGGATACTGTACAACTTTTTCAGGGGCATTCAGATATATTAACATTGTTCAGAATATTCAGTGGTATGGATTGGACTTTAAAGCAATACCAGACATAGGATTTTTAAATGACAGTTCATTTGAAATTGAAGTGATCCAGCAAGTTTTCTTTCTTAAATCATATTACTGCATCAGATTCTTCCTCTCCATCCCTTTCCCCTTTCTTTTTCCTCTTTTTGTATTAGTGAGATAAATATAAACAATTTTACAGGCCCATTAAGGGGCAGGTGCTTGCTAAAAATTACAATTTTGGATCCCCAGAGTTCTCCTATAATGCGCTGTTTCTTGGTAACATAGGAAAGCAAACTTATTCTTAGCAAATCTTACTCCTCCTGCCCCCCTCCCCCAACACTTCTGGACACAAGAAAGTCTTACATATAATATACTCCATATTTTGCATTTCCTAAATTTCCAGTTCAGATTCAGAGGATTTTGAACTGGAAAAGACCTCGGAACTCATCATTTCCAGTATTTTACATTTTACTCATGAGGCAACTGAGGTTGGGGAGAGATGAAACAATATACTCAATATGACATATTTAGGTTTTTTTGTACATAAGATAGCAAAAGGAGGATTCTCATCCAGATCCTTTGACTCTAAAGTCAGTGTTTTTACTACACACCAAAATAAATGGGGGGGGGGAAGGTGGAATTCATAATTCTCCTAGTTCTAATGCTATCATTAGAAAAAGCTGTCAATTCACAAATAGAATACCTTAAATATTGACTATAATTGAGTAAAATATATTCACCTGCTAACAACTTCTTTCTCCAAGTAATACTACCACCCAACTGGTTCCCTTAGCTAAAAAGATAACACTATTGTCTAAGCCCCTTAAAAAAAAAAAAAAAAAAAAGCCTGAGGATGGGGGTGGGGGAGATGCCATCTGCAAAGTGAAAATAAACACCACAGAATGGTTTGAAGTAAACAGTTTGGACAGACAACTAAGGTCTCAAAAATTCAATAGCCTCCTTCCAAATGACAAGGTAGATGGGAACTGCACCCCTCCCCTTGCATTTGGAATTTGGAGGAAAATGCATTTGATATATATTCTTTCTGGTCCCTATCTCTCCATCTGAGACCTTAAATCATTCAGTCACTGAAATCAAAGAACAAGGGCTACATTCGCACTTAATGTTTACCAGACTCCAAAAGGGGCAAGCAGGAGAGCAGTGGGGAATGATGGTCGGCCACAATGTCTCCACCTTCCCTTCTCCTAAACCAGGGAACAAATACCGCAGGCTTCCCTCCACCTTCCCAAGAGAGCTCAATGATCGGCAAAGTTCCCACCAAAGACCAGCACTCCCTGCAACCTCCAGACTTCCCAATGGGAAAGGTCAGACTAAAAGCTGGGAGTCCAAGCAAGAGGGAAGAGTAAAGCGACGAAAAGATTTGTAAGTTACTGTAAAGAGCACGGAAACTCCTTCTCCATCTGCCCATAAGGTTGGTGGTTTCTACGAATTTATCTCCCCCCCCTCCTCCCCCCCCCCCGTGAGCCAAGTCTTTCTTTCTTTTCTTTCCCTCCCTCTCACATATCTCACCACCAGGCATGCCAAATGCAAATAATTTCTTTTCCCCATGATGCACACACACACACACACAAACACACACACACACGCCATAGGACTGATGATACCGTTAATTCCGACAAAGTCAATTATTCACAGTCCCTCAATTCTGTTGCACACAAAAGCTTTCCCTGTGAACCTGGCATCCTAGCGCTCGGGCTGCGTTGGAGTCAGCTCCCTGACTGCTGTAGAAGTGCCTTAATTTGGAGCTTGGAGCTTTTTCTAATGCCGGGGTGGGTGGGTGGGGGGAAGAACCCACTCCTCCCTTTACGTGACTTCTTTCTGCCACGAAGAAAACCAATTTTGTGGCAGAAAGACTCGCTCCCCAGCCTCTCTGGAGGGATAAAAACGGACAAAACGACAGCTTAGAAACTTTAGCGAGCCATGTAGTCTTCCAGGATCAAAGTGAATAATTGATCCCCGCTTTCATTACATCTTGACCGGGGATTTCTCAATAAAGGCAAATCATGCAATTTGCTCAAGCCCCCAAACACCGACCCGCTTCTATGGCAGCAAGTGTTGAGTCCAAACTGTTCGGCAGATTCCCGAAGCTAATTAAATAACAAGGATAATCTCAAAGCCGCATCACTCACCCAGCACAGAATGATTGGAACAAAAGCAGGGAGCAGCGAGCGAGCACACAAAACGCAGCTTCTCCGGATTAGCTAGGGCTCCACGCTCCCGTCTGCCGTCCGGTGCACGCTCGCCTTTATAACTAAGCCACCCGACAGCATTCACTTGCTGAACCTGATGAATTATAAAACAGTCCCTCCTAGACTCTCATATTTTACATCACAGGGGGTGGTCATGCCGCATCCCCGCTGCCTGTGTACACATATTCCCTTATAACTCATCCTGATAAACACATCAGCACTGGAAGCAATGACAGTAATTGGTGTTCGGGATGTACAAGCACAAACCAATAGAACACTTTCCCACCACCGGCACCCATGCCCCATCCCCACTCGGCATTCATGGCACCTTGTTAAGGTGGAACGATTAGACGTAGGTGAAGGATGGGGGAAGAGAGACAAAACTTGGAAGAAAAAGCTCAGATCTCAAATGCAGCTGTAGTATATATAACCTGGCAAAGGCAGAAGCTTGTGATTAAAATCCCATTTGAGCCAATAGAGGAAATATTTACTAAAGTGCCTACTATGTACTCTGTGATCCAAGAAGACAGGAATAAATAGAATAAAAGAACACCAGAGGAATCCAAGAAGTTGGGTATCTTAAGTTTCTCACTAAAAACTGCTTTGAAACCCAAGTTTCAGAGAGGTTCTCCAAGGTAATACAGTTAGTTGAACCTAGAGCTTCTGATTCCAAGTTAAAATCTCTTTCCATTACACTGTGGTAGCGGCAACCCTCTTCGAAACAGTCTCATGAGGAAGACAAGGCATGTATGTACTCATATAAGGTAGAATGGCAGCCAATATAGGAGATACGAAACCAGATGAAGTACCACGAGGGGAAATATTGGCTGCCCAATTCTCACACTGGGCAAGTAGGGAGCACAATAGATAGAGGGCTGAGTCTAGAATCAGGAAGATTCATCTTCCTGAGTTAAAATCTGGCCTCAGACACTTACTGGCTGTGTGACCCTATCTGCCTCAGTATCCTCATCTGTAAAATACAACGGAGAAGGAAATGGTAAACTACTGCAGTATCGTTGCCAAGAAAACCCAAAAGAAGAATTGGACATGCTCAAAATGATTGAACCATGACAAAAATTCTCACCATGGACCATAAAAATAAGTGGTGATTATTGCAGATGAAGGGACTGAGACAAAGGTTAGCCCCTCTAGCCTTTGTAAACTCTATGACAGTAAGACTGAAAGGCTGTATTTTTGACCTTTCTTACTAAGATGGAACTCAGCAAACTCTAACATGCTATTGAAAAGGAATCTTCTTATTGATATGATCAGTACCATTGCTATTGACAGGCAAGATTTCTGATTCTGTTAAAAATCAGATGAAATAGAAATGTTAATGTTATGTCTTTAACATCTCCAAAGTATATTCTAACTCTTGGTGGTCATGAGAACATAGATTTAGAGCTGAAAGAGACCTTAAAAGTCATCATGTTTAATCCTCTCATGTTACACAGATGAGGAAACTGAGGTACTTACTGAGATGGTAAGTATATGACTTACTTGGATTCAGAAAGATTTTGTGGAATAAATGATTGTTTCCAAACTTCTCTGAAGGGATAAAAATTAACAAAATGGCAGCTTGGAAACTTTATTTATTTTTTTAAAGCAGCCTTTCAGGATCAAAGGGCATAAATGATCAGAGTTTTGTTTCATCTTTAAAGGGGATTTCTCATTAATGACAAATCATACTTTTTGTCAAAGTCCAACCAGAACTGATGTTGATGTTATGTCTGACTTTTTGACAGAGTCATTTCTAGACTAGAGTTCATTTTGCAGATGAGGAAACTGAGACAAATATAACAAATATAACTATAAGGATAAATAACTTTGCCCAGGGTCATACAACTAAAGTTTCTGAGGAGGCCAGATTTGAACTCTAAAAGATAATATGCCTTCCTAACTCTACGGTCCGTGCTCTAACCACTGGACCACCCAGCTGCTGTGTTTTAAGGTAGTTCTCCTTAAAGGGAGTGGTATACTGGAAGAGTTCCTAATTAATATTTTTCACAGAGTCTATTATCTTGTCAAACTATAAGGCAGCAAAACAAAGGTGGAAAATAGAATTGGAGATTTCCAAATACCAGATAAGTGCATAAGGGAACCTTTTGGTGGGGTGGGAATGGGAAACTTAAACATTGCTTTTTTTTTTTTTTTTTTTTTTTTTCCTGATCAGCTCCATTCTATTGTTAGTTTTTAATCCAGAATACCCAATTTAGTGTTCAAGATTTACAACAATAAAAACCACACAATCAAGAAAATTTTACTAAGCATTTCCCAAGTGCAAGGTAGCACAAAATAGCAGCTTAGAATGTATATGCCATTGTTATATTGTTTATCCTTTGTTCTGGAAGAGGGTCGTTATAATAAGAACAAGAAGAGGGAGGACAACTGTAGCTCAGTTTTCTAGCTAGTAATTCTAGAAGGGTGTCTATATACTTCGGAACAACACCCCTACAAAGATACCTTATGCAAATATTATTCTCAAACCTAATTCACAGATGATGATATTGGGACTCGGAACAGTTAAGGAACTTGTCCATGGTCACATAGCAATTAAAAGTCAGAGCCATCTTTAAATCCCTTTCTTCTAACTCCCTGCTTCAGCAGTCACCAAATACTCTCATTTTAATCTCCTCTGACTGAAACATCTTCATTTTTTCCCTCTTCACTGGTCCTTTCCATCTGCCTACAAACATATTTAGGTCTCCTCAAGCCTTCTCTTAACTCTTACAGCTCAACTACTCATTTCTATTTTCTTCTTTTTCACTGTTAAACTTTTTGAAAAGGCTATCTATATGTAATGCTTCCTTCCTAATGGTCTACCTTCTCCTTACTTTTACCAGTAAGACTTCTACCTCCCTGCCTCTCAAAACCTTCAGTGATTCAAGGTTGCTTTCTGAATTAGAAATGGAAGGGGAATAGGAATTGAATCTATGATTTCACTGCGTTAGACAAATCCTGAGTAAGGAAACTCCCTCTAGTGGACATAGATAAGCGCCATTTTTGCAATTTACAATCTTAGCTCTTTAGCAATTTCTTCACATCTATCCACCTCAACCCTTAATCCCCAATATCTACCCTTCCACTGTGCTCTCTGGAATGTCTGCTCCATAATTAACCAACTTCTTTTTAACATGAAGCACTTTATTGTTCCCTCCTTCTGGTCCTCAATGATACACAACCCCCTCAGCACTTTTCCTCAGCAAGCTTTTGATTATCCTTTCTCCTCTCATTCTTAACTCAGGTCAGGTGAGGGTGATTGGAATACTCTGTGTTCCCCTTTGGTACTCTCAAATTCTCCCTTTACTACCTTCACTAAGTAACTTCTCCTCTTGAGGTTAACATTATCCAAATTTATCATCTAATCCAGATTCTATTGGCTATTATCAACAGACCCTCCTACCCCACAGGAAATCTCTTTTCCTTCCTTAAAGAGTTGTGTCCGGCTGCCCAATTAACATTTTGCTAATAAATTAATCCTCCTTGGAACTTTGTGTCTCAGTTTATCTTAATCTGATTGCAAGAAAACCATCAGCAATTATTTATTCCTTACAGAATATGTACCCGAACTTCTGCTTTGAGGAAGTTTCTTGGATAAAATATGCCAAGCTATTAACGTATACATAATTTCTAAGAAAGCTGTTGCCATTTTTCCCCCCATATTGAGTTGGAAAATGGCACTTGGCTAATCAGTTAAAATCCAGATTAATAATTATTGTAAATAGTAATTGTCTCTGTTTTGGCCAGAAAACCTGAGGATTCTCCCCTCCCAGACTGATTTTTTTTTGACCAGTTCAAAGAGGCCATTCTTTGCCTCAATTTTGATAGCTTTAATCACCATTGCCTCAATCAAACTGAGACTTTTCAAGGACCTAAGCTTAAAAAGACCAGGGGCACCTTCAGTCATCCTGGTTTATGTCTTGCCACTCAACTTAGGAGGAGAGAATGAAGCATGTGACTTTGCACAGCCCTTCCTCTCTTAAATACAATTCACTTGCAAGTCATGGTCTCACCTTCCAGGTGTCATGGCCCTCTTTGAGAACAAAAGACAAACATCAGCTAAGTGTCTGGCTCAGTTTCTCTTTCCCCAGTTTTCAGATCTCATACTGGGGGACTTTAACATATATAGTGATACCTCTTCAAATATCCTAACTTCCTAGTTCATCAATATAATCATTTTCATGATTTACTCCCCTACTCTACCTCAGCTACACTCAAACCATACCTTTGACTTTACTGTTGTGTACAAATGTTCTGGTTCCTTGTTCATGAATACTGAAATTTCTTTATCTGATCATAATCTCACCATTCCATCTTTCACTGTCTTGCAACCTCTGAAGCTGTTCTCATGTGCATGATGACTTGCATTCCATCTACCCCTCAGTTCCTTCTTAGGCTGTTTCCTCTATCATGGTTATACTCTCCTTTCAGTGTCTCTACCTTTTATCAACCAACTCAACTCTATCCTCCCACATTGATTTCCTTTTCTGCTTGTCTCATTACTCATCATGCCTTGCTTTGCCTGGATTGCTGCCAATATATATATGCTTTTCTTTTTCTTCTGTTCTGAATGTGCTGCTGAACAGAGCTGGAGGAAATAATGTAACTGTGCTGGCTAGACTTACTACAAATTTATGTTTTCTGATCTCAACTGGACCCCAACAGCGGCAAGACAAGTATTTTATCCCTTCCTAATTGATTTGCTATCCAAACCTCCATAAAAGTTGTTACAAATTTCCTTGTCTCTCCTGAAGCCTCCCACAGGACCTCCTCTCACAGTCTCACAACAGAGGATCTTACCTCATGCTTGACCATAAATATTGAGACCATTCCTTGAGATCATTCTTTTATTCTCTCCTCCTCACTCATATTATTTAAATATCTTTTACAAAAATATTCTCCTTTGCTCTAATTTCAGATGAAGTGATTCTTCTTTTTGTAGAAGCTAACAATTCCATTCCTTTTATTAACATATTCATTCTCTCTTTTATCTGAAATTTCTCTCTATTGCTTCTTTTCTTGCTATTCACAAAACTTCTTAATTCAGAAAAAAAAAACAAAAAAACTCTCACTTGATGTAACCATTCCTGTAAGCTATTGCCCTATATTTCCCATCCCCTTCTCAGCTAAACTTTTGGAGAAAAGAGTTTACATATGTACCAGATGCCTCCATTTCCTCTCCTCATCTTTTTAAAGTTCTTTACTATCTCCCTTCCAAATTTCGGTTTCCAATTGAAAACTGTCTTCTCCAAAGTTACTCATGATCTCTTATGAGTCCAGTCCTTTTTTCAATTTTGATCCTCCTTCACAGCTCTACAGCATTTAACTCTTTATCATATATTCTTATTTCTAGGTGATTGTGAAAATGCTCTTTCCTGATTCCCCCTATCTGTTTGACTCCTCAGTACCATTTTCTAGTTCATTCTTATTAACTATGGCTTTTCCTAAAGGGCCTGTCCTGACTCCCCTTCTCTCTTCTTTCTATACTCTCTAAATTAGAGAGTTAACAACTCTTGCTAATTTGATTGTTATTTCTAGACAAATTATTGCCAGGTCTATATATCTAATTTTCATCTCTGGGCTGAGGCAAAGGCAGCCATCTCAACTACCTCAACTTCTTTCACACTCACTTCATATGCCTCATATATATGTCATTTCTATCTTCACAACATCTTCCATATATTCCTCCTTCTCTATACTCACATAGTCATGACTTAGATGCAGCCCTTCACTGACCATTGTAATGGTTTTCTGGTTGCTCTCCTTATCTCAAATCTCTCTCCAATCTAAGGGAGTTTCCTAAAAAGCAGATCTGATTATGTTACCTCTCTCACCTCCCTCTTAGCCTCAATAAATTCCAGTTGTTCACTGTTTCTCCTAGGATTAAATGTAAAGTCTCTGCAATTTAAAGATTTTTACAACCTACCTCTACTGTAAAATTTCAGTATTTTTATACTTTATTCCCCTCCACCCATTTAATTATCCAGCTTCACTTGCCTACTTTCCCACACAAGACATTGCATTTCCTGTCATGTTTCTTTTGCCTTGGTTCCTCTCCCATGCTTGGATTGCTCTCCTTTCTCACCTTTTTGCTGGATTCCTTTAAGACTCAGTTCAAATTTCCTCTTTATCCCCTCAACTGCTAATGGGGTCTCCTTTCAGACTTGCTTTCCTATCATATGTATATACTAATTTACATATTGTCTAATCCATATGAGTTTTATGATGGCTTTGAATCTCAGCAAACATCTCCTGCCATTAAGCACCCTAGTAGATTTTTGGTGGATTTGAACCTACAATGCTTTATTCAACATGATCTGAAAAGATACATCTCCAAAGTTATCAGACTGAAAAAAGTAGAATATTCATATTCCTACCTCATATTAATATAGGAAAAGATTCTGGTAGAGGGTCACTTCATCTCTGCAAAGTAAATTTAAATGTTGTTTGCAAAGGTATTCAGGACATTATGGAGCTTCACTGTCTGCCATCAAGATACAATTTCAATGTCTCATCATACTGTGGAGGTGACCTTGGCTTCTCAAAGGCTCAGAAGCTATATCAAAGCCTGCCAAATTGTAAATTTGCCAAGAGAATTAGCCCTTTTTCTGTACATGGTTGTCCTAGGGAAGCCTAGAGAAGCTTAATATATTCCTATGATATTTTTTTTCAGTTTGATATCTGAAGAGACATATCTTTTCATAGTTGATTAATGTATAGATGGCTCATATCAGCCAATAAATGATGATTTTCCTTTTTGGAGGTAAGGTAGAATGGAAAAAGAAATGAAAGGTATCAAAAAGATCTGTTATGATGAGAAGTTTGTCACATGCCATTTACAAAGGCTATGGAGGGAGCACATAACAATGGTAGAATGCAAAATATTTGGAAGGAAAGGTAGTTAGTTGATCTTCTATATACTGGCAAATTTTAAAGTATATGGGGAAACATTCTCTTCTTTCTTTTTATGTTTGCCTTTCCTAGTTTGGCTCTAGCCTACTTTAAGATTTTTTACACAATACTTCTCTTCATCCATTCTAGAGGGGAGCCAACCTATCTTTACTGACATTCTACCTGCATGCCTTTGAGGAACAAGTTTTCTGGACAGTCTTCCTCAGAGAGACCCTCTCTCTTCACCTTTGCCTATCTAAATCTCTAGACACCTTCAAGGCTCAGCTTAAATGCCAACTCCTATAAGAAGCCTTTCTTGATTCCTCTCCATTCTAATGCTACCCTGACAAAATTATCTTATATTTTCTTTGTTTCTATTTGTATTATTGAATTAATCAATTCACTGTGTAAAGGCAAGGGTCCACTACACTTTAAAAAACACAGAAAGTCTAGACTTGGTTATAGAATAAATCAACAAATCACCCCAAACCAATTATTATTATATAAATAACAATTATATAACATATTATATTTATATTATATATTATTACATTAAATTAATAATTATTATAACTAGCAAAACATTCTAGACCCTGATAAAGCACATTTTTCGATAAGTAGAAGATTCACAAAATCAAAGGTAAAGTAATTGAGAAAAATCCCTATATATTGTTATAGAATCAATCAAAGATACAAACCCCCCCCAAAAAACCCAACAACCCCTTAATCAATTTGGAAGGAATATTGGAGCCATTGGTTGAAATGAGATAACACTATATTGGAATATATTGGAACTAATTGGAGAAAGAATCTGGTTTGACAGTGAGTGATAAAGCAGAAAGCTAATTGGATATTCCATCTTTCACTGTCTTGCAACCTCTGAAGCTGTTCTCATGTGCATGATGACTTGCATTCCATCTACCCCTCAGTTCCTTCTTAGGCTGTTTCCTCTATCATGGTTATACTCTCCTTTCAGTGTCTCTACCTTTTATCAACCAACTCAACTCTATCCTCCCACATTGATTTCCTTTTCTGCTTGTCTCATTACTCATCATGCCTTGCTTTGCCTGGATTATTGCCAATATATATATGCTTTTCTTTAGTCATCCCTTTGTCATATGAACTCTTTAAGCTTGAACCCACTTTCCCCTGTACTGTCACTATATGGAGGAACAAGAATTTATTGAATATCTTATATGCCAGGGACTGTGCTAAATTCTTTGCAGATATTACCTCATTTGATGACACCTGTGGGGGACTGTGTCTTGGGGGAGAGGGATAAATTTTATACTTTGGTCCTTATTATTCTTTCTCAGTAAATATTATTTTGCAAAATTCAGTTTATCGATACCAAGGAAATATCAACTAGTAAATTATATTGGGAAGCACACCAATAGAGGCTTATAAAAATCAACTTTTACATTTCGAGGTTTCACCTAGAAACAGGTAGGCCAGGTAGTTAGCAACCTCCCTAGAGACACAACCTACCAGTCTGAGAAGGTGCTAGGGAGAATGAAATCAGAACATGTACCACACATGTGTACAAGCTGTTTCTTCAGGTAAGATGCAATCTTTCTCTAGGGCAGGGACCACTTAATTTTTATTTTTGTATCTCAGGGGCCTAGCTTAGTACCAAACAGGCACTTAATAAGTGCTTGCTAATTGACTGATTAATTGATTCATCAACCTCTATCCCTAAACTGTGAGAATTACTACTCAAAAGGTACAGAAAGTAAAATGGGAATTCCACAGCTGAAGCCATGTAAGCCAACTTGTTCCCAAGCAAAATTTCTCTATCATTATCTACCTTCTGCTTGACTTTCAAGGATGAGAAACTTCCTGAGGTCATCCATTACCCTTTTAGATATCTCTAATTGCTAAGAAAATTTTCCTTACTTACTTGGGTCTTTTTGTTTTCCTGTAACCTCCTCCTATTACTCTCTGGGGTCAAGAATAAAGACTAATCTTTCTTGAATGTGACAGCTTTTTTAAAGATATGCTGCTCTACTCCCCTCTCTCCTCTAGTCTTCTTTTCTTCTAGCTAATCACTACCAGTATTTTAACTGATTCTCGTGTGGCAAAATCTTCAATCTTCTCTCTATCGTGGTCATATTCCTGAAAATTAGATCGTGTGTTCATATCTTTTTTAAAATGTGATACACAGAAAGGAAAGTAATATGCTCACATCACCAAAGGAACACCATCCACTTTCCCCTTTTTCTCTTCCCTTCCCTTCCTCTTCCTTTCTCCCCCTACTCCAAAATTTGTTTATAGGAAATTTCCCTTATAAAGGAGGCTACATGTGTACACCTCAAACTGAGGTTTTTTTGGTTGGGTATCTGCAAGTTGGGAACTGTTGGTACTACATAGGGCTATCTTATGATTCTGAAAGAATTTACACTCTATATTCCAAGTGAATGACTTAAAAAAAAATTCATAGTGTTCTGGGTTATGCAGGGAGACAGCCATAACCCACCTCCAATTTAGAAAACAGTTTTCTTCCAACAACTTTGTCAGATAGGGAGTGCAAATTTTCCCCATTTTTTGGATATGGAAACTGAGGCTGAAAAAAATGAAATAACTTGCTTCAGTTCACACAGCAAGGCAAGGCCAATTTTGAGACTCAAAGCTGAAATTTTAAGCCCCTTGTGCTCTTTCCCTGTGTTGATACCTAGCAGAAATAGTTTTTGCAAGAATACACGAGTTTACTTTGTTGGGAGATTTAGGTAAGAATTGTATTGTATGGGCAACTGGGAAGTGCAATAGATACAAAGCTGGACCTAAAGTCAAGAAGACATCTTTCTAAGTTTTAAAACCTGGCTCAGATACTTAGTAGCTATGTATGACTCTAAGCTAATCACTTAACCCTTTTTGCCTCAGTTTCTTCATCTGTAAAATGAGCTGGAGAAGGAAATGGCAAACCATCCCAATATCTTTACCAAGAAAACCCCAAATGGGGTCATGAAGAGTCAGATGTGACTGAAAAGTGACTGAACAACAACAGTGTGGGAAAACCCTGTTCTATGCTATAATTTTCCAGAATCTGAAGCTTTGACTGACAGAGACTTTTCCTAATTTATGCTTTAGCCAAACAGTACTGAAACCTACTCATGTGTACCTCCATGGGATTTTCTCTCCCTCTCTCTCTCTATTTTTTTTTCAGTCTGGTGGCTGAGCTATTTTGTTTTCTACTCATCTTATCACTCAACATATGCAGACCATAATCATGACAATGATTAGTCTTCTGATGGGTGTGTAGGAAGCTGGTAGTAAACTCTAAGTGATTGAAATAACAGGTCTAACTGCTCTTCTCAACAATCAGAGAATGACAACCATAGGAGTGAAATAGATAGCTAATTCTTGATTATATATGTTAGTGGATTATCCATGCTGAAACTTGATGAATGACTCTGTACTAGTTACTTAAGAAGGAGGGAAACAAATATTTATTAAGCCCTTACTATGTCCCAGGCACTGTGCTATGCTTTGAGGATATAAATACAAATAACTTCATCTAAGACTTAGTTTTCTTCTCTATTAAATGAGAATGATCATACTTGTACTAGTAACTTCAAAGACCAGCACTTCCTAAATTTTAAACCTTTCTAGAAAGTTGAATATTGATACTACAGCTACTTAGTCACCTCTCCTCCCATTCTCATCCACTTTCACATACACATGTTACCCAAATAACTCAAAATTATGTAGCATTTATGTCATGCCTCCATTTGGGGTTTTCTTGGCAGAAACATATCATTTTTTAAAACACCTTTTACAGATGAAGGAACTGAGGCAAAAATGACTAAATGACATGCTCAGGTAACAAAACAAGCGTGAGGCTGTATTTGTAGTCATGAAACTTAGTCTTCCTGACTCCAGTTCTGGCATTTTATTCTCTGTGTCCCTATATTTTATGCATTGCCCATTAAATATCTGTCAATCCCTCTGAATTGTCCATGTTGTTCAAGTGCTCCCTACCCCAGATTTGATCCTCATAAGGTCACTAGACATGGTACCTATCTGAAAGTAGTTTTCTTCCTGGCCACTGCTCTAGTCTTCTATGTGATCTTACCAAAAGACCCTATCCCATCTACTTTACTGGATGACAATATAAAATGCTTCAGTATTATTTGACTTTATCTACAATTCTGCCCTTTTTCCCTACAAAGAATTACAGGACATTAGACTGAAAGGATCCTGAAGAGTATTTTAATCCAAACCCTACATTTTATAGGTGATGAAGGTAAATCACTTATTATTTGTTAGACTTGTTTAATAGAGGAAAAGCAATTTGTCAAAATCACACAAGCCATTAGGAGAATAACCTGAATGAAAACCAAGTTGTCCAGCCAACCAAACCTATACTTTTTTTTAAAATTGGTAAACTATATCACTTTCAAACTTCAAAATGTATATGCTAACCTTTTAAGGACCTATCATTTCAGTGATGAAAACATTTCCCCTACTTCCTTCCTGCTGATTCCAACCTGTGGTCAAAAAAAATTCATCTCCTGGTAACTGACTTTGGCATCTACAGTCTAAGAGATTTCCAATTTAACTTAAATAATGAATAGAGTTTTATGGGAATATAAAGTCTATGGAGGAATAGATTAGTGTCCTTCCAGAAGAATAAGACCACAAGGAAATGAGAGTGAGTCAGGAAATTCTGGTATTAGAACATAAGACTGTGAACTCCAATCACCAATCATGCAAAATAATCTGGCCTTAGGTCTTAACTTTATTACAAGCTAGACTGTATCCAAGTATAATAATGAAGTATCCTGGGTCTGAAATATAGTACCTGGTACATCATAGGTGTTTATTAATGAGTGATTGGTTGATGGTTGGAGAAGGCAGGTGAAAACAATAAGACCTCATTGATTTGTACTCATGCTGAGAAGGCCATATGAATTAACTGTGACCCCATTCAAGGTTTTTTCCCCTGGCAAAATTAGTAGAGTGGTTTGCTATTTCCTTCTCTAGTCCATTTTCAGATGAAGAAAATGAGGCAAATAGGATTAAGTGGTTTGCTCAGGTTCTCCCCATTAGTGAGTGCCAGATTGGAACTCATCAGGTATTCTTGACTCCAGGACAAATGCTCTAATGTGTTACCATGCCTCCCCAATGTGAACTAGGCAAATGTTTTTAAAAACATTTTTATGCCTATTTTTAAAGGGATGGTATTTTTTTTCTTATAAGGAACTGTGATTGAATCAGTATATACACTTTAGTAAATTAGTGTTGCCTTAGGATCAGAGAAATTAAAATATTTATCACCCTGAGAATCTGAGAAATTAAATATCATAACCATGTCATGTAGCTAAGAAATGTCAAGGTGGCATCTGAACCCATATCCCTGTAACTTGGAAAGGTAGCAATCTATCTACCAAAGCTTGCTGTCCCTTTATGGTACTTAAGTTCAATCTAACTAATTTAGCAGTACTTAAGACAGCTACAGAGAATTATCTAGCAAAAATATTTCAATTATTTGACAAAGGGTAGAAACAATTCTACATTGAAGTGTGGAGAAGACAGCATAATTAGTATAAGCTTCAAATCAAGGTTTCAACTGTATAAGCAAATATGCTTTTAAGTAAATTTGAATATGCTACTTGATTTGTCCACTTTCATATACAACCCAGAGAAACAAACATAGCCACTTTTTTATTTTTCCTTAATAGAAGAGGAAGAAGAAAGAAGAGGAAGGAAAGAGGAAAAAGGGGAGGGGGGAAATAGAGGAGGGGAAAAAGGGAGAAAAAGAGGAGGGAGAAAATGAGGAAAGGGAGAGGGGAAGAGGAGGAAGATGAGGAGGAGGAGGAGGGGGAAAGGCTGCAGTGGCAGAAGTTAAATGACTTGACTAAAGTTATAAAACTAATTAGTGCCAGAATTGAGGCTTGAACCTAAGACTCCTGGCTTTTAGCTATTATATTTCTACTAATCTAGAATATGTGCTGCTCTTGAGAAATATTGTAACATAGTATTGAAAATGTCCTCAAATGTGTACAGAGATAACATTTGTTAATATAAATAATTTGTATTATAAATTTTGTTGTAAATATTTAGCTCATCCCTAGAAGCCCTGAATTTATATTTCCAAATATGTACAGAATCACTTTATTGTGTTAACTTGAAGTCAATAAGACTGAAGTTGGAATTCTGCCTCAGACATTTACTAGCTATATTTTGAGCTAAGAGTCACTTAACTTCTCTCTTCATCAGTAAAATGAAGAGAGTAAGAGTATCTGCTTCTCAGGGTTTTTGTGAGGACAAAAAGCAAGCTTTAAAGTTTATGAAAATGATAGTTATTATCATTGTTATTATTACTCCTGCTTCCTGGAAGAAATGGGAAAGGGAAAGGATAATGATGATGATGATATAAAGATAAATCATATGAACCTCAACTGAATACTAACAGTCTGTTATAATCTGAAAATACCATAGTTTCATATTATCAGCATTTTCCAACAATCTTGTTTAATAATCTATTCTATTTATGAAGGCAGATTTTGCTAACCAAAAACAAACTTCATCCTAGTCTCTTTTCAGATCATTGCAAAATATCAAATCAATAAAGTATGAATTAATAAGACTTTGCTTGATTGGGGCTTACTAAATCTTTGCTGACTAGTGAATGGAAACTAACAATACATTCTTACTTTCAAAACTGCAACCTTTATAGGACACTGGGAAATAAATTGGAGATCTGATGAACCATTAACTTATTACCTTACAAAATGAGTTTGAATATTTTTGTGAAATAACTTTCATTTTTGAAAATGTTGGACAAATGTTGAGAATGTTGGAGAAAAAAACAGCCCTTATTTCTTTAGCATTTTCATTTTAAGCCCTTTCTTCAATACTACCCCATAACACAGATATTTCAAGTATGTATCTTTGTTGTAAAAACAAGGCTCAGAAAGATCGCATGTCTAGTCCAGAGTAATAGTTTCTAAGTGAGGGAATTAGGATTCTCATCTAGATCTCCTGAGTTGCCATTATATAGGTATGGTATACTGAGGGACAATGACAAGCAAAAAAAATAAATATGAGTTTTTGGTGATTTGGAGAATCATTATGTGATTACTGGAACCTAGATTATAGAGTCAGATGTTTAGAGTTAATTAGAATTGCCTTTAAAGCCCCAAGAGTGTAAAGGACTTATAGATAGATAGATAGAAAGAAAAGGAAGGAAGAAAGGAAAGAAGGAAGGAAGGAAGGAAAATTTTATAACCCAGAAAGTGGCGAATGGAAGGGACCAGACAGGTTAACTGCTTGGGGGAGAGGGTTTGCTTGTATTTCTTCAGATGGAGAAGGAATAAGATGGGTGCCAATGAATCGTATTCGCCTTGGCCATCAGAGAGAAACAGAAAAAGAGAAAGACCTCAAAACAAAGGAGAAAATCTAAGAAACATCTGACACTGAAAGAGCATGGCTAATAAGAAGACTATTAAAGAACTTTAAAACCAGCAGGAATTATTGGATTTTCTAACACAAGGTGAGACTATTGGAGGACTTCAAAACTTGCAGGAATTATTAGTTTTTTGGCACATGAACTAATGGACAATGAACTTATGGACATGTATAAATTCTCAATTTATGATTATTTGATCATGTTATTTGTTACATCACTTCTAGCATGTGTTATGTTACTATGTGTTTAAGTAATTTATGTAATTATGTGTAATACCTCCCATATTGATGGATTTATGTTTCAAGGCCATGACCACCCTATATTCTAAATCAAAAGAAAGTGGGAGATGTTAGGATTACAAGGTACTAACTCAGGTTGTCTAAACAATTCTCTAGCTCAGAATTCACACCTTTAGTTCAAACCTTTAAAAGGAGTTTACACCTTTAGACTTCTGAAAAGGAGTTTACACATTTAAATGAGTTTACACCTTTAAAAGGAGCAAGTTCATTGGCTGTAGGAGTTCTCACAAGCCCATTCTCTTCGAGGATAAAAGAAGGCAACATTGAGTCTGAAGAGCAGTCTAGACTGAGACATGGATTTGGGATGGAAGTCTGGATTGAGTCAAAGAGAAGACATCCCGTGGATTCACAAGTCCAACAATCCCACACTTTTGGAGGGGAAGGCTCCAGAAGCCTCTCAAGAAACCTGCTCACAGAGGAAAAGATTATACAGAAAAGAAACCTCCTTGCAAAGAAGGATTACAATTGAAAGATGACAGAACTTTACAGAATTTGGTTAGAATTGAAATTCAGGTCCCATGACCCCAGATAATCTGACTTTCTCTTGTATCCCTTTATCTGAAAACTACTGTGACCAAGGTTAATCTTTCCTATAAATGGCTGCAAATATCATTTATCTATTGCTCTGTGATATCATGGGGCTCTGTAAAGTTATTTGGCCAGTTCTAAGATTTAGGTCTTATAGATCAATCCAGCCCATGCATTCTATAGATAATGGAACAGAGGCTCTGAGAGGTGGTATGATTGGTTTAGCGTCAGATAGGTAGAAAATAGCAGGGCTGGAATTCTAACCCAAGTCCTTTAATATCAATGCTAGTGCTGATGCATTAGGACATCTCACAGACAAAGATTTTGAAAATGTTATATCTCAAGGAGGGCAAATTTCTGGATTGGAACAAAAGTACAATTGATTCATTCATGAAACCATTCAATCTAACACCTGATAGCAAGAATTCAAACTTAGTGTCAAAGTGTAAAGTCTCTGGCTGAGTTGAGAATTGTGGAAAGGGAATAAGACCGAACTATTGGAAATTTTTTTCTGGTTGCCTTTTGGGGTGGGGAAAAAAAACTCAGTTAGACTATCTCCTTTCCCTCAGATTGAATAACTAAACAAAAGCATAACATCAGAGATCTCCCCCTACAAGTATTTGGGCTCATGGTACCTTCTGTTCCCTTTGAGGGCAGCCAAGTGAAGATAAGGCAATAAATATGTAAATAAATAAGAGGAAAAACCTACATCCTAGAAAGACCTGTGTTCTGCATCATTGAGAATTGTGTACCATGGGGAAACTATATTGAGGAAAGTATTCCAAGGGAAAAGAAGATTTTTTCTTCTTTAAAAGAAAGAAATTAAATCTACCTTACCCTGCAGGAAAATAGGAAGGTAATGGGATACAGGAAACAGGAAGGGTGATAAAAGAGAGGGCATATTGGGGGAGGGAATTGCAAAATGCTTTTGAGAAGGGATAGGGTGAAAGAGACTAGAATAAATGGGGAGAAACATAATTAACAGTAATAATTATAAAAAGAATTTTGAAGCAAGTTTCTCTGATAATGCCTTATTTCTTAAACATAGAGGGAAATGAGTCAAATTTATTTTTTTAAAAAAAGCCATGCCCCAAAAGATCTGATCTATGCCCAAAGAGCTATAAATTCATGCATATCTTTTGACCCAATAATACCACTACTAGACATGAATATCAAAAGAGACTTTTTAATAAGGAAAAGGACCTATCCATATAAAAATATTTGTAGCATCTTTCTTCTTTGAGCAAAAAAATTGTAAATTGAGGGGGATACCCATCATTGGTGAATCACTGAATAAACTGTGATATATGATTGTCATGGAATATATTGTTCTATGGGAGATGATGAGCAGGATGCTCTCAAAACGAAAAACTTAGAAAGTCCTCCATGAACTCAAGCAAAGTGAAATGTAGCAATGTTGTGGAATGACTAGTTGCAAATGACTTTGCTATTCTCAGCATCACAATCATCCACGACTATACTGAAGACTTGTGATGAAAAATCCTATCTATACACAGAAAAGAAACTAATTGTGCTTGGATACAAATTGAAACATAAAAAAATAAAATAAAAGGAAGAAATTGCAAAATGTGATAAAATAACAATGTGGAAAGAGACTTAGAACATAGAATGTTAGGATGCACGATATAGAATGTTAGCACTAGAAGAAAACATAAAATAAACCATGTTACAACTAAAAGAGATAGTTTCAATATAAAATAGTAAAACCTATAATTCTGACTATATAGGCAAACTTAAAACAGAATATTAGAATTAGAAGAAAACCTAGAAGAAAGAACATAACAGCTGGAAAAGAAACTTACAATATAGAATAATAGAATACAGAATGCTAGAGATAGAATATTGATTATAACAGGGACAATAGAGATCATTTCATCCAATTGAAGATCAGGATGAAAAAAACCAGGGCCCTACTAAGATCATAGATTTAGTATTGAAAGGGGTCTTAGAGTTCTTAGAGTCCAATTCAATCTACTCCCTTCATTTTATAGATAAGGAAACTTGAGTCCTAGGAAGTTTAAGTCATTTGCTTAGGGAGCCCAGTGTCTGAGGTGAGATTTGAACCCAGGCCTTCCTCCCAAGCCACAAATTTGTCCAAACAAAACTAGAATACTGTATAGAGTGCTAGGACACATCTTCAGAGTTTCTGACTCCTAGCCCATGGTTGTCTTCAGGATAACAAATGACCTCTTACATTCTGTTTTGGCTTACATTCTGTGTTTTACTGTAACTAACTGTAAAAACCCCAGACTTGGGGGTTTTGGCTTTTTGGGAACTGGGCAAAATCAATGTCCTAAGCATCTTGTCCCATGTCCTCCTTTGGTACTCAATGAATACCTGCTGAATTGAATATATAAGATGAATGTTGACTTTTTCAGTGAATCACAATGGTAATAGCTGATTATTAATACTTCTTATTCTGTGAGTCCAATGGCAAAAGGGAAAGCTCTAAATAATCCTTGAAAAAAACAAATAATTGCCTATTTGTATGACCCTGTGCAAGTCATTGGATCAGCGATATTAAGAAAAAGTTAACATGTCTTTAATCCATTATGTAAAATAATGTGCACAATTCATTTTGTAACTAAAAAGTACAATATAAGTGAGAATCATTATTATTGCTCTGGCTTCCCCAATGTCTTTCGATCTTCCTTTAAAGCTAAAACCCCATGTTGTTGTTGTTGTTGTTGTTTGTTTGTTTTTTTGGTTTTTTGCTCATATACTTATAAGCTTCATGAGGGCAGGAAAGGGTTCTCATTGAAATTTTGCATCTCCTCAATTTTCTGATATAACCCTCAGAAGGATTGTCTTGCTTAACTAATATAATGGATGGAAAGCATTTTGCAAATCTTAAGACACTATGTAAATAAGATATTATCA
Organism: Sminthopsis crassicaudata; assembly: GCF_048593235.1. Taxonomy (NCBI): domain Eukaryota; kingdom Metazoa; phylum Chordata; class Mammalia; order Dasyuromorphia; family Dasyuridae; genus Sminthopsis; species Sminthopsis crassicaudata. Next base: position 553,810,738 of record NC_133619.1, read on the forward strand.
ATATCCCATTGCCAAGTCTTCAGGATAGTGATGACTTCATTTCCTGAGTTTTTTATATTCTGACTGAGCTCAATCAATGGTTATAGAACAATATAAGGGATGCTGGGAAATATTTAACAACTATCTGGGGGGAAGGTATTCAAACACCTACTTTTAAATTTAACTTGCACTATTAATATTTTCTTAAGTCCACATAATTAACAAATTAATCAGTTAAGCCTTAGTTCATGGAGAGTACAATTTCTGAAAATTTAGCTTAGAGTTGATTCTACCAGATATACTGGACAGCATTCCATATTCATTGGACTTTAATAAAGGCCAAGATACTAGAGCAGGAGTTAGAAGACTTAAGTTCTAATCCTGATTCTACCATTTACTAACTGCATGGACTTTAGTTTTCTCATAAAATAAGAAGGCAGGAGCAGATAACCTTGACTTTTAAGGTTGCTCTATGATTCTATCCCCCAACTTGTAGATCCCTGTCAAGTCTTTTATCTTCCACAGACCTGTTTGCTTATATGTAAAATTAGCATATTAAAATAGATGGTCTGCCTCTAAAGAGCCTTTCCCACTTGTGGGTCTATATCTATAAATGTTTGTGAATGTGAATTGAGAATTGTTCACAAAAAAACTGAAAGATATAGTTTCTGGGGAGTTAATCATTTTATTATGGCTACCAGATAATTAATAAAACAATGATCATTTGACTGTCTCTCATAAAGCAAAGAGCCCTCTTGGAATCCACTCAATGTTTATATGCCCTTGGAAGAGTAGGTATTCCTGAGAGTGAAAAATCAACGCTGACTGGTTAAAAAGTAATCAGAGTATGAATGTTACTCTGAGGTAGACTTAATATAATGAGAGTCTGGGGGACATGACTGATCACTCAGTTTTAGTCAAAGAGACTTATCCAAAGCCATACCACACCATTTCGGGTAATCTAGACAAAAAGAGAATCCACTTTTACTCAGACCTGTCTGACTAAAACACAATGGACTAGAACCCACCAATTCACCTAAACTAGAATTTCTTTTCCTTTCCATCAGACCTCATTATCAACCCTATATTTCAAAAGCTGGAGAAACACCTAAAGGGGTGGATTTCTGAATGAGGAAATTGGAAAGAGGAAAAACCTCCGTCATAATTTAGTAATTGGTTAATAATATGAAAAATATTCATTTCTCTTATTATGTTCTATTTAAATCAAATGAGGCAATTGCATCTTAAGATGTCATTAGGGAATTCCTGTCACAACACATACATTTTAGAAATGAGCAAAAGAGAAAGGGCTAGATTTAATGCCCAGTCTGAAAAATACGGTTTATACTGAAATAAATATATTTTATGCAATTATTTTCTCCTTTGAGTAACATAAAGTTATAATAAACTGAACCCTGGATTTTGTAGTGAGGAAGGCCTGAATCGTGATTCAGAATATCTTTCTGATTCATATTAACTATGTGAGTATGGACTAGTCACTTAATAATATTTAGCAATATCTGACTGCTAATTTAATAATAATATCTATGTTTATATATCATTTTAAAGTTTGCAGATCACTTTACAAATATCTCATTTTATTCTCAATAACCTTGGGAGGTAGATGCTATTATTGTCTCCATTTTAGAGACATGGGAGAGATTAAAGCATTTGCTTGTTATTATTATTGTTATAATTAACATTATATTAGCTATAATGTTATAATGTGATAAGTGACTAAGGCTTCATTTGAACTCAAATTATCCTATCCCTAAGTACAAAACTCTAACCACTTGCTATTGAGTCTCAGACAACTTTCCAAAACCTAAGTAAGGAATGAGTTGCAATTTGTCTCAGCTGTATTATATAACTGTATTGATTTGACTTTGAACAAATGAGAAGGAAATGTAAAAGCAGTCAGGTAGTGGGTCTTACAGTAAACACTCATTTTATTGCTCAGCAATTATTTTGCAATAGGTATGTCAATGCATTTCTCATAGTTGTTATCAAATATCTGTCCTCAGTCGTCCATCTGGAAAAAAGAGAAGGAAGCATTGTATAGGTTTTTAACTTTCATACTTCACCTTTCTTTAGGTCTCACAAAACTTTACTTAGTCAAAACAATCAAACCATGCGAGGAAGCATTCAAAAGAAATCACAGAGTTAATTTATCATTCAGGGTTAGGAAAATTATAATTGTCCCAGAGGTAGCACACACAAAAGCAATGGTTACAGAAGGGACTTTTGAGCAGTAACAAATTCTCCTATATCACTAATGTCAGTCTACCACTAACTTGGTGACTTTAGGATCCTAGAGATAAGTATTTTTTAAGAACCTACTATGTACCACAGACTGTGCCAAGTGTTACCAGGAACCTCATAGGCCATCTACTTTAACTTCCTCATTGTAGAGATGAAGGAATTTGAGGTTTAGAGCTGGAAGGCTATTAACACATGGCTGATGAATGGAAAAACTAAGGAGGTAGACTCCTAATTCAGTACTCTTTCCTCTATAACAAGCTAACTCAGGTATCAGGCTTAACCCCGATGAGAATAAAAAGAAAAAAAAGGTGATGTGGCAGAGTGGAAAGAGCATCCATTTTGAGTCATAGAGCCAGGTTCAAAAATGTCTTTGCTTATTTATGTCCCAGTTTTGTCTTATGAATTGAAAAGGGTGGCTGAGATTTTTTCAGTTTTATGTCTATGATCCTAAGTATACCTAAAACTAAGTACAATGCCTGACACATAGTAGGCCTTTAATAAATGCTTATTGACTAACTAAAAAATTCTTGTCCTCTAATCCTGTTTTCCTATAAAGTAGGAATTGGAAACTAAATATATTCAGTGCTCATAGAAATTCACGAAAGCACAATGCTCTCACAAAATCAAAGAATTTGAGAGCTAGAAAGTCCTTCAGTACTTATGCAGCCCAACTCATTTAGAGAAGAAATTCTCAGTGTATCTGACAAGTGACCATGTAATTTCTACTTAAGCACCTCTAAGGAGAAAAAAAAAACAATCCGGTACTTGAGGCTACCCATTCTACTTCTGAATGACTCTAGTAATTGGGAAGTTTTTCCTGACATCATCCCTAAAAGGTCACTTAGCAACTTCTTTCCATTGCTTTTGGTTTATCCCTCTCAATAAAAAAAATGAAATCCCTCCCTTGCTTGACAGCTCTTCAATATTTGATGACATTTATCATGTCTCTCCTGAGTCTTTTTTTTCCAGGCTAACCATATCCATTTCTTTCTACTAATCCTCATATGACAGGGACTCAAAGCTTTTTTTTTTTTTTTTTAACCATTTTGGCTCCCCTCTTATGGAAATTTTTCAGTTGATCAATATCCTTCTCAACATACATTAAATCTTTTTATTTTCAAAACATATGCATAAATAATTTTCTATGTTCAGCCTTGCAAAAAGGGATGCTACAAATATTTTTGCACACATACGTCCTTTTCCTTTTTTATGATCTCGTTGGGATACAGGCCCAATAGAGACTTTGTTAGATCAAAGAGTATGCACAATTTGATAGCCCTTTGGGCATAGTTCCAAATTGCTCTCCAGAATGGTTGGATCAGTTCACAACTCCACCAACAATGTATTAGTGTTCCAGTTTTCCCATATCCCCTTCAACATATTTTAGCCAGTCTGAAAGGTATCGACCCACATTTCTTAGAAATGAACTCAACCTTCCGTATGAGATCTAATTTGAGCAAAGTACAGTAGAATTATGCCTTCTATCACAGACTCTTACTGAATTCCAACTGTGCCTTAGCTTCTTTTTGGCTGCCACATCATAGTATTGACTCATGCTGAGTTTGTAGTACACTAATTCCCTCCTCCCACTGTCCCCCCAATCTTTTGTTAGAACAATTGATCTTGACCTCTGTTTTCCTCATATTAAACTTCTATAAGTTAAACAGATCACAGTTGCAGTTGAGAACATTATGGATTAAATAGATTATGACTGCATTTGAGAACTAAAAACTCATAAATTTTCTTGTTAAGTCAAGAATGTTGGGTTGATAGCAGCCAATTCAGTCTTAGTTGAATATTTACACATCCTGCATGTTTCAGTCCCACTCCTTATTCAAGTTGTTTCAATTAAAATACATCAATTGATTAAGATCCAGGACTTCCACATGGACTCTCATAGGTAAACCCTGCTTGATAGTCACAGGGTGTTAACTGCCGGGGGCTCTTGTAAGAAAATCAATTTGGACTGATCCCCCTGACTCTGTGTATCTCTTTCCTCCAAATCCCTGCATCACAAGTGGCCATTCTACCACAATTTATGAGGTTGCTATTTTATGACAAGAACTACTTCTCACTATAATTAAAGAATGATTTATGGCTCTACAAGCTTCTGTTAATACATACTAGCATTTTAATTTAATTTAATTTAAATAACTAATAGCAATGTTCACTCATATTCAATCCATGGCCTTACTATGATTCAAAGAATTTTTCATTTTTTTTTATCATTCACATTGTTTTATGTATTATTCAGTCCAGCTTCCACAACAATGTAAGAATCCTCTCTATAATATTCCTGACAAACAGTTAACCAAACCTCTTATCAAACCGTTCCAATAAGAAGATACCTACTGTCTCTGGAGGTAACAATCTATTTTCAGACAGCTCCAATAGTTGGGAAATACTTCTTACACTAAACCAAAAGCTACCTACCTATAACCTTCACCTGTTGTTTCTAGTACTGCCCCCTGAGGCTATGGCATAAACCATATCCATCTTCCACATGACAGGTTGTCAAATACTCAGTATTGAGTATTCTAAGTCTTCTCTAAGGTAATTATTCTCCTTTCTCTTTATATATTTATCTTTAGGGATAATGTCAGGAAAGTCTTTCACAAGGTTTATATCTATATCCTTAGCGATAATGTTAGGAAAGTCTTTATATCACAAGGTTTCAAGACGATCCAACATTTAGATTCATGTTTTCTGAATGTTTCAACTTAACTGAGTCCATAAAATGTTCTTGCCAAAAACTGGACACAAATCTCTAGATTTGATCAGGATCAATCAAAGCACAAGTTAAGGGAATCATCAACTTTGCTCAGGATATCTAACAATTTAGGATTATTATAGAGCTTCTAGCTGTCTTGTTAAAAACACTGATCATTGACTGTGGAAATAATACTGCACGTGTTATTACCATGATTGCAATAGGAAACAATTCTATGAATTCTGATATAAACAAGGCTCTAGGAGGTCTTGTAGTGGAGCTAAAATAAAAATACAAAATTTTTCAGATATGCACAGAAGGAGAAAACAAGTAGGATAAGTTTAGTAAAGTATTTTCCTATAATTTATATATTGTTCTCATTGTTCTAGTACCTACTAGTCATATAACCTTCAGCTTAAATTTCTGAATCTTAAGTCTCTATCTGTAAAATGGGATAAGTAATAATCTGCACTAGATTGTGATGAGGATAGAGTAAAATAATACATGCAATTATTTCCACTTCTCATTAGAAAATCCAGGTCCACCCCTTTGAAACCAACCTGATTTTGATAGGCTAGATTGTGATGAGGATAGAGTAAAATAATACATGCAATTATTTCCACTTCTCATTAGAAAATCCAGGTCCACCCCTTTGAAACCAACCTGATTGGAGCCAGAAGTCTTGGATTCCAGGCCAGACTCTGAGATGACTGACTGTGGGACTGTAAGTAAGTTGCTGAATGTCTCTAACTCACTTTCCCCAGAAGTAAATTGGGAATGGCAATAAGACTTGCCTGAATTTCCTGAATCTGGGGGTGATGGGATGTCTAAAGAGCTTTGTAAACCATTAAGTATTACATGAATAAGAGCCATTATTGTTATGAGTCTTCCATTCACACCCACTCATTTTTTAAACTGTGGCTGATTCTTTTTATGAACATCTAATTTAAAAGGTTTAATTCAGGCCACCTTTGAAAAATGTCTAATTTTCAATATTTCAGTTGGAAGGACCACACTTGCTAACTCTTTTAATCAGAAAACAACTGAACCAGGAATTTTAAAAATCATCCCTTTTGTAGTTCCACTGAAGCTTACCTAGAAATCAACTTAACAGATGTGAAACTATTCCCAAACACTTAAAAGCACTCTAGGAATCTCCGACACCATTCCTAATTCAGAGGTGCTGAACGAATGATCCTGACAGTTGAGAAAAGCCAGGGCCTCCCTGCTGGTGATGAATCTGCCTCAAATCCCACTGTGTACTACAGAATGCATTCTGGGACTTGGAGTTGTAAAATACTCCAGCTGGACCTTGGACCACTGCAATAGCTTCTTAACAAGCCTTTCTGCCTCCATTCCTGTTTTTCTCCCTCTTATTAATCCTTCACATTGGTTTAAGACTATTAATGCTTTAAAACCTCCAATAACATCTTAGCATCTACTTTATAAAGCCTGACATTCAAGGCTTTAATATTATTAATTATGTATAAATTAAATATATTATTTCAATAATCTTCTGTTGTCCAAGTTTTTCAGCCTTAACTTCATCTTACTCCCTTTTATATAGTCTATGCAATAATTAAATTGACTTGCTTTCTGCACCTTCTTTATGTTCTAAACTATCTTTGTTTATATTCTTCCCTAAGCCCAGAATTCATCTTCCTTTCTCCACTGAAATGTACCTGTTCTTTACGGTCCAACTGAAAATCTCCATTCCTCTATGAAGTTTTCTTTGATGTGTTTTAAGACTGGATAATTTTTGGTTTTTGCTTTTTATATACTTATTCCATATAAAAACAAATTCTGTGTATACTTTCTTCTATTCTTCAACTGCATTCTCCACAAAGGCAGGGATTTTTGTCCCCAATGCCTTAGAACAATGCTCTGCACTGTCAGTGTTTATTAAACACCTACTGTGTGCCAGATGTTGGACTAAGCATTAAACATACAAATAAATGTGAAAGCCAGTCTCTGCTCTCCAGGAACTCACAATCTAATGGGAAAAGACCACAAGTAAACAAACAGGAAAAAGAGGAAATGATCAGCACAAGAAAAGCTGTTTGCTGAAACGAATGGAAGTCTGGAGATTCTTTCCCATCCGGCTGCCTATTTTCCTACCACATAAGTTTTTTTTTTTGGGGGGGGGGCGGGGATTGAGACAGCCAATCTTTTAAGAGCTTGTACATGACTGCACATGTAAACTATATTGGATTGCTTGCCATCTCAGGAAGGTGGCCAAGGGGAATAAAAGCCAGAATTTGGAACTCAAAACTTTTAAAAAATATTTCTAAAAATTGTTTCAATACCTAATTGGGAAAACATAAAATATATGAGCTTACTCTCTTACTTTTGTATTTGTATTCTCAGCACTTATTCTAAGCACATTTCCAGGCTCATAACAGATACCTAATAAATGTTTGTTGGTCAGTCAGTCAAAAGCATAAAGTAAGCAATGACTTCATGCCAAGTATTGTGCTAAGTGCTAAGGATATAGAAAAAAGACAAAAACTGTTCCAGCCTTCAAAGAACTCATGTTCTAACCACGATATGGAACAGAGAGGAGAGAATGTTGGAGGGGCAGAAATTGGTGTCTGGGTGAACTTCAAAAGGCTTCCTGCAGAAGTGATATTTGAGCTGAACCTTGAGGAAAAGTAAGGAAATTACAAACTGGTAAGGAGGGAGAGTATTCTAGGGAAGAAGAACAGTCTGGACAATGAGAAATACTCAGTAGAGGATTATGTTTGAGTAATAACAAGAAAAGCAATGAGACTGGATTAGGATACAGGGAAGAAAAGTCTGAGGACATTAGAAAGTTAGGAAGAGACCAGGTTATGAAAAGTTTTAAATGCCAAAGGATTTTATTTTATATTTGTATATACTAATATTTTAAAATATAATAGGCTATAAATATCAAATGATTTTATTCCAGCATGGGCAGGAATTGACTTAACTCCCTTCACTCTAAATTCAATGATTTTCCTGCTGTCCTGCAATATCCTTCAATTTGAGCTTTCCTTCAGATAGTTTTATCTTGCTACTGGCCCTATTATTATTCCTATCTTAGCAGCACTTTCACTAAGTCTGGGGAAGTGGCTGAATTGTCCCATGGTGAAAGAAGAACAGCACTGGGAAGAATCCTCAACTCTCTAGACACTTAAAGTCTCTATTCTAGGTTCAGACTAAATATCTGCACAAACCAGTACTGACTCTCAAGAACACCAATCCTGGCAATAGAATACGAGGGGGATGGGGAAAAGAATGGGCCACGGGAAGCCAAGGAAATGTCACCTGGTTAGTTCTGCACCTAAAAATAGCTTTGGAGTTCTCAAAAAATAAATCATTTGAATTAATTGGAAATGGCACCATGGAATGAGAATAATAAAAATAAAAGTAACTCAGCAATGGACTCTCTAAGAAATCCAGAAATTAATAATGTACATGACGTGTTTGTATTGAGAAAAAAGATTTAATTACCAGAACATAAATCAATATAACAAATGCCAATGAATCACAAATGTTTCAATAATATAACTGAAATAATATAATCATCTAGAATAGTCTGTTTTATTTAAAAAATTAGTTCAGAAGGGCTGACAAAATGAGGGCTATTATACTTTCAACTCCATAAGAATTACTTGGAAGAGGGACATTCAATACTCATTGGGAAAACACATAGCAAGGAGATACTCTCCAATATGTATCTATATTATATACAAACATTATTTCCATTTTCATTGAATATTATTCTATCATCAATATTCTGCAATTCGCCAAACTGGTCTTTTCTCTGTTCCTCACTCACAATATTTTATTTCTTATATCTGTGCCTTTGTGTTGTCCAAGCTCTATACTTAGAATGTAGTCTCCTTTCTTATCTCCCTCTCCCTTCTCTTTCTTTAAGATGTACTCAGACATCATCTTCTGCATATCTGAAGTCTTTTTGGATTCTTTCCCATGCCCCCAGTTAATAGGACTCTTCCTTCCAAATTATGTTATATTTAACTTTTGTGTATGTATATATAAAACAAATACATGTTTAAATGTGGGTGTTATTAAGTTTATATTCATGCTATATATGGGCTTGCTGTCTTTCCCATTAGCATTTACGTTCCAATGGAAAAGGGATCATTTCATTTTTTGTATCTGGAATCCAAATACCTGATGACACAGTGTCTGTTGACTGGTTGTTTGATATGTAATATTTAGAATCTGAGAACAACTCATTTAGGCCCCCCTTCCCATTCTACAGATAAAGCAACAGAGGTCCAGAGTAGGGGAGTGACTTGTTTAAAGTGACCAAGAAAACAAATTTGAGCCCAAGTTCCTGAATTCCAAAAATCTAGTACTTCTCTACTTTATAAATCACAAATCACAGATTTAGAGCTAGAAAGGGACCTGGAGGTTGACCAATTTGACTAAATCTCCTTTATCTCATATAGGGAAAGAATAAATGTAAATAAACTTCTGTACACATCTTAGAGTACTATTTAGCTCTTATGATGATGAAGGAGGAGAAGGAAGAAGAAGAGGAATAAAAAGAATAAGGGGAAGAGGAGGAAAAGGAACAGCAGCAGCAGTGGCAGTAGCAACAATAGTAATAGTAGTAAAAGTAGTAGTTGCAACAGTAGCAACTTGGTGATCAGCCAAAGACTTTTGCCCAAGGACACAATGGTAAAACTAAAACCTGTATCCAAGTCCTCCAACTGAATCAGAGCCTCTTTTTGTTATATTGGCCATAGATTTTTCTTATATAATAAGGAAGAAGTTCCCTCCTTTTTGTCTAATGACTCTTTCCCTTAATTACAGTGAAGAGCCAGTCTGAGGTGCTGGGCTATACCCCCAGGGTTGTTCTTATTACCGAGGGGAAAGGATAATTTTATACTTCACTTGCCAGCCCTATGAGGGCCTTAATGAAAGGCTATCCTGCCTGATCTTGCCTGAAGGATGTTTCTTCTTTCAAAGCTAGATTGGGGCCTGGGAAAAAAAGACTCCTTTTCTGCATGTGTTTACAGAAGTTCATTTCCATGGGTCTTTTATTTTAGATTGAACACAATCAGAGGTAAGATAAATTAATTTATTTGTTCAATTTCAGAAAGCTTTTTTTTTTTAAAAGTAATGCTTGAAAAAAAGCAAATATATTTTGTGGATAAAAAACTGTGAGGTTTTCCCACTAAGAAAGAGAAGGAAAAGGGAAGAAGAAGGAGAAAGGGAAGGAGGAGGGAAGGGGCAAGTATTCATCATGCTAGAGATTGTCATAAGCACTTTACAAATATTATTAAATATTACAAGTTACAAATATTATTAAGTATTTTACAAATATTATTTGCTTCTCTGTACTATCCTGGGAGGTAATTGCTATTATTATTATTATTATTCCCTTTTTATGGTTGAAAAAATTGAGGCAGACAGAATTTGCAACTTGCTCAAAATCACACAGTCATTAGGCATCTGAATCTAGATTAAAACTCAAGTTTTCTTGACCACAGCTCCAAATCTACATCTACTGAAGCTCCTTGCTGCTTCAAGAAAACAAAGAAGTTTTCCTGTTGCCAACGGTATGAAACTCTATATCAATTTTAGGAGAAATAAATTATTCTCTATAGAAAATGTGCTATCATCATTCTGAGTGATTTCACATATATTAAAATTGTTTTTGTTTATTTGATATGGACCAATGATGTTTTAGATTTAGGGAACACAGTGGAAAAAAGTTCTTCCATGAGTATGAGTAGCCTCAACATGGTAAAAAACAAACAAACAAAACAAAGCAAAAATAAAAACAAAAAACAAACAAACAAACAAAAAACCCCATCACCTTGATAATTCCTAGATGAGATTCTTCTATAGGTTACAACATATTCTTATACAGAGAGAAACACTTTTTATAACATCATGTCCAATCTCTGCCCCAAAATAAAGGAGACTAAGCCAAGTGCAGCCAATTAAGGAGTAGGTAAAAGGGCCAGAGGGAAAGAATCCTCTAGTAAAAGAAAGGATGGTCTAAGTCATTAGTCAGAGTTTGGGAAAGTTAGCCTCATCGTTGGGGAGATTTGAGTTCCAGGATGGCTCTGATACACATTGGCTTTTCACTTATCCAAAACCCTAGCAACTTTCTAAAATTATAAATTGTAGAGTATTTGCTTGTATAATTAGTAGAAGGTGTTTCCTCTACTATATTTCCAACAACAGTGAAATCACAGGTCTAGACAAAAATAACTAGTATGATACCTTCCTTGCACATGGTAATTTAACAAATGTTATAGCCCCAGTCTTCAAAAATTATATGATTGATGGCAATAGTCCAGGAATGGCACATTATCAAAGGAGCAGTATGAATAGGTTAGGTAAGTTATAATTCTGGATCTGCTTCTCACTACTTCTTGAATCTTTGACTAAGTTAAATGACCTTCTTTGGTCTCAGTTTCTTTAACTGTAAAATGAGAGTCCTTGAGTTCTAAATCAATATTATGATTCCATTAACTCCATCTCTTGCATTAATCTTCTCTTAAACATCATAGTTATCACCTAAGAACAGCTCTAGTAGAGTTACTTGAAGTTGAGCAACAATAAGAACTCCTTATGTGTTTTTTCCACCTCCACTATCTTCCATAGCCCATTTTCTTTACCACTACCAGAATAAGTTCTTTGGTGTGCAAACATTTGCGCTTTCTTCAGTTCGAAAATCTGCAATGACTCCATCTAGGAACTTCTTAATTTCATATCAAGGATATTTCAAAAATTATCTCATTTTAATCCTTTAGAAATTCTTATCGAGAAGAACAATGGTTTCTAGCTAAACTGAAGCTAAAGAGATTGTATAGTCTTAATATTACTATTACTATTCTGCACTCTACCCTGATCAACCAGTCAATTAATCAGCATTTATTGTTGCTGCTGTTCAGTCATGTTTGTACCCCATTTGGGATTTTTTTTTTGAGCAAAGATACTGGAGAATTTGCCGGTTTCTTCAATTCATTTTATAGGAAAATGAGGAAACTGAGGCAGAGTTAAATGAGTTGTCCAGGATTACACAGCTAGTAAGTGTCTGAGACAGGATTTTTAACTCAAATCTTGCAGACTCCAGGCCTAGGATTCCACTACTGTGCCACCTGGCTACCCCTAAACATTTCTTTCCTTTTTTTTCTTTTGCTGAGGCAATTGGGGTTAAGTAACTTGCCCAGGGTCACACAGGTAGGAAGTGTTAAGTGTCTGAGGGCAGATTTTAACAAAGGTCTTCCTAACTTGAGAGCTGGTGATCTTTCCACTGTGCTACCTAGCTGTACCACCTAGCTGCCCTCCCCCCAAACATTTCTTAAGCATCTATTGAATGTCAGGCATTCTAAAATCACTGGAGAAACAAGAGACAAAGGATAATCCCTATCTTCAATGGAGGAAGGGAAGGAGAGAAAGAGGGAAGAAAGAAGGGAGGAATAGAGGGAAGGAAAAAGGAGGAGGAGAGAGATAGAATGAAGGAAGGAAAGTCTGGCCAGATGTAGAGCCCAGTGGCTCCCTATTTCCTTGGGGTTGAATCTAAATTCTTCCATTTGACATTTAAACCCTTTCGACAATCTGGCTCCAACCTACTTTTTCAGACTTCTTACACATGATTCCCTTTCATGAGTTCTTTGTTCTATTTATTTTATTTAGCTACAAATCCATTATACCTTCTGGTTTCATTTACAGCAAGAATGTTAAAGCAATCATCATCTTCTGCCTAAACTATTGCAAATTGCCTTCTGGTCGGAGCCTCTTCCTCAAGTCTCTCCACTCCAATCCACTTTACTTTGCTGGTAAAATGATTTTCCCAAGTTCAAGTCTGACCAAATTACTCTCCTCCCCATTCAATAATCTCCAGTGACTCCATGTGACCTCATAGATTATATATTAAATGTTCTGTTTGGCTTTTAATACTCTACAACCTGGTCCCCTCCAATCTTTCCAATTTCTTTGCATTTTATTCCTTGTTCTGGATTCTGGAAACAGAAACACATATTGTTCTCCACACAAAATACTCTACCTCTAGACTGTAAACATTTTCACCGGTTGTCTCCCATTCTTGGTATGCTCTTTCTCTTTATCCCCCGCTCCTGGCTTCCTTGATCATCTTCAAGCCACAGAGAAAAACCATACCTAGAAGAAGACTTTTTTGGTTTTCTCTTAAAGCTAGTACCACTCCCTTGTGGATTATCTCCAATCTATCCTGTAAATAACCTGTGTGTACATTGTTGTTTGTCTGCTATTTTCCCATTAGACTGTTAATTCATTGAGAGGAGTTTTTGTCTTTGTAGCACAGTACCTGACAGTACTTAACAGTAAGCACTTAATAAGTGCTTGTTGACCTGATAGGCAATGGAGTGGTCTACAATCAGGGAGCCCTGAGTCCAAATGCAGTTTTAGATACTTACCAAGTTTCATGACTCTGGATAAATCATTTAATTGCTATTTCCTCAAGTGTGAAAGGAGGATAATAATAGTACCTACCTCTCACAGGATTGTTGTGAGATCCAGTGTGATAATATTTATAGAGTGCTTAGCATACTGCCTATATGAATGCTAGCTGTTGTTAATTTATTATTATTACTATTATTATTATTATTATTATTATTATATCATCATCATCATCAGTTCCTACAAAGTAGTATAGTAATTTATTGTTGGTTAATAGACAATTTGCCCATTAATCAAGAATAAAATTAGGAATGACCTGAATTCAAATCTGAACTCAGACCTTATAAATTGTGTGACCCTGGTCAAGTTACTTAAAACTACTGGCCTCAGTTTCCTTATCTGTGAAATGAGCAGGAGAAGGAAATGACAAATGGATCCAATATCTTTGCCAAGAAAAACTCCAGATGGGAGAACAAAGAGTTGGACATAGCAGAAATGACTTAACAACAACAACAACAACAAAATAGTTAGATTAATAGAGTAGATAATTGTGTGATTTCTTAACACAATTTTCCCCCTTTCCCACTATTCTACTATTATTTCTTCACAATCAACTCAGTTCATATTTTATGTTACTAAAGTAAAGAGGAAAGAATTCTGAATGAGGAAACAGAGGATCTGGCCCAGATTTGCCACTTATTACTTTGGGCAAATAACTCAGCTTTTCTGTGGCTCAGCATCCCCATATAAACCCAAATTTCCTTACAGCTCCAAACTTATGACTTTATGACATTGCCTCTTTCCCACATTTTGTCCTGGTCAGGAAATCTGTTACAGGCCGTTTATAATATATACATACTTCTCATGGCTGCCCTTGGACTAATCTTGATTCTTTGAGATTATAATAACAACAACAAGAATTTACTGAGTATTTACTATATACCAAGTACTATGCTAGAGTAGCACAACTGGCCCTAATCTCAAGGAACTCATAGTTTAATGGGGGAGTCAAGTTGCAAACAACCACGTATAAATAAGAAAAGTAGTATAAACGGTCCTAAATATTTGTTGATTGGCTAATTGACATCTATCCCTTTTCTGATTCTATGGAATTGTTCTTGATTTAGGATACACAGTTAATAGCAGAGATTTCTCTCTTTTAGGAGTAGCTAGGTGGTGTTGTGGATAGAGTGATGGGCTTGGAGTCAGGAAGACTTTCTTCCTACTTCAAATCCTGTCTTAGACATTTACTAGCTGTGTGACTCTAGGCAAGTCTCATAACTCTATTGGTCTCAATTTCCTCATCTGTAAAAAGAACTGGAAAAGGAAATGGAAAATCTTTCTATTATTTTTGCCAAGAAAACTCCAGATGGGCCGTCAGTAAACATCATATTTAATGGCGATAAACTGGAACCTTTCCCTGTAAGATCATGAAACAAGGTTGCCCACTATCACCATTACTATTCAATAGTACTAGAAATGCTAGCCTCGGCAATAAGAGCCGAGAAAGAGATTCAAGGAATTAGAGTAGGAAATGAGGAAATCAAACTATTACTCTTTGCAGATGACATGATGATATACTTAGAGAACCCCAAAGACTCTGCTAAAAAGCTATTAGAAATAATTCAGAACTTTAGCAAAGTTGCAGGATACAAAATAAATCCACATAAATCCTCAGCATTTTTATACATTACCAATACAATCCAAGAACAAGAGATACAAAGAGAAATTCCATTCAAAATAACTGTCGATAGTATAAAATATTTGAGAATATATCTACCAAAGGAAAACTCCAGATGGTATCAGGAAGACTTGAACACAACTGGACATACAAAATCCCTTCTTATCCATAAAATCATAGTTATAATTATTTTTTTTTATTCTCTAACAAAATAAGATACATTAAAAAAAAAACACATTACCCATTAGAACTTGCACTTAGATGGAGAGAGCCTTCTCCATCAAGAAAAATTGGAAAATTTAGCAACCAGAATGTTAAAGAATCAAGCACAATTTATAAAAAATTTCCATAGATTGTCAAAAAAGACAAATTCTGATTCTATTACACAATGATCAAATATACATTGCAATCCAATTATAGAAATCATTTTTGTATTAAGAAATAGCTCCCAAACTATGTCCAACATATTGGGGTAAAAACTATCCCCGCTTAAATAACTTTCCTTCATTAAATTTAGTTTTTACTCTTCTCTCTCAAATCTCACCTCCTTCCCAGTACTCAGCAGATGAGTGACTTCCTAATGAAGTGATCTATAAATTGTTGATGGTAGACCTTGGCATTCTATGATATTATAGTCTGATGCCAAATTGGAAGGTGATCAATCACTTGCATAGTAGTCTTATTTATTCTCTGCCGCCCTCTACTTTAAAAGCTCCTAAGCTCCCCTAATTCTGAGCTCAGAATTAGGTATCTCAGGACATTTATAATCTAAATGCTACCCATGCACTGGTTGCATAGATAACTAAAAAGAAAATCTCCCAGTCATCATCATACTCAGCTTCTGCTTCCCAAATCACTTTAAAGCTTTATCAGGAGTTCATCAAAAGTAGGACCTGTATTGAAGGAAGGTGACCATTGAATAAAATTCCATTCTTTTTATTTTGGATGGGGCAGAGTCATTTGCACAGAAATAGAAAGTATGGATGGTTGGTGATGAACATCACAGATTTTATTACATTCCTTTTTCTCTATAGCTTCTCATTTTCCAAATTTTACTTTTATAGACTTAAGACAATAATCAATCAATTAACCTGTGCTAAATATTACTTTCCTTCGAATCATCCAGGTTTCAGTCTGTGATGTCATCCTCAATTTCTCACTCTCCCTCCCTTCACCTATTCAATTAGTTCCCATATCTGTTTTGTTAATCTTCCCAACCTCCCTTGCATTTATCTATGCTCTTCTCTTTATTCATACAAATAACACTTTTATTCCCTGCTTCACATGTTGCCCCTCACTCTCCCTAATTGACTTCTGTGCTTCAAGTTACTCTTCTTTCTGATCCATCTTTTGAAGAACTGCCAAAGTGAGTTTGAGAGACAAGTCTCACTATGTCACTTCTCTAAACTTCAAAGTGAGTGAAAAAAAACTTCAGAGTGAGTTTAAATAACAATTGTTTCTGTTCTGGTTAGAAACTTTGAGAATCTTCCCCTCCCAGACAGATTCTTCTGTGAAGGCAAACAAGTTTTCAAGCCTGGGGAAATCTGTTAGCAAGACCCCACTCTCCTGCAAACCAGTAGCTCCTTAGAAAAGTAAACAGTCTATACAGAATAGCAAGGCTCCATCCCAGTGATACATCCCTGGAACAATGCACCAGTCAGTCCTTGACCTCAATGCTGACCAGTAGTGAAGTCCTGACTCCAGGGGGGGACCAATAGCAAGACTCTGGGACTACTATCATAGAGACCTTGTTTCCATAGTAACCCACCATCAGGGCCCCACCCCTGGAGCAGACTGACAGCTAAATCCCATGCCCAGTGGAGGCCAATGGGGAGACCCCACCTCTAAATACATTCCAGAAGAAATAACTACCCTCCAGAGAAAGCAAGCAACTAAGTCCTGAAGTGCAGTAAAAGCTTGCAGTAAGACCCAGAACCCTAGCACAAAAAGTGAAACAGCTAAGGATAAGAGCTCAACTCTCCATAAAAATGCCAAGTCACAAAAAAAGGCAGAAAAATGGTGAAAAAAATAAAGAGCTTGACTAGAGAAAGTTATTATGGTAATAAGTAGGATCAAGATTTAATCTTAGAAGACAAAAGAGTGAAAATGGCTACATGTGAGCCTCAAAGAAAAATGTAATTTGGTCTCAGGCCCCAAAAGAATTCCTGGAAGAACATAGAAAAGATTTAAAAGAAAATTTGAAAAGTAGAAGAATATATGGGAAATGAAATTAGATGAATGCAAGAGAATCATGAAAAAAGAGTCAATAATATGGGAAAAGATATGAAAAAAAATATCAAAGGAAATAATTTTCTAAGAAATAGAATGGTTAAATGGAAAAGATTTAAAATAAATTGGAACTTAAATAATATAAATCTAAAAATAAGTGGGTCAATGAACAAATCATTGAAAAAATCAATTATTTAATTAAAGAAAATGACATCAATAAGATAACATAATTTATGGAATGAAATCAAAGTGGTACTTAGGGGAAAATTTTTTTTATCTCTAATTGCTTATATCAATAAAGGAGAGAAAAAAACAGCTCAATGAATTGGACATGCTACTGGAGGAAAAAAAAAACTAGGAAAAGAGCAAATTAAAGATCCCTAGTTAAACACTAAATTGGAATTCCTAAAAAAAATCAAAAAAGAGATAAGTAAAATTAAAGAGAACCATTGAACTAATAAATAAAATTAGAAATTGGTTTTCTGTAAAGAATCAATAAAATGGATAAGCATTGATTAATTTAATTCTTAAAAAGGAAAGAAAAAAAAACTAAATTACTAGTATAAAAAATGAAAGGGTTGAATTTACCATCATTGATGAGAATTGTATATCAATCAATTTGACAATCTAACTGAAATGGATGTATATCTACAAAAGTATAAATCCCCTAGATTAGTAAGAAGAAATAAAATACTTAAACAATCCAATCTTAGAAAAAGAAATTATACAAGTCATCAATGAACTTTCTAAGAAAAAATCCCCAGGACCAGATGGATTCACAAGTGAATTCTACCAAACACTGAAAGAACAATCAATCCCAAACTATTTAGAAAAACAGGCAAAGAAGAAATCCTACCATAAATATCTAAATCAGGAAGATCCAACATAGAAAAAGAAAATTATAGACTGATGTTCCTAATGAATATTGATGCAAACATTTTAAATAAAATATGAGCAAAGAAATTATAGCAATATATCACAAGAATTATACACCATGACCAGGTAGGATTTATACTAGAAATGCAGGGCTAATTCAATATTAGGAAAACTATCTGCATAATTGATCATATCAATAATAAAATTAATAAAAATAACACACAATTATCTCAACAGATGCAAAAAAGCTTTTCACAAAATATAGCACCCATTCTTATGAAAAATAAATGCAACTCATCTTAAAATGATAAATATTATTTATCTAAAACCATCAGCAAGCATTATCTGTAATGGGAAGAACTTAGGAGCCTTTTCAATATAATCATGGGTGAAGCAAGGATTATTATTGAATACTGTATTTAAAAATTAGCTATAGCAATAAGAGAATAAAAAAGAATTGAGAGAATTAGAAAAGGCAATCAGAAAACAATATTATTGCTCTTTGCCACTGATAATGATGTTATACTTAGGAAAACCTAAAAAACAATCTAAAAAAAACTTCTTGAAATTATTAACAGCTTTAGCAAAGTTGTAGAATACAAAGTAAACTCACATAAATCACCAGCATTTCTGTATATTACCAAGAAAGTTCAGTAGCAAGAGCTATAAATAGAGTTCCATTTAAAATAATTTGTAGACAATATAAATTACTTGAAAGTCTACCTGCTAAGACAAACCCAGGAACTATGTAGATGCAATTATAAACAATTGGAAAAATCTTAATTGCTCATAGGCAGATTGAGTTAATATAATAAAAATGATTATTATACCTAAATTAATCTATTTATTCAGTGTCATACCAAACTATCAAAAATTATTTTGTAGAACTGGAAAAAAGTAATAAAATTCATCTTGAAGAAGGCCAAAGATATCAAAGGAATCAATGAAAAATGTGAAAGGTGGTCTAGATCTCAAACTTATGATAAAGTGGTCATTAGCAAAATAGTCTGGTACTGCCTAAGAAATAGAGTGGTAAAATAGTGGAATAGGTTAGATACAAATTACATTATAGCAAATGAGCATAGTAATCTAGTATGATAAAACCAAAGATCCCAGCTTTTGGAACAAAACCTATTATTTGACAAAAAGGTGCTAGGGCAACTGGAAAACAATATGGCAGGAATTAGATATAGGACTACATCTCACACTTTATACCAAAATAAGATCAAAATGAGTATGTGAATACACACAAAGAGAGTACAGAATACCTTATTTGTCAGATTTATGTATAAGGGAAGATATAGAGTAGGAGACATTATTATGTTCATATTTTGTTGACACTAAAAAAGTATCTCAATCAGGAGAGCAAATTTCAGTTTTAAAGGGTCTCTTCTAACAAAAGGGTCTCTTCCACATCAAAATTAATCAAAATTATATGAAAGATATAAAAACTAACATGACCTTGTTCATCATCTCTCTCATTAACATCTCATCTTCAGAGGTCATTGAATCCAGCCATTTAGTCTTACTGATGAATAAACTGAGGCTCAAGTAATATTCCAGTGGTAAAGATGTACTACTTCAGAAGGCGGTACGTTTGATTTTTTATTTTCTCTAATTACTGAGTTTTTCCTCATATGGAGGCAGGTAGGTGGTAAGTACATAGAGAATTGGGCTTTTTATCAAAAAGACTCATTTTTGTGAATTCAAATATGGCTTCAGCCATTTCCTAACTGTGTGGCCTGGACAAATCCCTTAACCCCATTTACTTCATCTATGAAATGAGTAGGAGAAGGAAACAGCAAACCATTCCAATATATATGCCAAGAATACCCCAAATGGGCTCACAAAGAGTGGACACAACTGAAGATGATTGAACAACAAGAAAAAACCTCACAAGGAGCTAGAATCTGCCTCTTTGTCATTTTTATCCTCTGTCCCCAGCTCTGTCCTCAGAAGCCAAATGACTTCTTGACCATGTTGTTCTTCATTAACTGACTTCATTCTGTGTGAGACAAAAGAAATTGTCCCACAAACAACAAAGGTGATCATGCCCTAAGGCTGCAAATAAATGAATAAATAAATAAAATTGTTTGCCAGTCAAGTAACAACCAGTACTGTGAAGTTCAGCACAACCTGACTATGTACTCCAGCTGTCCTGCCCACTGGGAAGAGTTAGGAATCATGTGGGCTGGAAGAGGGGCACGCTGTCTCTCTCCCCTTGTTGCCATCGCCAACCACCCTGTTGTTGGTTGCTAAGATTCTTTACATTGCTGAAGATGTTCTGTGGCTGAGCTGCAAAGGATGGTTTTAATTTAGCTTTTTGAGCAGCTGCAGGTTTTGTCTTTGACAGAGAAATTGACATTTATATAACTGCCTTAAGTTTCTGGGACAACTTCAGCCCCGATAGATGATCCTGTTTCTCTAAATTAATTCCTTGAGGATCCCTCCTCCTCCCTCAGATCCTCCCTCCTTCAATATCCAGATGCACCAATGGGCAGAGGTTATGGGACTCTGGGGTGAAAGAGACTAATTTGAAAACTACTCACTACTAGGTCTCTATTTCAGCACTTAAACTCCTTCATGAAAGACTTGGATAGGGCTGAAACTTTTGATCTTATTGGCTGCAAATCAGCCCCATCACTAGAAACTACAATCTTAAGAAGTTGCCTAAACTGCTGCAAGGTTAAGACCACAGAGCCATTTTGGGGTGTCAAAGGCAGGATTTGAATGAATAGCTCTTTATGTACTATGCCACAATGCTTCTCAGAAAGAAATGGGATAAATAAGAATAACTCATATTTATATAGTATTTTACCTTTTAAAAAATCCTTTCCTCACAACAAAACAGTGCTATAAGTGTTCTAGCATTCAGAAGCAGGAAAGCCTTAGAAGTTATCTAGTTAAACTTCTTTAAAGAAATAAGCACACTGAGGCCCAGAAGAGGTTGGTTCCTTGCCCAGTATCATATGGGTTGTAAATAATAGGGCAGAGATTTGGGATCCAGACTGTCTGGCACCAAAGTCAATATTCTTTATACTACCTATGAGGTAGTACAGGTAATGTAATCCCCATGTTAGAGATGAGAGAAAACTAATTAAGATTTTAAGGAAGAGGAACAAGAAGAAGGGGAAAAGCACTTACATAGCACTTTACATGTTAGACACTGCCTAAATGCTTGACAAACATTCTCTCATCTGATTTTAGGATTAGATTTTAGGATCCTACAGAGGTCATCTAAGAAAGTTTATTTTTAGTCAAAAATACCTAATACCTAGGAAAATTAAAAGTCACACAGAAACCAAGTGGTAACACCAGGACTTGAATAATTCCCCTCTCATTTCACTATGTTGAATTGCTTTGAGAGCCTTGCAGATTTAACTCAGGGCCATGTGACTGGTGTGAGAATTCTGATCAAGGTCCAGAAGCAGTTGTTCTCTACCTAACTTCTCCTGACCCTTGACACTTCCCCAGTCTCCAGGTACAGTATGCTGCCTGCTGCTGTTCTTGGCTTGGCATTGGGGAGATCACAAAGTTAGCTCTCTCTACAAAGGTTTAAAACACTACCTTCCAAGGAAATCTGGGGAAGTTTAAAAAAAAAAGGAGAAGGTTATGGGAAAGAAGAGGCCAGAGAGAATGATTCAATATTCAAGGGCACCTAAATGATGCAATGATAAAGTTCTAGACTTGGAGAGGAACAACCGAGTTAAAATTTGGCTTTAGAAGATAGCTATGTGACCATGAGCAAATAACCATCTTTGCTGCAGTTTCCTCATCTATAAAATGAGTTGGAGAAGGAAATGGCAAATTACTCCAGTGTCTTTGCTGAGAAAACCCCAAATGGGATCATGAAGAGTTGGACATTACTGGAATGACTGAACAAGACAACAAATGCTACAATTCTTCACAGTCCAGATTATTGTGCTTTGAGCTGCCCCCCAAAAAAAGAGAAAGAAAAGGAAAAGGAAACGGAAAAAAAAAAGGTTTGAGAACCACTAAATCAAAAGACAGTGGGCAAAATGGTCCAGGAGACAGAGCATTAGACTTGTATTTAGAAAGAGCTGCACTCTCAAATTCTACCTTGGACATTGCTAGCAGTGTGATCCTAGGCAAGTTACTTAAAACATCTTTGTAACTTAGTTTTGTCATTTGCAAAATGAATGGGTAGGACTTGTTAGCCTCAAGAGTTTCTTCAACTCTACATCTATGATCTCATGTCTCAAAAGCAATAAGGAAAGAGATAGCAAGGTAACTGATTTCCATCAAGGAATATGACAAATCATTTCTTAATATCACTATGGATATGATGGAAAGAAAGGCTGGATGATAATAAGATTAGACATCTTTAAAATGAATAAGGATATAGATCCCAAAATGGAGAGTTATGAAATCTATTCCAATCAATTGTTTTATCAGTGTATTGAATGAAGGCATTAGTGTTTTGTTATGAAATCTGTTCCAATCAATTGCTTTATCAATGTATTGCATGAAGGCATAATTGGTAAGCTTGTAAGATCTTCAGATTACAGAAAGATGGAGCAAATATCAAAGTCAATCTTGCTTTTTGTTGCCCCTTCCTCACCTCCAAGTCTTATTTCTGAATGTCACACACTTTGTAATCCATTAAACTGTCTGACTTTGCAGTACAGCTATTATAAGCCAGCACTTTGACAAAGCCAATTGATGAGGAAAGTAACAGAAGGAGAGAAAGATGTGAAACTGGGAGTAGAGGAGTATTCCAGAAAAGCTGAGAAACAAAGTGGATAGTAGGAAGAGCTTCTGAATGGGAGTCTTTCCACATTTCTGACCTTAAGTAAGTATTGACCTGGATCTCAATTCCTTAAAGCCAGGGGGTGGGTTCCTTGGATTGGTGAATACTTGTTTTCCCTAATCTATCATATTATCACTAAAATAATCTTCCTCACAGAGGTCCTAGAATGCCATTCTCTTACACAAAACTTTTAGTAACACTTTTCGCTTATTAGATAAGAGATAAACTCCCTTACCTGGCATTTGAGGGCTTCCAAAATGAGTCTCCAATCTACTTTTCCAATCTTATTTTGTATTGCTCTTCTTCCCATATACTATAGCTTAAATTCCTAGCTTTAAGGAATGGTTTGTTTCATTTGCCCCTCTTAAAAATTCTATTCTGCCAGGGTACCTTGTAATTATTTCTTTTCCTTGCCTGCAGGTAAAGGATCTTGTCCCAGGAGAAAAAGGTTAATAAAGAAAAGAAAAATAAATAAATAAAAAGAAATATGATCTGTAAAGTTACAAATTAAGAGTAAGTAGGGATGTTAGAAATTATTTCATTCATCTCTCTCTGTTTTATAGGCATAAAAATTGAAATCCATAGAGGAAAAAAAGTTATTTTCCTATGGTCATGTATCATCAGTGTAGTTAATATCTCACAATCTTTGACTCTAAATAGAGCATTATTCCCATTATACTCAATTGACCTTGACCTTGGAGTAGGTACCATAGATAAAGTGTTGGAGCTGGAGTTAGGAAGATCTGAGTTCAAATCCTTAGACACTTAAAAGTCATGTGACACTGGTAAATCACTTAATTTCTTTCAGCCTCTATTTCCTTATCTGTAAAATGGAGATGAGGATGGATTTACTTCACAGGGTTGTTGATAAGTTATATAAATATACATAGCACTTTGCAAACCTTAAAGCACTATATAAATAAAAGCTACTGTTGTTAATATTATTTTCTAATAAGGTTAAGCCCTGATTCCCACCTCTTCTCTTTGGTGATAGTCCCTTCATTCTAGATTGCTACCAGACTATTCTTGTCCTTCCAAGACACCTGGGCTTGCCATAGCCCTCCTGGTTTAAATGAGATAAGAAAACTCTGGTTTTTAACTATGCTACCCTGGTAAAGAGCCTTACTGGGCCCTGTTGGTGTAACTTTCCCAGGCCAGCAACTTGTGGCCCCTTTGGGATAGGAACAAGTCAAGCCAAATGAAGGAGTATCTATCTACACCTCTCACTGCACTAAACAGCTGCTGCTGCTAGGCTACAGATAAGAAATTAAAATACGGACTTCCTAGAGGGAGAACACAGACAATTCACCGAATAAAAAAATGACAATAAAAAGAAATTACAATAGCTGGACATTGCAGGCCAGGGAGAAAAAATATGGTAATTAGGGGCTCTGCATTGTTGAATGATTACTTAAAATAATTACCTTTGAGTATCATATTTTCCCCCTCATTTGTCCCCTTCCACATCATCAACTATAAAATAAGGCCTTTCCTGGCCCACTGAATGACGTCCGTCTTGGGCTTGACGTCAAATGACTCATTAGCTGTCCTCCAGTTGCAGGTACCACCCACAGGTATTTTTTCAAGCTGGGAGGGCCCCCTGCATGTTCCTTGCTTCCTTCCAAAGGCACCTAAAACAATTCCATTTGACACTTGCTTGATGAATAATAGAAATAAGAACCCAGTTTTCCTGTTCCTGCCCTTGTGGTAAAATCATGGGTTGCAGGTGAATGTCAGGTATTATAGTGAAATCTATCCAGTTGAGAATGAGTGTCATCAAATAGAGAATTGATTATTAGGGGACACGGATTGGAATCTTGGTTTTGTCACTTGCTAACTACTAACTAGGGGATCTTGGAAAAATAACTTCTCTTAGTGACTCAGTTTTTTCCTATATAAAATCAGAGTGTTGGAATAAACTCTTCAAGTTACCTTCCAATGCTACAACTTATGACTTAAAACTAAGTACCATGCTTGGTCCATTTTTTGTTTATACACAGGTTTTTTCCTAAGTCTATAATTTTATAAATTATTGTCCTTCCTTTCTTCCGTTCCAGTCATAAAGCCCCTTTTGGTTCCTTTAGTTGTTAACTATCTTTTCCCTCCAGATCTCTCTAAGTGCCTGGTGTTACATTTCTCTATGGCTACATAGCATTGTATCATAAGAGCCAGTTTCGGAGTCAGGATTATTCTGGTTTAAAACTTGTCTTAAAAACCTAGTATCTCAGAGATCATAAGAAAATTACTTAACCAACTTCTGGTCTGGTCTGGTCTGTTCAAAAGAACTCTAAAATTGTAAATTACAATGAAATTACTCATCTGCATCAATGGAATAAGTTTCTCCACTAAATGTTCCTTACATCAGTGAGATTATAGTCCTTCATCCCATCCTTTGAATTTTTACCTCCTACCAGATTGAAGACCATTTCTTATCTAAGTTTTATACCTTATTATTACCTAGCCCAGAGCTCATTGGAACATGTATTCCTTATAGATATTTTTATATTGCATTTTTTTTTTTTTTGGTAAACGTACAGAAAAAGAAAATCAAGTTCATGTTTGAGGCGTAGTAAGGCCAGCTAAGTGGTGCAGCAGATAAGGCATTAGACCTGGAGTAAAAAAGATCTAAATTCAAATCATACCTCAGATACTTATTAGCTGTGTGACCTTGGGAAGTCACTTAATCCTGGTTTGCCTAGGACCTCATCTATAAAATGAGCTAGAGAGGGGAATGACAAACCATTCTAGTATCTTTGTCTATAAAGCCCTAAATTGGGTCACAAAGGGTTGGACGTAACTGGAAAATAACAATGAAAGATCAAGTTGGATTAAATGAGGGTTCTTGGGAAGTACTGAGAAAACCAGTGGGGCAACTAGATGATACAATGGGTAGAGTACTCAACCTAAAGTGGGGAATTCTCCTTTTTATGAATTAAAATCTGGCCACAAACACTCAAGAGGTAAGTCACTTATCTCCCTTTGCATCAGTTTTCTCATCTATAGGAGAAGGAAATGGCAAATAACTTCAGTAATTTTTTTTCCCAAGAAAACCCATATTGCTGTGATATAATTAGAAAGAACTAATCAACCAAAACCCCCCAGCAAAATAAAACTCATATAAATAATTAGTTATCATAGGTTAGGTCTAGCTTATGCAGAATTTTCAAGCTAAGGACTTTGGTTTTTATCTTACAAATAATAAGAAGCCATTTTAGAACTAAGAGCAGAACTGTGCTTTAAGAGATTGATCATTTCCTGTCCAATTTGGTTATACAAGGTTTTATCACAGATTTAAAGCTGAAGCGACAAAAATATTTCAGATACAGATGTATTTATTTGTTTATGTTTTAAATGCAGTTTATAGTCTAGACTAGGCCATAAACCTATTTGATCTACAGAACAAACTCTAGAAAAATATGTCTTAGCACCATCTTTAGCCTCTGTGGTAAATATCCTTGTCTATAATTCTGTTCTTGATTGCTGGCTTTATGCCCCAGGATCTGACTTCATCATTTTTTTTGACCAAGGCATATGGTATTTTTCAAGGTAACTGACAATGAACAAGCCTGAAAAGACTTATCCAGAAACATGGATGTTTTTTCAAAGGACATCCTGCTAAACTTTTCATCTTTATATGATACCGAAATAAATAAGGAGAAATAAAATGGATTAACGGTGTACAAAAGAGAAACTGCTTAATGGTGTACAAAGATAATGATGGCTGTTTGTGTCCTGAAGGGGAGGGAAATATTTTCAACTTAAGGACTGCTGACATACAGGAAAATAAAACAAAATAAAGATCAATTAAGAGCCACATAAAAAGCAAGTTCTCTTTTTGAAGGAATGTAAGACTATGAAATGTCTAACTCATTGAAAGTTGAGTTAGAAGGTACTGCAGTAGTCGCCTAATCCAACCTCTACTCCAAAAACAATTTCAACAACACTTTTCCTTTAAAAGAAACCAAGAGATGGGAAAGTGTAATTTTCTCAGCATTAAAATGGTTCTCTGTCCAATGACTTAAATCCATGCCTGTCAAAACTGGCTAACTTGAATCTACATCTGACTATCAGATACTAACCATATGACCATATTTGAGTCTCTTAAACTCTCAGTATCCCCATACCCACCCTCAAACACAAATAGTCTGTAAATTGAAAATCTGCTTTTGGGAGGGAGTATCTACACAGAGATTCCCCTACATCAATGTAAAATATATTATAGAAACAAATGATTTAAATTTTTTTAGTGTATTGTTCCTTATGGTATTTTTAGACTGTATAACATATAACCAATGAGAATCTTTGAAAACAAAAGAGTAATAATGGATATCACCAGGAAATGTAGGTTAGTAAGCATTTATTAAGCCCCTTCTGGTCACAATAAGCATTGTACCTCATTTATTAAGCATTTATGTATCACAATAAGCACTGTACCACTATAAATTACTGGAGGTAAACTTATGGGAAGATGTAGATTTTAGATCTAGGAGTGATCTTAGGTGATATCAAAGGTATCCTTCTGTCCCAGCTCCCACTTTACAAACGAGTGTGTTTGAGAGGAAAGAGTATCGACACTGGAGTTGGGACCATTGGTTTTAAAACCTACTTCTCCCATTAGGACTGTACACAAATCATTTAACTTTCCTGAGCCTCAGTTTCCTTTTCTGTAGAACAATGGGGATGTGCTGGATCAGTGGTCCTCAAACTTTTTAAATAGGGGGCCAATTCACTGTCCCTCAGATTGTGGGAGGGCCAGACTATAGTAAAAACAAAAACTCACTCTGTCTCCGCCCCTCAGCCCATTTGCCATAACCTGGCAGGCCTCATAAATGTCCTCAGCATCTGGCCCATAGGCCGTAGTTTGAGAACCCCTGTGCTAGATGACCTTTGAGGTCTCTGCCAGCAATAAATCCATATAAGAGCTTATGAAGAGACTTACCTAGGATCACACTGCTAGTAAATGTCAACAGTGGGATTTGAACCCAGATGCTCCTGACTCCAAGACCAGTTTCTTCAGCCAATTTTGCCTTGCATAGGAGAGTCAACCACTAAGGATTTGTTAATTTGGGGCAGCTAGATGGTACAGTAAATAGGCTACAGGGCCTGAAGTAAGGAAAACCTGAGTTCAAATCCTGCTTCTGGCACTTATTAACTGAATCATCCTGGGTAAGTCACTTGACCTCAAAGAGAGGGAAATAGCCTCAATTTCTTTATTTGTAAAATAGGAACAATAGCCGCATCTACTTTGCAAGTGTTTAGAGGATCAAATAAGATAATAATTATATAAAGCATTTAGCATAGTATATGGCACAAAGTAAGTATTCTATAAATCCTAGCTATTATTATTAAGTATTACTACTACCACTACTGCTGCTGCTGCTGCTATTACTACTACTACTGTTGAGGGCGGTAGCCCCTTGGTATTCCTTGTTTGATCTACAACTTCCTTTGGGACTTGGACCTTTGATACAAGATCTGGTCAAACTAGTCTGGGCTTGTACCCAGCCCCCCACTGGATCTGAGCTGGCTTGGATAAAGCCCGCCAAAAATCTGGCCTTCAAGGAATTAACCTGAGCTCCGCCCATTACTTCTTCAAGCAGATAAAAGGAGCAAAGCTAGAATCATCTTTGGTCAGAGATTTGAAAGATGCCAGCTAAGATGCTTGCATCAGAGACTCTCTGTCCCTGCCGCTTTCGGCGTTTATCTTCCTCTATCTAATGCCTTTTACTAACCAGACCTTAACCTTGCTTCCAAATCTGGCAATAAACATCTTTTACCCATCTAGGTTTTCAGGCCTGTAAATTCATTTACAGGGGACTCTCGCCACCACTAGACCTGATTTAACTTTGTATCCTTGCGCCGAATGCTAAGGGAGTTGAAGGGAGCGCCATGTGACTCTCTGTACCCCGAATCCTGCCACTAGACCTCACTTAATCCTATTGAGGTATATACCTCATTATTAGGTATTTACCTCATGATTTGGTTCAAGTTACCTCATCATTTTGAGGTTCCCTATTACCTCATCACTACCACTGAAATTACTATTACTACTACCACTACTAAGTATTTACTATATGTCAGTTATCATGCTAGGGTCTGGGAACACAAAAACAAAAATCAAAGCCATCATTTTCAAGGAGCTTACACAAGGGAAGCAGGGTGAAAGAAGAGAAGGGAAGGGAAAAAAGAAAGAGAAGCAAATTGGGGAATTAAATAAGAAAAGAAAATTTCAAAGTCCTATATATAGAAAGAAGGAAAGGTTAAAGAAGGGAAGAAAGAGACGAGGACTAGATTTTTTTTTTTTTTACAAGAGATGAGTTCCATCTCCTTCTCTGTCCCTCTTACTGAAGCATTCTGCAGACTAAACCTGGTAACTCACTCTACCACTGCCCTTCCAGGGCAGAGAATATGGGGGGGGGGGGAGTTTAAATCTGGACTTCCTGTCCAAGTGACTCCTCTGGTGAGATCATCCATGGTCCATTAGATCAAGCTCTTTCACCATGATTCACTCTCCACTTTAGCTATCTCATCTAGCTAATCCTACCCCAAGCACCATTTTTTCCCTGTTCTAGGAAAAGGAATCAAATCAACTTTGCCATTATTCATTAAACTCTATTAGCTCCTTATTATCTCCAAATACTCCAAATACACTACTCTTAACCCCTAGGATTTTAAAAAGAAAGCAAAATAGCTCTTCTCTGAGCAAACCACTCTTCCACTATTTGAATACAACATTTTATAGGCCTTATCTTATTTTTGAATCTTCATCTTAGGTAGCCTAGCATGATGTTTAATTTTTTTTTTTATTCATTTACTCTTTGAGCACTTTTTTTTGTTGCTAGCACAATAGATTTCAGAGTGAAAAAGTTTATTTTACTATTCTGAAAAGTTAATTAGCTTCTATTAATTGGATAGCGAAATAGATATGAAATTCCAATTGGGCTTGGAATCAGGAAGCCTCATCTTTCTTTTGACTATTACTCAGACAATTATTGGTTGTGTAACCCTAGGCAAGTTTGCCTCAGTTTCCTCAAACATCTAAAATGAACTACTAGAGAGGAAAACGACAAACCATTCCACTATCTTTGCCAAAAAAAATAATTAAACAACAAAAAATCTCAAAGAACAAAATAAACAAACAAAATCCACAAATGGGCTCAGAAAGAGTAGGATATTAACTGAAATGATTGAACAGCAATACCCAGGTCTACCAAACAATGTGTATTGTCTCCCCATCTGTTATACACTTCATTCTTCTATTTGTATTCCCCATTGCCTAGAACTGTGCGTTGACATACAATAGGTACCTAATAAATGCTCCTTTTATCCATCCTAAGAATCTATTTCCTTCTTTACAGATTATTGTAGCAGAAAGGACTTTGTAAAATTCAAAAGCACTACAGAAATATGAGTTTTCTGTCAGAATGAACATTAAGCCAAAGCTTCATGAAAGTTAAGTGATAATTACTCCTTTCAACACACATTTCTACTCCCTAGAATGCCACATAATCAATAAATCTATAGGATGGTCCTAGGGGAAAGAAGAACAAAGTGTTGGGAATAGAGACGAGTCATTAAAACTGAGGCCTGAGAAGAGCCTTGTACTAGCACACACAGTGAGTCACCCTGAGCTCTGGGTCAAATCAGTTAACCTTCCTGTGTCCCAGTGTTCTGAGCTATAGAGTAGGAGAGAATGCTGATTGCTGAGTTTTAAATTTCTATGGTATCAAATCCACTACCCCTCATGGAAATTTTATAGCAAGCAAGGGATAAAAATAAATTGTTGGTTAAGTACCTTACTATAGTGCATTTTCAACTTGTCAAGACACCTGTGTGGAGAGGGGAGCATAACAACTTACTTACATTAAACTCATTTCAAAAGATGAATCATACAGCAAAGTCCTGTGCTAGTTCTTGAGAACACATACCCCCAAAACCTCAGCCCCCCCCTCAAAGAGCCTACATTTGTCATAGAGTTTTGAAAGTTGACTGGTCATTAAGAATTCATAGTTCAGAGGGTCAAGCATCCCCTCTTGGTCCTGAGAGAGATTTGGATTATAAAGTTCTTGAAATGAAAAAGAAGTCCTGAGTCATATTTGGGAATTTTGAAAGAGGAATATACACACTTCTATGGGAACAAAAGTGAGAGGACTGAATAAAGATTTGATTATCCATTCTTTAGGAAAGAATTTAACCTTCTTAATTACAAATATCAGAATGCCAATAATTCCTCAACTCTCTATTATAGATTTTATTTGGTTGGGGAATGGAATGGAGAAAGTACCAATTATTTAAATAGATAAAGGGAAGACCTCCCTCCTCCCAATGCCTTCCTTTATCAAGGGCAGAATGAACTTTGTCTTACTCAACTCTGAATTTGCTTCTTTGCCTAGATTCAACTCCATGGAACAAGATGCCCTTGCACTGGGTATCTCCTGATCTCCTCCTTCCCCTGCCTCCTTTTGTATGTTCTCTCCCCAATTAGACTGTAAACTCTTTGAAGTCAGGGAGTCTTTCTTTTTATTAGTTGTACCCCCATTACTTAGCACAGTGCCTGGCTTAATAAGTGTTGGTTGCATTAAATCAGTTGAATTGGAAGTAAATTAATAGTGTGTACAAAATAATTTGATAATGGGAAAAGTCAAAAAAGGATTCATGTAGGAGGTGGCATTTGAGCTGTGGTTCCAGCAAACCTAGTGTTTTTAAGAGGTGAAGGTAAGTCATTAGTATATTAAAGGCAAGGGGAACACTGTGCAAATCTATAGAGGTGGGTTGCTAATGTCATCTATATGCAAGAGCTAGGAGGCTAGTTTGATGACAATAAAGAATTCATGAAAAGAAGTGTTATGACATAAGACTGGAAGTATAGACAGAAGCTATTTGGAGGGGTGCTTTAAATTCAAGGCAGGGCTAATTCCAATTTAATTATTTTAGTGAGATAGATTACTAGCTGGGATTATTTCCATTTTTCAGAAGGTACAAATGAAAAACAGGGTTACATGGAATAAAGCTTGTAGTTTAGAATACAATTAGGGATATATTTGGGACAGCCAATTGTTAAATTTTCAGTGTGAGAATTTATTTCTCCAAAATCAGCAAACACTACAAATCATGAGTTGATTGATTTCATTGTTTGGTTAATTGTTTAGACTTAAGAAAGTGATGGAAAAAAATCTTAACATATGTTCTGTGTATATGTTATTTTTCCCCTCTGGAGAACTGGTTGTTAAATATTTTGTAGCACATCTCTGAATATAACTGTCTAAAACATCCAACCATTCCTCAACTTGCCAATATAATTGCCATATATGCTCTATCAACTAGATTTTACTTTCTGAGATCAGGTTTCAATGTTAAACTCATCCTTGTAGGCCCACAGAAATTATGACATCAATTTGTATATAAAAAGCATTAAATAAATATTTGCAATTCCTGTAATTTCAAAGCCCTGAACTTAAGCTTTAGGTGGCCTGGGTTGGAATCCTAGCCCTTACCCCTTATTGTGTGATTATGAATAAGGCACTTATCCTTTCTGGGACTCAGTTTCCTCTCTGTGAAATTATGTCTAGTCTTATTTCCTTATCTATGAAATGAGGAATTTATACTAAATATTTCCTGAAGTTCCTATTAGTTTTAAGTTGATGATACTTTGAAATTTCTGCATTATGATTCTGTTATCTTCACACAGATTTTAGCCTTCTACTTAATGGAAAATGTAAATCTTTTCAATGTTCTACTTGGGAAGACACTAAGGCAGAAATTGGTTCTGGAGTCTAAGGAGGCTCTGGGTTCATGGATGGCTTTTGATGCTCATCTCTGAGTTCAAATCAAGCCTCAGACAGTTATTAGCTTGTGATCCTGGGCAAATCACTTAATCCTGTCTGCCTCAATTTCTAATCTGCAAAATTAGCTGGGAAAAAAAAAAAAACGGCAAACCATCTCAGTCTCCACACCAAGAAAATACCAAAGGGGATTGTGGAAAGTCAAATGTGGCTAAAAACCAATTTAGCAACAAACTTGTTTTTCAACTGTGTGACCCAAGTTAACTTAGTCTTCCTAGGCCTTGGTTTCCTTATCTCTAAATTGAAGGATTGCAAAAAAGTCACATAGTTTTTGACTCAGAAATATTACAATTTGGCATGTACTTCAAGAAGGTCAAGAACAGCAGGAAAGAACCTCAATCACAGAGATATTTATAGTACTATATTTAGTTGTAGCAAAGAACTGGAAACAAACAGGTGCCTATCAATATAAATGTTGAACAAAGCACAGTGGATGAATATAATGGAATTTTATAGAAAATTTATAGAAAAACCACTCTGAAAGTCTGAGAATATGGGGGAAACAAAACAAACTTCTATGAGTTGATGCATAATGAAATGAGAACTATTTATGAGGCAATTATGATAATAATGGGAGGGAAAACAACTTTAAAAAAACTCAGCATTGTAAACAGAACAGCAATCTGAACAATAACAACTTTATTTTTTCCTTGTTTTCCTCAATAGTATTTTATTTTTTTCAAATACATGTAAAGATAATTTTCAACATTCATTTTTGTAAGATTTTGTGCTCCAAATTTGTTCTCACTCTCTTCCTTGCCTCCCCTCTCCCCAAAACAGCAAGCAATCTGATATAGGCTATATATGTGCAAGACTTCTAAAAAATGTCCATATTTGTCATGTTGTGCAAGAAAAATCAGACCAAAAGGGGGAAAATCACAAGAGAAAAAAATGGTGAAAAGATTATGTTTCAGTCCACATTCAGTCTCCAGAGTTCTCTCTCTGAATGCAAATAGCATTTTCCATCCAAAGTCTCCAATAATGATTTTTAAAGGCTGAGGGTAGAAGGAACTCCCAACTCTTTCTTGAGAAGTAATAGACTAGAGGGAGAGAAGCAGACTTTCCTCCTCAGATTTGGCCAATGTGTTCATTTGTTTTGCTTGACTATACTTGTTTGTCATAAGGGTGGGTTTCTACTTGAGATGGAAGAGCAGGAAGGTTAGTGGGAAGTGAAGGGAGTGTGGGTAAATGTTTTAATAATTTAACTAAAGGATCTAAAAAAAGACACAGTGCATTTTTAAGTTTACACTTTCTTAATTCTAGACAATCAACAAAACAACAAATCAAGCCCTAGTGTGTTAATTTCCCAGGAGTAGATGCTCACCCCCATCTGGGGTGTGCTGGCTCCAATACATACTTGTCATTGGAAAACACCCACTTTTCTTTCTGTTAGCCACCCCTAACACTCATTCTCACTTCCACTGTCAGTTTCTCTCTCTCTCTCTCTCTCTCTCTCTCTCTCTCTCTCTCTCTCTCTCTCTCTCTCTCTCTCTCTCTCTCTCTCTCTCTCTCTCTGTCTTTTTCTCTTTTCCACATACACACATTTCCTTTTTGAAAATTATATAATAGAAACTCAAAATTTCTTATATAATTCTCTTCTCTGTTTTTCTTTGTCACTTAAAATGTTTGTATTTACAGAGGATTCATTTCACAATTTTTTAAAAAGTTGCAAGAAAAATGCAAGCCAAATAAAAACTGCTAAGGTCCCTTCCCCTCTGTATCTCTGATCAGATGATTCTGTGAACCCTGGAATCTTTTCCAAATATCAAATATGTCCCAAGTTTAGTTTAATTAATCTGCCCACCTTTGTTCAGAATAGTTTTCCACTTTGAAATGCTCTATGGGCCCCTCCCTGCTTAGTCGTTTTTCAAGAAGCAGTTTAAAGCAGTGCTTCTCTAAACTCCCAAACTCCTAAAACTTCCCCTTATGAAACTCGCAGAAACAGAGAAATTCAGTGCTAGAAGGGACTTTAGAAGTCCTGTAGTTCAAGGTTCTTATTTCATGAATGTGGACACTGTGGTCCAAAGAGGTGATGGGGCTTACCCATGATCATGGAAGGAGCATCTGAGCCAGGATTCAAAGGCAGGGCTGCTGACCCCAATATCCAGGGGCTATTTCTGCAACACTCCACTCCTTTCTTCTCTCTTTCCCTTCTCCTCAAGTCCTAGAGCCTGTAAAGCCTGTATTACGTGATTTGCTACTTGCCGATGTACTTCCTTGTCTTGTTTTTCAAATGTTTCCATGCTTGTCACTCTCATCTCTCCAATTAGCTACAAACTCCTTAGGGGCAGGGACCTGGGCAGATCCATGTACAATTAACCAGTCTTTAAACTCCCTTTTCAATCTGATTTGTTTCCATTGGGGATTCAAGATCAGAGTGGAAACAGCAATTGACTGATTACCACAAGAGGCCTGAGTTCAAATGCTATCTCTGACATTATTTATGTGATTGTGGACAAATCATTTCATTCCCTCAGTGTATGTTTCCTTATTTATACAATAAGGACAATAATAAACTGCTTATAATGTTAGTCTCCCTGACCTCCCAAGAAAATCTTGCTGCAACAATCAAATTAAATGAAGTATATAAAATTTTAAAAAAATTTAAAGCATTGCATCGATGTCTTTATGGCATGAGCACTAAAATTTCCCCCCTCCCCCTTGTTTAACCCCTCCATAAGGCTTAGCATAGTGCTGGGTACCCAAGAAAAGCTTAATAAATTCAACTTTCAGATACTTCTTATCTATGTGACCCTGGGCAAGTTACTTAACCCTATTTCCCTCAGTTTCCTCATCTATAAAATGAGCTGTAAAAGGAAATGGCAAACCACTCCAGTGTCTTTGCCAAGAAAACCTCAAAAGGAACATGAAGGCAGATTGAACAACAATTGAGAGGCTGAATGATATCTTGCACAAGGCCATATAGCTAGTATGAGTCTCATGTGGAATTTGGACCTAGGTCTTCCTGGCTCCAAGGCTTCTTTTTTGTTGTTTTGGTCCAGTATTCTACATACTACCTTTTTTTTTTTTTTTCCCTGTGACAAAGCTAGGAAGTGTTAAGTATCTGAGATCAAATTTGAACTCAAGTCCTCCTGACTTCAGGGCTGGTGCTCTATTCACTGCGCCACCTAGCTTCCCCCATCATCTTATTCTTTTTAACTTCTATCTCTGCCTGATCAGTGCATTTGGCTTTTCAAAACAATCTGAAAATAAGAAAATGGAAACTCTAAGAATCTCTGACTGAAATACTGTATTGGAAATACTGAATCACAAGCTCTTCAAGTATTCTTTGCTTCTCTGGTTTCTGAGAAGCAATAAGCTAATATAGGAAAACTGATTACAATTAGCTTCACAGCTTAACTCTGACAAAGATTACTGCTTTGTCAATGATTGGAAAGTCTTGAAAGGTAGAAGGGAGGGATGGAAACTGTCATATCCTGCCTGACTGGGAACCAATCTATGTGTTGGTATTGAGAGGCCAAATTGGCAGGAGAGAGAAAAGGTTGTGGCATAAAGCAAGTTGGATTTGGACCTAAAGAGATTGGAATTGAATTTTAATTCTATTACTTTATAAGTAATGTTACAATGGGTTGGTCACTTCCTACCTAAGGAAATAAATTTCCTTATCTTTTAAGCAATAGGGATATACGAAATTAACTTCAAAGCCTCTTTCAGCAATAATATTCTATGTTCCAACATTCCATATCATTTTCAGTGCTAACGTTTTGGTGGATTCATTTCTAACCCATACATTCTATGTTTTAAGGTTCAACCTCTTACAGTCAATGTTCCAAGGTCACTCCTAGTCTAAGCATTCTGCGATCTCTTCTAATTCTAATATTCTATTATCTAAGGCCCTTTCTAGCTCTTACATTTTATGTTCTAAAGTCTTTTCAGGGAAAATATTTAAAAGCATTTGTTCTTTTCAGATCCTTTCCAGACTAATATTCTATGATTCTATGAAGCTTCTCTGGATGTTTCTTGATGTGGTTAGCTAATAATACATGGGGAATAAGCAGAGAAATTAGTTCAGATGGAGAAAAATAGCCCAGAAGCTAACTGAATATGGCTATAACAGCAACTGATTACAATGTTTGTACCTAAAAACACAGGGCCCAAATTTGGCTGCCTCTTCCTCTTTGCAAAAGTGGGCCAAAAATCAATAAGTATGATATGATATAACACTATTGAGGTCACTAACTGTTAAACTTGTATGGTAGGATTTATGCTGAGTCTCCCAGAAGTTAGGTTGCTACTACTCCCCATATTTCTTAAAAATCAGCTCTTTATAAGTGTTTTCTATTACTACTGTAAAGATAGTGAATCTGGAAAACATCTTTTTCTGTGTCCAAATGACTTATAAATTTAATAATGACGCTGTGCTGTTTATATGAATAAAATTGCAAATAGCCTACCATTAGGTTGTGGGCAAGTCACTTGATCTCAAACAGAGACAAACAGCCTATTTCTTCATTTGTCTATTTCACAGTTTTGTTCAAATCAGTTTTTCCAAATGAATTTGCCAGGTGGTTATTAATTCTCTGCTTTTCAGAAACTCTTATTTCTGTCTTTGTCTAGGCCCCCAAGATAATTTAATTCAGATATTAAATTGGGCCAAAGAACCTTCCCTCTGTTGATTATTTTGAATTTATTAATCTTGTATATATTTTATTTGTACTTAGTGATTTTATGCTATCTCCATTAGATGGTGAATTCCTTGAGAATAGTGTCTTTTACCTTTTTTTTTTTTTTTTGGTATCCTCAATAACTTACACATAGTAGGGTGCTTAATAAATGCTTATTGATTCACTACCTGTCAGTATTGTAGCCAAGGGTAGGTGTACAATTCAAATCATTCCCTCTTTGGAAATTTACTTCCCTCTCCTGAGGGCAGAGGGGGCAGAGACTAAGGTTCTCACTGTGTAAGTGTATTGTGAAGACATCTGCCAAGCCTCAAATCAATTGCCAGATTCAAAGTCCCTGTCCCAGAATGCAGAGATACAGGTTAAGGTTCTTCCTCAGAAATACCCTGGGGGTGGTAAAACTTCCTCAACTACCCCCCCTTTTCCCTCCTTCAGTCCCCTACCACCTTTTAAAGAGTACAGTTTAAAGGGTCTTCAAACTCAAAGACTTGAAAAGGCAAGAGAATAATTAGAGCCAAGAAAATAAATTTCCTTTGAGAAATAAAATCACAACAGCATCTAAAATGACACATTTAGCTTTATGAGCTGTTCATAAAGTTCAAAATTCATGTCTCATTAGGATAAAAAAAAGTCTAGTGGTTCCCTATTACTTTCAGGATCAAACACAAAATCCTGTTTGGCTTTTAGCACATAAGCTTCACAACCTGGCCTCCTTGAACCTGTCCAATTTTCTTGCACTCTCTCCAGAAACTTTATTCTTAGCCATGTTGACCTAGTCAATGCTTCTTTCATGCAGTATACTCATCCACTATCTCCCATTTCCATGTCAATACCTATAACTCTGAAATTTTCCTATTTTTACTGAAATTTCTTTTCTTGCTTTCTTTAAGCCTAACTCAGGTGCCACCATTTTCAGAAGACCCTTTTTGCTCCTATTAGTTGGTACAGATGTTTATTGTCCATTTATTTTGAATTTATTTGGTATTCTCTGATTCATATACATTGCTTCCCCCATTAGAATGTAAGTTCTTTGAGAGCAGAGACGACTTTAGTAGGATTTTTTTGTATCACTTGTACTTAATAAAATAACTGATACACAGTACATAATAAATACTTACTGATTGATTGGGGGAAGCAACATCAAACTATATAGCCAGGAGAAACTGTCAACTATTTTATATTTGGTCACTAAAAAAGATAATTGTCCCAATTATTCCAAATATCTCATTTTAATCTGGGATATGAAATAATCACAGTGTATTTCATGTGTATTGTGACCTTTGAATCAAAGAATTTAAGAAGTGGGTCTCCATTTACAAATCAAAAAAAAAATTTAAAAAGTACTTCCCCAAGTTAAAAGATAACTAATTTGTAACAGAAAAAAGGTCTGTAACACAAGTTCTCTGAACTCACAGTTCTGGCCTGATCTCAAATCCAGGGTTTCTTAAAATTTTTCCACTCATGACCCCTTTTTGCCCAAGAAATTTTTATATAACCCTGGATATGTAGATGTAAAAAATAGGTATACAAATCAAACAATTACTGATAATAAATCATTATTTCAGATTACAACACCTTGTGTGGGGTGGGGTCACGAATTACAATTTAAGAAGCTGAACTTTCCACCAACCATGCTGCCTGAAATGACTATATTTATTTTCTTGTAGCATACCACTAATTAAGATGAAATATTTGTAACCTGATCTAAGATCATTTGATTTTACATATTTCCAGAATTTGTTGAACTTTTCAACAA
The DNA here is from genome assembly GCF_048593235.1 of Sminthopsis crassicaudata. Taxonomy (NCBI): domain Eukaryota; kingdom Metazoa; phylum Chordata; class Mammalia; order Dasyuromorphia; family Dasyuridae; genus Sminthopsis; species Sminthopsis crassicaudata. The sequence continues at coordinate 553,849,875 of NC_133619.1, forward strand.
TTGTTTTAGCTCTCTTATTTAGTTCAACAAATTCAACTGTTAAAATTTATTAAACATCTCTTGTGGGTAAAGTATTGTATCTTACTGTGGGATTGGAGTGGAGGAACAGGGAAAGATGCCAAGTTTAGAGTTTAGATCAACCATTTCATTTGTTTCCATTAATTCTAGCAGCTTCTTCACTTTTCCTTCCTAATCTATTTTGACTGCAACATTTATGCTAGATAAGTATAAAAATTGGGTTATTCGCAAGGAATATTTGAAAAATGTCCTTGACTTGGTAATTACGTATTTTCTTCTTTGCCATCTGGTAAGACATTTTCCTGTTATTAAGGAATTTGTATTCTAGGAGAAGAATAAGACATGTGAAATGCAACATACAGTAATATGTGGAAGGTGACTTAGCAAGGTTATACCATTGTTACTGATCTACTCACATGTGCCACAATGATCATTTGCTACTGAGAGCTAAGCAGTTTTTAAAAGCACTGTCTCACCCAAAACATATTGTATCAAAACAATAGGAGAGAAAGTGAAAATTAGACCAAGAATCCCTACATGTAAATAACCTGGCAAAAAAAAAAAAACAAAAAAAAACAGAGGAACAGTACATGACCCATTCCTTCTCTTCAATATACTTTCCCAGTGATGAAAGCAACAACCAAGAAAAAAAAAAAAAAAAAAAAAAAGGCCACAGTGGAAGGAATAAAATCGAGGCACAAGCAGCAAATGGCAAATGACAGTTTCTCTTAAAGGTAAAAAGAAGTAGGCAGCTGCTCTAAGAGGAATCTATTGTCCCTCCGGCACTCTCATTTACATATGGGTTGTTTTCCCAGATGGGATTTGAAGACAAACAAGGTCTGAGCAAAGCAGCACATTCTCACCAAGGCTTCTTAGACCATTTCAGAGGTTTTCAGCACAGCAGACAGCTGCTTCCCAAATTCAGCTCTGCTCTCCTCTAGTTCAAGCTCAGCCCTGTGTTTATAAACCCCACCCTAACCACATTTACTGCTTGTGTTTTTGAGAGGCAGCCAAGTGCTCTCTGGAATCCCAAAGGTGGGGCCACCTTACCCAACTTGTTGCTGAGCCAGCTTCATCAAGGATGCTTTGAAATAAAAGACACGATTTAAGAATGCAAGATGGTAACTTTTATTTCAATGCAGAAACATTTTCTGCAAAGCAAGGTAACTAGCTCTGTAAAAGTGAATCTTTGGAACTGAACTGGCCTTTTCTTGAGTCTCTCTAATTTGGGGTGTCAGTCACATATATTAAAAGGATTACTGAAATCCATGTTTCAAAAGTGGCCCAGTGAATAGAATCCTTGACCTAGAGACTTAAGTTCCAATCCAACCAGGGGCATTTACTAAATGTGTGACTCTAGGTAAGTCACTTACCTTTCTGCCTCAGTTTCCTATAAAACAGGGATAATAACAATACCCATGTTCCAGGATTGTTGTAAGCATCAAATAAGATAATACTTATAAAGTGCTCACACAGGGCCTGGCTCATAGAAAGTAAATTAATAAATGTGTTATTATTATTATTATTATTACTATATGACTTAAAGATCTCAACTTTATTATCAAAGAAACTGGATTGATTAGTATCTTAGATTCTTTTCAACTCTAAATTCTATTGATATAGTCAGCATCATTCATTTATCTAACAATATTTAAAGTAATTATTGTGTGTTTTTATAACATTGCCTTAAGTTTGGAGTGAAAACCATGTCTTTGTAGTCAGTGACCAATGGCCCTTTGCCAAATATTTCTTGAAAACTTGTCAGAGGAGGAGGGTAAAGTGGGGGATTGAGAATGACTTTTACCCATTCCAAATAAAATCTCTCAAAATCACTAACTCTATGAAATCATAGAGTAAGTGATAGAAATCACTGAATCCAATGTCTTTATTTTTCAGATTGAGGCTAACAGAGGTCAAATGACTTGTTCAGGCCCATATAGCTAATAAGTTCCAAGGTAGTATTGAGCTCCCAGTATCCTTGAGTCCAAATTCAGCATTATATAACAAAAAAAAAAAAAAGATCAATTTCTGTCATCATTTTGAATTGTTTATGCTTACGAAGCCAGTTGTCTAGAATTTCATTATTCACATATCTATTTATTGAGAAGTCAAGAATTAACAGAAATGTTATTTATTTAACCTCTTTTGAATATTGGCCATTATTTTGTATTTCAGCTGCACTGTGGTACTGTTCCTCAGTCTTATCTGCTTCCAGTGTATGCAATCCACTGTTGTGGTCACCATGGAAACCACCTACTCACTCTCCTTGTTATTTCATTTATCAATCTGCTAGGGTATACAGACTTGACTTGAAAATCTTACTTGAAAAATATTTAAATGAGAGTCAATCAAACTCAACTAGGGTAAGTAGTAGTCATTTTGGTATAAATGTTTCTTCAGGAAAAATAAAAAGAATCAAATTATCAAAAGCAAAACAGAGGGGTTTCATCATCTTATCTTTTGTAGATTAAAAATAAAAGTACATAAGAAAAAGATTATAGAGGACTTGGTAGCTAGAAGAAATGCAAAGCATTGTAAAACTGATTATTCACAACATGGTAGAACAAGATGGCAACTTTTCATGGGTCAAGGTGTCCTTGGGATAAGTAGGTCAGTTATATCAACTTATGAATGGGCATAATACTAGCCAGCTATTTGTGTGTCATGAAATGAAGATGATGAAGATAAAACTAAAGTGCCTAGATAATGAAGTCTTGGTCCTAATCTTCACATTGGCTGAATGAGATCTGTTATCTCACTTATGTTGGTATTCTGTCCAGTGATAGAAATTGCAACTCACAGAAACATGTTCTATGCAACTTTCTTCTATTGCCTTTTAAATATTCACCAGAGATGGTCCATCTAAGGTATCAGGGCCTTTCTTGTACTTTTTTGATATTGAATGGATAGTAATAGATAGCTAAATGGTATAGTGGATAGGGGGTGAGGCCTTGAGTCAAAAAAATTCATTTTCCCAAGTTCAAATCTGGTCCCAGATACTTCCTAGCCATATGATTCTGGATAAGTCACTTAACCCTGTTTAACTCAATTTCTTCATCTATAAAATGAGAGCTGGAGAAAGAAATGACAAACTACTCCAGTGTCTTTGACAAGAAAACTCCAAATGGGGTCATGAAGAGTTAGACATAACTAAAATGACTCAGCAACAATCACAAAAATATTGTACCACACAGGTTGTTCATTTTGTGTCTAGTAGCACCACATTAAAAAAATGACTAGTTTTTATTAAATTATCATATGCATTCACATATATCAGGATACAATAAATCACTACCTTTCATTCCAAGAGTACTTTGCATTTGCTCTATGTTGTTTATAATTATACCTCCCTGAATACCTGATTGATAGAAGTAGACAATATTATCATTCTCATTTAACAGATGAGATTTATCCATGACCATACAGTTAGTAAAGAGAATAGCTGGACTTGAACCTATATCTCCTGGTGCTCAGTCCAGGAATTTTGGTTTTTTTCTTCTCTGTATGGGCCATATTATAAACAGAAGACATTTATATTTATTGTAAGATTAACTTTATTTTTATTTATTTAATTTTCAGGCAATCAAGGTTAAGTGACTTGCCCAGGATCACATAGCTAGGACATGTCTTAAGCCATATTTGAACTCAAGTCTTCCCAAATTCAGGGCTGGTGTTCTATTCATGACAACTGTCCCTAGCTGCCCCTAGAAGACTGACTGCAGATCAATTACTCATAAAATGGTTTAGTTCCAAAATATTTCAATAACACATGTGTAGCTGAGTCTGCAAATTCATCTGCTGAATGACTCAGAGGAAGGTGACTTTGGGTTATATTTGTCTCTTCTCAGTATTTAGACAGCTTTATTTTTTTTTTTTTTGAGAAAAGATTGTTGGTCAGAGCAATGTTCAAGTATCATTATGAGCACAATTATAGTCAACCCTTCCATTTAACAAGAAAGCAAATTGAGGCCAAGAGGAAGGAAGTTATTTGTTCAATTAAATAGATAGAAAGTTGAACTCTTAGAATTTGGACCTCTAAAAGACATTCTAAAATTCTGTTACAATAAAGATATTTTTATTGATCATCTCCTAAGGATGTGATATACTCTAACAAATATAAACTATATGGCCCATGAGTCTTGTTCTAGTATTAGCAAGCTGACTTCCATGTTAAATGGATGCCTCTCTCCCAAAATAACGTGGTATATATTTTACTCATATATATATATATATATATATATATATATATATATATATATATACCCTCCTTCCTTTTCCCCAAACCTTCCTCAATTCTTCATCTTCCCCACTTCTCCTACTACCTCATCTCCAATTTAAATTCCCTGAGGGCACACATTTTTATTTTGTCTTAATATTCTCAGTACTTCCAAGTGTCTGGCTCATAATTCTTAAAACATACTTGTTGAATTGAACTGAATTGAACTCTAAGTCTATTGATCAACAGTGAAATGTCAATCTATATTGGAGGAAGGAATTATCCTGTGGCTGGCTGAATTCCAGCTCTGGTGAATGTTATTAAGCTAAAATGATTTTAGCACAGGCATAGAGCTGCCCTACATATCTGTTGTCCAAGGACCTGTCTAGCCACTTCTAGTCTCATCAAAGAGTTGTAATGATTTCTTTTTTCTCTTTTCCTCACATACTTCCTCCCTCTGCTTGCCTCTTTTTTTTCTTTTTCTTTCTTTTTTTTTCTTTTTGGCAACCAAGACTAATTTAATCAAGAGGGGCTAGAAGTGTGGGTTGTGATGTCCACCAGTAGAGTTATAGCAACATTAGCAATTAATATTACTGATATTCTTTAAGATTAGAGAATTATCCTTACAACAGTTTTGTGTGGTAGATGGAATAAATATTATCTCCATTCTACAGATGAATAAACTGAGGCTCATAGGGAATAAATGGATTGTCAAAAGTTAGATAGCTAATAAGTATTGGAGTTAAGATTAAAATCTAGGGTTTTCTCTTTCCAAGTCTAATGCAGATTCTGTAATTTAAGATAATTAAGGTCAGAATTAAGATCAAATAAGATCAGAATGAGATTATAAGAATCAGAAAAACAATTACTAAAATTCTCCAACTATAGGTTTTAGGCCAGAATACTCTAAAAGCCACAAGCACAAACTCACTAATACAGTTTAGAGACAGCTAGGTGTTAGGTGGATGGAGCACTGGATCCTGAGTCAGGAAGTGTTGAGTTCAAATGTGACCTCAAACATTTAATAGCTGTGTGACCCTGAACAAGTCAATTAATTTCTCCATGCTTCAGTTTCCTAATCTATAAAACTGGGATAATAATTTCCTTTTTAGGTATAAAAGGGAAAACACACAAATAAAATAGTTTTAACTACCTTGTAAGATAACATTTGTAAATCATTTTTATAAATGTTAATACATTACAAAAGTAATAGCTAAGATCATCATCGTCATCCTCATCCTCATCATTATTCCTATAGCTATTAGCTATTATCAGAACAAGAAAGGTGAAAAAAAGATGTCCAGCTTTGATCTATTTCACTGTCACCATTAGGTCCCAGTTTTTGACTTATAGAAATACATTGTTCCTAGAAGATCAGTGTTGTCCCTTCAGAAGGCTGTTAATGGCTCCTTAAGGGATAAGGACTGTTTTTTATCTTTCTTTTTTTATCTGTAGCACTTAGAAGCACAAATCCTGACATGGAGAAAAGAATTAATAAATGCTAGTTCCCTAGCTGAAGGACAGTAACAATCTAACCACTGTAAAGCCTACATATCTAAAGGCCTAACTGAATCAATGTAGCTAGTTCAGATACACCAGTAAAGAGTAAACAGAGGGTCAAATCCATTGGGGATGGTGGAATTCCTTTGAAGTCTGGGATTTCATTCTTAGATATTCAAATTAGTCTAACTATCCCAATCTATAAGCCCTGCAGGAGGTAGATGGCACCTGTGGATAAAGCACTGGATCTAGAGTCAGGAAATCCTGAATTCATATGTGACTGTGTGGCCCTGAGCTACTCAATTAACTCTATTTACCTCAGTTTCCTCATCTGTACAATAGCTGGAGAAGGAAAAGGAAAACCATTTCAATATCTTTGCCAAGAAAACCCCAAATGACATCATCATGAATCATTCACGATTGGAACTACTGAATAAGAACATATCTCCAAACCTCTTCATTCCACATTGAACTGCTTGCAGGATTAACATTGGATCAAACAGATCGTAGACAGATCCGATCAGTCAATAAGCATTTATTATGTACCTACTCTGTGGCAAGCACTGTGCTAAACACTGGAGATATAAAGAAAGGCAAAAGACAGTCCCTGATGTAAGGAGCCTACTGAAGGAGACCACATGCAAATAACTATGTACAATCAAGCTACATACAAGGATAAACTGGAGACAGTCTCAGAGGGAAAGCATTAAGATCAAGGAGGATGGAGAGAGACAAAAACAAAACAAAAAATCCTTTAAGGGCTTTACCCTGGGATTGGTGGGGGAGATCTCACACACACAAACATAAATACAAACCATACACAAAGGAAATAACACATTCTTGTTTTCATCTGACCTAGCAAGTGCTCAGAAAAACTCTCAGTTCAATCTAAAGAAGCTCGGAGCTCAACATTCTCTCTTAGCCACACTTAAAGGGCCAATGTCAAGCTATCTACACCCTTGATAGCAGCCTTAAACACAGACTCCTCCCCCACTGTATCTTCAGTTTTCAGTTTCAGGGAATGGGTTTGGTTCTTCAACTGTAACTAGGTTCAAATCATAACAAGATATGAGGACCATTCCACCAATGTCTAACTCCTCTTTCTTCTTCATGGCTAAGCTCAGAAGTAATTTCACATTTAAAGTTCATACTGTTCTTATTTTGATAACCCCTCCCTTACCAGGGGCCATCCTCATGAACATTACATTTCTGAAATCTGAAACTTGTAAGGTATCTCTACTATGACATTTTATTAATGAACTCTTTCAGACAATACATGGTTAGGTGCACACCCCAAAAAGGGGTGTATTTAGGCTAGGATACATACCTTCCTTGTAAAACAACTACTTAACAAGAAAAGCTAACATTCTTTCCTTCTCTTTCTTAATACTGTGGCTAAACCACATTCACTTAATGACATAAAGACTCTTCTTATGAGTCCTTAATTTGGTGTCATGGCTGAGCATCTTCCAGCCATCAATGAAAGTCCAAATGAATACAAAAATTCTAGCAGACATTGGATTTCGAGTTCTACTTTAAAAACACTAGGAGAACACATGAGGTAGTCCATTGGTGCCAATAAAATAGTTTGCTAATACTTCTAACATGCTGGGGAGATTCTCTAAGAAAGATTTATCATAGGATTACAGAATCTCATGTGGAGAACTGAAAGGAAGTTCATCAGTCAATTACTCTAATCTAGTCTTGAAAGTTTTTAGTTATTCCTCCACATATTATCTTTCCCCAACAAGGTTTCAATATTATCATAGATTGGCTTAACAAATTAAATGAGAATTTGGGGGAGGGGAATTTTGAGGAAGCTGCAGATAACACATTAAAATGATGTATAAAAAGTTTAGAAACTCAGAAATGTATAAAATACATGTGAAATATTATATAATATCAATCCAAATTTTATAATAAGGTACTGTAAACACCTCATTAAATAAAATCAGACTTCTTCTTTGGTACAGAGAGAGGGCCAAAAATTTTTATGGATTGTCTAAATCTGAAGAATGCTCACTCCATAACCCCCAAATTATGGGGGGATAACTGTATTATCATATTAAACAATGGTCATCCAGCCTAAGTTCAAAGGCCTCTAAATAAGGGGAACTCAGGACCTCATGATATATCCCATCATAGTTTTTGAAAGCTTTAGCTGCTGGGAAATTTTTCTTCAAATTGAGCCTGGGTTTGACTCTGCAATTTTCACTCACTTCCCAATTTTGCCTTCTGAGACCAATTATAACAAATATAAACTTTCTTTAACATAGCAGCCCTTCAAAGACTTGAAGATAGCTATCATGTCCTCCCTGGGTCTTTTCTTCTTTATTCTAGACATCCCCAGGGCTTTCTTTCATACAAGCATCCGACACATGGACTCAAAGCTTATTATGCATCTGGTTGGTTTCTTCTAGCTTTTCAGTGAACTAAAATCATGATTCTCAGAAGGGAAACCATTACTACACATGAGGTTTTATGAGAGCAAGGAACATGGGATATTGGTCCTTATTCCTAGAAGCTAAATCTCTCCACATAGCCCAATATCAGGGCATTACATATCTCAGACATTATGTATTACAATCTAAAACTGATAAAGAATACTTCAGCCCCAATAATAATTGCTGCCTTTCACACAGGTCTTTAAGATTTATATAACATTTTTCATATATTACCTCATTTTAACTTCATCACAGCCCAGGGATATAGGGATTACAGGAATTTTTGTTCCTAGGGAGATGAAGTAACTGGGGCTCAGGAAAGGTAAGTGATTTATTGAGGTCTCATTAGCTTGTATCCAAGGTAATATTCAAGTCCCCATCCCAAGTCAAGTCCATTGTTCTTTTCATTACACCAAGATGCTTTTATAAAAGATGCATATCTTTTATGAGGGATGGCTAGTTACCTTGTAAATCTTTTTTTTTTTTTTTTTACATTATTTATTTAGTCATTGCCCATCCTTGTCTCCCAGATGGAAAGTACTTATAAGAACTTAACATGATGAGATTTGAAGAAACAGTGTGAGACAGTGGACAAAATGAATTTGGCTTGAATTGTTGCTGAGTTACCTCTGTGACATTTGGGAAGTTACTTTTAACTTCTCAAGATCTACCTTTCCTTATCTGTAAAATATGGAGTTTCATCTAAATGACCAGTAAATTCCTATCCACCTGTGAGGTCTCTAGTGATTCCACATAAGGAAGACTTACCGTTTGTATTAGTGGAGGAAGTACCCACACAAGAGAAATGTCAGAGCTTTCGAAATATCAACAGCTTTTAGAGAACTGAGATAGCATCAAAATAACCGATTGGAATTTCACTTAATAAAAACCATCCAATATGATTCTTATTGAATGAAATAAATTACTTAGCAACAAAACAAAACCCACCACCATCAGGCTGGCCTCAGGGATAACCAATGACTCACAGGAGAAGAAATAGGTGACCCTTTTCTCAGTTAACCGCAGTGAAGCAAAAGCAGCAAAAAACGCAGCGTGGGTCAATTCTCTTCTCTAGCACTTCTGGGAACGTGTCTCTACCCTGTAGCCTAAGCTTCCCAGGGCGAGCTGGCGAGAGAAGGAGGTTCACTGTCAAAATGTCAGATAAACCACATCACTTTGCACTTGGTGTCTCCAAACCAGCCCGGCCAGTTCTTTCCCGATCGTAGGAATCTACAAAAATGCCCTATAATTTTTTTTTTTCGTTGTTGCTAATAGAGAACTTCCAACAGTTGATTTAAAACTGCTCCAAGGCTTTAAAACCAAATTCCAGGAGAAACGAGATTTGCTGCTTTTAACAATTCTAACAATCTCCAGCACTTTGCCTCCTGCAAGAAACTGCCTATGTTTAGCACCGCTTCATTTAGTGCCTGCCTAAGGAAAACATGACCCTTTAAAAAAATCAGTTAAGAGAGAAAGCCACATCCTATGATGACCGAAACCGAGGAGCAGGAAGCTTCCATCCCAGCGCAAACTTAAAACCTGGCAATATGAAGGACACACCCCAACTGCTCAATGCTTTATTACGGATAAGTTCTGGGTGTTCAGAAAAAAAAAAAAATTACCTAAAGTCAGAAATCCTGCTTAACTTCTCCCTACACTAGTGGATCCTGTAGAACTGAGTGAGTAAGTGTTTGTGAGTGTGTTCGTGAATGTGCAAGGAGGAGGTCTGGATTCATTAAGATTTCCCCAAGGGAAGATCATAAGTGATGAGAGACACTATAAAGTAATTCATCTTCAAAACATTCTAAGTCTTGTATGACTTCATTGCATAATGAGGATTTCATTTCCCGCCCTCTCTACGTATGGACAATTGGAGTAGAATGAGGGAATTTGAAACTGAAAAAAAAAAACAAAAAAAAAAAACAATTTTAAATTAAAACAAACGTTTTGTTGTTTGCATTTAAACAAGCAGGGAGACACTTTCTCTTAACAGCAGATTTCTAATTCGCACATGTTTAGAACCACTCATTAGAGCCATAGAGTGTTCCTTAGCAGACAAGTTAGGACAGCTTTCTGCCCTTGTGTAAAACTGCATTTTCCAGCATTATAATCTTAGTATTAAGAGAGGCGGGGAATCTCTTTCCTAGGAGTTGATTGGCTCTTTTGATTGGCTAGCGACCAGCTTAGTGTTTTCTGTGGCACCAATACACAGTGTAGTAGAAGACTAGCCTTGCAGTCAGGAAGACCTGCCTCTCTCCCATAAGAATTGGGTGACCAAAGAGCAATTTAAACTCTCAGAGCCCCAGGCAGTTGTCTAAAACTATAATTTACAGATTAGTGGCTAATCTGCATAAGCAGTGGGAGTTTCTCCACAGATTCCTACAGCAATGGTATTATAGGTTTAAAGTCATCACCACCCCCCTTAAAAAAAAAATCAATAAAAGGAAAGTAGCATTCTGTTCTGACTCAAGGGATAGTCCTTCCTAGAGTTCAGAAGATGACTTTAAATCCAGATTCAATACTGATTGGCTGTGTAATCCTAGGCAAGTCACTTAACTCTTTGCCTCCTTCAATTTCCTCATATGTAAAAAAATGATCTGGAGAAGGAAATGGCAAATCACACCAATATCTTTGCCAATAAAACCTAAAAGGATCACGAATAATTACTGAACAACAGCAGAAGTACTCTACATTCGTACTCACTTGACAATTTTAGTCAATAAATAAAGTTGTCACATGACAGCTAATATCTTAGATTACATAGAAATATGTTTATAACATGGCATTGTGGTGAAGCCCTATACTTGGAGTCAGAAAGACCTAGTTATGAATCACCCTGCAAATACTCATTCCTGACTAAAAGATGAAATTACTAAGGTTAATTAGTGTTAAATGACTTATCCACAGTAAATGTGTGATTTTTTTTTTTTAGCCTTGGGTTTTTATCTGTAAAAGAAGAATAATAGATTCTATCTTAAAGGATTGGTGATATCATAGATTTAGAGATGGAAAAAATCTTAGAAATCTCCCTGTTCACCTAAGAAATTTTTATATAATCTTGGGCATATAGGCATAAAAATAAGTGTACAAATCAAACATTTACTGATTTAAAAAAATCATAATTTCATGACCTCCACACTCAGGGGTCATGAACAACAATTTAAGAAACTTTGTTCTAGGCTCCTTCCCTCATTTACAGATGAAGAAACATCTTCAGCCCAGAGAGGCTGACTTGAATGTCCTCTAACTATAAATCCAAATTCTTTCTATTAATGCATATTGTTATGAGAATCAGTCAGTCAAAAAAAATTAATTAGCCATCTACTGTTTGCCAAGTACTGTACTAAGTGATTGAGATATATGTATTTCTTATCTTTTTTATGAAACACAGAATCTACTGGGGGAGACAACATATAAACTCTATATAATACACATGCACACACATACACACACACATAAACACTCTATATAGGAGAAATAGAAAATAAAAACAGAAAGAAGGTATTATAATTGAGGGGAGAATGGGAAAGTTTTCCTATAGAAGGTGGGATTTTAGCTGGGACTCTAAGGAAGCCAAGAGAGTCAGGAAATAGAGGAAGAAGATAATTCCAAGCATGGGGGACAGCCAGTGAAAATGCCCCCTGGTGGTATACTTGAAATACTGCAATAACCTATATTACCTGGTTTGCTGACTTAAAATACTCTATTAATGTGAGTTTTTAATCATTTTTCCATTTTAAATTTTATTTTTAAGAAATTATTTCTTAAATGCCAGTTTCTACTTGTTCAGGTCATTGTCAATCAACAAGTAACTATTAAGTCTTTATTATATTCTCTCTATTCTATATATACTGTTAATTATATATAGTGATAATTTTGTACTATATTACTATAAACCTAAAGGAAGGTTAAAAAAATGGCCCTGTCTTCAAGAGAGTACCCATTTAATTGCAGAGACGACCCACAAACTACTGAACTTAAAGTAAAGCATTTCTCTCAGTATTAGAGAATGTCAGAACTAGAAGAGATTGTCAGTCTTCAAACCCCAAACTCCTATTTTATTGGTTGGAAACTGGGGCCTAGAGAGTTAAAATGACTGGCCTAAAGTCACACAGTTTATAAGTGGCAAAGTCTAGATAAGTTCAAGTTTTTTGACGTCAAGTCCAGGACTTTTTCGCCAGGAGAAAACAGTTTTATTTGAAGAGCTGTTTTCATGTAGGTCATTGAACAAGGACAAGACCATAGTTTCAGGGTAAAATAGATTTTAAGAAAATGGTTTCAGTTTCGATGAGATCCCAGCTAATTACTTCTCCATAGATGGAGGTTGTCTCAATTTGCTGAGCATCTGTGCATGGTGGCATTTGAGATATTGTGGGTGGTAGTCTCAAGTTATCTACAGTCCCAGAAAGGAAAATAATTAGCTGTTGAGCATTATTTTATGAGCTCAAACAAAATAAGAGTATCATCTCTCATCTGTTAATTCAACAGATGAGGCAGAATGACCATTAAAATTTAGCCAGAAATAAATACATAACTCTAAATGAAAAGGAATTGAATGGTCAGGTAAGTGTTTTTCAGGATCTAGCCTAGAGAGCTGAAGTGCCTTTCTGAGGTTATTATTAGTATTTTGAATGGAGAAAAACCTGTACCTATGTTTTAATTAACTTAGGAAACTCAATCAAGGAAACATTTTTTACAATGCAGTTCAATACCAGCTCTGCAATTTAGAGAGTTTCCTAGGGGTACTGAGAAATAAGGGGATGATTTTCACACAGACTGCGTATAAAGTTTTATTCATTCTCAATTTAGCTTTCTATATTCCATGTATGCTTACTCTCATAATATTATTTATTGCATACAAATATGAATATCTAATAAGAAGAATAGGAACTAGGCCAGTGATTTTATTAATATAAGGAATTCCCGGGTAAGAAAAATCCACATATTAATGCTTTTTCTGCAGCTTTTCTGCAATTTATTAATCTTAAGGAAATGCCAAGAGCTATGAGAAGTTTAGTGCCTCTTCAAGGATCCAGAATCAACATGAGTCAGAGGTAGGATCTAAATTGCAACCTAGGTCTTTCTGACTTTAAAGTCAGCCTTCTAGTCACTAAATATGCTACTTCATATTATTATAAATAATAAAACATATAGTAATATAACATTATTATCACATTATGTCATTAGACTTTAGTCTATTATCAATATAATAGTATTATTATTTTATTACTTAGAATCCATCACCATAATTACTACTGCCAAAATTGTTAACACTTATTATCATAAAATTAATTTAATATGTTAATGTTATTAATAATAGTATAAGTGCAATGGATAGAATGCTGGGTCTGGAGTCAGGAAGCATCATCTCCCTGAGTTCAAATCTGACTTTAGATATTTACAAGTCAAGTGACCCATGGCAAGTCACTAACCCTGTCTGCCTCAGTTTCTTCATCTGTAAAATAAGCTGGAGAAGGAGATGGCAAACTATTCCAGTATCTTTGCCAAGAAAACCCCAAATGGGATCACAATCAGACATGATTGAAAACTGATTATGCCTAATAATAATAACTAATAATACAATAATATTTCATATATTATCATACTTTCTTATTTTGGTCTAAACTCATGATTTTATCATTGTAGAGAGAATCCTCTTATAGTTGCACATTGAGATTGCCTTAGGGATAGCACTTGAGTCTTCCCAACCTATCTACTATGCCTTTCATTATTAGAATTGTTATTACAATGCAAAATGTGTGTGTGTGTGTGTGTGTGTGTGTGTGTGTGTGTGTGTGTGTGTGTGTGAAATCACTAAATAATAGGACTATTAGGAGGATATTTCACATTTACCTAATACTTGGAGCCTTATAAAATATCTCCCTTATAATACACCTGTGAAATAATATCTTTACAAAATTAACTCAAAGTTGTAGATGAGCAAACAGAGGCAAAGTAAAGTTGAGTGACTTGTCCATGTTCACATACTTATTGAAAGTCAGACCCGAGGCTATGAGCTGAATTTCTAATGTGAATTCATTTTAATTTCTATTGTACCAGAACTCTTAGCCCAGGGGACCAAGACACATGAATACAAATTAATCTCTTGAATGAAACCATGAAGAATATAGTTTTAAAAATGAATCAGGGGACAGAGATAAAGTCTGAGGCCCTCGATAGAAGATGTTTCTGGAGTTGGAAAAAGAGGATAAAAGAAGACTTTATTCAGAAAAACCAAGGAAATGCTTTGGGGACCAAGTGTCATTCTGTTTTGGAATGCTTCACCCAGAGTAAAGGATATCTCAAACTGAAGTGAAGGACTTTAATGTCTGCTTATGTAGTGTCAGGATCTCGTAAAAGAAAGAAGAGGTATAAATAGATTCAGGGAAGAAGAAATGTTAGTGTCATTCATCAAATCACTGTTTAACAAATGGAATCCATGGACATGAAAGTTCAATGCCCAGCAAAGCATCTCATCTTTCTCTGCCTGGTTAATTGATTTTTGTTCTCTCCATCAACATTTCCATTATGAGAAATGGTATTTGGAGAGCAAAGTGGTGACAACAGAGAGAAAGAAAATCATTTAAAGGGCTTATCTGCTTAAAACAACAACAACATTTCTGTTGGTTGAATACCTCCATTAAAGTTTTCCTTGGATGTCTCAATATGAGTTGGAGAAGACCCAGATCTATCAAAGGCTATTGCTGGTAAAGCCAAGCTATGACAAGGACTAATAATGTAGAAAGACTGAGTATGAGCCAGTGACAGACTGTGAATCTATAATCTGAGAATTAGTATCATTAGTGAATGGATAGATGGATGGATGAATAAATGAAAGATGATTAGTAAATGCTTACTATTGATCGGTCATTGGAAGTTTCTGCCCTCCAGGAGTTTATATTCAAATAAGAAGAGACAATTTATATTGGGAGGGTGAGAGAATGGTATTTTGGAGTAGTTAGTCTCAGAGTTGGTGGAAGAGCCTTGGGCGAATTGAATGACATGCTTTTTTTCAAAAGCAGTGTGAGTATTGATTTTATTATAGTTCCTGGAGCAAGATGTTTGGCATTGGCTAGAGAGAAGGGGTTACCTAACTTTGTGCTCTGTAACTAACCAATCAAAACAAATCAGCCACAGATCCATGTAAAAAGGCTCATCATCAAAAGGCTGGTCACAAATTCAGTGTAATTATCATGCATAACTGAATATTATGTGCTACTAGGTGCTTGGAATGCTTCAAGTGGCTTCAAACCAACT
The DNA here is from genome assembly GCF_048593235.1 of Sminthopsis crassicaudata. Taxonomy (NCBI): domain Eukaryota; kingdom Metazoa; phylum Chordata; class Mammalia; order Dasyuromorphia; family Dasyuridae; genus Sminthopsis; species Sminthopsis crassicaudata. The sequence goes on from NC_133619.1 coordinate 553,865,310, forward strand.
GAGAAATGCAGTAAATAGATGTAGAAATACCAGGTGATGTGAGAAGGTAGAGAGTTCAGATGATAATAATAATAACAGCAACAATAACAATAGCTACTTATATAATATCTACTATGTGTCAGACATAGTGCTAAGTAAGTATCTTACAAATATCATCTCATCAGATCTTCATACCAACTCAAAGAGGTGGATGCTATTATTTTTACAATTGAGAAAAGTGAGGTCAAGTGATTTGCTCAGAATTACACAGCTAGTAAGTGTCTGAAGTCAGAATAGAACTCAGCTCTTCCTTACACTAGGTTCGGAACTCCATCTTAGCTACCTAAAAAAGCAAACAAGCAGAAAGATAGGCTTGTTGTAGAAAATGATACCTGAATTAAACCTTGAAGGAAGCTAAGGATTTCAAGAAGAAAAAAACAAAATGGGAATAAATTATTGGCAAGAGGAAATTTTACATCCTATATAGCAGTGAGGGAATACCATATTTAGTTTGGAGAATAGTGACTATGTCAGTTTGCATGTAATAATGACTGAGAGGATAATAATGAAGAGAGATAATGTGAAATAAGTCTGAAAAGGTGGACAACCTAGATTATGAAGGGCTTTTAATGCCAAATAAGAACTGGCATTTTTATATTATAAATAATAGGAAGCTGTAGTGGACCAAAACAGTCAGATTTTTGCTTTAAGAAGATTATGTTGGCAGTTGTACTAAATAGATTGGAAATAAGAGAGACTGGGAACAGGATGATTAATTAGGACACTATTTAGTAGTTTGCAAAAGCTGATGAGGGCCCGAGGTAGTAGTGGGCATTCTAGGAGAAAGAGAGATGGAATATAGGTGGAATCAATAAAACCTACCATCTAATTAGATAGATAGTGAGGAGGATTAAAGAGTCAAGAATAGTGTTAGCATCATCTTACTAGTAATTATTATTTATTATTAATCTGAGTGGCTAAAGGATAATGCAGTAAAAAAAAATAGAAAAATAGAAAAATTCCCTGAGGAAAAAAAGTATGAAATAAGAGAGAAAAGATTATGTGTTCAGTTTGGAATAGCTGAAAATTTAACGTGTTTATGGAATATTCAGGTGACAAGTCTGGCAGGTATTTGATGATGCAAGATTAGAGCTCAAATGAGGGTAAGAAGTGATGGATTTTCCTTTGGCTATGATACCAATGAAACCTATCTACTAAGGCATGGAGATCTGCATGGGAAAATGAATTATTGATTCAATTAAAATTGGAGCTTTTTATTTTTTAAATATCAATGAAATATTTATATATTGGCAGTTGCTGGTTGATTGGTTATTGTCCTTTGTCCTTGAAGAGGACCAAAATGACATTACTATGTTATAATCAAGTTACAATGTGTCCAACTGTGGCTGATCACACCAATTAACAAGCTCAGAATTCTTTGCCATAAGTTAGACACAAATAGTCCTTATTTACATTTTGGGGTGGCTTCTCTAATTTTGTGCATCTCACGTTTCCTTTGGATTAATTCAATTCTGCTTTGCTCATACAGCACAGCACTAGGAAGCCATGGAGTTACGCATAAATGTACACATGTTATCTAGGTTTTGGTAAAACATTTTATACAGTCTTTTGTAATATTTTTTGTGAAAAATCTAAAAAGCTGTTTGATAGATTTTAGAACAATGAAGTATAGGTAGCTAGGTGGCACAGTGAATAGAGGATCAAGCTTGGAGTTAGGAAGATCTGAGTTCAAATACAGCCTCAGACAATTACTAGCTGTGGGACCCTGGTCGAGGCACTTGTCTCAGTTCCTCATCTGTAAAATGAAAGTATACTGGAGAAGGAAATGGCAAATAATTTCAGTAACTTTGTCAAGAAAACCCCATAGACCAAAATCCATGGGATCACATAAAGCCAAACATTACTGAAGGAGAGAAACAGCACATTTAAGTAAATTTTAACTAGTTGGATGACTTAATTAAAAGAGTAGAACCTATTAGTTCCTTGTTCATTAGAGAAGAAGTCTCTATTGGAGTACTGCAGGGATCCATACTTGCCTGTATGCTGCTTAACATTCAATCAGTTAACTCTCCTTTAGTAAATCTCTACTACATTTTAAGCACTCTGTTAGTTGCTAAGGATACAAAAGAAAATATTTCCTTACCTGACTCAGCTGAAGATGTAAATAATATGCATATTTGCAGGTAATACAAAAATAAGAGAAATTTTTGACATAGGCACTTTATAATCCAAAAAGATATTTGACAGAATAGGGCATTGGGCTAAATATAACAAGATATATTTAATAGGGAAAAATATAAAATTTTATACTTGCATTTTAAAAAATTAGATTCTCTCATATAACACAGAGGCATGACTTGCTATCAGGAAAAACTGGAGATTCTAGTTGACTTCAATAACTCAAGAGATTTTATGTTTTTAACAATGTTGGTATTCTTCCCGGTGCTGTTGGTTACACCCCGAGTACAATTTTTCACAGTGTGTTAACTCTTGTCTTACAAATCACTTACCATTTAGTATAGTCCCAAAAATATATATGGCATCTAAATGTATATTGAATCAATGAAAGAATATGGCGGCTAGTTGGTGTAGTAGAGTGCTGAACGTGGAAGTCAGGATGCTCTGAATTCAAATTGGGCCTCAGACATTGACCAGCTATGTAATCTTGGGCTAACTAACTCATTTAGCCTCAGTTTACCTTAGTTTCTTCATCTGTGAAGTGGGGAAAATAATAGCACCTACCTTTCATGATGGTTATGAAGATCAAATGAACTGATATTTGTAAAGTATAAAGTGCTTAGTGTGACATATAAAAGTTCAAGAGATAATTTCTGGGTAATTAATCATTTCATTAATTATCTGCTAGTCATAATTAATAAAATAATTAATTTCCCAGAAATTATGTCTCTCAAACTTTGTATACATCACATAAACACAGTGTCTGGCATACCTATTGGTGCTTAATAAATGCCTGTGTCCTTCCTCTCTGCAGATCTCAATTTCTTCATTCATAAAATAGAGATAATAATAGCACCAACCTCCAAGGGCTGTTGTGAGGATGAAATGTAAAGTGTTTTGTAAAACTTAAATGTTATATAAATGGTAATTATCATTATGAGGGAATGAGAGTAAGTACTGGTTAACTCAGGGCAAAGTGCTACTAATCCAGGATTACAAATTCACCTGTCATATGAGTCAGTTAACTTTGTTCTGTTCTGTATCCTCTAAACTCACCATTAACCTCAGTTTACTAATTTAATGAGGGACTGGGGAGACAGTGGGATAGATTAGAATAAGTTCACCTCTTATTGAAAAAAAAATATCCTTTCCATATGCAGATGTTGATTGCTACAAGTCAAAAAGATCCAGGAAGGGGTACAACATACCTTCCACATCTGCTTCTTTCATTAGGCTGTAGCCAGAGGCAGGTTAATGATGGGGTGCCAGAAACCCCTACTGAGGTGTCAAATCAAAGGGAAGGTCAAAAGCAGAGCCCCAGTCAAAACCAGGAGGGCTGGCAAGACAGATACAGCTGAAGGAGAGGTCAAGAAATGTCAATCTCTGACAGGAAGGCTGAAGTCAATAGGTGGAATTGGGGCTGGCAACACGCTAAAAGCAAGGTCAAAAATACTGGAGAGGTAAATTTGAGCTCAGTTTCCTCAGAAGAGTGATAGGTTTGTTGCACTCAGCAGTGTAATTTCCATTGTCCTTTTAACAGTTGACTGAACATGTTCCTCCCTCTGAAAGGGACAGGCTTATCAGAAACTGGGATTAAGACAGCTCTGCACCAGGCTCCTTTGCCTTCATCACCACCATTTAAATTTTTATGCTGTCAAGGAATGGTAAGATTATAGCAATTCAAGTTAATTCAATAACATTATATGTAACATATATAATAATATATTAACATATATTAATACTAATATATAATGCATATATGTAACATATGATATTATATGTCAGGGACTATGGTAAATTCTAGGTTATTAAAAAAGAAAAATAAAGCCTGCCTTCAAGGAGGTTACAATCTAAAAAGAAGGCAATACATGAAAGGAAGCTGATGGAACATGGAGAGTTAGAAAGACTAGATGGTGCTTATTTAGAGAATCTCAGGAGTGGGGGGCGGGATCTCAAAGACCATATAATGCAACTTAGTCCTGAAAAAACATCCTCTCTCCACTTTCCCCGAAAAGGGAGCATCTAGTGTGTCTTCCTTATGACAAGTTTTCACATCCCTAAAAATAACAGTCATATTATCTGTGTTTTCTCTTTCCCTTTCCCCTCTTTGATTCTTTTACTCCATTTCAGAGGATAATCCTCTCCCTCCCCACTCAACAATCTCTGTGCATATTTGCCTTCTTTCCTTCTTTCTTCAGTCTTATCTCTTTGTAACTCCCTTTCTGCTTCTCTATCTCTTTTTCTTTTTCTCTGTCTCCTTTTCTTCCATCCTTCCTTCCCTCTATGTCTCCTTCTCTTTCTGATTCTATATCTATTTCTCTTTAAATACAATATCAGTGCTTATTCCCTATGTGAACTGGGACAAGTCACTTAAATCACCCTGGGCTTTAAATCATCTCAGTTTCCTCATCTGTAAAAATGGGGGAGGGGGATGTCAGGTCCTTTCTAGTTCTATAATACTAGAATATATCTTTGGATCCCTTTATTTTTACATCATATTCATTTCTGGATATATTCCCTTCATTTCCCCCATAGTGGGAAGTGAGCCTCCTCTCATAACAGAAGAAAAAAAACAAAACAATTAAGCATAAACAGACTACTCCATGATCACTCATCTGACAGAGTGTGCAAATGGGCATTTCATGCCCATTACCTAGTAGCACTTTTTAATAAAATCATCCTTCCTCCTCTGATTCCCGTCACTCCAGTTAAGTTTATACCTTTCCCTTTCTATCTTTCTATTCCCTTTGCACACAGTGCAAAAAAGAAAACCCAGCTCAGTTTCCATGTTTCACTTTTTCATAGAAAGAAGTAGGGCAGGGAATATGAGGAATTTAACAAAAAGTGTCTAGTGACTTTATGGCCAGCTGCCTACCAGAGACTTCTGGATAAGAGGCAATGAAGCTCAAGTGAAGTTGATGGGTCTGTTTCTGAAGAGCTTTAAACATGGACAAATATAAAGTTACCTATTACCAGTCTTTATTTCCAGTAGAGATACAATTTACATTTATCAAAACAGACATAATCAAAGTTCTGGCTCACAATTCTAGGTACTTGTAAAGCTTTGTACAAATGCTAACTGTTTATTTTTTCAAAAACATTCTTGAAAAAGACAAAAAAGTCACAAAGAGGAGACCTAAGTGGGGCTTCCATGGGAGAAGAGACCATCTTATTGTGCCTTGTTGCTGGTGGGAGAGTCTATGGGTTGTCGAAAAGAAACAGAAGGTAAGGGAATTTATATGGCAACCACTATGTGCCAGAAGCTGTGTTAAGTATAACAATACTTTAATAATAATAGCAATAATATATTAAGAGTATAGATTATAAATAATAATAAGTAATAATAAAACATTTATATAATGTTTATTATGTGCCAGGCACTGTGCTAAGTGCTTTATAATTATTTCATTTAATTCTTACACCTCTTATATGCTATAATCATCATCCCCCTTTTACAATTGAGGAAACTGAGGCAGAGGTTTAGGCTCAGGATCACATAACTAAGTGTCTAAGACTGGATTTAAATTTTGATCTTCCTGATTCCACGCCTAGCATTCTATCCACTGTGCTATTAACAACAAAAGGCCCTTTTTAGAAGGCAGCTGAGAGAAAATTCTTTTTCCCCCCCACGAAGTTTTTCCTTAAGTGAGCAAAAGCCTAGTTGCTCCATCAAACTCTTGATACTGGCTAATTTTGTCTAGCTGTCATCCATGCCTAGAATACTCTCCTTCATCTCCCTCATGATTAGAATGTCCTTCCTCATTCCCCTCGCCGCCACCCCCTCACCCCATGCCTAGAATATTTTCCCTTCTCATTTTCACCTCCTGGCTCTCTAGATGTCCTTCAAATTTTAACTAAAATCCCACTTTTACAAGAAGCCTTTCTTGAACCCCCTTAATTCTAGGGCTTTCACTCTGTTATTTCCAAATTATCCTGTACATAGCTGCTTTAAACATAATTGTTTCCATGCTGTCTTCCTCATTGTATTGTGAGCTCCCTGAAGGCAGGTATTATCTAAATCTTGCCTTTCTTTCTAGCTCCAGTGATTAACTTGATACTTGATACTGAGTTAGAGCTAAATAAATGTTTATTGATTGAATGCCTATCTCCTTATAAACACACCCTAAGAAGGTTTTAACCTATCGTGGGTAAAGGATATGTATATAGGCTTGGAGACTAATCAAACTTGTTGTTTCTATTCCCAAATATATCAAAACCTGAATATCTGAGCAGGTGGGAATCATACAAAATTGGCAAAAATTGCCTTTCATATTCAGATATTAGCCATGTCATTCTTGATGTCTAGGCTAGCTAACTAGGCTACAGTGTGTTCTCCAAGTGACAGTTCCAAATCTGATCTTTGATCTCTTTATTTAGACATCTTGAAACCATAAAATTAATTTATTCTTTATTTTAATTAACTTAACAGGCATTTGGGAGGCACCTGCTATGTAGTAGGCACTGTGCCAGGTACTGGGAATACAAAGACCTGAATCAACTAGTATCAGGGTCCCAGATTTGGAACAAGTCCCATATCACAATTACCAAACCATTACTTTACAGGGTGATAAGAATTAAAGAGTATGAAAATTGGAGAGACTCACATGGCTACAAATTGCTGGATTTAGAATTCAAATTCCTGTCCTCAAATTCCAATCCCAGTGCTCATGAATTAATAGCAAGAATTTCCAAAGGTTTCATTTATTCTCTCCATTTACAGAATCTTGGGTTCTACCTGTAATCAATCTACTTGTAAAAAAAAAAAATGGTATCCCTAACTGTTGCATAAGTAATCTCCTAGTAGTGTTCTTCATTCTTCACTCCATCTCCAGCAATGGATTCTGATTCCAACAAGGTCATATCCATCTGACCTCCTGGTACTCAGTTTCCTCATCTGTAAAATAGATCTGGGTAGACTCAATGATTTCCTTTCCAGCACTAAATCTATTATTTCTATGATTCTATTGCATCATGGAAAGGGCATAATAGCAGTTCTCTCTGTAAAAACTAATTTTTAAATTTAAAATTGCTAACAGAATCTTCCAAAAGAAATACTTGCTTGAGTGTTTATGAGACCTAGGACAGAAGACACCTGTTTGGAATACGGTTTTGGTGTAAGAAAGGATTTTGAAAAGTCGTTGCAACTCAGCAAAAAATAAATAAATAAATAAATAAAACTATGTCAGGACAGCTGCCCAGACCTGCCTCAAAGACATCAGATTACATTCCAAAAGCCTAGTGATTAATTTCTGTAATCCTATTTATTTATGAGAGGATATTGGGAAGAAATCACTTCCCAAATTAAGAATATTAATTCAAGCTGGTTTAGAGCCATTTGCCTTCTTAAGGTGCTGCTCAAACACATTCTTGTAATTAATAATCACCAAAACAACTGAAAATATTCATTTCAATTCATTTTCCTGAGTTCAAATCCGGCTTTGGACATTTCTTAGCTGTGTGATCCTGGAAAAAAAACCACTTAATCCTTTTTTGCCTCAGTTTCCTCATCTTTAAAATGAGCTGGAGAAGGTAATGGCAAACCACTGAAGTATCTTTGGCAAGAAACCCCCAAATGGGGTTACAAAGGGATGGACATGATTGAAAAATGATTGAAAAAACAACTTGCTAGGCTCTTTGGACCCTTCCCATTGTTAGAAAAGTAACAATGAACATTTGAATCTTCAGCCTCAATAAGTAATAAGTAAGTTGATGCATGTTTTTTAAATATCAGCTTCTCTTATCTTTGAATTTAATAATTTAAAAAATTGAGCTGGGTAAGAAGCATTTCATTAGCTGTAAACCTCATTCTAAATGTCTAACATATAAGCAAAGCATTATGTAGATTACAGTCAATCCTATCATTGAAGCCTGCTGTGATCAATGTTTCAGTCTACATTTTAGCTGCAAGAAGACAATCAGGGAGTTTATCTTTCCTGACTAAATTGCTCCTGAAAGTTTTTTTTTTTTTTTTTTTAACCACTATTATATGAATTCTTGTTTTTCAAGACATTATTTATGAAGTTGTCAAGTCAGGCCCTGCTGTTATTTGTTGGAGGAAATACTTTGCTGACATGTAGTATCTGTTGAAGGAAATTATTCTTTTATATAAGGCTGGGTTTTAGTAAAGAATTGAAGGGATAGGGAAAGGAATGAGGAAACAATAATAATATTAATAATAATAAAATTTTCTTGCACAGTATGCTGAATGTGGAAATATATTTAGAAGAGTTGCATATGCTTAATTTATAATGGATTGTTTGATGTCTAGGTTGGGGAGGGAAGGAGAAAAATTTGGAACATAAGGTTTTGCAAAGGTGAATGATGAAAATTATCTTTACATGTATTTGAAGAAATAAAAAGCTATAAACAAATTAATAATAAAATAATGGTATGCATTTCTTTAGTGGTCATGACAACACAATGTGGTTGCCTAAATATTGTTATCCTCATTTCACAGGTAAGGAAATAGGCAGAGATGAATAAAACAGTTTATGTATGGTCACATAGCTAAGTACCAAAGCTGGGATTTAAAGCTAGGCTCCTATCTCCAAGTCACATACTCTTTAAACTACACGAAAAGGAAAAGTTAAAACTGGAGGCACTGACTTTAAGGCTGGTGCAAGTAGTTAACGTCCATTTTCCATGAGGGGAGTTTTTGGGAAAGTAGGTAATGTTTCCCACTTTCCATATTTATTCCTGCCCATGGCATAATAACTGGCACATAGTAGGTCCTTAACAAATGCTTGCTGATTATGTATAGTGGACCTGCTCTGGAGTTAGAAGACCTGAGTTTACAGATACTAACTAATCTGTTACCCTGAGCTAGACAGTTAATCCAATTGCTTTAAAAAAATAAACAAACAAAAGCCCAACAAGCAGAGAACTTGCCGATTGGTTAGTTTAGTCAATTAAAAAAGATAGAGGGGTGTGGTTGTCAGAGAGCACATGTGGAATAGAAATTCTTACTAATAAGGACATACCCACCATTATACTCCAATTGTTTTAAGTGTCCTAAGCAGGAAAGAGAGAAAGAGAAAAGAAGGTGATGGAAAATGATTGAGAAAGAGAGGGAAGGGAGAACAACAGAAAAAGAGACAGAGATGCCCCCAAATATAGACTGAATCTGTAATATCCCATTGATAAAAGCAGTAAAAAGACTTACCAAGAAAGGTGGCAAGAAAGGACATAGTATGGAGCACGTTATGGAGGCTCTGGGTCCCTCACAAAAAGCCAAGAATTGATGAAGATAGATTCTGGACTATTTAGAAGTTAAATAACCTTACTACGCATTCTCTTAGCAGGAGAGCATGGAACTAAGAAAATGTCAAGGAGATAAGACTTAATAGAGAGAATTCAATCAGGAAGGAACAAGGAACTAAAAGTAAGGCCTGGTTCCATCTAGGGTATATAGGAATAGGATTTATTAGAAAGCTCAAGGTCAACTTGTAAAATTCCCCCTTAATTTATCTTATTGTAGTGCATAAACCCTTCAAAGAACAGCTTACAAGGGGAATATGCTTTTTCAAAGAATAGCATGATGTAGGGTCAAGATTTGGGATCAGAAGACCTGGCTTCAATTTCTAGCTTTGTTTTCTCTCTTTGATTGTAGACAAGTTTTTTTTTTTTTTCCTTTTGGATCTCAATTTCCTAATCAATAACAACCTGCTTTACAGCCTTGTTATCTCTCAAGTTTTGCTCAACTGGCTTTGATGGTTCCTGATCTGGGTTGTTTTAATTACTTATCTGAGGCTGTAGTAGAAGGTTAGAGCTAAAGAAGATTATGGGATCATAGAATGTTGAGATAGAAAGTTCTGTGCAGCTCATTTAGTAATCTGCTTCCTTTAATAGAGGAGAAAGCTAAGAGGTCCACATGACCTTAAGGATGTCTTCCATCTTCAAAGTCTATTGGTTTAAAGGAAGGTTTAAATTAGTGAAGAAAGTTTTTTTATGCATATATCTTTGTCCTGTTTAATAGCAGATAGTAGGTTTTTATGGCTAGAGAAGAGAGATGATGGCAAAGAAACAAAAGTGGGGACCAACAAATCATTCAGGGGTGCTAGTGGAAAAAAAGGAAAGAATAGCATTCAAGGAAATTAATGAGTGCCCCCTAGTCATGTGTCAGAGAAACAGCTGTATTTTTAGTTCATAAATATAGAAGCTAATTTATCAACTGCAACTTTAAATAATAGAAAGGCATAGTTTAGGGGAAAGAATGCCACATTTGGATTAAGAAAACTTGCATTATGCTCTAATTCTGCCATGCATTTTCTGCATGACCTTAGACCATGTTGAATATTCCTATGCCTCAGTTGCTTTATTTATAAAATGGGAGATAAATGCCTGTCCCATTTAATGAAGCTGAGGGCCTTTCCCATTAGTCCTACCCTTCTTTTATGCATAAAATAGTTATTAGTGGGAGCCATTTTGAAAATGAAGAATATTTTGTGAAAACCAAATGAGGTAACATACATGAAAACACATTATAGCCCCAAAGTATTATGTAAGTATAAAATATTATTATAACTGAAGCATAGTTTTATAAATCTGATAGAAAATCAATCTGTAAATTTTAAAAATTCATGCATGATATAGTTAATCTTTAATTATTCTAATTTAATAGGAGAGGGCACAAGTATAAAAAATCCAATTGTTCTTATTTTCTAAGTAACTCGTGATATTACATAAACTTGGGCATAGTCTTTCTCCTCTATATTTTTTCCTGTAATTTTTCTTCTGTAAAATGGAGGCATCAATGGGGACAGATTAGATAAATTTAAGATTCCTTCCAAGACTGTCCTTCTATAATTCAGTGATTTTCCCCTAAATATGAAGGTTAGAATCATGGTTCTTAATCTTCCTGATCATGTCACTATGACTTAACAATTTTATTTCTTTAAATCTCAATTTCTTCATCTCTAAAATAGGATTAGTAATATCAGAGTTATTGGGAAAATGAAATAAGATAATAAATGTAAAATATTTTATAATAAATACAATATAATAGAAACACTAAAAGTTCTACATACATTTCCTCATTGAATGTAAGCACCTTGGAGGTAAGAACTTCTTTGTTTATGTCTTGATATTCACAGTGCCTAGTATAGATCTGAACAAAATAAGTGCTTAACAAATATGTCCAAGCAGACAGGAGGAGAGATGCTGGGCAGAAAATGTGACTGCCTAGAATGAATTAAGGCCATCTGAGAGGCCAATTTTGTTTCACAGGAAGGAAGGGCTTTCATATCATTAATCAGAGTCAAGGATTGACCTACTTTGTAGTCATCCATGCTGTTGAATAAAAGAGTTTTGGATACTCTTGTAATGAAGAATGAAATAACTACTAGACTTCTTGCAGTCAGATGTCTTATATGTCAGTCCACTTATTTTGTGGGGAGTGGGGATAGGGAATATTATTTTATTGGTGTATGGTGCTGGGATTTCTCAATTCAGAGCTTTCCTTCATTGATGCAGATCCTTTGGAGGATTCTAAGAAGCTTGAGATTATTAGTCCAGGATCCAGCTCAAGCCCTTGCACTACCACTGGAGAGCAATCTGCTGCACTACCACTGCCACCATCATAAGCAGCTGCTCAAGAGCCCCACATAGGGGAACATTGCTCTTTCACTTCCACCCTCGTCCACCAATACCACTTTCTGTCTAACCCCTGCAGCCATCATCCTGGAAATCAACCCCTGTGGAGATACAACACGGCAATTACTTCTGCAGTCAGCAGTCACTGTTACTTAAGACTCTCCAAAAGGTTCTCCCTTTTGTCCCTAAGATTCTTGGTACCATCAAATGATCCAATATTAGAAATAAGAACCTTTACATATAACTTGCACCTCAAGTCTTTATCCCACCCACTTCTATTAGAATGTCAGCTCTAGAATGTGAGATAAAAAACTTTATTGTTTTTCTATTTAAATACCCAATGCTTCACACCATGCTTGCAATTCAGTTCAGTCAAATCTATTTTTTCCTGACCCTATTTGGAGTTTTCTTGGCATATATTGGAGTAGTTTCTATTTCCTTCTCCAGGTTATTTTAGAGATGAGGACACTGAATCAAATGGGATTTAGTGATTTATTCAGGGTCACACAGGCAGTAAATGTATGAAGCTGGACATCAGCAAGATGCACTACTTAATTGCTCCTGCTCAGTATATAGTAACTATATTATATATACATATAATATATATTATATGTTATATTATATATAATTGGTGCCTTTTCAATCATTCATTCATCATTTCACTCAATGATTCATTTATCTGACCACTTATCATATCTGAAAAATAGGTAAGAACAAGCTCACATTTCTCTGGAGAGCAGAACCAGAACAAAAAGCAGAAATTATAAGACAGTATCTTAAAATAAAGAAGTTTTTTTAATAGTTAGAACTGTCTTGGAAGGTAGCGAGTTCATTAGGATTTTAGAATTTGGTTATAGGCCAGAAAGTTACTTCATGGAGCACCAAGGTGTCATGGTTGGATGTGAAAAATTAGGAATGAAGCTATGTTTCAGTTCTTTTATTAGCTGTGTGTCCTCAAGTAAATTAGCTAACTGTTCTTTCAGTTTCTCTAATCTACAAAATAAAGATGATAGCGAAAGTGTGAAATATCAATTCTCTCAATCCCAGTGTTGGAACCATAGTAGCATCTGATAAATGTTTATTGACTGGTTTATAATTCTTTACTGTTATGGGCCAGAACTCTGAACTTGAAACAAAGGATTCTTACAAGATACTAAGTCAGTGGAATTGATAGAGACAATAGTTATCTAATTTAGCATGGTTCAGTATGATTGATTTAATCCTACAAGAAGATGTGATGGGCCAGAACTTGAAATAAGGTGAAATGAGAACCATTGAGGAGACAATGGTTAAAGCTAGTTTAGCATTGATTTAATCCTAACAATAATGGTTTCCTCGTGATATAATGATTGGTTTGTACTCAGTGTGTAGCATATAAGCTAGAAGCTTCAGCCAGGGAGATTCAGAGATTCAGAGACAAGCAGACAGAAGGCTGGAGGCTGAAGGCTGGAGCACAAACCCTTGGACTCAGACAGATTCATCCCATCTCCTTGGTGGTAGGCTTTCCTCCTTCACTTCTCCACTGAAGCCAAGACTCTGGAAGGCCCCCAGAAAACCAGCAGAGCTCTAAGTGAAGGAGACAAGACTTTGAAAGAGATAATAAAGGATTTGGATTTTAACACCTGGCTGTACTTGTGGTGATTACTGAACCGAAAGGAAGGCTGCTCCCAGAGACCCCAAGAAAACCTCAATAGAAAATATTACATTTTAGAGAGAACATTATAATTTACCACCAACTATCCTCCTGATTCTGGGAGTGGCAATTGTCCTCATCATGGTGCCCTGAAAATAAATCCACCTGTTCTCGACAATCCATTATTATTATTTGTTTGTTTTACTTGATGTGAACAATAGTGTTTTCCAATCCTTCAGAGGAAGAAACAATGAACTGCTAAATGGTTGCCACTCAAATGCCTCTTTTAAATGGCACTATTCCTTTATGAGAATCTAAGAAATCAATATCCCTGGGCTGTCCTATTATATGGTACCTTTAATAATAGTTCTAACAGTAAAACACAAACTTGTATTGCTTTTCCAATAGTGACTGGGTATTCCACTTTGACAGCCAAATAAATGAGACATGAATTGTTAGGGTTGAACTGCAACCTACAGGATACGACAACTGACCAGGATTGGTGAGATGATGAATTTTAAACTATACATCTTCTTCCAAATGAAGGAAACTTCTGGCTAGCTGGAAAGGTAAGGTCTTCATTATTTCCCAAGTAGTTGGGATTTCAATCATTTTAATGGGTGAGATTTGGGGTTTTGTACAATAAGAGGAAAGAAGGTTGAATAGAGGTCATAAGTTTGAAAACATATGCTGCCAGATCCCTGAAGAAAAACCAATTAATTTCAACCTGAGTTTCTAAAGACCCAAAGAACCAAGACCTTACATCACTCAAATACACAGAAAGTCATATTGGAACACTTAACATATAATGAAGTTCTCTTGGAAAATGAATGAGGGGGTAGTTCTCACTAGTCTAGGAATATATCTAGTGTTCAAAACTACAAATCAGAGTGCTTACAGAAACCAAGAAGAATCCAGATGGGTCCAGCTTTGTTGTTCATGTCCTACTGTCAACACTATAATTTGGCATATACACATTGGAATTCCAGCCTTAACCAAAAGATCTAAAAAGCATCAAATAAATGTTAGCTTTTACTTATCAATTCCTTTAAAGTTTTACACATTCTGTTTCCTGTAAGCCTTAAATTAAACCTGGTACAGGTATCTTTAGCCCCATTTTATAGACAAGAATACTGAGACTTGGATAGGTTAGGTGAGTTGCCCACTTCTATTTCATTCCATGAGTAGAATTTGAACCCAGAATTCCATGTTCATGTAGCCAGAAACATTTATAGTAGTGAAATAACAATAATGGCATCTTCATTTACATAGTTCACCATAATTTATGAATCAACTTTATTCAAGATCACATGGCCTAAAAAAAACAAAACTAAAATTGAAATTCAAGTCTTCCAACTCAAAACTTAACAGTTTTTCTATGGCATTGTGTTGGCTGTCATAGAACAACGTTTTAAGATAATTCAAGTCATTAACATGTTCCTGTCTCTCTTTTTGAGGATAGTACAGCAAAAGTCTAAGCTTCTTTAAGCTTTGAGATGATCAAAAGTTTGCATTTATAGTTTATTTTTAAAGTTTGTTTATGTATAACGTTAAGAACAGAAACAAAACTTAGGACAGGCAAAATAGACAAGTATAAAAAATGGTCATGGGGGAGGGGGAGGTAAGAGAGTATGGTGTGCCCAGGGACTATTTTAATGTCACTAAAACATGAATCTATCTCTAATAAAAGAAAGCTCTATTGTACATGGCAAATGAGGATTTATTTTATAATAATCAAGGGCTCAAAACTTTCATGAGGAAGAATAACAAAAAGTGTTATACACTTTCATTGGTTATTGACAGTGTACACAATACTTTTGTCACTACTCTGGTTAGGAAAAAGAAGTAGAAGGAACTAGAGATGTTTATTAAGGAGAAAAAAGAGTCAGGGATAGAATGAGAATTATTCCTATATTTTAAGAATTGTCATGTTGAACAAGGATTAATTAGACTTATTCTGTTTGGTTTCACCCAAGAGTAATGGGTGAAAAAGATAAATAGTCAGATTTTGATTTTATATTAGCAAACAAAAACAAAAACAAAACAATCCTAACGACTAGAGCTATTATTTCAAAGTGGAATGAGCTTGCTCAGATAGTGGAATTTTCCTCCTTGGAGGTTTTCAATCAGAGGATGCATGATTAATAATTGAATATATTATAATAAGAATTCCTTTGGAGTATACAGGTTAGACCAGCTGGCCACTAAAGTCCCTCCCTTCCAAATCTGAGTTTCTATGAACTGACAGGAGAATCCCTCTCCTTGTCCTCCCTCTTTCCCTCCAATCAAATGCACCTAATAGTATTTCACATAGCTTTAGTTGCATGGGATAAAAGTTCAAAAGACTGGATTTAAGACAGCAATCTAAAAAGACCTTATCCAAATACTCAAAATATCCTGCTGCTGTCTGAGATGAACTTTCAGCCCTAAAGGATTCTAGTCTCCTTTATTCTCACTTTCTCCTTCTCAGAAGGCTGACTGGATACATGAATTTGCTATTCACTACACTTCACATAGAATTGGAATTCCAGTGTGTATAAAACCAAAACATAGTGCTGACAGCAAGACACAAAAGACACAGCTGGACCAGCTGCTTTCTGAAAGAAGGTGAAAACCATAGTGAATGAAAACAGAAAGAAAACATTGAATTATTGTTGTGCATAGTGTAGTATAGAACTAACTTCAACATCAGAAAGACTTAGATTCAAGGCCAAGCCCTGTCATAAGACCCTCTCAAGTCAGTTAACCAATTAATGCCCCCAGAAAATTCCAACGGTTCTAAGTTGCAAAGATTTCAACATATATTTGTAAAGAAGTCCTACATGAAATTATAGATTTAGACACATAGAAACATAATTATGTGGATGGTCATATATATCTCCCCACTGAAATCTTCCACTAATGACTTATTTTTACCTGTAATGGACCCTGAGTTCTTGAAAGCTCAGATATAGACCACTTCAAGACCTGCTACAGAAGTGGACTGTATGTATAGGAATCAGTCAAAATCTATAGCTTCTGAGATCCCTTTCAATTCTGAAATTTGCTACTTCTGAAAATTTTGTTACCAGAGCACTAGTTACAAAGGAACAATTCTCTCCTCGCCCCTAACCCCATAGAACCAGAGGGCACAGATTGATACAGGACATAACATGGATAGAAAGAGTCACACCACTCACACATACTGGATAGAGAGATACCTTTGGAGTCAGGAAGACTACCATTGTCAAAGACTAAGGCCAGCGGCTACCAGCTAAGACAAGGTTTTTCTGAGAACTAGAGAGACTTCAAATATAAAGCCACCAAAGGTCATCTGAGCACCAGAAGTTTGGAGAGGCTTATCAACTTATCAAGTTGGTAGAAACAAGTAATGAAGAAGTCATGGTGGAGAGATTGTAATTAATTATACTTTGGTGCAAAGTCAAGGCTGATAAAACCATAAATATGTGAAATATGAAGATGATAACTCATAGTTATGTTAAACTTCAGGTAACCAACTATCTATCTGATATTTCAAAATGGATGTCCTATAAACATCCCAAACTTAACGTATCCATAACAGAATTTACCATCTTTCTTCCCAAACTCTTTCCTCTTCCAGGTTCCTTATTACTTGTTGAGGGTTACTGCCATGCTCTCAGTCACCCAAGTTTCCAACTCATCATTATCCTCAAATCCTCATTTGGACTCACTTCCCATATACAATCTGTTGTCAAGTCTAGTCATTTCTACCTCCATAAACACCTCTTCATGTATATCTCCTGCTTTCCACCTTCATAACCAGCCACTGTCATGTGGTGCAAGCCCTCATTATCTTGTGCATGGATTATTGCCTTGTGGTTGATTTCCTTAATACTTCTCTCCCCATTCTTATCTATTTCTAACTCAGATGCCAAAGTGATTTTCCTTAACTTCAAGTTTGATCTTATCACAACCTTATTCAAAAACTACCTATTTCAAGATCAAATAAAAAATGTCTGTCCTGCTTTCCAAATCCGTTACAATTGGCATCCCCCTTACTTTTCAATACTCATACCTTTCTCCCCTTTAGATACTCTGTGTTTTCAGCAACACTGGCTTATTTGTTACTTTTCACACGACTTTCCATCTCTCAGTTCCACGGGAGAAAGAGACTATTGACAGCACAGTAAATAGAGGTCTGGAGTACAGAAATTGTTGTTGTTCAGTTTTCAGTCATATCTGACTTCATGATCCCTTTTGGGGTTTTCTTGACAAAGACGCTAGAGTTGTTTGCCATTTCCTTCTCTATCTTATTTTATACTGAGATAAACAGCTGGTAAGTGACTTGGCTTAAGGTCATCCAACTAGTAAATAAGCATATGAAGCTAATTTTTACATAGTTGTTTGGATGTTCTCTCCCCATTAGATTAGGAGTACCTAGATTTTCATGGTATTCCCAGTACTTAGCCCAGGGTACTACACAGTCTTGGAACTAAATCAATGTTTGCTTTCTAACTGTTGATTGACTGGATCATTGGGCTAGTTTCTTAAATTCTCAATGCCCCAAGCAAATCTCTAAAACTATAGCACAGGTAAATTGACTATGTGCATTCCTGAACAAATTTTTTTTCTGATTGGGAGTTCTCTACTCAGATGAAATCACAAATTCTTTTCCCCAAAAGTAGAATTAGGTAGAAAAAGTATACATACACATATTATATAGATAAAAAAGAAAAGAGAAAGAGAATAGAACAATTGCATGTTTATAAGAAGCTGATTTTCAACAAATGAGTAATTTAGCCATTATCATTAAAACCATATTCCATGTTCTAAAAGGAGAAAAATAGGAGCATCGTTTATCCACTAAATGGTTTCAAAATATCGATGTCACATCCCTTTGGTAAATTCATCTCACTGGAGCATTTTCATGCAAATTTACTGAAGCGTTTCTATAATGGGGACTGTGGAAAAGTAACTGCTTAAAAAAAAAAAAAAGAAGCAATTTATGCTTTTAATTTGCTCCAAATGCTCCACCACAAAGACCACATAAGGGTATTCTTGGAAGCAATTTCAAAGGCACAGTAAAGATTTCCAGGTGTGTTTCAAAGGAGTCACATGATTTTTTTTTTAAAGTTCAGCCCTCAGGAAAGAAAGAATTTGACAGGGTGGATGGCCCCAACAAGAAAATCTTGTACTGTTTTTCCTCAGACTGTTGTCTGTGCCCTTAGATGGAGAGACAAAGCAAAAAAATAATTATCATCCATATAATTTAGGTCAAACAAATACAGTTACTGACCCCCCAAAATCAGTTAGAGTGAGGTATAAACTGCCTATATTGGTGTGGGACTTAATGATGTAAGACAAAATATCTTATGTTTAGTACCACAAGATCTGGGTTTGAATCTTGCCTCTGCTACTTTAAGAGACAGTATGGTGAAATGGAGAACATTGTAGATTTGGAAGCAGGAGAGATCTGGGTTCAAATTTTATTCTTTATTACCAGCATAAGAATTTTGCAAGAACATAACTCATAGGATTGTTTGGAAGATAATATACAGGAAGTGTTTTGTTAAACATTAAATATTAGTATTTAACGTTCACCTGCTGGTATTTCCTATGTGACTTTAGGCAAACTGCTTCCTCACTTGGTGCTTCAGTTTCCCTAAGTTGTAAAACAAGATTGATTTAGTGATTTATATATCCTTTCCACCCCTAATCCATACACTACTTGGAATAAAAGGGAAAAAAAGTTCAGTTATCCATACCTTGCTCTGACTGAATGCTAACATGCAGTTCTATTAGTAAACATGATAAATTAATTTAATGATTAGTTTACTGATTTTCCCCCTCATGATGACCAGTTTTAAAAAACTGATTACATATTCTGAGTATTTTGCTATTGCTCAGAAACAAATTTTCAAAACCAGCCTCAGAGATTATAAAATATAACATAATTCTGCTCTTCTTCTAAATTATTTGCCTAATTGTTCTACAATTTAGTATTTGTCAGAAAAAGGTTCTTATTCTGTGAAAAATAAAATATATGCATCTTATTATTTTTGCAACCAAAACTATGGTTAATCACGCTATTTTCTAGTACTGCTTGATACATTTACTGAATGACCATGATCTGAGGTCCCCAACACACTTATAAGGAGTCCAAGATCAATAGTATTTTAATGTTAACAGTAATTACCTTTTATATAACACTTTATATTTTACAAAATGCTGTACAAATTTCATCTCATTTGATCCTTACAATAACCTTGGGAGGAAAGTCCTATTATTAATTCTATTTTACAGGTAAAGAAACTGAGGCACAGGGAAGCAAAATGATATAGTGGATTAAGTGCTAAACTTGAAGTTTGGAAGACTCATCTTCCTGAATTCAAATCTGTTTTGAGATATGTACTAGCTGAGTGATCCTATGAAAGTCATTTAACCCTGTTTGTTTCTGTTCCTCATCTGTAAAATAAGATGGAAAAGGAAGTGGCGAAGCACTCCAGTATCTCTGCCAAGAAAATGCCAAATGAGGTCATAAAGAGTTGGACATGATGGAAATGACTAAACAAGAAGAAAAATAAGGCAGAGTTTAAGTGACTTGTCCAGGGTCACTTAGATTGTAAATGAAGCTGGATTTATTTGAACTCAGGAATTCTCATGTCCAGCAGGATAATAATACCACTACCAATAATATGCAAATTTTCCTGTTAAAATAGTCCCTTTTTTCAACTACACATTTATATGAGAACAGAATTTCTTCATATGCTTCAACCATAACAATGCATCACAACAGATAAAATGCAGAAGCAGATATGAAAATCTAGATGTCTCCTATTAAGCCAAACTTAAAGAGATTTTCAAAAGTATGAAGAACAGTGCTACTCTTTTCATTCATTTGTTTTAGAAAGTATATTTTTTATCAAAGCATGTTATTTACTTTAAATTTGGTGGGTTTATTATTTTTTAAATTAATAGTGTGAAATTTTATCACTTTTAATTTCCAATAAGGCAAATACCAGTATTAATTGGTAACTCCCAAAGACAAAAGTTAAAGATTTCAATAATTTTTAAGATATAAAGGGGTCCTTAAACCAAAATATTAGAAACTCTTGGCTCAAGCTATAGGCATCCTATAAGGCTGAACAAGTTATAATGTATAAATATGATGGAATATAGGATATTCTATATATAGGATATAGGATATCCTATAAGGAATATAAGCATATCCTATATGCTATAGGCTGAAGGAGAATACATTTTTTTGGTAATTTCACAAATTATTTCTTAATTCTTAATTAGATCAGACTTAACCTGTTTGTTTCCTAAAGCATAGATTATAGCTATAGGAAGGCAGAGTTTTGATTTACTAACTAGTAGAATTGTTCAAAAATTATTTTTTAAAAGGAAAAATGTTCTTTACAGAAAATAAAGGAATAACCATGGGATATATGGAGAAAGTATGTTGAACCTGGAGTCTAAAGATCTTGTTTTGAATTCTAGCTGTACTATTTTTGATGTTCAATCAAAACTGAACCGAAGTAAAAAAAAAAAAAAAATTGGGAGTTTCCTTGGCAGAGATACTGGAATAGTTTGCCATTTCCTTCTCCAGATTATTTTACAGAACAGGAAACAGGCTTAAGTTGCTGATTCAGATAATGATGGAGGATTTGAACTCAGGATGAATCTTCCTGACTTCAAGTCCAGTGCTTTATTCACTGTGCCCCCTATCCTAAAGAGATCCAAATTGTCTCCCAGAAAGAATTGCTATTCCTTAATATTGGGAGCTATTTCACTTATTTTTCTATAATCCCAGTGTTTAGCATTATGTTTGGCACATAGTAAGGGCTTCATTCATGTTTTCTGATTGATCTCTAAAATGAGATCGTGTTGGCCCTTCTAAGTCTAAATAAATGATCCTCTATGATTAAGAGAATGGATGAGAAATAGACTCAGTGGGATTGAATTTGTTTAAGACCATGAACCATTAATTCCTATTAAATTTCATTTTTTAGGTTCAACATTATTTCAATTCATCAAATCCCAAAGTTTGCAGTGTGAGCATGTGTATGTGTATGGGGGTAGGGTTATTGCTGCTGTTGTTTTCATTTGGCATTTCAAAATGGAGGGCTTGTGGTGTTATATAAACAAACAAAAGCTGTGACACTGCCCAAATAAGCATGCCCTCCCTGCTTTCCAATGCCAGAGGCAGAGGATGCTCTCATCCAAGCTGGACCAGGCTTTTCACTAAAATGTCAGCCAGCACAAGGCCATACCAACATTTCGAACAGACCTTTAAGTTGCCCTAGTTACAGCTTCTGAGATCTGGGACACAGCAGGACCAAAACAGCAATTATTGTATTTTAATTACTATATTTGGTCCCCTACATGTCCTTTAAAAATCTTCACTTATACCCCAGGTTCTTGTCAAGGACACCAATGTAAACATTAACACTGATGGCTCACTGCAGGTTTAATTTCAAACTAGAATCTGAAAAACCTTTCTTTCCAAATTCAAGATGCTATAACTCTGGGATCTGGAACTAGAAGATAATTTAAAGGTCATTTAGTCCAATCTCACCATTCTACAGATAAAGGAAACTGAGATCCAGGGAGATTATGTAATTTGTCAAAATCAAAGCATAGTAGATGGTGTGCTAGGTGTGGAGTTAGTAAGACCTTAGTACAAATTGAGCTTCAAGCCATTAAACCTCTATCTGTCTCAGTTTTCTTATCTGTAAAATGGAAATAATAATAGCTTCTCCCCCACAGGGTTGTTGTAAGGATCAAATGAGGTAACATTTGTGTAGTACCGTATAATCTTAAAGTGCTGTATAAATTCTAACTACCTATTAGTAAGTGGCAAGTCCTCTAACTCTAACTCTACTACTATTTCCACAGTACTATGCCATGCCATATCCCTTGAAAAACCACACCCCTGGAGTGAGAGGAGAGCCAGGGCTTGGAAGAGTAACTAAGTACACATTCGATAAACAGAAGAAAAAAAAAGTATTGTCCAGATGCTTAGCCAATTCTAAATCTTTAAAACTGAAATAAAATTGAAAGAGCTAAAATGGGTCCGGGAGTTTCTCATTAAAGGAAAACAGGACAGAGTGAATGTTCCAGAGAGGTTTTAGAAATCCCAATCTTGCATAAGAAGAAACTCTGTTCTTTTACAAAAGTCAGGGAATACAACAATTGGAGAAAGGCTGAACAAGTTATAATGTATAAATATGATGGAATATAGTGTACTATAAGAAATGATGAAGGGAATGGTTTTCAGAAAAATTAGGAAAGACTTATATGAACTGATACAGGATGAATTGAGCAGAACCAGGGCAGCAATTTATACAGAAGCAATAATATTGTAATGGTAAACAACCTTAAAGATTTTGGAATTCTGAGCAGCGTAATGAGCAGTATAATTCCAGAGGACGTAAGATGATACATGCTACTTCTCCTTTACAGAAAAGTGAAAGATTCAGTGTAAATCAAAGTATATTACTTTTGAATGTGGTTAACACTAAAATTTGTTTTGCTTGACTATACATATCTGTATCGAGGGTTTTACTTTTCTTTCTTTTTCAAACTTGAGAGGGTAGAAGAGAAGAGAGAGAGAAGAGAGAGAAGACAAATGTTATGCTATTTGAAAAAAAATTAAGGGAAAAAAAAACCAAGCCAGTAGCTATAAATGTAGGCAGGATCTATATCTCAGGTTTTTTGTCATACATTGATTTTGCTATTTTTTTTTACTCTTTTTCTTTTCTTAACAAATTATACTAAGAGATGGCTCTCTAAAAGGGATAATGGGAAAAGAAACACAAGGAAATCTAAGAGATATAAAAACAAGAAATATCAATAAAATCTACATATAAAAAGAAATGTTCAGTTTGTGTTGTTTTTGTTTTGTGTGTTTGTTGTTTATTGGCTACTGTCTTTTTTTTCTCTAAAGGGATCTCAATGTACAGTGATGATGATGACAACGATGACAATGAAAATAGCAACAAGAAAAATTATTAGCATATTCTATCTTCTGTACTGTCTTACCTACTTCAGTGCAGAAGGTCTAAGGATTACATAATTTAGTAGCATAAGCCCCAGATTTGGAGTCAGAGGCCTTGAAATTAAATCCTACTTCTTCTTGCTAGCGTGATGACTTTGGCTAAGCCCTGTTCTTCTCTTAGCTTTTATTTTTCAACTATAAAATGAAATTGATGGTTAGACTATAATCTTTTAAAGGATTCCTTTTAGTATTAAATCTTGTGATATTATTTTTTGTTTCTGTCCATTTTATGGGTTTCTATTGCCAAAAAAAGTCATCACATATTTGCCCATATCTTCCTATACATCATTAATCTAGTGTACACACAAAGGTTAATAAGCTCATTCCATCTGGGAAGAACTCAGTGAAATCCACCTGAGTTTATGCTCTCTTGTCATATGCTTTGGATATAGGGTCCCTCCCATGTTATGATGAGGAATGTGCATATGCATCTTTGTGCAATGTGCAATAAGCAATATAGAGGAACTAAATCCTGTCCATATTGATGTTCTTGTTATTAATGAAATTTGATTATATAAAAAAGTTATAGTTATGAGAAAGGACACAAAACAAGAAACTGCAGGTGAGAAGAAAATGAACTAGTACAGAGCATGTTTTATGGTTCATCTAAGCCAGATAACCCTGAGAGAGGGCTTAAAAAATGAAAAAAAGAGGAACAGATATGTTGGAATTTTTAGTGTGATGTATTCTCACTGGTGAAAACAAAATAAAAGTAACATTTGGATTCCATTATCTCGGTACCCAATGTAATATGTGAGAGAAGGTGGTAATAGAATTTAGGAAGATTAAAACAGGAAGAGTGACAGCATCTGACCCAATATATAGAAAAGAAATCTGGGCTGAGGACAACTCAATGTAAGTGACTTAGGGATTAATTATTGGAATGTCTCAAAGAAGGGATGACAAAGGGAAATATAAAACCATAATTTTTCTTTTACTAAAAAAGATGATTGAGATGACATTTGTTTAAATTAGGTGATTTCTAAGTATCTTCCTGCTTCTAATGATCTAAGACAATAAATGTAGATAATACCAATGCAATTATTGTCATCAACACATAAATCCTTTATTTAAGAATCTGAGACCTTAGTCTAATGAATAGTTTTGAAATGACTATTTTTCTCAAACCTTCCCATTGAATGTTATGATGAAGACTGTACTGATTTTCATCTTTAAAAATATTACTAGAAAGTGGGGATTGGAATGTTTCATTATGAAAAGATACTTCAGTTGCTTACTTAATGGTTATATAACTGGAGCTTTAACAATAAATGCCAAAGTTACTAAGGCTCAACACAAAAGCTCCCCAGCATGCTTTAGCCCTTGGAAATATAGAGCTGGTAAAATGAATGTAATTAGAGTCTTAGTTGTTTACTCAATATTAATTGTGACACTGGTTGAGGAGCTATTTGCAATGTTGCTTTCATCCAATGAAAATTGAATTAAATGCACAGGAGATCACCCAAATTCCCATTAGCAAATTAGCAGATTATGCTTGTATTGAACAGTCTGTTCCCAATCAAATGGTTTGTTTATTGAATGAACTAAAGGCAGTTGAAATGTTAGTTGTTAGCATCTCAATTAAACTAGCTATTCAAGCTGTAATTAGTGACATATTTATGTAAGCCTTCTCTTCACAATCATCTTGGGAGGACATATTATTCCCATTTGACCGATGAGGAAACTGGGAGCTGAAAAAAAATTAAATTATTTAAAACCCATGGTAACATAGCTTGTAAGTGACCAGGAGTAGGGGCTGTAAAATGAGGTTAGACCATGATTTCTAAGATTCTTTCAAGTTCCATGTCATGAGAGCTTCAGCTATTAAGACTCATCTTTCTTATGTGTATACATGACTATGCGGCTCTTTCATTCAAACATCTTCAGTAACTCCCTATTATCTTAGGAGCTCCTATAGTTCTACAATTCTGTTGCCACTTTGCCAGCCTTATCTCATACTCATACTACTTTCTTTTACATACTGGAAGTTTCTATTCTCTATCCCATGGATATGGCCTTAACTTGGGGATTTTGAGTATTTATTTATTTGGCTTCTTATGCCAGGAACACTATCCTTTTCTCACTTTGTTGAATCTCTACTCTTCATTAGAGGCTCAACTTAAAGGATATCTGCTCTGTGGAAAGTTTTTTCCCCTCATCTACCCAGACAGCAAAAACAGAAAACCCCACCCCAAAATAAAAAAAACCAAAACCAAAAAGCAACAACAAAAGTCACTAAACAAAAACAAACCAAAAGCAAAGAAACCTCCCTGTTCAGACTTTGCTAGGACTTTGTTCTGTGTGCCTGCAAAGTACTTATTTTTCATTGTTTTTGCATTATGATTATCTGTGCATGTAATCTGGCATAGAGTTAGTTGTACTTTTTGAAGTGACAGAGGGGAGGAAAATCTGGAGTAAGTATTTCAAGGTGTAGCAAGTTCTGCTAGAGAATTTATCCTCCACTGTTACCAGTTAATTCCTTATCTTACAGAGTTGTCTAGGGTCTTGAAGGACCTACATCTTAGATTCATGAGCAGCTAGGTGACTTCTGTGGGTAGAGTGCTAGGACTGGCGTCAGAAAGATTCCTTTTCATGAGTCCAAATTCAGGCTCATACACTTACTAACAACAAAAAAAATCCTAGATTCCTTCCTGGTACATCGTAAGTATTAAACAAATGCCTGCTCCTTGACTACCTGGAGGATGATTATGATTGTTGTTACTGTTATTTGGGATCTATTGTTAGATTGTATATCTCATGAAGTATATATGTTTCATCGAAACTTTGACTCTACCCCAATGCTCATTAAAGTGTTCTACAAAATGGTAAGTGTAATATAATTGAATATAACTCTGTCCTTGTAATAGGCTCAAGGAACAATTTACTGTTATTCTTTAACACTAAATTTAGTTGAAGTGGCCAGTTTAAATACAAATTGTGCAACAAGAACTTCAAACTTAGGTAATTATCCATGGTACTGAAGACTTCATTAACTTGCTACAGTGAATGCAACATCTTGTGTGCAATATTGCTTTTCTCATTCAATCAACAATTAACAAGCATCTTTTAAGCAAAAACTGCACACGGCTCTCTCATAGGCACTGGAGGATACAAAGACAAAGATGAGGCAGTCTCTGCCCTCTGGGAATTTTAGAAACATTTGTTGTTATCATTGATGCTGATGTTGATGATAATGAAGACATTTTATGAGTATATAGAGACTGGATGGCTGTACAGTTAAAATTGCCTGAGTGTAGACAGCAAACAACACATTTACAATGTGCTTTGTGGTTTTCAAAATGCTTTAACACACATTATCATACAGAACACTTAAACTGATTCCCAAAAAAAGTACAATTGCTATCTCTTTATTTTTAAAAGAAAAATTAAGTGAAGCCATTTGTGGTATGTCACATGACTTTAAAATGAGCATTTTATTCTATCATCAGATAGGAAAATGACAAAAGACCCTCAAATTCTCTTGTGTATGGAGAAGGAGGAGGGCACACAAGGCTTTTTATTCTTTGAAAAGGTGGGCTGGGAGTGCAGAGACTTTAAGAATAAATAGTTTTAACTCAAAAGGCAGCAAATACCTTGATATATGTACATATAGAAACAGGCCCTCCCAATATGGGAAAGGGTACTGCTTGGCTACTATTGTAACCCAATAGGACTTTTCTTTTTAAGAAATATAAAAGTTATAACTTAACAATAATGAACATGTCATTGAGCCTAATGGCACAATTCAGCTTTCAACAACAGAAGAAAGCATACTATACTGCAGAACTAAGCTAAATGCAAAATATCAAATTCAATAAGAACACATTATCCCCTAAAAGTAAATGGAAAGGAATATACTTTCTTCTCAGCAGTTCATGGCATCTATACAAAAATTGATCATATATTAGGACATAAAGACCTCAAAATCAAATGCAGAAAGGCAGAAATAGTAAATGCATTCTTTTCAGATCATGATGCAATAAAAACAACATTCAATAAAAAGCCAGGGGAAAATAGACAAAAAATAATTGGAAACTAAGTAATCTCATCCTAAAGAATGAATGGGTGAAACAGAAAATCATAGACACAATAAATAATTTCATCCAGGAGAATGACAATAATGAGATAACATACAAAAATTTGTGGAATGCAGCCAAAGCGGTAATAAGGGGAAATTTTGTATCTCTAGAGGCTTACTTGCATAAAATAGAGAAAGGGAAGATCAATGAATTGGGCTTGCAACTAAAAAAGCTAGAAAAAAAGCAAATTAAAAACTTCCAATTAAATATCAAACTTGAAATTATAAAAATAAAAGGCAAGATTAATAAAATTGAAAGTAAAGAATTATTGAATTAATAAATAAAACTAAGAGTTGGTTCTATGACAAAACCAACAAAATAGATAAAAGGAAAGATGAAAGTCAAATTGTTAGCCTTAAAAATGAAAAGGAGAACTTTACACTAATGAAGAGGAAATTAGAACAATAATTAAGAATTACTTTGCCCAACTTTATGCCAACAAATTCAATAACCTGTGTGAAATGGATGAATACCTACAAAAATATAGGTTGCCCATTTGAATAGAGAAGGAAGTAAATTGCTTAAATAGTCCCATTTCAGAAAAAGAAATAGAACAAGCTATTAATCAACTCCCTAAGAAAAAATCCCCAGGACCAGATGGATTTACATTTGAATTCTACCAAACATTTAAAGAACAATTAATCCCAATACCATATAAATTATTTGAAAAAACAGGGAATGAAGGAGTCCTACTAAATTCTTTTTATGAGATAGATATGTCATAAACAGAGAAAGAAAATTATAAACCAATCTCCCTAATGAATATTGATGCAAAAATCTTAATAAAATATTAGCAAAGAGATTATCTATAATCATCCCCAGGATAATATACCATGATCAAATAGGACTTATACCAGGAATGCAGGGCTGGTGCAATATTAAGAAAGCTATTAACATAATCACCTATCTCAATAATCAAATTAACAAAAACTATATGATCATCTCAATAGATGCATAAAAAGCATTTGATAAAATCCAACACCATTTTCTATTAAAAACACTACATAGTATAGGAATAATTGGACTTTTTCTTAAAATAGTCAGTAGCATCTATTTAAAACCATCAGTAAACATCATATGTAATGGAAATAAACTGGAACAATTCCCAATAAGATCAGGAGTGAAACAAAGTTGCCTACTATCACCATTACTATTCAATATTGTTTTAGAAATGCTAGCTTTGGCATTAAGAGATAACAAAGAGATTAAAGGAATTAGAGTAGGTGATGAGGAAACCAAATTATCACTCTTTACAGATGATATGATGGTATACTTAGAGAACCCCAGAGAATCAACTAAAAACTATTGGAAATAATCTACAACTTTAGCAAAGTTGCAGGATACAAAATAAATCTACATAAATTGTCAGCATTTTTATACATTACTAACAAAATCCTACAGCAAGAAACACAAAGAGAAATTCCATTTAAAATAACTGTCAATAGTATAAAATATTTGGGAATCTATCTGCCAAGTTAAAGTCAGGAACTATATGAGCAAAACTATAAAACACTTTCCACACAAAATAAAGTCAGAGCTAAACAACTGGAAAAATATTAAGTCCTCTTGGATAAGCCAAGCAAAAATAATAAAGATGACAATACTACCTAAACTAATCTATTTAGTTCTATACCAATAAAATCCCCAAGAAACTATCTTACTGACCTAGAAAAAATAACAACAAATTTCATTTGGAAGAACAACAGATCAAGAATTTCAAGGGAACTAATGAAAAAAAAAATATCAAATCAAGGTGGCCTAGCTATACCATATCTAAAACTATAGTATAAATCAGAAGTCATCAAAACCATTTGGTATTGGCTAAGAAATAGACAGGCTGATCAGTGAAATAGGTTAGGTTCACAGGACAAGATAGTCAATAACTATAACAATCTAGTGTTTGACAAACCCAAAGACTCCAGCTTTTGGGATAAGAATTTGGCAAAAAACTGTTGGGAAAATTGAAACTAGTATGGTATTAACTAGGCATTGACCCACACTTAACAACATATACCAGGATAAGGTCAAAATGGGTTCATGATCTAGACATAAAGAATGAGGTTATAAATAAATTAGAAGAACATAGGATAGGTTACCTCTCAGACTATGAACTATGTTCAAAAAGTTATCAAACTGCATACCCTTTGATCCAGCAGTGTTACTACTGGACTTATATCCTAAAGAGATCTTAAAGGAGGGAAAGGGACCTACATGTTCAAAAATGTTTGTGGCACCTCTTTTTGTAGTGGCTAGAAACTGGAAATAGAATGGATGCCTGTTAATTGAAGAATGGCTGAATAAATTATGGTATATGAAGGTTATGGAATATTATTGCTCTGTAAGAAATGATCAGCAGGATGATTTCAGAGAAGCCTGGAGAGATTTACATGAATTGATGCTAAGTGAAATGAGCAGAACCAGAAGATTATTAATACATGGCAACAAGAAGATTATATGATGATCAATTCTGATGGACGTGACTCTCTTCAACAATGAGATAATTCAAACCAGTTCCAATTGTTCAGTAAAGAAGAGAATCAGCTACACCCAGAGAGAGAACTATGGGAAATGAGTGTTGATCACAACACAGTATTTCCACTCTTTCTGTTATTGTTTGCTTGCATTTTTATTTTCCTTCTCAGGATTTTGTCTTTCTTTCTAGATCCTATTTTTCTTGTGCAGCAAGATAACTGTATAAATATGTATACATATATTGGATTTAACATATACTTTTACCTATTTAACATGTATTAGACTACCTATCCTCTAGGGGAGGGGTGGGGGGAAGGAAGAGAAAAGTTGGAACAGAAGGTTTTGTAAGGGTCAATGTTGAAAAATTACTCATGCATATGTTTTGTAAATAAAAAGCTATAATAATAAAATGAAAAAATTTAAAAGTATATGGAAACATTTGGAATTATATAACAACACTAAAAAAATCCAAAGAAAAGAAAGGGGAGGACTGGAAGGACTTTAGACCTAGAGTCAAAAGATATAGTTGGGCTTCAGTCCTGAGTTTATCACTATCCTAGATCTTTTTATTTTTCTAAGGCTTAGGTTTCCTTATCTGTAAAATGGATATTTAGAAATAAGTTATCTCACAGAGGTATTGTAATGATCAAATCAGCTAATAATAATATGTAAAATACTTTGTAAACTATAAAGATACATACCAATGGGGAAAGAATAATAAATTTAAAATTCAGATTTTTTTTTCCTTTGGGAGAGGGGGTAAATTTGAGTATATTTGGGGAAACATGGAATCCTTTTTAGTGATCTTGAGTTCCTTCTGGCCACCAAAAACTACCCTTTCAATGATATACTTTTGTTGTTGCTATGTGGCTGTGAAACACCATGGCTTCAGAGCAGTCAAAATTTTAGGTGACAAAGATTAATGAAGAGATTCATGGTTAGAGTAAAGTGGAGGAACAAAAATCCATAGTAACAGGTTTTCTTTTACTTACTGCCCAGTATCAGAGAGACTTCATAATATAATATAATTGCTAGAATATTAGACTTAGAATCAAGGGTTCTCAAAACTTGTCTTACATATGTAATAGCTTTGTGAACCTGGCCAAGTCCCCAAACTTCAGTTTCACCATTTATAATATAGAAGAACTAAATATAATACATAACAACAAAAGCTGTAGAGGCAGCATAGCATAATTAATAGAGAGCTAGTCTCAAAGCCAGGAAAAGATGAATTCAAGTCCCATTTCTGACACATGTTGGATATGTGATCCTGGGTAAGTCAATTCATTTCTAAATGCTCTTGAGAGTTATCTAAGTTTATAAGTTTCATAAAAGACATTGACATGAATTAGTTAAGGGATTTTCCCCCTTGAAAGTTTCTTAAATGAATAAAATCACAGATCCAAGTCTATCTCTAATATCTCACAAACTGCCATGAAGGTCAAATGTGAGGACATGCTCTCTAAACATTAATGTTCTATAAAACCATGAGTTTTCATTAGAGTCTTGAGCATAGTCAGTTTTAAGAGGAATCCCTTGATCATCAGTTATGAATGACTTTGCTGTTCTCATCAATATAATGATCCAAGAAGACATGAAGGATTTATGATGAAACATAATGCTACCACACCCAAAGAAAGAACCAATTGTGTCTGAATACAGATCGAAGCATACTTTTAAAAATAGTTTATTTTTCTTAATTGGGGGGGTGGAGATCTATGTTTTCTTTTGTAACATGACTTTTATGGAAACGTTTTACATAACTTCACATGTGCCTTTTCAATGGGGAGGGGATTGATGAGGGAGAAAGGGAGAGAATCTAGAACTCAAAAGTTTTCAAAACCAATGTAAAATAATTGTTTCACATTTAACTGGAAAATTAATAAACACATACACACACATACACACACACACACACACACACACATACAGATGACCTCTTGCACCAAGGATTAGAGAATAATAAATAAAGCTTCTGAATGAAAAAGGGGATACAATCTAACGTAAAGTTCTAGCATGGGAAAAATGTATATGCTTTAGGCTCCTAGAATCTTGATTGGGGTTTTTCAAATCTCTGTCAGGTTGTAAAAAAAGAAACAGCTAAAATCACATACTTACAGACTGGTACAGCTAAGAGCTTTGGAAAATTACTAATGGGAAAGGTGCTGTCTTCTGGGGGAAAGATACAAAAAGATCTAGGCAACAACTATGGGGTCATCCAGACTCTAAGATAGCAGGATGGAGGCAAATTACATCCTATGGAGCTTAGGAATCAGAATGCTTATCCAAATGAAACCACTACCACCATCACCACCACCACCACCATCATCAATAATACAACAATAACAAGCCTTAATACCTATTACATACCAGGCACTATGCTAAGTAGGATATAGAAGCATGACCAAAGACTTTTTTGGGAGATTATTATTTTTTAAAAAAGCAATCTAAGTAGTGAGAAGCATCACAGAGTAGTGAAAAGAACACAAGTTTGAGGACAAAAGACCTGATTCTGACTACTACTAAGAGTAAGAGTTAGTTCTAATTGTATAGCTTTGTAACTTTAGCCACAACATTTCTCCTTGCTCACGTTTTCTCATTCAGTTCAAAAAACATTTATTGTCATATTATGAAGCACTGTGCTAGGAGCTGGAGATTCAACCACAAAAATGACATTGTTCCTATCTTCAAGAAGAATATATTTTATATACAATTAAGTAAATTAAAAATATATACAAAGCAATAAAGATTGATTTTAAGAGGGAGGAAAGAGGTAATAATTGTGGGAAGAGGGGAAGTGAAAGGATCAAGCAATGCTTTCTGTAAGAGGTCACACTTGAGTTGTGCTTTAAAAAAATACTTGGGATTTTATTATGTGATGGTAAAAAAAAAAGAATATCTTTTCAGACATTGAAGACCTCATACCCAGAAGCAAGAAATTAAATGTTATTAATGGAGAATAGCTAGCAGGCAGGTTTTCCTGGAACTGTAAATAAAGACAGAATGATTTTTAATATTCTTTCTGACTCTAAAATTCTGATTCATTTAGTGGGATAGATTTGATTTGCAGATTCTCATAAGTCTTAAAAAGAAGATTTTTAGCTTTAAAAAAATTCCATTTAACTGAGACCAAGTAGTCCTATTTTGAAGACAAATCTGTTGTCTTCTTATTGAAAAATAGTGAATTTATTCAATTATCCTACTAAATCAGTATCACTCAAGTAAAGACTTCTTGACTTTTTTCTTTTGTTTTTTAGCAGGAATCATCAAGTTGTCAGTCTGGGTATTAAAAAGCAAGTTGCATTGATGAATACAGTTAAGTAAGTTCCACTTGTAAAACTTCTTCCTCTCATGAAGTAGAAGGCAGTAGAAATTTCTAGAAATGGCCGGAATCAAAGATTAGTGATCCATCAAAGAAACAATGAAAAGACCTCCCGGCTGCTTAGTCCAACACCTCACATTTATATCTATATAAGATTTCAGGAAGTGTTTGCTTTATAACAAAATAGTGAGGCAAGCAGCTGGCACATTATTATCCCAATTTTTAGGTGAGGAAAGTAAAATTCAAAGACTTTCTTTCCCAAGGTCAACCTGCTAGAAACTAGTGGATCCATGATGTGAGAACTCTTCGATTTTCTAACATCATAGTCTAGGTACTTTCTTCTAGATGTCAGGCTTTTATGGGAGCTTCCCATATTTCTAATTGCTGAAATACAGAGCTGTCATATAATATATATATATATATATATATATATATATATATATATATATATATATAAATCATCTATATGTTTTTCAAATTCAAAGCTAATTTGTTTAAGTCATTAAGGTACAGACTGTGTAAAATTAGGGTAGTAGCAATAATATAATGTTCTGCTGCTAAGATCCTTGTGTTTTTTCCCATTACTTCTTTATCTCACATTTCATAAAACTCTTACCTAAACTATACATTTTTACCTGCAGGTATTTCTATCTACTATGTCCCAGATTTTGGCCGTTTAGGTAGAATCCAAAATAACTATAATTAGTTTCTTTTCATGACCTCCTTAGGTTTCTTTGATCTCTTCCTGATCATGGATCTATTGAAGCAGGAGGCTTACAGAAATTCTCTTAAACTTAATAATCTGTGTTCTTTTTACATTTAGTATTATGCTCTAATAATTTCTTTTCCTTCAATCACTTTGAGAGGCACCATGGATATTTGTTTTAGAACTACCTTGCCAACTTTTAGCCAATCTGGCAAACCTTAGTCTAGGCATTTGAAGCTAGTGCAATGGCAGCATTACAGAACTCAATCTCAGTCTCAGAATGATCCCGTCCTCAAGAGCATGAAGGAGTACCCAGGGCCAGTGATAAGGGATAGGAATGGGAGTTGGTGGTGGCTGGCTATGAAGTCCCATACATTTTTTCTTTAGGCTCTGTCTGGGTGATCTTTAGAATCTAAGGACATAAAACATTTGCAATAGTGGAATAAAAAATACTCAATTTGTAATCCAAAGCCTTAGGTTCAAATTCTAGCTCTGATACTTAATAGTTGTGTGACTAAGGATACTGACTTTCTTGCTGTTTCTTGTTCATAATATCCTGCCTTCCAATACCATTCATCTTCATTGGCTGCTTCCCATCTTGGCACTCCCCTACCCACTCCACCTCTTGGCTTCCCTGCCTTCCTTTCTGGCAAGTCTCAACTAAAATCCTATCTTCTGCAAGAATCTTTTCCAAGTGGTCCTTAATCTTACTGCTTTCCTTTTAAAATTATGCTCAAAATATCCAGTATATATCTTATTTGTAAAGAGTTCTTTGCATAATGTTTCCTCCTTTGGATTGTGAGCTCCTGGAGAAGAGGGGATATTTTTGTTTTTCTTAAGCACTTAACACAGTGCCTGGCATATAGTTAGTGCTTAATAAATGCTTGTTGACTTCATCTCTCAAAGTTTAGTTTTCTTGTTTAAATAATGAAAGAATGGGCCAACATAATCTTCAAAATCTCTTCTAATTCTGGTATTGTGTGTCTCTGACTTGGGCCACAAATAGAAATAATTTAGAAGAAGATCTGTTCACTCTTATCCAATTCAATTTCAATTTGGCAGCTCTTTCTTTATTAAGGGCATTTCATATGTAAGGGCACAAGCATCAATGAAAGGAATATTCAAATTGTAGGAACTGTAATTCTTTCAAGGTTTGAAGATATTTGTAAGGCTATAAAAGACCTGAGAATTTAAGGACAGAATGGAAAGAGTTGGTGCTTACAGGGAGTTGGTTCTCATCTAAGTAAATACAAAGGACATAGTATCTCTGAAGTCTCAAGATTTAAGAGCCTAGGACATCAGGACAACTTTTGGCACAGCCTGTATGTACAAAGTAATGTCAAAAGTATTAAGAACTGAAGCATTTAGGAAAGGCCTCAGTAAGAGGTAGATCTGAACTGTGTTAGGACAGAAGCTAGGAATTCTACTAGGCAAAAATAAGGAATTCATTTCATACAGAGAGGATCTTTTCTCTCTCTCTCTCTTAATCTCTCTCTCTGTTTTTTTTTTTTTTGTTTGTTTGTTTGTTTGTTTGTTTTTTTGCTGAGGCAACTGGGGCTAAGTGACTTGCCCAGGGTCACACAATTAGGAAGTGTTAAGTGTCTGAGGCCAAATTTGAACTCAGGTCCTCTTGACTTCAGGGCTGGTGCTCTATCTACTGCACCATTTAGCTGCCCTTGAGGATCCTCTTTATAAAGACAAAAAGGTATCAGTCATTCTATTAATGACGAATAGGTAGCATGAAGTAGAGATCACTCAAAGGGAGTAAATATAAAAATATAGAGGTAGGTATTCTCTCCTTACTCTCCAGTAAACTATTTCTAGTCTAGAAGATTCAGGAATAAGTTTAACTTTTACTATTGTTATAGTACTTAGTTTTCAAAATATGTTCAACTCATTTTTCATAGCTCCAAGGTTAGAAAATTTATTGAATGCTTAACATTTTTTCAGAATGACACAAGAGATCAATACCAGAAGGCAGGTTTTTAGAACTAGAACAGACTTTAGAGATGATCTAAACATCCTCATTCTGCAGTTGAGAAAACAGATTAAGAGAGATGATCTTCTTAGGGCCAAGGTAACATGACTAGTTGATAGTAAAGCCCTAGTTTAAAAATCCTAATCCAATTATTTGTTTATTAAATTAAGAGATTATGGATTAAACGATTCAATGAAGCTTATGTCATTTAGTGCAAAAGCCATAGAGACTGAGGAAACTAATGTCCTAAGCAGACACACATTGTCCACAATTACACAGCTAGGAAGTATGAGAAGTGGGACCTGGAACCAGGTTTTCCAAACTCCAAGTTGAGCTTTGTGTCCAGTATATTATAATGCTAGACTATGAGGCTCTAAGAGGCTTTTAATCTACTATTAGCATGTTAGAGCTCTTTCATTCATTCGTTTAATATGTTTCCTATGTGCTGATCCTTGTAAGAATTGAAAAAGAAAATAAACATTCAAATAAGATATAACC
This sequence comes from Sminthopsis crassicaudata, assembly GCF_048593235.1. Classification (NCBI taxonomy): domain Eukaryota; kingdom Metazoa; phylum Chordata; class Mammalia; order Dasyuromorphia; family Dasyuridae; genus Sminthopsis; species Sminthopsis crassicaudata. The sequence continues at coordinate 553,901,791 of NC_133619.1, forward strand.
CTTCTTCTCCAGAAGTTTGTAGTCTATACCAAAAGGTGTTCTAGTGCTACTTATTTGTTTATAGATAAAAAGATTGAGACACAAAAAGTCAGAGATATGCTTAAGGTGCTAAAACTACTCAGAGGCAAAGGTAGGATGGGAACCCAAGTTTCCTGAATACCACTGGCCAAGACCAGTGTTCTTTTTACTAAACCATTATGATTTCTAAATAGTTCCAAATGAGAATTTTTTTTTTAAATCTCCAGTTATGGCTGGCAACAGGAAACAGATTTCAATGGTCAACAACTAGGATTTCTAAAGTATTATTACAATTATTTCATTATTGCTTCACATAAAGAAATGCTTCTTTGGTACTATTCTATCTGTTCTCAAGCCCTTGGGTCCCTCTACATTTAAGATGCCTTGCTCTGGACTTAAGACAGGCCATGCTCTACAATTACAAAAAGAAAGAGATGAGTGAAATGAACATTTCAACAAAAGAAAAAGACCTATTAATACAAAAGTGATTAGAGTTGACTGTATACTTAGGAGGACTTTCAGGAGCTTTTTGAAAGCAGTCCTCATTCCTGTTCCCCCCTGCCTCTAACTCTTTTCTTTTCTTCCCTATTTTCCCCACTTCCTCCAATCTCTCCTTTCTCCCCTTTGTAAAACTTAGGACCTAGCCCAGTGAGCATCAATTTAGTGAGAATCTGATACATTTTTGCGAATTTGAATTGCACAGAAATTGACAACTGTGATTTAGGAAATCAAAGAAGAGATAAGAAATTATACCTCAATCATAAAATCCCTTTTGTTTGTTGCAAGAATAAAACTCATTCCAATCAGCAATTTATTAAAATGCTTTCTTCTGAATTCAATGAATGGAAGAGAAAAAAAAAACTATTTTCAAATGTAAATGAAAATATTCAGGATAAAAACATCCTTGATTTTTAACAATTTTCTCTAAACTTGTTTTTTTCCCTTATAGTCCTTATAATCTCCTCTTCTGTTGAATCTACTTTTTCTCTTTCCTACACTGCCAGCTCTGATAACAACTCTATAACTTACCATTTTAACTCTTGCTTGCCAGTATTTACATACAATATCTAGACAAGTGTGGCTCATTTTAAACACCTTTTGTGTTCCTGATTCACATTGGTGCTGTGACTAAAATGAAACCTTCGTACTTTGTTTGAAGTATTTTCAATTAAAAAAAATTGTGAGGGAATTGAAATTTAAGAAACATCAATATGAAACAAGAAATAGAGTATATTGTTTAAAAAATGAGAGGGACTCAGGAGCTTAGTAGATAGCACAGAATCAGTCAATCTTGGTTCTTATACATATTAACTATATATAATGGCTACTTCATCTGTTTTAATGCCTGGCAAATATTAAGTACTTTATAAAAGCTCACTGATTTATTGTTGATTGACAATCTTTCTCTCATTGCTCTAGGGAACTCTTTAAAAAGAGACTGTACATTGCAGAATAATTGCTGATGCACACTGTCAGAGGAAGTCTCTTCACTAGGAATTTTTTACACCAATAAAATAACAAATCTGAATATTTTAATGTCTTCTCCATCTCTACCCCTTAACCCCCCTCAAAAAAAATAAAACTATTAGAACGTAAATTGTCAGAGAGCTCAATTATGGGATTTTGTTTAAATTACTGAAAATTGTTTCACTTAAAAAAAAAAAAAAAGCTCCCTCAGGGATGCTTTCATGGCAAATTCTTTTGTTGAATTTAGCATATCATCTGATTTATATGTAACCTTTCAGGAACAGGTTAATTATGTAAACTGAGATTCTACTGTATTCAGGAAAATTCCTTGGGATTTCTGTTGGCTTAACCTCAATACCAACATCCCTTTGGATTTTAATGACCTCTTTTAAGGATAGGAAATGTTCTGTCTTTCAAAAGTCTCATCAATTAAAGGAGAAACAAGTACATATAGAACAGATAATACTTTTGTAATTTCAAATGAATAAACTAGTTAGTAAAAGGAAGAAGATTTGGCTTAAACATTTATTAACTGTGACCATAAATAACTTCTTTGATGTAAGGAATTCATTGGTCTCCCTGACTTTCTAAACAAGAAGGCCAGAGGAAGCTCAACCAGCTCCACACCCCAACAAAGAAAATAAGTCATACAGTGTGACTAAGAGTAAGACTCGCATTCAGGCTCAAATCCCCTTTTCTAGGGAAGGGACTGTCAGTTTCCCAGGACCCTTTCCTCCTCCCACAATCATGAATCAGAACTAGCCCCTAAATCTAGCATCCTCCAACCCTTTCTCTAATTTTTGATCGTTGATAAGAATTCAAATAAAAAATCAACACATGAAAACATACTGGTATAAAGAAGAAAGTGCCCCATTCCCTCTGAAGCCTTATCAGAGTGACCAGACCTGACCATTTTTACCATCTTCCCTTACTGCACTTTATTTTATAATTTGTTATTCACGCTGGTTCAGTCAATGATTCCATGTGGGGTTTTCTTGGTAAAAATGCTAAATTAATTTGCCATTTCACTCTAAGCTCATTTTACAGATAAGGAAATCAAAACAAATATGGTTAAATGACAACTAGTAAATGTGTGCGGCCAGATTGGAACTCAAGAAGATGAGTCTTCCTAACTCTTGGCCAGGTGCTCTAAACACTGTACCACCTAGCTGTTAATAAAACTGGCTTGCTTTACTGTTTTGTGAACTCCATGTTTCTTGATATTATAATATCTTGATATATAATGATATCATAACATTTCTAAGTCTGAATTAAGGCATTTGGGTAACTCTATAAGACTTAGATCAAGTAAGTTACAGACTGTTGGGATTTTGGTAGAAAAGTATAATGAAGAAATCATAAATCTGACATATTGTCACTAGGTATTACAAAATAAATTTGAATTGAAGGAGGAAGCAGGCATATATAATATGGCTTCTAAGGAAGGAAAATATTTTTTATGATTTGAGGACATTGGGACACGAGATAATCCAACACGAGATAACAGAAGCAACTCATTTCCTCTATTTTTCTGACAACCATTTCCCTTTCCTTTTTTCCCTCCTAAAACTTCCAGAGGAGTGCTGACTTTCCCAAAAGGCTCATTTCTTTTAAATTTCATAAACTTCAACTTCCCAGTATGGAAGTGATCCTGATTTCTCAATGTCTATGGTTGGCTTATGAAGTGGTTCAGTGGGTAATATTGTGCCTGGAGTCAAAAAACATGAATTCAAATCCTGTAACTTTCTATTTTTGTGATCTTAGGTAGGTAAAGTAATGTCTCCCTACCTAAGTTTCCTTTTCTGTAAAGTGGTGCTTATAATAGCACCTATCTCCCAGGCTCGTTGTGAGGGGCAAATGAGACTACATGCACTTTGTTAACCTTTAGTAATACAAAAATGTTTTCTTTTTTCTTATTCTTTTCTTTCCTAGGGCTGAACAAGCTTTGAAAGATCCTATGCAACTAAAAAGACTTCCACTATAGACTTGGTGAGTCAGTTTCAGAGAACCAGGATTGCTCAGTTTATAAAGACTCATCAAGAAAAGATTGGCTGCCAAGCACAGATACTAATGAACATTGTCAACAAAGGCCAGGAAAGTTTGAGTCAATCTCTATAGAGCAAATAGCTATTAAAAAGAAATCACAGATTTTGGAAATATTTAAGTATGATGATTCTTTAATTTTCATGGAGGTAACATTCCCAGAAAATGGAATTAAAGTAAAAAACACAAATAGTGATAAAATGGCACTATGAGATTGCTGAAAATACAGTTATCCCTTTCACATAACAACTTTTCCTTGTTGCAGCTTCAATATAGTGTAAAGCAGCATAAGAAATTAAATGGGAATTTTTTGGGAGTTTTGTGGAAGATGCAGATGACATGGGAAGGTTAGCAAATGATACAGAAAAAATTTAGAAACACAGAAATGCATAAAATATATGTACAATGTATAATATCAACATTTTTATTTTTAATACCATAATAATTCAGACTTCTTCTCTAGTATAAAAGGAGGGTAACATTTTTTTTATGTGAATTTTTCAGATTGCTAAGATACCATTCCTTTAACCCCACAATGTGGATGGGATAACTACATTTTTCTGATAAAATGTTTAATAGCAAAACATTAATTCTGAAAATATGCAGTTTTCTTAACACAATAACGGTGAAATAGGCCATAAAAAGCAAGGAAGAGGAGAGGCAAGGTGGGACATGAGGAGATGGGAAAAAGTACCAATGTTAGAAGAACCTTGAGGTAAAAAAGGGAAAGGGATTTGGAACCTGCCATTTTTAATCTCCCTGTTGGCTGTGTGTGGTTGAACTATTCTCAGTCTCTGGTCTGAGTTTGGGTGGCTCAGGCAGCAAGGAAGATGGGATGCTCCTTGGCATCCAAGTGGGTGGATGGTGACCACCATCTTATTTACCCACAAACTTAGCTGCTTTTTCAGTTTTTCTCCCAGTTCCCTTATCATGATTGAGAGCTCCTTCAGCACTTTATGGAGTGTATTCACAAACACATTTATGAATACTTTCTTCCTTTTTGTGGTTGTAAATTTCCTCTCACTCTTTTTTTGTTCTTTTGCATATAATCATGATATGTTAGTTACCATCAGGAAAGTGAAAATGAGGCTACGCATTATACAATTGATTGGAATTTTGAAAGTTAAATATGTAGGATGTTGAGAAAGCATTCAGAGTGACTAGTGGAGAAATTCCCTCTACCAATACAGATCAATAATCATTTATGTAGATAAAATATTTAGTAAATGCGTTTTACTTATTAGACAGTGTACAAACCCTTGAGGATACCAATAAAAGTAACAAGACAGTCCTTGTCCTTAAAGCTTACATTTGAACACAAGTCAATACAAAAAGGGATGCTGATAGGGGAATGTGTATGTGTAAAGACCAGGGCTTCTTAAATTTTTACCACTTGTAAATTCTTTTCACCTGAGAAATCTTTATCTGACCCCGAATATATAGGCATATAAAATAGGCAAACAAATCAAATACTGATTGATAAATCACAAAGAAATGTATTTTTAAAGAATTTTTAAGTATATATTTGTGTGTGTGTATATATATATATATATGTATATATATAACCATTTACTAAAAATAAAGTGAATCTGCATACTAAGAGATGACGTGCTTTTTTATTTTTACATAAATAATTATATCTTGACTATTTAATACTTTATACTGTTGCCAAAATTTTCATGATCCCCACATTCAATTATGTAACTCCATAAAGGGTTGTGACCCACAGTTTAAAAAGCTTTGATATGGACATGTCTGAGAAGTAGAAAATAGAAGTTTGGATCCCAGCTAGAGAAAAACTAAATTATTAAGCATGGGGTGTAAGGAAATCCAGGTGTGGCGTCCAAGTTTCCAGTGAAGTTAAAGAAAGTGTGAAGGTGGGGCTGGGTCGAGAGAAGTGCTAAAAGTGAAAGTCTTTCATGGAAATTAGCTTACTGTAGGAACCTTTCCTCCCCTCCCCTAGATTTTTATTTTTGTCTAAAAACCTACTTAGAAGACACAAAATGTTTATGATGTCAGTGAGGCAGGAAAGCACTGCTTGATTAACTATCTGCAACTAAGTTCTCCTCCTGGCCCCCAAGACTTATAATTTCATTTTTTAAAGAAGGAGTTTCTAGGGAAGAAACCAATGCAGACCTCCTCCTCTCCAAACTAGAATTTTAAAGCATTGCCTGGGGGATAAATGTTTTTTCAAAGTTCCTGAGCCAATGGTGTTGGAGGCCAGATCTGAATTTAGCTCTTCCAGACTGGATGAAGAGGCCAGTTCTCTGTCCATTACACAAAACTGCTTCTGGCAACAATTAACCTGCTGAATTTGCTGCTGAGGCCAGACCAGGCTTTTGAATGTTTTAGGGCCTAGGTACTGTTTGAAAATTAAGATGAGAATTTTTTTTTTTTAAAGACTTGACTTTCTGAGAATGTGAGGAGAAAGGATTCAAGTGGAAATTTAGATGAAAAAATCAAAGGTATGAATAAAAAATATTTTTAAAGAATGAAAATCAATGCGAGGTGGATGGTGGAGAGCGAGTTGGTGACTGACATCTCAGCATTTAAAAATTCCTCACTGCGTATTACTGCTCTCCATAGGCTTTGTAGGAAGTTTCACTCCAATGCTTACTACAAAATAAATACCTCTAAAACCAGAGTGCTGTTTTCTGACATTAAAATTGAGTGCATCTCTCCTGGACCAAGCAAAGTGCTGTTTGGAAGCAAGTATTATTTTATTTCTAAAATAATAAAAAAATTTAAATAATTATTTTAAAAATATTTCCAAAATGAAATTCTAAAATAAAAAATTTCTAAAAATTCTAAAATAATCTAAAAAAAAAAAAAAAGATTATAGAACATCAGAACTGTCAGAACTCAGAAGTCATCTAGTTCAAATCATTCATTTTACAGATGGAGAAAATGAAACCCAGACAAGTGATTTATTTAAAGCAGAGGTTCTTAACCTTTCATGTACCATGATCCCCCTTGACAGCCTATGGATTTTTTCTCAGAATAATAACTTTAAATGTATAAAGTAAATGTGTAAAATTACAAAAGAAACCAATTATATTGAAATAGTTATCAAAATATTTGAAAAAACAAGATCAGGGATCCCAGGTTAGGAACTCCTAATCTGTCTCATAAAATAGTTAAAGGAGATTCAACATTTGAATGCCAAGGCTTTTGACTCAAGGCCCAGGGCTCTTTACAAACTACAAATCCACAGAAAATCTTAAAAATCCAACTGGTCCACAGTTTCATGTAATCATGTTTACTTTGTTCTTTACAAAAATGTCCATGCTAGCATTTTAAAATTGCTCTAATTATGGACTTTTTAGTCATTCAAGACTTTTGCAAAACTTCCACTTGGCTATGTGTGTATCTGATTTCCCTGAGGTTCTACTTCCATAATGCCTCAATTTCTAAGCTATGAACTTGATTGTTTAGTAATTACAATTTTATTTATTTTACTGCTGTGCAGGACTCGCTTCAGTCTGTAAAACTTCAGTCTGAAAACAAGGAGGTGTTTTCAAGGAAATTTAAAGAGATTGAATTATTACTGCTTAATGTTATTCATAACAAATAGGAATTGTTACCTGAGCTACAGAGAGGAGGCCCAACAGTAGAAGACAGAAACAGCAAGAGACAGACCATTTTAATTCTCCCTCCCTCAGAAAAAATCTGAATGGCTGGAGAGGCAGTATATAAGAGACAGACCATTTTAATTCTCCCTCCCTCAGAAAAAATCTGAATGGCTGGAGAGGCAGTATATGTTACATATAGATCTCATGATTCTAAACTGTTAGTAAAGGCTAAACAATTTAGACTCAGAATAAAGTAGCAATATCACTAGTATATGACAAAAGTAGTTTTTTTTTTTTGTTTGTTTATTTTTGTTTTTTGTTTTCTAAATCTTTCTGCTGACTTACTAACTTGAGTTGAGCTGTGAAGTCAGGGATCTTAAAAAATGGAAATATGGAGGATATATGCATTCTAATCAGGGTGGCAGGAGCTCAGAAACTATGTATTTCAAAATACATTCAATTTCTCAGTTTTGATCATTCAAAAGCTCAGAGATTGGAGAAAGAATGTCCTCGGCTCACATCCACCACACCTTTGCCTAGAGCAATTTCCATCTTCCAGTCAATACTTTGCCCTACCATCTTTAACTAGCTATAATAATAACTCCTCCATAGACTCTTTCTTGATCCTTCCCAGTGACTTTCTCCAATTAATTCAGATAACATTTTTTAAGTGTTACAAATTTTTTTAAAAAAAATTTAAATTTAAATTTAAAAATTTAAAAAAAAATTTTGTAATGTGATGATTGGTACTAGTATCTTATTCTTCTGTTGGACTATAAGTTTTTTGAAGGTAGGGACTAATATTGTACATATTTCTTTCCTATGCATTTACTTTAAATGCTATATATTCATTTAGTTAGATATTACATGCATAGATAGACTGACAGATATAAAATAGCAACATGGCATCATAGAATATGGAGCTTGAAAGATAACTTAAAGATTCTCTAGTTCAATTTTAGGAGACTTATAGCATGAACAGCAGTTTACAACAGATAATAGATTCATATCTAGATCCCTCTATATATATGTATCTAGATATATGGTTATATGTAATGATATATTCACCTATATATACTTAGTTGGCAAATATTAGCTTGAATTGATACAGATAGTACTTTAAGATTTATAAAGCATATGACCATCTTTATGTAATTTGAGGCTCACAGCCACCATCTAATGACAAATGACAAAACTGATTCTGAAATATTAAGAAACTCCTCCCCTGCCCCACGGATAATTTTAAAACTAGGAATCATATACAGGTCTCCAGACTTCTTTCCCTATGCCTATCTGGATGGAAGAGAAAGATTGAAAAGAAAGCACTTGAAAAATAGTTTGGAGATTCTTGGAAACTTGTATGTATGTGTAAAATCCTTTTGTTAGATGCACAATAGATAGAGCCCTGTATTTGGAATTAGGAAAACTTATCTTCCTGAGTACAAATCCAGCCTCACTAACTAGACTTGTGATGCTGAGTAAGTTACTTAATCAGTTCTGCCTCACTTTCTGCAATTATAAAATGAGCTAGAGAAGGGAACGGCAAACCACTCCATTTGCAAAGAAAACTCAAATGGGGTTATGAAGAATCAAATTATGACAGAAACTAACTGAACAACAGCAACAGCAGCCAGCCATTTAGTATTCCAGGACCCTAATCAATTTATTTCCCTATTTTCCAGAACTGGCTGGTACTAGGTGTTGGATAAAGGTTTAAGGTATTTAGTAAATCTGAGAAAGTGGAGCCTGACAAGGCCTCCCTCAGATGGTTAAGAGGGATTATTAGAATAAACATCTGTAAATAAAAGGGAAGAGAGAGTGTTTCCCTTTTCCCTGATAAGAGTATTAGAAAAGCAAACACAACTATTAAAGAGATTAGGAAATAATGGTTTGTGCTACTGGAGCCTTAGAGTTACAAGGTTTGTTGTAGGTTCGGGAAGTCAATGCCAGGAATTGTTCAAAAGCTACAAAAGAATTTTCCTAGAAGTTAGCTTTTCCAGGTGATTATTCGGAGACAGATCCTTTGTCCTTAAGATATACAACTCTTATAAATAGGAATTTGAGATAATAAATTTGGATAATTGGATAAATTTGGTAAATTTGAATAGCAGGAATTTTAAAATCTGTTCTGGAAGGGTTTATTCACCAGGAATTTCTCTACATACGGATGTGTTTGGCTGAAGAAGCTTTTTGTTATTGCCTCCTGTGGGGATCAGTCTGCAAAATTAGCGTCGGGGGAATGTGGGATACTCCCACTTGTTTGTAAATCTGTGGGGTTGTAAGATTGAGTTGTAACCTTGTTCTCAGTCTATCAGCAAACCACTGATTTAAGTGCTTACTATGTGCCACATACTATCCTAAGCCCTGGGATTTAAAGTCAAAAAAGATGGAACCTGCTCACTTCTAATAGAGAGGAGAAAAGAGGGAGGCAGCAGATAAATAATCACTTCAGGAAGCTGCTTATGAAAATACTCAAATGCGGGTTCTGAAGTCAGATGCTTACCAGGACCACCTTCAGTCAATCAATTAATACTGCCTATTTTGTTTTAAACACTGGGTTTTTAAGAAAGTGGCTAAAGACAGTCCTGCCCTCAGGGAGATCACAATCTAAAGGGGGAGATAACATGCAAACAAAATAGTACATATAAGCTAACAAAGGATGAATTGGAAATAATAAATGGAAGGCACTAGAATTAAAAAAGTTTGGGAAAGGCTTCAGGTAGAAGGAAGTTGGAACTTAAGGGAAGCTAGGGAAGTCTGTAGATGATGGAGGATAGGGAATATTCAGGCTTGGGGGATAGCCAGAGAAAATGCCTGCAGCTGAGAGGGTTTTTTGTTTGCTTGTTTGTTTGTTTGTTTTTCCATATTCTCAGCTAGAGTTGTAGACAACAACTAGACAAGTAGGGCTAGAATCCTGAACTTGGAACAAGGAAGAACAGAGGCCTTAGATGCTCACTTAGCTATATGATCTCAGCCAAGACATTTTACTTCTCTCAGCGTGTTTCTTTATCTGTAAAATGGGGATAGGAAAATAATAGCCCATACCTTACAAGATGCTTGTGAGGATCAAAGAAAATAATATGCAAAGGACATTGCCAACCTTAAATCGCCATATGGGTGTTAGTTATTATTGTAGGGAAGGGAGTCCACAGTGCTTGATAGTGGAACTGAATGGGATTTTCAGTTTTATCTGGGCCAGAACTCTCCTTGGTGACCTTGCCTCTATAGAGATTAGACCTTTCATGAGGTATCTTTCTGATGCTAGAGGTTTGGAACAGCCATATCTCTGCAGAACATTTTCTCTCTTTCAATTTGTTATTGTGATGGAAAACAAACAAACAAAAAACAAGCATTGATAGAGGGAGTCAAGGTAAGGGCTAGGAAAGGGGTCTGCAAGGAACAGGATCTTCGGGACCCTGAACCATCCTAAATCAGACTGGAGCTCCCTCAATCCGATGTATGGGAAATTATGTTAATATGAACACTAAGGAAGGCCTTGAAAGAGATTTAAGTTATAAACAGGCCATATAGTCTGAGACATATGTGAAAGAACTTTTTTTCTTTTTTGAAAGCATCAGCACCTCCCTTTCTCTGTCCCTATCCCTCCTCCCCTTCCCTCTTCTGTCTCTATCTCTGTCTCTGTATCCCTCCTTCCTCATCTCTTTCTCAACCTCCCAGTATCAGTAGCTAGAAGCCCTGGTAGAATCTCAGGGACTCCAGTGTGTATGAATCAGTCAGTCAATAAGTATTTAGTAAATGCAAGGCCCTATGCTTTGTAACTCTAGGGTTACAAAAAGAGACAAAAAGCAGTGTCTGTGCTCAAAGAGTTCACAGTCTAATATGGGAGACAACTTGCAAATAGTTAGGGACAAATAAGCTATATAGCTAGATCAATGGAGAAGAAGCATGAGAAATGACAATGAATGTGATTTCTCATTGACAGCCAGAAGTCACCAATAGTCAGTTGTTAAAAATATTTTCAATTCCATAAATGCTAGATAAGCTCCCCAGTATCTCTCACCCTCTTCCTATTTTCCTACATATACATATATATATATAAAGGCTTCACTAACTGTGTTTGCCCCAATTTACTGAGAGTCTTGTCCCTGAGTCTTGGCAAATTTCAAAGATTTCTTTTAGTTCTCAACAGTGAAAAAACATTTAGCAGAAAGAAGACTACGTAAGATTGGCCTCCAGTAGAGTTAATTGGGTGCTTAATGCTATTAAAGCCTAAACACCTGGGGATAGTGAAGTTTTTTTCAAGCTGCTGAAACTAGCCTTCTCCTACTTAGGGAAGCCTCCCAATTTCTTTTCTTTATTTTGAGCCTTCCTCAAGTTCCATCTTTGCATTTGGCACTCATTAAGCATTACCTGTAATGCAATGGAAGGAACATTGGACCTCGAGTTAAAAATCTGGCCTTAGACACTTATTAACTGTGTGACTGTGGGCAAGCCACTTTAACCCTATTTGTGTCATTTTCCTTATCTGTAAAATGAGTAGAAGGAAATGGAAAACCACTTTAGTATTTTTGCTAAGAAAACTCCAAATGAGGTCACAAAGAGTTGGACAAGACTGAAATGACTGAACATTTGTTACCTACCGCTCTTCATGACCCCATCTTATATATTCTTGGCAAAGATACTTGAGTGGTGCCATTTCTTTCTCTAGCTCTTTTAATAGATGAGGAAACTAAGGCAAAAAGGGTTAAGTGACTTTTCCAGAATTAAGCAGGTATTAAGTGTCTGAGACTGGATTTGAACTCAGAAGATAAGTTTTCATGTCTTCAGGCTTGGCAATCCATCCACTCAGCTGTCCAAAATCAATCGTGGAAACATCAAATTTTACATGTAAATGGGACAATCAAGATTATTTGAACAGGTTCCCTCTCCTTTCAAATGAGGAAAAAGAGGTACAGAGAAATGAAGTGGCTTCCTTGGGTCACATAGTCAGACCCAGGACTCTATTTCAGTTTTCCTTATTTCCTAGTACTTAATACAATACTGAGCATGCATTCTGACACAGTTCTGGGAAGCACACAGTAGGTCTTTAATTGTTATTTGTTGTGGATGACAGTAATGATGACTGTATTCCTGAAAAGGATGGATTTTAAATACTTTGGGTACTTTTTTTTCCCAGATAGAACTCTTCCTTAAATGACTGAACAAACATACTCACCCACCCTTATAGTTTCCTCATAACAATCCAGGTGATTTGGCAAATATAGGTATAATTAACTCATTTTTACAAACTATTCCTAAAGTCTCTGCAGCTATAAATTCCTACAGTGTCAACTTAATTTAATTTTAGGGAAACTCAAACTATTAATAATCTTTGATAGTATCCTCAGAGCCACATTCTTAATAATTTCCTACTATTTGACATGTGTTTTGTGACTCTTAGTCACAGAATCTTCATTGGTAGAATTTCCTCAGCAGATGTTCTGTGCATCACAGAAATTTAAAATGTAGACAAAAACAAGGAAAAAAAGAAACTAAATGGCAGAATCTTAAAGTAGGCAGAGAACTTGGGGATCTAGATCACCTCTATCTGAAATATGAATCTACTGTATAATATCTCAAGCAAGGATTCTTCTAAGCTCTGTTTAGATTCTTCCAGTGATGATGAACTCACTATTTACCTAAATAGACTTCTTGATTTTTGGTCATTTAAATTGTTCAGAAGTTCTTTCTTTTAAGCTGAGGTATGACTGTGAAGATATCCCTTGGCCCTAGTTGGTTTGTTTTCTGATTAGAACAAGATCTTTTGGACATGACACCCTTTGGGATATTTGAAAAACCACCATTATTCCTGCTGTAACATTTTTTTTGGGAGAAATAAACATTTTTAAAGGCATCACAAACAAGATGCTGCCAACAAAATCATCTTCTGATGACTTATCCATCAAGACCCAGTGGGTGGTCTTGTCTTCTCAAAGGCAATTACTGTACATTATAAAAGGTGACTGATCCAGTCAAGTTGGGGGGAAAACCCCAAGAACTTTGAATAGGTGCACAAGGATGGGATATGTGTCTGAAGAATAGCTACATTCAGAGATTACATAAGTAGAGAAAACACCCACATTTTTGAAATCATTTGTTTTTGGTATTCCTCTGTGATCTCATCAATGTGGGCATTCTCTCCAACACCGCAGATGGTAACCCTTCCATGAGCATCAGTCTTTTGTCCTCCCATTAGTAAGGGGGTTCACACAATATGCTCTAGTTTATACAATATCCTTGTATTCTCTTGACATTTTGAGGGATACCAAATGAGACTATAGATGGCTGACCAGATACATTTTGCACCCCCTTGTCACTAGCCTATCTTTTCTTCATAGTCTGAATTTGTGCAAATTCTTTGTTTGTAAACCTGTAGTGGCAATGCTCCTGGACTTCTCTGTTGCACTTTGGATAAACTTCAACTTCATGTTTTAGAGACTGTATTACTCCATATTACAGTCTTCCAACTTATCAGCAAAATGTTGATATTAACAAATTGGGTCTAGGATAAGCTTGGTGTGATTAAAATAATTTTTCCAATAGCAAACCAAACCATTCTCTATCTTCTGTTCAATTATGGGACCAGTTTTCTATGTCTCACTGAAATCTAAAGTTTTTGATAAATCACCAAAGTCTATAAAGATAGGGTTGGGGAAAAACCTGCAAAAACATCTAGTCCAACTCCTTACTTACTCTTATTCAACAATCTCCCACTTATTCCATTATTCTGGTGATGTAACTGGCTGTAGTTTTTTTTTTTTTTTTTTTTTTTTTAACACACAGCATTTCTGCAGGCTTTCATAAGTTTCCTTAGGAATCAAACTGAAGGGAGAAATAGCCAAGTTTGCACCACAGGACAAACTTGATAATTCTTTTTGACTCCATTATGAGAGGGGAGACAAATTCTGCTTCACTTAACAAGAGAATTCTTTGTTTGATTCTTTTATTGACACCCTGTTGTTTTATCACTTCACACCCCAGCCAACTCTTCTCAGGCTTAATACACAGATCATATATTGATGAGGAGCTCACAGCCATCAGTAGAGAAAATTGACATACAAAGAACTTTAAGAAACATAGGATTTGGAGTTGAATGGGATTTTGGAGATCCTTTAGACCCAGTTCTTTTTTTTTATATATACATACAAAAACTGGTACAATCCTATGAGGCAAGTGGTAAAAGTATTATTATTTTGATTTTAGCATTAAGGAAACCGACTAAATCGAAAAGAACATAGCTAGACTTTGGACCCAATTCCTTTGCCTACAGATTAATTGACCTTCATTCCCTGAAAGCTTGGTATCATGTAGTATACCTCTGATCTTTGCTAGTGTATGAAATTAGTCAGGTCACATAGCTTCTCTGATCCACATTTCCTAAAAAAAGGAATGGAGATAAGTTTACTTATATTACTTTTGTCACAAAGGCTGCTATGGGGAAAGTACTTTATAAACTTCAAGACAACGCCAATCTCTATATCAGTTATCCAATGGAAACTTCTGTCTGCCTTTCCTTGTCCACCAACTTAATCTAGTTGTAATGGGTAAAGGTTCAGGTTCCTATGATATGAAGTTGCTGAAGTAAGGTGCAAGGCTTATTTTGTGTCTTTTCTACAAAAGGATACAACTGCAGAATGACTGCAATGCAGCTAATGTTCCTGGGGGTTTATGCCATAAACATAAACTCACCATCCAAAAAATACTTCGTCCTCAACTCCATCAATTCTATGTATCTATGTGTTGTTTTTCTGATTGACAGAAATTGACAGTTTTATATTCAAAACCAGATCTTTTTTCACTTTCCCATTTGTTGGCAAGATGCTATCCGGGCCTGAAATTATCTGCATAATCAGGATACAGACCTTTAGAGACTCATGGTGTTTCATGTTCTAGTTCAGGCT
The DNA here is from genome assembly GCF_048593235.1 of Sminthopsis crassicaudata. Taxonomy (NCBI): domain Eukaryota; kingdom Metazoa; phylum Chordata; class Mammalia; order Dasyuromorphia; family Dasyuridae; genus Sminthopsis; species Sminthopsis crassicaudata. Next base: position 553,916,792 of record NC_133619.1, read on the forward strand.
CCTGACTAAAAAGTTTTTCTAGAGTCAATTCCCTGGATGAATCAAAGTCATTGAGGGTTTCAAAAGGAATTATTAAAAATGTATTAGTAGGCTTATTCCCCTGCCATTCAATTCCCCTACAATTCAAATAGTCCTTTGGGCCTACTAACCCACTCAGTATATGTGCCAGAGGCTGTATTACGGGCTGATGAGATAAAGATATAAAGTGACACAGACTCTGTCCTTTTATAACCAGAGAGATTTGCTTAGGACAAGTAATGACAAGAATACAATAATTCATACTTATGTGTTTTAACTTTTTTAGTGAGACCCTTTGACAAACTAGTGAAACCTATAGGACCCTTCTCAGAAAAAAAAATAAATAAAAATTTTAAAATGCTAAATTTTATTTAGAGGTTGGTGAAAAATAGAGATTTTTTTCTATCCAAGTTTACAGATTTCTTGAAATCCATCAATGACTAAAGGATCTCAGGTTCAAAATACCTACTTTTGAGTTTAAAATATATTTTTCTTGTATCAATATCTGAAGAAGCTATTGAAAATATTATTTTCCCAACTTGACAAATGAAGAAACAGAATCAGAAAATGTAAGTGATTTGCCATTTCTCCAGGTTTGTTGCAATGTAAAGAGTACTGAATTTCAAGTCAAAGGAACTACTATTTCCTGTCTCCAATTCTGAGCACATTGCTTTTTCTCTCAACATCAATTTTCTTTTCTGTAAGGTGAGGGGATAATGTCAGATAACAGCTTAGACATTGTCCAGTCCTTAAAGCTGTTATTTTAAAAGTTTACATTTGCTTCCATACTCCTGCCTAATGCTAGACATTTAACAAAGTCCATTCAATCTCTAGCAAATTACCAAATAGGAGCAATCCCCACTTATAGCTGACATGAGATGAAGCTGAGGTTGCCAGTATTGGCTTGGCCATCTTTATTGTTGTCTGGAAAGGAACTGACAATAGTATATGTATAAATTTCAATCACTGATTGACTTTCTAATGTCCTAAATGCTTTAAGTGTATCTTTCAGACTATATATTTTCTGATTCCTGATTTTAAATTATTTTCTTTCTTTGAAGAAAAGAAGGAAGAAAAGAAAGAAAAAGAGAATGAGAGCAAAAGAATGAAGAAAGAAAGAAAAAGGGAAATAGAAAAGGAATAAAGAAAAAAGAAAAAGAAGAAGGATATATGGAATAAACAAAATTGTCAAGAGAGAAAGAAAAAGTATAAGAAAGAGAGAAAAGGGGGAAGAATGGAAAGAAAGAAGAGATAAAAGGAATGAAAGATAGATGGAAGGATGAAAAAAAGAAAGGGAAAAAGAAAGAAGGAAAGGCAAAAAGAAGAAAAAGGGAAAGGAAGGAAAAAAGCAAGGTTTCAAACAAAAATACAAGAAGAAAGAAGAAAGAAAAGAAAGGGAAAAGGATAGAAGGGAAGATGAAAGGAAAGGAGGAAGGTGGAAGGAAGGAATAAAGGAGAGAAGGAAAGAAGAAAAGAAAAAGGAGGAAGCAAGAAAGAAAATGAATATAAGAAAAAAACAGAAAAGAAGGAAGAAAAGACAGAAGGATGGAAGGAAAAGAAGAAAGGGGGAGAGAAGGAATAAGAGAGAAAAAGAAGGAATGGTGAAAAGAAAAAGAAACTGATGGAGCGAAAGAAGCAGTATGCTATGAGTAGGCGGAAGAGATGACCCTTCAGCTTTGATTACACTTTACCAGTGCAGAGCAGCTGTTCTCCATCTGTGACTAACGGATGAGAAGGATGAAAATGACACATGCTGCCTTTGTTCACTTATTACCTGCTTCACCTTGGGCAAATCAAGTCACTTCTCTGAACCCCAGTCTCATCATTTGTAAAATGAAAGTATTAGATTAGATGATTTCTGGTGTACTTTTGTCTCTGAATCTCTGATATGTAATGTATGTATATTACACACATATATGATATATACCACAATGCAAGCTGCATTAAAGAAATATGAAGAAAGAACTACAAGAGTAAAAAAAGTTGTTATTGTCAGAGCATATCACTCTCCATAAATTCCTCTCTCTATCTCTTTTGCCCCTTTTAGTTTTTATCTCTCAGCAGTCTGATTTGTGTTATGTGTCACATCCTCTCTCTTTCCTTTAGTTCTCAAACCCCTTGAAGGCAAGGACTATGATTTTCCATCTCAGTTATTATCATAATTATTTTTATCATCATTATTATTATGTCAGGAACAATATAAGAAGTAATAATGTATTGAATTGCTCCTTTTAAAATGGAATAGTGTACTTCTTAACTCTATATTTTAAATTTTATATATATATATATATATATATATATATATATATATATATATATATATATATATATTTCATATTTAATGTACACATGATAATGAATTATGGCTTGGGAACTTGATTTGTGAACCAGCTTTTTTGAGAATTCCTGACTCCATAGGAACTTTTGCTTTGGGGTTTTGACAGTACAATTCAATTGAATTATAGGCAATTACAACTTTCCTTAATAGTATTAGAAATGTAGCTTTTTATAAAAAGAGTAGGAATTTGGGGTATAATTTTATTTCATTATGATAAAGTACCTATACTAATTCTTAAAATAAAAACAATCTACATATATATTTTGCAAAAATGTAATTATTAAAATATTTCTTATTAAAATATTTCCAATTATATTTTCTCTTAGTTTTCAGACAAACATACTTTCACGTCAAAATCACAAAAATTTACACTTCAGTGAAAAAAAAAGCTGCATTTTGCAAGTGATTTAAAAACATGTATCATTATGTAACTGTCACAATTTGTATCAAATTGTAATTTTGAGGTTGCAATTTGAGTATTATAATATGAATTATAATAATTTGATATATTTGATGTGATTTTTACATTATTGTTTATATGTTGAGGAATAAATGTTTTCTTTTTCTATTTTATGTTTCATTTGTTTACTAGACAAAACTTTTTTTTCCTCCCTCCAATAATATAAGCGCTATTCAAAGATTTTTTTACTGGTTGGGTCCCCCTCCTCTCTTTTTCATCTTTGTGGGGGACCAAATAAATTTTTTCATCAGTGCTGAACTTGGTCTTGATGGCCCTGAGTATTTATTTCTCTAAGTCTCTTCCTGTAGCAGAATGTCATCTATGCACGCCCATCTCAAACATCAAGATTACAACTTAATAGAAAGCAACACCAATAACCAAAATGGGTCCGTAAGTCAAGGAAAGCCCCTTCACTGGCCACTCACAAAGCATGTTTATTTCAGTTGGCGTATCTTTGTTCATGCTGTTTCCTATGGTCAGGAATGCTTTGATTCCATTATGGCCTCATGGCACCATTAAAAACAGAATGAATTTGGAATCGAGAACCTTTCTTTGAATCCCAATTCTGTGCCTTACAACTTGAGGAATAGTGAGTAATTCCCTGAACTTCTCCAACTCTTGTTTTTTCTCATCTTTAAAATAAAGGGGCCAGACTAGAAAGGGCTGGACTAGATGACTTCTAATGACTTTTATAGTTCCAAGTTAATGAGCCTCTTCCCTAGCCAAATTGCACACAATCTTCAAATCTGTTAATCAGTGCAACATGTCTCTAGAAGCCTTTCTAATATCCTGTATAATCTATTATCTACCCTAGACTCATACTTTTTAATGTTGAGTAAAGCGTGATGTCATAGAAAGATCCTAGAATCCTAGAGTCAAGAAATGGAAGGGAAGGGATAAAAACATCAATGTAGGTCAACTAATGTATACCAGGCATTGAGCAAAACATTTTGCAAATGTTATCTTATTTGATTTGGGTTCAAGTCCTGAGTTTTAATATTAATTACTTATGTGAATTTGGGTACATTCCTTTATGTCTCTAAGCCTCAGTTATTTTATTATGTAAAAGGGATAATAATTACATTCCCTGCCTTATGAGACCGTTGTAGAGAAAGATATGAGTTTTTATTCTTGTCTTCTAATCATGTCAGGTTAGATTAGAAACTCTTTGAAGCTATGGTCTGTGTAATAGAGTTTCCTAAAGAATACAGCAGTGTTAGGCACAGAACAGGTGATTAATAAAATAAATAAATAGGTAAATTGAAGCAGAGATATAGGAGATAAATTTCTTGAGGATAGAACTGTTTCCTGTTTGTCTTGTATCTGCCTTGCACAATGCATGGCACATAGAAGACACTTAATAATGTGATTTCTTGCCACCAGTAAGTTCTGCAAGCATGAGGGAGGCTGCATAGCACAAAGGTGGGTATAATATACTGATGGCACCTTTGAGTTAAAAGTATTTAGTGAACAATAATTCTTTGCTTCTCTCTACCTCTCCCTTTTTCCTTCTTTCCCTCTCTCCTCTCCATCTCTTCTTTTCTCTCTCTCTCTCTCTCTCTCTCTCTCTCTCTCTCTCTCTCTCTCTCTCTCTCTCTCTCTCTCTGTTTCTCTCTGCTTCTATCTGTGTTTCTGTCTCAGTCTCTCTCTGTCTCTGTCTTTCTGTCTCTCTGTCTCTGACTCTTTCTGTGTCTGTGCCTCTCTGTTTGTCTCAGTCTCTTTGTCGCTATCTCTTTCTGTCCGTTTCTGTCTTTTTCTCCTTGTCTTGTGTTTCTTCCTCTCTTTCTAGCTCTCTCACCATGGCCCTTCTAAGGAGCTGACAACCCTTTCCATTGCTCACTAGCTTCACTTGAATTTCAGAGAAATCAGAAAATCAACCAGCAGTTAGATTGATAATGATCTCCTTTGGAACATGACTGAAGTAAAATGAAGTAAAATATCTCCTCTGGAAATAGGAAGTTGAATCTAAATGAAATGAATACACTATCCAAAATAGGTTAAGCATTTCTTTGGAGAGAAATAAAAGTAGTTCTATTACCTATCAGGATAAACACTTGTACTGATTGTAGTTTAAAATGTTGCTCCATTTTAAGTATCCAACTTTATCATACTGCTTCTCCCCTATAGAAAAGTAGGGGAGCAGAGTAAGTAGAATGCTGGACTTGAAATCAGGCAAACCTGTATTTGAATTTCATCTTTGTGACCATGGGCAACATGTCTCCTATAGCCTCACCTCTCACCTAGTATAATCCTGACCAGGACAATGATAAGACCGTTCCAATTGTTCTCCCTATCTCAAGTACATCTTCACTCCAATGTCTCCAATGACAAAGTACCAGGACTGTCCTGTCACCTTCCTACTCAATAAACACTTTTCCTCTTTACGCCTTTTAACTGGCTAAGTGTCATACCTGGAATGATCTCTTTTCTTACCACTTTTCCTGGCTTCCTTTTCTTTCTTCAAGGCTCAGTTCAAATCCCACCTTCTGCAAAGGACCTTTTCCAGTCTCACCTCTTCTCCATTTCTCCTAAAGCCTTCCCTTTGAGCTTAGCTTCCATTTAGACTATAACTACAACATAATTTGTAAGTACGTAGTTGTTTGCATATTATCTTCCCTCATTAGAATGTGATTCCTTAATGGCAGAGACTTTTAAAAAATCATTCTTCATATGCTATGTGCTTAGCCTGGTGTCTGGTACATCATAATAACCTCTTAGTTGCTTGTTAGTTTGATACCTTGTTGGTTTGTGACCTTGGTATAACACATTTAACTTGTCCAGGACTCAGTTTCCTTAGTGAAATTAGGCAACTAAACTACATAACTTCTTTTTTTTTAACCTCAGTTTCCTCGGCTTTATTTTTTAAAAATTCTAATATAAATTAATTTTTATTGTTTTTTTATTTTCTAAATGTATGTAAGGATAATTTTTTCAACACTGACCCTTGAAAATGTTCCATTTTTCTCCCCTTTCTCCCCACCCCCTCTCCTAAATGGCATGCAATACAATATATGTTAAACATGGCAAAAATGTAAAAACTAGATAACTTCTAATGTCATTTTAGATCTATTATTCTATTTGTTGTAAATGAAAAGAAATCTTTGTCGGGCCTTCAGGAAATCACAAATACTTCATAGCCAACAGAACCAAGATTATAGAGAGAAATGTTATTTTTAAGGAATAGTCTTTTTTTTTTTTTTAATCTACTTTGTCTTATGAGATGACTTAAATTGTTGTTTTTGTGAATCTCAAAACATCAAAGAAAAAAATAACCAATCAGGCTTTAGGGGGAGGCCTGGGTCACATTTCTACACAAATTTCAAAAAATGTTAAATCAAAGTTTATTTAAAAATGATTACCTAATCAAAAAAGTCAGGTCATACAAACATTGCTGATCTGTAATCTGTCCTTTTTTCGAGGGCATTGTTGGAGGAAATGGGAAGTATACCTTTATTTCATGTTTATGTTTCTTTTTCTTTTTTTTAAGTGTTCTTTTAAAAATCAATTTAGATGATCTTATAAGACATGTTCTAAAAACAGGCTTCCTGATAATATATAGCACTACATCTCAAATTAAGCAGATTGCTTAAAGGAATGCAAGCTGGGCAACAGCAGATCAGAGGACTATGAAGATCTAAACTGATAGAATTAGGGCATCCTTTGTTGTAACCCATAAAGCCTGAAAGGGTTTCTGTTCAAGGTTATTTGCACAGCTGTCCCCAGCTCCTTTGACTTCCATTTGGGAGAGGGAAAGCCCTCAGACATGAGGATATAGCCTTCACTATCTTATTGGTTGGTAGGATTCTATGAAGTAAAAGTCTTGGAACATGAGAGAAGAGCCAGTAGGCATTTACCCCACACCTTGGGTGTTGTTCAAAAGCAGGATTCCGAAGACTCAACAAAGCTAACTATTTAGAAAATATCAGAATTCCCTAGAAAGGCCATGGCTTTTGAATGCTATCTGAAACCTAATTTTGGCATCAAATTGCACTGACACAGTCCTCTTTGCTTGCCACTGTAACATGGACACTTTATAGCCACTCATCCTCATTTGATGCTGAATTGAGAAGAAATGCAGATTTTATAGAGCAAACTAGGAAAGAAAAAGTCTCTCTCTCTCTCTTTTTTTTTTTAAAATCAAATAGGCAACAGTGCTTCCAGCTTATTTTCCAGTCTGTTCTGGGGCTTATTCACTGTGCTTAAAGACAATGATTTTTTCTAATACAACAAAGCGAATATTTCAATATTTTTTGTTTTACTGTAGTTCCTTTGATCTTGGAACTTATATTTGTGTTATAAAAGGAGCCTGTGAAGCCTCAAGGCAATGAATGGCCAAAGTACAACATCACACAGAAAGCTAACATTGGATTTAGTTGGGAAAAAAAAAAAAGACTAAAGGAACTAAGGGAACTAGTCTCTCTCTCTAGTTCAATGGAAACCTTTCTACACTGACATCTTGTGTTTTCTTGTCAGCACTGCCATATTCAACCACTGAAGAAGATTGTTTTTTTTCCCTTTGTGCCTTGAGGTAAAATGGGAGTAAATCAACTTCCTCAAGAGCAGCTAAAAAACACAGTGGATAGAGTACTAAGCCTAGAGTCAGAAAGATCTGAATTCAAATCCTGCTTCAGATACTTATTAGTTGTGTGACTGGTTTTGTTGCTGTTTTTAAGTCATTTCTCTGACTCTTTGTGATCTAATTTGGGATTTTCTCTGCAAAAGATACTAGGGTAGTTTGCCATTTCCTTCCCTAGTTCATTTTACAGATGAAGAGACTGAAGTAGTTAACTGACTTGTCCAAAGTTACACAGTTAATAAGCATCTGATTTAAACTCAAAAAAAGATGAGTCTTTCTGACCCTGGACAAGGCACCCTTATTTGCCTCAGTTTATTCTTCTGTAAAATGAACTAGAGAAGGAAATGGCAAACCACTGCAATATTTTAGTCAAGAAATCCCCCAAAATGGGGTCATGAAGAGTTAGACAGGACTGAAACGACTGAACAACTACTTCTTCCTCAAAAGTAAGAATCATCTTTTGGTACTCTTTATATGGTTCCTTCTAGAGATTTGAACTAATCAAGGATCAGCCTCTTTCTTAGAACTAATGAGCAATTTACTGAATAATGTTTTTCTTCCTATTTGACTCATTATATGCCATTCTAGTCATAGAAACAAAGGTTTTAAAGAGCCTAAGCCTATAATTTGGGGAATTCCAAATTCCATCTTCCAACAAGATGAATGACAATAATTAATCAAAAACCAGGGTGGGGGAGAGTGACAGAGAAAAGGTTGCATGTCCATAAGTCATGTTAACCAGAAAGAGTTAAAGAAATTCAGAAAGGAGAAAAGACAGTTTATAGAACATGGTCTATTGTCACAGCATGGGTGACTCTTAATTCTTAATTACTTGTTTTTGAAGCTTCCATTACCAAGAAGCATAATAGATGTGAATGTAAAATAAATGAAATGAATGCCAGGTGCCATTTAATTAAATTCTTATTTTCAAGCAGACATTTCCAAATGCCTGGAAGCAGAGAGGTAAAACATACTGGCAACTGTCAGTTCTTGAGTCTTGAATGACATGTTTTCCATTACCAATGTCTCTCTATTAATGGTTAGGAAAACATCACCAGTGATAACTTGGCTTACTGTATCTGAGCATGCACATGCGTGCACACACATTAAAAACTCAGAAACTGGGTTTCCAGACTGACCTTCAGGTTGGTATTGTGCTATGATGGTCACCGTCTGCCCTGCCCCCTTTAGGGCTGCCGCAGCCTGTTCATGGGAGGCTCCACGAAGGTCAATGCCATTCACCTGCAAGAGAAGATGATGGAGATGTTTCATTATGCATGACTACCTGGACACATTAAGAAAAAAAAGAACAACTCAGGAATTAAGGTTGGTAAATAAGGCTCTCAGACACGCTTTAGGACCTCCCCTCCATGTCTTCTTTCTCACAGATTCAAAAAATATCCTAGTGGGAAGTGACCTCAGCAATCATCTTGTCCAGTCCATTATGGAAATCAAAAGGTATCAAATGGATGGCTTCAATGAGCTCTTTCCTCTCCTAGTCATGCTCCTCATGTTGCATCCTTAAAGGCTTTAATCTCTCTTCCAGCATGAGGAAAGGTCCAGTCTATCCCCTTTCCTGCATATTATATAAATGTAGGATATTATGGTACTTGCCCCAAAGTGAGATCTGTGATAATTGTGAAACAGTTCTGAAGGGCTTGTCCACCCATCAGAGCCAGAATTTGATACTAAGCCTCTTGACTCCAGGTTTAGAATTCTTTCTACAACACCTCTGAGTAAGACAGGGATTTTGATCTCAGGGAGTTTCAGTCTAACAGGGGGCTAACATATAAAAGAACAGGGGCACAAAAGAGGTACAAACAGAATGCCATTCAATTGCCTTTCTGATGATGGAAAGATTACTGTCCACCTAGTGATTCTTTCGCAATGGGAGCAGATGGGAGGAAAAAAGTTGGGGAGGGAGGAACTCCCAGGGACATAGCTTAGTTGGAGGACTAAACCAAAATGTGATTCTAACCCAAGTCTGTGTATAATTTGACTAAATTCGCACATCTGGCCTTCTTTCAGAGAGACATTAAAACTCATGTCTGGTAATGTTTTTGTCTGACTTCATTGGAAACTATTTCCTGCTTCCCTACCTCTGCTGGGATTTTAATGTGTGCTGTAACTTGGCTTATGTAACTTGTCTAGGGTGCGAGAATAGACACCTGCCATCCAAATGAGAAAAAAAATTAAAATTATATCAGCTTTAAAAAAGGAAAGAAAGACTAGAGTAACAAGGAATGACAAATATATATTAGTAAATTAACATCTCGAGGAGGTTATTTTGTGGTGGCTATTTTTTTTTTAAATTGGAAATAGCCCACTTCCAATTTATGGAATTTCTTCTACTTCTTCCCTAAACCCCATAACATCAGCAATATAGCTCTGTCCCTCTGGGCCTGACTGCAAAACCCTGTCTGATTCCTGAATGAATTTGACTGCCTTGTTTCTGATGCATGCTTCCAGAATGAATTTTGACAATTTGGAATCAAGAATGCCTAGAGCTGATATTGCAGTCTTCTCTCTCTTTTCCTCCCTCCCTCTCTCCTACTTATATTCTCATTCTCTCTGTCTCTGTCTCTGTCTCTGTCTCTCTCTGTCTCTGTCTCTGTCTCTCTCTCTCTCTCTCTTTCTCTCTCTCTCTCTCTCTCTCTCTCTCTCTCTCTCTCTCTCTCTCTCTCTCTCTCTGTCTCTCTCTCTCTCTCTCTCTCTCTCTCTCTGTCTCTCTCTCTCTCTCTGTCTCTCTCTCTCTCTCTCTCTCTCTCTCTCTCTGTCTCTCTCTGTCTCTCTCTCTGTCTCTCTCTCTCTCTCTCTTTCTCTCTCTCTCTCTCTCTCTCTCTCTCTCTCTCTCTCTCTCTCTCTCTCTCTCTCTCTCTCTCTCTCTCTCTCTCTCTCTCTGCCTCTCTCTCTCTCTCTCTCTCCCTCTTCTCTTCCCCTTCCTTCTTTTTCTTCTCCCTCTCTCTTTCCCCCTTCTCCTCTTTCTTTTCCCTCCCTGTCTCTCTCCACTCCCCTTTCTCTTCCTGCTTTATATGTTGATGCGAGGAGGGCAGAAATCTTAAAAGAAAAAAAAACATAAAATAAAACACTTCCAGCAAAAGGTCATTCTTAAATACAATTGGGGATAGGAAACAAAAGCAAATTTGTTAATCTTTTGGGTATATATTTATATTATGCCCATTTACCCCAGTTTTCTAGTCTAAAGAGGGTTGTATTAATAGAGAGGGTAAGATTTTTTTGCCTTCCTCCGCCTACGGGAGATTTTTTTCCCAGGGCATTCTCCCAGAATGGGGAATTTGGGATGATTACATTACAAGCCAAAATGCATCATCTTTCTGAAGTGTGATCCTTTTAGAAATTTTTGAGGTCCTGACTTTACAATTCTATATCAGAGAGCTAGAAGAATCTTGAAATTCCTTCCAGAAACTGGACCAGAGCCTAACCTTCTGTAAATGGATATTTCACCACTCTATGTCAGATGGTTGCTTATTCTTTTCTTGCATAGCTACAGAAATATTTTTTCTATTCTTCCATAATTCTTATGTTCAACTGAATTTCATTTGCTTTTATTTTTTATTTCTTTTTTTAAATTTCTTTGGTCTTTTGTAGCACAGTGCTCAATATTTCATGAGACCAAAGGATCATAAATTAAGAGTTAGAAATCCTCTTAGAGGTCACCCAAAGAGTTTCATCCCTATCACTATATAACTGAGGAAAGTGAGGTCCAGGGAAGATGTAACTTAAAAAGTTACCCAGTGTATGGGATAAACTGAATGAATACCTCTCACAAAGATGAGGCTTCAACCTATGCCCTAATTGTGACTTGAGACTTTGCAATAATGAATTGAGCTATAGCTAAAAGCTGCAGGTGTTCAATTGTCTTAGATGAACATTCCCCTCCTGTTTCCCACCAACTTTTAATTAGCATTTAAGCATTTCTTTTAAAGGCAATGATAGCTTTGGGAATTCAGATAACATAATCCTTTTATCCAAGAATATCTACTCATATAGCAGTTCTCTAGGGAAAATTTAAGAGTTTTATTTACTAATATTCTTTTATTTCTGGGATAGATTTTCACATTTAGAATGTAAGCCTGGACTCCCCCAGAAAATGGGAGAAAAAACGGGGAGGGGCTTCTGGTCAATGTAATCTTGTGTTTTGCAATTTGTGCTTTGTATTCCTCTACTGACACCTTGTCTGTTGGGAGTTGCCCTTTCTCACAAGATGGTAATAACTCCTTTTTTGTTTTTCCTTACCTTGAGAGTGTCTGATTGTTTTGTGATCACTACTGTCCCACACACCAGATAATAATCAGTAGAACACAAAATTGAGCCCAGGACTTCTGACTCCCCACTATGGCACATACCACTATCATATCTAAAATTTTATCATCTCTCTGATTGCAGTCATTCACAATTTCCTAGTTTGAGATTTGCCCTTAAGTAGACTTTAATAAAACAAATATTTCTTTATCTTGAAGAAAAATGCTTTTGTTTTTCTTGTTTTTTTTAGAGATTCTGGCAAATTTCCCCAGTCTTCCTAAAGCACAGAGGTGACTGAAAAGTAGTATATTGGGAAATGTGAGCAATTTGCTGTCAGAAGTCCTGGAGAGGTCTCAGCTCTGCATAGGGTCCAGAGTAAGGACTTGTATCCAACAGGGAATCCTATTGATATGGGTTAAAGATTCCTTTCTAATTCCCAGTCCCCATGAATCCCAATGGGAGATATCTGGGCTTTCCCAGCCCCCACCAGATCTGAGCTAACTTGGGCTGTCCCAACCTCCACTCTAATGATCTGCTCAGGTTTTCCCAACCCCCCACCCCCAGCACAAACAGTTCCTTATCTAAAAATCCATTGCCATCTAAAAACCCAAGAATGCCATTCTTACGTTGGCCATGTTTGGGTTCCTGTCCACCCGGCGCCAGCCCTGGCCCTGGCGTCTTTCTACCTTTACCCTTACTTCCAAACCCCAAATAAAGTTCTTTTATTAATCTAGGTTTTCGGATCTGCAAATTCCTTTACGGGGGACTCTTGCGTGCTATTAGACCTCATTTAACTCTGTATCCTTGCACAGAATCCAAAGGGATTGCAGGGGAGCTCTATTTGACTCCTTGTACCCTGAACCTGCCACTAGACCTCAATTAACATCTAGGTACCCCTTACCTAACTCTCATCACTATGACTCCCCAGGCAACTTTTCCCCTTCTGTCCAAGTGGCCTTCTCATTCTGGCAATACTTCTGTCCCTTATGGACTCTTTTCTTAATTGGTGAGTTCTCTCTGAAGCTCTATTTTAGGAAGTACTCACACCAGCCCTTCTTATTTCAAATTTGGATATACCTATAATTCCTAAGATTACTTCTTTACCTTGTTCCTGCATGGGCACCTTAACCCTTCCATTCCTTTTTGACTCCCTTTAATGAACCTTCATTCGAATGTAAACTCTTTTAGGGTAGGGATTGTTCTTTTTTTATTTCCATTACCAATGCTTAGCACTGTCCATGGCCCATGGTAAGTGCTTAATAAATGTTCTGTCTTGGTCTGTCTCTTTCAATCAACAAATATTTATCAAACATTTGCTATGTTCTAGGTCCTAGGGATACAAATAGTAAGAGAAATGATTATTAAATAACTAATTATTTAATATTGGAGAGACACAGGATTTTTTCCTTTCAGAAATCTTGTGTGTACAAAACAAAGTCAGTATCTAAAAGATATTATTGATAATGAAATTAGAGGAAATCCATTGTGTTCTACTCAGGTTTTATTGGAGATAACTTCTTTATTCTGATTGCCCAAGGCTAGGGGTGATTTGAAAGAAAATGATATGATTAAAGCCACTCAACCTACCTTTCATTAGAAAAGGTCTGTCTCTGTTCTAATATTCATTCTTTCCTATTATTTGTTAACCAATCAGAATAGATTGCCTCAGGAACATCCATTCTACCAAGGTCATATAGGCACAGAGTAAATTCTATGAGAAGTCTTTGGCATTCGAGAGTGTCACTGACTCCTTTTATTAATTATATGCCAGCATGATGAATAAAATGGTTAATTACCCAGAAATTATGCCTCTTGAATTTTTTATACAGTCACAGTACAATGACAAATAATCAATACTTACAAAAAGTTTAAATTCTAATGGAGGAAAATAATACATGCTCTATAAACATATAGAGAATAAACAGTAGTTAAATAATTTGAGAGAGATATAAGGTATGATTTTTTGCAAATCAGGAAAGATTTCCTCCTAACTCTCCAAGTGTATTATTAATATATTTAACTCATGGTTTATCATTATTTCCATGCTTTTTTTTTTTTTATCCTTACTAAACTGATTGGTGTTTTGTAGCTTGGCTGTATGAGCCATCTTGTACTTATTCCTGTAAATTTCTTTCTAGTGGTATCTAATTTACTAAGGTCACAGGTTTTGTTTGATATGTTTTAGCATGAAAGAAACTGATTCCCATCTCAGAAACATTTTCAGAAAGAGATATTTTAAAAATAAGTTGTCCAATGATATAATTTGTTTTCAAATTCCAAATGTATTGGAACGTTATTAATTTGTTATCTACATTTCATTTTGCAATCCTTACCATTTCCTACAAATATGCCAATGATAGTGATCAAGTCAGTGATTACCTGAGGGAGTAGAGAGACCCATAAGACCCAGTCTTGGATGGAAACCCAAAAGATCATTCAATCCATTTCTCTCCTGAACTACTCCAACATGTCAATTATTTAAGAACATTTAAAGTAATTCCTGATTGCAGAGTTTTGCAAGAATGAAGATGCAACAATCTTCCTTTGCCTAACATGTTTAATATGATTCTAGTTGGAGTCTGCCTTTAAAATTTCATTCTTCAAGAAACCAACATTATCATTGGAAACTCAGATCTCAAATGAATTAAGTCTGGTATTGTAATAAATGATAACTCTGAGAAAATAAGGCCAGATAATCACAATAAGCTATTCTCAAAATCTTTGATCTCATCACTTAGGAATACAGTCAAACTGGTAGTTGGACCAGGTGGAGACCAGATACCTTATGAATTTCAGAAGGGGGAAACAAAGAAATGGATGGATCTCTGCTATGGAATGACTTAATTCACTGGCATCACTTAGATATGCTCTAAGAAAATTTAATTTTTTTTCTCTTTCATTTTTATTTATTTTACTCTGAGGTCAAGAAATGAAACAAACATTTCCATAACATAGTAGAATAGAAAAAATAGATTGCACATGAGACTGAAAATCTATTATGTATAACTTGCTACTCCATTTTAATATAGATAAAGTTATCATGTAACTTAAAAAAATAAAATTCTTCTAGATTAATAAGGAAGGTTAACTTTTATTGTATGATTACAGTGAAACAATAATTACAATAATATGCCTTGTAGCGAAATACAGGTATCTAACTTAAAGGCAGGCCTCAGCTTCTCTGCTCTAAGATAACCTTATCTCTTTAAAACTTTTTTTTTTTAATATAAATCATGAGTTTTCCAGTGAATGACTCTAGTCTGAGTACTTCTTTATTATCTCCCCTTTAAGATCATGAGTTGCATGGGGGCAGCAATTGTTTTTGGCATCTCTGTATCCTCAGGGCTTAGCACAAAGCCTAGTAGCAATTACATAAGGAATGCTTTTTGATTATGGAATATATCATGGGGCAAGGACCCATCTCTTCAGTTTCTGCTTAAACATTTATTTTCCCACTTAATTTAACCTACTTGTTTAATTGTTAATAATAACATATTTCTATTGTTTAAAATTTTGCAAAATACTCCTTCATAAATGTGTGAAATGGATTTAACACTGTTTCTGTCACCATTTTGCAGGTGAGGAAACTGACTTGGAAGGATCCAATATCACTTCCAAAATTGCCAAAAGCAATGAAGATTAATAATATATATTAATTTATAAAATCTGATAATCAAAAAGCAGAGAAGTCATTGAGGGTTTGAGTTATTCAAAGATTACCTAAGGATAAAAATAGAAGAAGGAAAATAATGGAAAGTGTAAAAATCAGGAATTATTACTAGCAAAGATTTTTTTTAAATTAAGGACAATGGAACCATATTACTTGAATCCTAATATTACAATTCAAGATATATTTGTGGGGGGGGGAAAGAAATGGTTTTAAGGAGAACAAAGATGGAAATGACAATCATATTGGATTAAGCATAAGTAAAACAGAGATCCATGCTGAGGTAGCAAAAATTACGAGAGTTGTGAGAATATTGATATGTAAGGTATCCAAAAAAGGAATAAAAATCAAAATCATGTAAAATCGAATTTTGTTAATGGAATAAAAAATAAAACAGAAAACATCGACAACTAATAATCACTATTTCCCTTCTTCCATCTATCTAGCCTCTTTGTATAAGTCATATGTATACAAATCAAGGATATTTTGAAGAGAGTATTAAGAGGGAACAAGTTGGATTTTGCAAGTGATAAAAATGAATAGCATCTCTACCACTTTACAACTGACTGAAAGATATAGAGAAAATAACATTCCATTATTCCTATTTTTGGTTGATTATTAAAAACAGTTGTTTTGCCTATTTTTTTTTTGTTTATGAAAAAAAGCAGTTGTTTTGCAAAATGCCACCTTTTCCAAAAAGATGTCTGCTATCCATATGCCAAGGTCATTCTCAATTCCTTGAAAGATTTAACAGAAATAATTGTTCATTTATTCATTGACCCTCTGCCCATATACATCAAATGAAACAAAAAATAAGAAGATGCTTGCTCATCAAAGGTGTTTATATCTCTGTGATGGCAGAGGTCTATAGCAGAGTCCAAGTTGAAGAACAATCCTGTATGGATGGTGAAATCTTCTAGATCTGGGATGGCCAAACTTGCAGCCCATAAGCCACAAGATCACTGCAAAATTCTACAGTATATAGGAACCAGATTAAAATATAATTGAGAAATGCTTAACAAAATAAGTGAAAAATATAATGGTTTTCTAAATCAATTTGTAGGTACAGGTATCTGATTCTGTTCTAAAAGTTCCTGTTCAAAAATAACATTGTGCTTATTCCATCTCAGAAATACTTGCAGACCCTCCTAGAAGAGACCTGTTATGGCTCAAAGGAGTTGGCCTGACCATCAAAGGAGAAAACCTCCAGATAGATAAAGAATATATTTTATCCTGATTATATTATGCATCTGGAAAGAAAACCCATGCATTTTCTGTATCAGTATGTATATCTGGGACTTATGGTACAGTTGGATGAAATGAGGAAGAGGACAAGAGCAGGCTGGATTTTCTTTGGGAAATTCCAAGGATCCTTTAATGATTCCAACCTTCCCATGGCACCTATTTCTATTAATGATATTTCTATTCATGCCAGTTTCTGTTCCAAACATCTCTCTCAAAATGCAAAAAAAACCCAAAAATAATTCTTGAATCTGCATCCTAAGAATGGGCTGAGCAATGTAGAGAGTAAAAGGAAATTTTTATACAACTTTTGTTTTGTTTCAGTTCATGGATGCCTAAATAATAAGTAGACAGATTATATAAACGCTTTATGTAGTGTGATTATGAGGATTGCATGCAAAAACATTTCATTTTATCTTCACAGACACCCTGGGAGGTAGGCAAGTCAGATGTTGTTATTCCCAATTTCTAGAAGAGGAAAATGAAGCTAAACAAAGTTAAATGAAAAACTAGTGGGTAACAGAATTAGGATTTGACTTCAGTTCTGCAGATTCTAAGTTTTGTACTTTTTGCAGCAATACACATGGTGTCTGAAAGGCCATTGACTGAAAGACTCTGACTGATACATTAGCAGCAGCTTTGATGAAAAGCTCTCATCTGGCATCCTCCTAGTAACAGAGCAGGGAGGAGGAGCACAGTGACCAATGACCATGCAAAAACAGCCATTCATTATGAGGTTCAGTATTACTCCCACATACCACCAGTAATAATAATCTTTAACAGTGCCCCAGAGGAGTGTAAGGACAGCAGGAATTTTTTCAATTGTCTGACCTGTATATACATCTAACATACCCATCCTCCAGTCAAATCCATTTCAAATACCAGCATTTTACATTGTCACTTGCTTGATGTCAGACACCATGGCAATTTCTATGCTATATGCAGTATCTTGGCAACTCGGGTCTTAATAAAGACCTATTATTAGCACTAATCAAATTTGGACATTAATTTCAGTACATTTATCTTGGAAAAAACCCCAGTAGCTAAGAGCTACAAATGTAAATGGATTTTTAATAATGAAAAAATACAATTGGATTTTCTTATGGGAATGCATCTAATAATTGGCACAAAACTTCAATTAAAATAAGTAAGGTACAGAACACAGGGGATTGGTACTAGCAAATGATTTCATGCTTGGGGGTAATAAACTAGGGCAGAATCTAAAGTGACCTCATGCTCCATCAGGTAAAATAAAGAACTTAAAACGAGTTTGATGCATACATATGAATAGGTTACATTTTAAGCATCATCTTAGGAGTGCTTATATAGTATGAAGGGTAAGATGTGCAGATCCATATAGGGGAAGCATTGCCATTGGTTCTTTCTCTTTGCTTAAGGCAGGGGCTAATGTGACCACTCCTTAGGATGTCTCTGTAATCTTGGACTTGCTCCTTGCAGTCACCCACTCACAATCACTCACACTTTTCTCTTTTCCTCTGGTCACAGAAGAGATATCCTTTATTCTTCACTATAGTCAATCTCTCTACCTATTCCCTCTTGCCTCCTCCATGATTTTGCTCCAGGAGTCATCCTCTATCATATATTTCTTCTTCCCCACTCTTTTCTTTCTGTCTATCTAGAAATACATTCTCTGATGCTAAAACAAATACCCTTCTTTGATAATTTTTTTCTTGTTCAATAGCTCTTTCATCCCTTTTTTTCAATCAAAGCTTCTACATTTTCCTAACCCTCTGGGTTCTCCCCTTATGTATCTCCTGGAACTGCTCTTTCTAAAGTCACCCAATATAACAATCATTCTCAATGAATTCAAATCAGCAGACCCAGACAAATTATGTCTGGGGACTGAAAGAAGTAGAATATATGTTTATTGACTTTCCGTTAGTGACCTTTGAAAATTAGTAGAGACCAGATGAGTATCTGTAGCATTAGAGTAGAGAAGTTATATATGCAACATTCCATATTAAGTATATTGAGCACAGATGTTATCCTGATTTTTTTTAAATGAAAAGAAGTTGGAATTTCCAAATTATAAAATAGTTACCATGACTTTATATAACTCTGGCAAAATGCAATAGCATATAAAAGGAAGGGTTTATGAATAACAATTTGTCTGGGTCTGCCCTCTTTCTCTGTCTGTCTCTCTGTGACAGTGATCATTAAGAGCCAATATGGTTTCATCAAGGACACATAATGCCAGACTATTTCTCATTGATTTTTTAATGGCTAACTAGATAAACAGATTAGGAATGGCAAAATACATAGTGTACATGAAGCAAATGAAAAATATTTCATGTTTGTCTCATGAAAAAGATGGAGAGATATAAACTGAAAATGGGTACAACCACATGGGGACTCTTGGACAACTAGCAAAGTATAGGTCTACTCTAATCCATAAACTACAACATAATACATACAATATAACATTAAATACATTTTTTCAGAATTTGATGAGAAAACCTCAAGTTTTAAAGATATAGATGATCACTAATTGAAAGTGTGTACTACAACTGTTCCTGGAACACAAAATGTGAACTAAACAAGTCTCAAAGGTGAAAGGCTAAAATCAGGTAAAGAAAAAAAACAAAAAAACAAAAAAACAAAACATGAAAAACCATTAAGTATTTAACTCTGAATCCTACTTCTGTTTGCCTGTTGCTATTCTACCTCCAATCTGTGGACTTTATTCTTTCAGGCTGAGATTTGAGCCACAATTTGGTAACTTGATTCTAGACTTCTGTGTTCCTTTAATTGGGTTAGCAAATTGCCTTAGACTTAATAGATTCCTGACCTTCCTTCTTGTTAGATTGGGATTTGAAAGACCCAGGTTTATATCCTGGCTCTTTACTGACTAATTATATGACCTAGGACAAAACACAGCTTCTCTAATTCTCAGTTTATTAATCTTTAAAATGGGGGTGATAATTTCATTATCTAGCTCCCAGAGCTGTGGTGAGGATCAAATCACATAATGTGTGGACAAGGAGACAAACATTTAAAAAGTACCTATAATGTATCAAAAATTGTATGAAGTACTTTAAAAATTGATCTCATTTGATCCTCACAACAATTCTGAGAGGTAGATGCTGTTATTATTACCATTTGAGGAAACTGAAGAAGATAGAAGTCTTGCCAAAGGTCATGCAACTAGTGTATGTCTGAGACTAGATTTGAATTTAAGTTTTTTTCTGTTTATAACCCTAGAGCTTTAGCCATTGTTCTAGTTCTCTGCTAAGGTCATGTGAAATGATTTTTTAAAACAGCAAAACATTATATGTATACAATATTTATATTTTAAAAATTTTATTTATTTAAAAAAATATATTTTATTTATCAGAATCTGAGTTAGAGCAGACTTTAGCTATTATTTAGTCTAATACAAACATGAGAAGAATCCCCACTAGAACATATCTGACATGTCTTTGAATATCTCCAACAATATATCACCTATTATTTGTATATAGTATTGTTAATATAATTTATTATCTAATTAATGATGATGTTCATGTACATATTTTATTTTTGCTGGTTTTGAAGGTGTCCAGCCAGGACTATTGAGTATAAATCAAGAATTGCTTTGGTATTTTCATCTTGTCTTTCATGAATGCTGGTCCTAACCAATACTCATACTGGCTCCAGACATAAAGAACATTGTTCCCCATGCTTGATATATACTCCCTTATTATTCTTGCTTCTCAAAATCTTTATATTATATCAGGGCTCAGATTCAGGTACTAATTCTCTCTGTCTCTCAGTCTCCTCATGTTACCATATTGGTATATTTTAAGATTATTTATCTAATTAAAAAGCATTTATTTTCCTTCCCTCTTACTTCTTTTATTGAAAAGAAGACAACCAAATCCTTGTAATAAATATGAATAGTTAATGTTATCACATTTTTATTATTTATTATATTATGTGTTATAGCTCATATTTAGAGTAGTATTTAAGCTTTGGGGTCAGGGATTGTTTAATTCTTTATGTTATATTCTCCATCCATAGTACATAGTACAAGTGCCTTGAACAGAAAAACAAAAATAAAAACAAAACTTGACTATTTACAATATTTCATTTAGTTGAACTGGTTCAACAAGAAGATTCTGGGTCACTTTCTGTGGCATACAGGAAGTGAGAAAAATTTGCTTGCCCAAGATAAAACTCCATCTCCCAAAGAAGGTTTAGCTTCAGAATCATAGAATATATAAAGAAAAGTACTATGTAATGGTCATCATCATTGTTAGTATGATGCATTTTTGTGAAGTATTTTATAAATATTACCTCATTTAATTCATTACAAATACTTAGGAAGAAAGCATCTTTAATGGTAAGGACATTGGGAATAGTTGTTAGTCTTAGGCTCACTACTTATTAACTATTTCTCTAGGTACTAGTCCTTCTATAATAGAAATCATCTAGATGATTTCTAAAAGTCATTTTCCCCTAGAACTGAAATTTTCTGTTTAATGATGGCTTGAATAAAGAACAGCTGGTTTCTAAAATGTAAATTTTTTTGTTTGTTTAATATCCCCAAACCATTCTTTAACATGGAAAAATTAAATTGTATTTGAAGTTAAAATTTCTAATTAAGTTTACATCTCTTGCTGGAGGCTGTTGCTCTTGTTAAAGACTGATAACATTTCTGACAGTAACAGAGAACAAAAATGCAGACCTAAATTCATCTGCATTTTGTGGAGGAGTGGCAGAAAAGGAAAACCAGGATTGGTTATTTACAGAATCTAACCTGTTGAAAACTAGCATCTTTTTTGGGAGGGAATAATAATGGTGGCTTATACAAAATCCTAGATAATTGGAGCTGCATGAGATTTCAGGAATCTAAACTATAGCTAAAATGCCTTTCAGAATATTCCTGGCAAGTGGTAATTCAATCTCTGCTCAAAGGTATCCTCAAACTGAAATTTGTTGCCTTCCAAGGAAACAGCATTACTTTAATGGTTAGAAAGCTATTCTTTATATCAAGTTGAAATCTACATTTCTGAATGTTCCACCGATTACTGCTGAATATATATGTTTCTTTGACATGGTAGCCCTTCGAATATTTGAAAACAACTATTATGTATGAACTTCCCAAATCTGTTCTTAAGGATAAATATTTCCCATATACTTTAACTGAACCCACAGCACTAAGCACAATACTCAGAACAGAGAAGGTATATAATAAATGTTTACTGACTTCAGACTTTGATACTCCTTTCACTATCCTAATCAGCTTCTTCAGAAAACATACCTAATTCTCATTGTCCTTCCCAAAATGCAGCACCCGGAATTGAATCTAATGATAAAAATATGATGTAACCAGGATAGAAGGCAGACTAGACCCCCCCCTTATTCTGGACACTGCATTTCCATCAATGTAGCCTAAGGTCACATTAGCTTTTTAGCAGACATTTCATATAGTTATAATATACTCAGAATCCACTAACATCCCTAGATTTTTCTCAATCAACCTGTTATTAAATAATGCCTCCCTCATCTAAAATGTATGCAAACCATTTTCTAAATTCAGACATAGAACTTTACATTTATTATTTTATTTTTTGGACTATTATTCTAATTATGTCACTTTCTTTTTTTGATTCTGACCACATAGAATGCTTTACTTATCCTTTCCCTCTTTTGGTCATCTGTCAATATCAAAGAATAATAAAAGTATAAAACCAAAGACCATTCACCTGTAAATCTCACTCCAAATTGATATTTGTTCTTTAATAACTACTCACTCTAGGATTCAATTCAATCAACCAATGTCAAATTCATGTAACTGCCATCACTTAGTTCACATGGTTTATATTTATCTAGAACTATAGCATCATAAAATTCATTAAATGTTTATTGAACATTAATGCATTGCTGATAAAACTGTGAATTGTTCTGAGTATTCTTGAAGGAAAATTGAAATTATGCTCCAAAATTCACTTAATTGTCTTGCCTTCTGAACTAATAATATCATTATTAGATTTCTTTCTAAAGAGATCAAAGATGATCCACCTGTATAAAAATATTTGTATAAGTTTTTGTGATGGCAGGGATTCAATAGCTAGAAAATCACTAATTAAATGGAATATTACTGTGTTGTATTGAGAAATCAGAAAAGGCATGGATTCAGAGAAATTTGAGAAGTCTTATATTAACAGATGTAGAGTGAAGAAATCCTAGTATATTGTGTGTAAGGCATTCCATTGATGAAATTTTCCTGTTTTCTCAGATATTAAAATTGATTTATCAAAATAACATTTGGGATACCATATGATGAATGTATATTTAAGGACTTTTTTTTTTTTTTAGCAAATTGTAGTTATCATAGTTATTTTGCTTATGCTGATCATGAGTACAGTAAAATGGAATGCTCAAATATCCCTTGGCAATTTTGCCAACTTCTTTATTTGCCTTTCTAATGAGAAACCCATTTTTCCATTTAGCTCTAACTTTTTTTTTCTGTTTTTAATCTACCAGATAAATATAAATATTGATGGTTCAGTTCTTCTAATAATCTGGCAATTGATTGATCATTAGAAAAAGAATTCTAATAATTGAGTTAATGTTAATAGATATTTTTTAGCATCCTCTAGCCTTCTTTACATCATCCCTTCAAAATTACAACTGAAGCATTAGAGATTATCTAAAACTGATGGCCATTTAAACTTTTCCTTTATTTAATGGGTTACCATGATCAAAGAATTTATCCTTTTGTGGTCAGTGTAATGGCAATAACATGGAGAAGAGATATGACTTGAAACCAGTATTTTATTCTGTCAGAGACTGAAGAGAGAGGGAAATTTTACTCTATCCACTATGCCACCTAGATGTTTCTAAATGTTAAATTTGTTTTTCATACTGAACAAAAGCAGTAAAAAAGCAGTAGGCTTAAACATTTTAAATTGACATTTAATAGAATCATAGAACTTTAGAGAGGAAGGGACTTCAATCCTGTCATAGCTGATATGGTTATATTCTGGGGAGATCAGCTACTTTAAAAGAGTGATGTAATCTTGTCTTTTCCCAATTCTCATCCTAACTATTTAAATAAATTCACCAAATATTTCTTTAGAGTCTATAAGGCTCCAAACCTCATCCTAGGACTGTGTTTTATCTCTTTATAGTTTTGTTAATCTTTTATACCTGAACAGAATTTCTCCTTTAGTTCCCTCCTCTTCTGCCTGGAAACATACTTCCCTTCTGTTTAGTGCAATTGGAACTAGATTAAAATGTAATTGAGAAATATTTAATAACGACAACAAAAAGCTTCACAATACAATATAGATACGATTAATATGTGTTTTTCTAAGTCAAAATATGATCCATTGAGTTCCTTCTGTTTGACTTGCTGTTGTTCCATCATTTCAGTTGTGTCTGAGTTTCCATGATCCCATATGGGGTTTTCTTGGTAAAGATGCAAGGTTGGTTTTCACCTATTCTCCAGCTCATTTTACAGATAAAGAAATCAAGGCAAACAGGGTTACGTATTTGTCTAGGGTCACACAGTAAAAAAGGCTGAATTTGAACTCAAGAAGATGAATCTTCCTGACTCAAAAGCTGGATGCTCTATCTACTGAGCCACTTAGTTGCCTGAACTCTTAGTTGGGGTTTAGTGGTCCTGTTTTTATTTAAGTTTGACATCCATATCTGCACAACCCTATAAAATTATGAGCTATAAAGAAGGTACTTCATCTGCTTTGCAAGTTCCTTCAACAACATCATAGGCTAAGTCCTTATTCAGGTGCCACATACCTATACTTTACCAATACTTTCCCATTTATTATGCTACCTATTCCCCGTTGAGCCAAATGATTTAGAGAGTGAAAGGACTATTCTTCCCCTTCTAAAGTGAGGAAATCAAGACTCAGAAAACTGAAGGAATCCATCAAGGCTATGGAGCTACTAAGAATTAGCTTTTCTATCAGATCTTTCTGGTTCCAAGCTCTATGTTCATTTCCAGCACTTTATGCTATCTACCACTCCTACGGTAAAGTCCTATAGAAAAATGGACCATAATTATTATCTAATGCAGATACCATTACTGTCATTTTTGTATTTGAAGATGAAACTTCTGATTATGGATGATCCTTTGAGGAGGAAGAATAGAAAAGGAGGGGGCATATATGTCTGAAAGAAACCATCAAGGAATAACAGATCTTTCTGAAGCCTATTTTGCAAAAAAGGATAACTCTTTGATGAGCAGCTCAGCTAGAAATGTCTATTATGATTTGTAATCAGTTTTTTTTTTTAATTTGCATTAAGAACTGACTACTCTGGGCATGCTATCACCATCCCAGACACTATGATATATCTGATTTTAATGATTAATTTAGAAGTGACTTCCAATATAAGGCACTCTGCTATACATTTCCTGTTTGCCCTAGAACTCTTCTCAATAAGACCCTTGACATTCTTAGAGATTCTGGGTAATCAATACTTAATTCTGTTGCCTTTACAAAGGACTAGATTCCAGTCCCTTCTTCCCCGCCCCCACCTCAGATTCTGGTGCCTTTGAGCCGTTTTTAAATCAACACCAGGGACGACTCTATGAAAGACAAAACAATGAGACCCTGCCTGAGATCCAGCACCCCCAAACTCACATCAGATTGGATACATAGGAAAGGGAGGTGAGCACTAGGGCAGCAAAGAAAAGGGGCAGGCTTGGGGTACAAAGAAAAGAAGCAGTGAGTATAGCTGACAATCCCCTCAACGGGATAAAATTCGGTATTGGCAGCTCTGGGGATCAATCAGCACGAACAATGGGTAGGACCATAATGAAATATACATGACACCCTCCTGCTCCTCTTCCAATTGATTTCCCCCTGAAACTCACACAGCTTCCCCTTCAAAGTCCCGCGCCTTCACGCTTCCCCCTATTATTCTTTGTTCGTGGCTAACGCATAGTTTTCCAAATGCCTTATTTTGTTAAGCAGAAGGCTCTATAGGGAAGTTACCTTGTGCAGCTGATTAATAGGAATGTGGTCCCTTGATTTTCTAAGTCTAGCCCCCACAGCTCGCTCCCCTTCGGCTTCCTTGCCTCTATCCTCCCCATCTCTCTGTTAAACTCTGTTTCTGGGTCTGACTTTCAGTCAATTCTGCTCTTACCTTTTTTTTTTTTTTTTTTCCTTCCTGCCGCTGGTCTGCCTTCCTATTCTTCTCTCTTCTGTTGCTTCTCTCTCTCTCTTTGATCCGACCCCCTTCCCTTTGGCTGCTCTGCCTCAACTTTCCTGCTGCGGAATCTGTTCCTTGATGGCTAAGCTCTCCCGCTGGCTTGAGAGGACAGTCTGCTACTGCGTTTCCCGGCTAACACAATCCATCAGAAATTACTGTTCCCATTTAAAAGGGGAACCAGTGTGGTAGGAGCCTTTTCATTACCTTAAACAGAAGGGTTTCAGATTCCTGGCCACCCAATCCACAAAAGCTAAACGTCTGACAATAAAATTCAGGAAGACCAAAGGAGGGTTCTCCTACATTCAGAATAACAATGTCATCTGAATGCATATTTATTGATACAATGTATCTCAGACTGTATGAAAATGCTGGCGAGGCAAAAACCACTGCATTTAAAGGCAGTCTCTCTAATTTACTAGCTTTGTAAACTGAGGGCAAACTGCTTAATTTCTTTTATCCTCAGTTTTCTCATCCATAAAATGGGCAAAATCATCCTTTAAATATCTACCTCACAAGGAAAGTGATTTGAAAACTTTAAAGTAAGCCATGTGTGAATTGTAAATAAATGCCTTAGAAGTAAACAACCTCAACCCTAGCATCTCTGAGAATAGAAATCCCAGTATCATACACTTAGAGCTTTCAGGAAGTTTAGGGATATAGTCCCTGAAGATCAAGAAACTGAGACCAAGAATTATTCAGTTACTTGCTCAAGATCACATAACTAGGAAGTAATAGAACTTCCAGATTTTTCCAGATCTTTTAGAGCAACCATAACACTACTGACTCTAAAATCAAAGCCATAAAATACATAAAAATCAGTGTGTTAGACTAAGCGATCTCTAAAGGATTTTGTCACTATAAAATTATGATTCTTCATTCTTAATTAATTTTATATCCTCAGTTTCATTATTTCAGGGACCACTATTTTAGGAAGGATCCCAGTTACGCTTTACCTCCATTATTCCTCAGATTACTCTGAATTTCTTCTCATCCTCTTGCCGGTATCTTTTCCCTCTTGGCTAGAATTTCCTTATGGGAAATTTTTAGAATGTAAGCTCCTTTCAGGCAGCATCTATTTTCTTTTGCTTGTATTTATATCTCCAGCACTAGCATAATGCTTGATACATGTTAAATGTTTAATAAATGTAAATGGGGCAGTATGAATGTTCATCCTATCATTGTCATAGAAATGCAATGAGGAAAGCAGTTTTAAAATTGTCAAGTGCTATAGACATGACTTTTTATTATTTTATTTTTAATTTAGCAAGCTAACTCTCTGTGATTACTTGATGGCCTCAGAAGATCAATGTAAATTTTTACAGGCCAACTGCCTAGTTTTCAAGATTTCATCTTAAATCTCTATGCACAGAAAAGCCACATATTTCTGTGCACAGAAATGAACATTTACATATGGTGCCATGTGCTAGTTGTAATCGGTATGCAGTTTCAGTGGCAGGTTTATTTTTATACTCAATATGGACCCTTGAGAAATGTTCCTGCTTTTATCCAATCCCTTTGGAAAAAATTCCGAACTATAAGAAGTACACTTAGATTGGAAATTTATTGTGGCCTGAGAATTTCTTGCATAATAGATTCCACTGATAACTATTCCAACATGGAAGACATGATTTCTATGAGGGTTCCTTGTTCAGAGCTATTTCATGATCCTTAGTCCCTGTGTATTCTCTCCTGTTGAGATCACATCTGGAGAGTTGTGCTCATTTTGGAGAACCACATTTCAGGAAGGATAAGGAAAAGCTAGAAAGGAGCAGCTGGATTACACAGTGGTTACAACAGCAACAATTAGACTTCCGGCCAAGATGGCAGCGTGGAGGCAGACAGCTGCTTGAGCTCCTCGTTTTCTCTCAGAACTTACTTCATGACAAGCCTCTGACTTAATGCTTGACCCAGAAAGAAATCCACAAATTATCACCAAGAGAAGACATCCTTGAAAGTCGCCAGAAAAGGTCTGTGTTTGTTCGGGGGAGGGTCAATCAGACTGGGCGCAGACTGAGGGCAGGCAGCCAGAGCAAGACAGGCAGCTCACACAGCTCAGACCGGAGGGGGAGGGGTGTGATCTCTGCCGTTTCTGTGAAAGGGCTTTTGCCCCAGTGTGGATGCTCCGTCTTGGCAGCAAGCCAGGAGCAGCAGAGAGGGTGTAAACACCGGAGGTGAAGATTAAAACCCCAGAAAGCCAGCGTCTCTCAGAGCCCGGCCACCCCCAACCCCCACCTGGACTGACTCCGTGCGTTCTCGGAGCCTCAGAGCGCAGACTACAGTCATTGCTGTTCTGTTAGTGGCTCTCTGCTGCCCTACCCCCAGTCTGTAGAGGAAGCCCATTAATAACATCCAGCCCCATCCCCCGCAAAACAGACCAATTGTTTCTCTTGTCAGTTTGGTTTTCTTTGATTCCTACTCTGACAAAATGAACAAAAAATTCAAAAGGGCTCTAACCATTGACAGCTTCTGTGTGGAGAGGGAGCAGACTTCAAATGCTGAGGAGACTAGGAACAGAATGTCCCCAGATGTATCCCCTGGGAGGGATATAAGCTGCTCCTCAATACAAAAGAACCTCATAGAGGAAATCAAAAAGGCTCTCACAAGAGAGCTGGAAGAGAAATGGGAAAAGGAAAGGGAAGCTTGGCAAGAGAGCCTGGAGAAGTCATCCCATGCATTCAAAGACAGAATGGATAAAGAAATCAAATCATTGAGAAACAAGATTAGTGAGCTGGAAAAGGTAAATAACTCCAAGGAAAACAAGATTAGTGAGCTGGAAAAGGTAAACAACTCCAAGGAAAACAGGATTAGAGAGCTGGAAAAAGAAATCAGCTCTCTAAAAAATAAAATGGATAAAATGGAAAAAAATTCCATAGAAGATAAAAACTCAATTGGACAATTACAAAGAGATATAAAAAAAGTGAGTGAAGAAACTACATCATTGAAAATTAGACTGGAACAAGTAGAAATGAATGACTCAAGGAGAAACCAAGAGGGAGTCAAGCAAAACCAGAGAAATGAAACAATTGAAAAGACTGTCAAGTACCTTACCAGAAAGACAACAGACCTGGAAAACAGATCCAGGAGAGACAATTTGAGAATAATCGGACTCCCTGAAAAATGGGAGGAAAAAAAGAGCTTGGACACCATTTTCGAGGAAATTATCAAAGAGAACTGCCCAGACGTTTTGGAAACAGAGGGTAAAATAGACATTGAGAAAATTCATCGATCACCTACTGAAAGGGACCCTAAAATCAAAACGCCAAGAAATATAGTGGCCAAGTTCAAGAACCATCAGACAAAGGAAAAGATATTGGAAGCTGCTAGAAAAAAACAATTCAGATATGGAGGATCCACAATAAGGATAACACAGGATCTAGCAGCATCCACATTAAAAGAACGCAGGGCCTGGAACATGATATTCCGAAAGGCTAAGGAACTTGGTATGCAGCCAAGAATAACTTACCCAGCAAGAATGAGCATCGTTTTCCAGGGAAGAAGATGGACATTTAATGAAATAAATGAATTCCATCTATTTTTGATGAAAAAACCAGACCTACATAAGAGGTTTGATCTTCAAATACAGAACTCAAGAGACTTCTAAAAAAGGTAAAAAGAAATCTTGAGAACTATACTTCTGTCAAAAAAATATGTAAAGAACATATGTACAATTTGTCTTAGAAACTAGAGGTGGAAAGGAGATTATATCATAAAAAAGTATAAAGTGGTGGTACTACATCTCATGAAGAGGCAAAGGTAACCCATTATATCTGAGAGAAAGAAAGGAGGGAGATGAACATAGCGTGTATCAATAGCGTGTATCAATATTCGATTTATGGTGAAACTTCTTCCACTTCATTGAAAAGTGAAAGGGAAGGAGTAAGCTAAGGGGAAGGGAATACAGTAATTTCGAGGAAAAGGGGTAAAATAAGGGGAGGATCTTTAAGGTGGGGGAGGGATCCTAAAAAGGGAGGGCTGTGAAAAGCAAGTGGTGTTTACCAGTTTAATACTGGATAGGAAGGTAAAAGGGAAGGAAAGGGGAAAAGCATAAGCAGGGGTTAATAGGATGGCAAGCAATATAGAATTAGTCCTTCTAACCATAAATGTGAATGGGGCAAACTGCCTCATAAAGAGGAAACAGTTAGCAGACTGGATTAAAAGTCAGAATCCTACTATATGTTGTTTACAGGAAACACACCTGAAACAGGATGAGACATTCAAACTAAAAGTAAAAGGGTGGAGCAGAATCTATTATGCTTCAGGCAAAACCAAAAAAGCAGGAGTAGCCATCCTCATCTCAGATCAAGCAAAAACAAAAATTGATCTAATTGAAAGAGATAAGGAAGGGCATTATATCCTGATAAAGGGAAGCATCAATAGTGAAGCAGTATCAATATTAAACATGTATGCACCAAGTGGTGCAGCATCTAAATTCTTAAAAGAGAAATTAAGAGAGCTGCAAGAGGAAATAGATAGCAAAACTATAATAGCGGGAGATCTCAACCTTGCACTATCAGAATTAGATAAATCAAACCACAAAATAAATAAGAAAGAAGTCAAAGAGGTAAATAGAATACTAGAAAAGTTTGATATGATAGATCTTTGGCGAAAGCTAAATGGAGACAGAAAGGAATATACTTTCTTCTCAGCAGTTCATGGAACCTATACAAAAATTGATCATATACTAGGGCATAAAAACCTCAAAATCAAATGCAGTAAGGCAGAAATAGTAAATGCATCCTTTTCAGACCATAATGCAATCAAAATAACATTTAATAAAAAGCCAGGGGAAAATAGACCAAAAAATAATTGGAAACTAAATAATCTTATACTAAAGAATGATTGGGTAAAACAGCAAATCATAGACATAATTAATAACTTCACCCAAGAAAATGACAATAATGAGACATCATACCAAAATGTGTGGGATACAGCCAAAGCAGTAATTAGGGGAAGTTTTATATCTCTACAGGCCTACC
The DNA here is from genome assembly GCF_048593235.1 of Sminthopsis crassicaudata. NCBI lineage: Eukaryota > Metazoa > Chordata > Mammalia > Dasyuromorphia > Dasyuridae > Sminthopsis > Sminthopsis crassicaudata. The sequence goes on from NC_133619.1 coordinate 553,947,515, forward strand.
TGCATAAAATAGAGAAAGAGAGGGCCAACGAATTGGGTTTACAACTAAAATTGCTAGAAAAGGAACAAATTAAAAACCCCCAGACAAACACAAAACTTGAAATTCAAAAAATAAAAGGTGAGATTAATAAAATTGAAAGTAAAAAAAACTATTGAATTAATTAATAAAACTAAGAGTTGGTTTTATGAAAAAACCAACAAAATAGACAAACCCTTAGTAAACCTGATTAAAAAAAGGAAAGAGAAAAAGCAAATTGATAGTCTTGAAAATGAAAAGGGTGAACTCACCACTAATGAAGAGGAAATTAGAACAATAGTTAGGAGGTACTTTGCTCAACTTTATGCCGATAAATTCGATAACTTAAATGAAATGGAAGAATACCTTCAAAAATATAGCTTGCCCAGATTAACAGAGGAAGAAGTAAGTAGTCTAAATAGTCCCATCTCAGAAAAAGAAATAGACCAAGCTATTAACCAACTTCCTAAGAAAAAGTCCCCAGGACCAGATGGATTTACAGGTGAATTCTACCAAACATTTAAAGAACAACTAACTCCAATGCTATGTAAACTATTTGAAAAAATAGGGATTGAAGGAGTCCTATCAAATTCCTTCTATGACACAGACATGGTACTGATACCTAAACCAGGTAGATCGAAAACTGAGAAAGAAAACTATAGACCAATTTCCTTAATGAATATTGATGCTAAAATCTTAAATAAGATATTAGCAAATAGACTTCAGAAAATCATCCCCAGGATAATACACTATGACCAAGTGGGATTTATACCAGGAATGCAGGGCTGGTTTAATATTAGGAAAACTATTAGTATAATTGACCATATTAATAATCAAATTAATAAAAACCATATGATCATCTCAATAGATGCAGAAAAGGCATTTGATAAAATCCAACATCCATTCCTACTAAAAACGCTTGAGAGTATAGGAATAAATGGACTATTCCTTAAAATAATAAGGAGCATATATTTAAAACCTTCAGTAAACATCATATGTAATGGTGATAAACTAGAACCTTTCCCTGTAAGATCAGGAGTGAAACAAGGTTGCCCACTATCACCCTTACTATTCAATATAGTACTAGAAACTCTAGCCTTGGCAATAAGAGCCGAGAAAGAGATCCAAGGAATTAGAATAGGAAATGAAGAAATCAAATTGTCACTTTTCGCAGATGACATGATGGTATACTTAGAGACCCCCAAAGACTCTGCTAAAAAGCTATTAGAAATAATTCAGAATTTTAGCAAAGTCGCAGGATACAAAATAAATCCACATAAATCCTCAGGATTTTTATACATTACCAACACAATCCAACAGCAAGAGATACAAAGAGAAATTCCATTCAAAATAACAGTCGATAGTATCAAATATTTGGGAATATATCTACCAAAGGAGAGTCAGGAATTATATGAGCAAAATTACAAAACACTTGCCACAAAAATAAAGTCAGATTTAAATAATTGGAAAGACATTCAATGTTCTTGGATAGGCCGAGCGAATATAATAAAGATGACAATACTCCCCAAACTAATCTATTTATTTAGTGCTATACCAATCAGACTCCCAAGAAACTATTTTAATGACCTAGAAAAAATAACAACAAAATTCATATGGAAGAATAAAAGGTCAAGAATTGCAAGGGAACTAATGAAAAAAAAGTCAGAGGAAGGTGGTCTAAGTGTACCTGATTTAAAGCTATATTATAAAGCAACAGTCACCAAAACCATTTGGTATTGGCTAAGAAATAGACTAGTTGATCAGTGGCATAGGTTAGGTTCACAGGACAAGATAGTGAATAAAAATAGCAATCTAATCTTTGACAAACCCAAAGATCCCAAATTTTGGGATAAGAATTCATTATTTGACAAAAACTGCTGGGAAAACTGGAAATTAGTATGGCAGAAACTAGGCATGGACCCACATTTAACACCACATACTAAGATTAGATCAAAATGGGTCCAAGATTTAGGCATAAAGAATGAAATCATAAATAAATTGGAGGAACATGGGATGGTTTACCTCTCAGACTTGTGGAGGAGGAAGGAGTTTGTGTCCAAGGGAGAACTAGAGACCATTATTGATCACAAAATAGAACATTTTGATTACACCAAATTAAAAAGTTTCTGCACAAACAAAACTAATGCAAACAAGATTAGAAGGGAAGTAACAAATTGGGAAAAAATTTTTACAGTTAAAGGTTCTGATAAAGGCTCATCTCCAAAATATACAGAGAATTGACTTTAATTTATAAGAAATCAAGCCATTCTCCAATTGATAAATGGTCAAAGGATATGAACAGACAATTTTCAGATGATGAAATTAAAACTATTTCCACTCATATGAAAGAGTGTTCCAAATCACTATTGATCAGAGAAATGCAAATTAAGACAACTCTGAGGTATCATTACACACCTGTCAGATTGGCTAAGATGACAGGAACAAATAACGATGAATGTTGGAGGGGCTGTGGGAAAACTGGGACACTGATGCATTGTTGGTGGAGTTGTGAAAGAATCCAACCATTCTGGAGAGCAATCTGGAATTATGCCCAAAAAGTTATCAAAATGTGCATACCCTTTGACCCAGCCATACTACTACTGGGCTTATACCCCAAGGAACTACTAGAGAAGGGAAAGGGTCCTGTATGTGCCAAAATCTTTGTGGCAGCCCTTTTCATAGTGGCTAGAAGCTGGAAGATGAATGGATGTCCATCAATTGGAGAATGGTTGGGTAAACTATGGTATATGAATGTTATGGAATATTATTGTTCTATAAGAAATGACCAACAGGAGAAATACAGAGAGGCTTGGAGAGACTTACATCAACTGATGCTGAGTGAAACGAGCAGAACCAGAAGATCATTATACACTTCAACAATGATACTATACGAGGATGTATGCTGATGGAAGTGGATTTCTTCAACATAGAGAAGAGCTAATCCAATTCCAATTGATTAATGATGGACAGAACCAGCTACACCCAGAAAAGGAACACTGGGAAATGAATGTAAACTGTTATTTCTACCTTCTGAATCCAATTCTTCCTGTGCAACAAAAAATTCGGTTCTACACACATATATTGTATCTAAATTATACTGTAATATATTTAACATATATAAGACTGCTTGCCATCTGGGGGAGGGGGTTGGGGGAGGAAGGGAAAAAATCTGAATAGAAGTAAGTGCAAGGGATAATGTTGTAAAAAATTACCCATGCATATGTACTGTCAAAAAATGTTATAATTATAAAATAAAATAAAAAATTAAAAAAAAAAAAAAACAACAGCAACAATTAACTTTAATTGCCTCCAGATAAAGAAAGAATGAGAAAAAAAGAAAAGAAAAAGAAAAACTTGGATACCATCCACAGCAAAATGACCAGGATAATAAAAGTCCTGGAGATCATGTCTTGTGAATGCTAAATACAGGAACTAGGGATATTTAGTCTAAGATAAGTCTTCAACTGTTTAAAAACTGTCACTTGGAAGACTAATTAGACTTGTTCTTTCTGCCTCTTGAAAGCAGAACCAAGAACTATGTGTAGAAGGTACAAAGAAGCAATTTTAGGCATAAGATAAAACAAACAAAATCCCCCAAACCTTTCTAATTACATGGGATGTTTCATAGTGGAATGGGTTGCTTTAAGAAGTGGTGAGTTCTCAATGGAGATTTTCAAAAAAGGATGAGATGACTCCTTGTCTAGCATCCTCTGTATTTTCCACTGACTTCTCTGTTTGGTTGTGATTCTATTGAATATCATGCCTTCTCCAATAGAACTTCATCAATTAAAATCTCATCATCTTAGAGATTGCTTCAGTTTTGATACTTAACACCACCTTAACTTCCTTATTTATCTTACTCTTTCTAGCAGGGAATAGAGCAATAATCTCTAGAACTTCCTTTATAGAGAGCTCAGAACTTTCTAGTTAACTCTTCATTTTCCATTAATTATTCCTGTTCCTTTCAACTTCAGGAATATCATGATGTCAAGATTTGTTAAGGTCTCCCTTTCCCCACTTTTTTTTCAGCTTCCTTTTGTGTATCGTCTTTCCCCATTAGATTGTAAGGTATTTCTAATTTGTACCCCAGTGTTTAGCACAGTGCCTGGTAAATAGTAGGTACTTATTAAATGTTTATGGATTATTGACTATATTCTCATTCAAGTATGAGTTGAACTAGATGGCCTCTGAGGGCACTTCCTGCTCAGAGATTTTGGAATTCTGTACTAGGTCAATCTGAACTTGTATGTCTGAATCATTGAAAAAACAAAAGAAATCATATCACATTTCTTAATGTGCTTATCATGTAATTGTCAACTTTTGAAAAAACTAATTTTTTTTACTAATTTCTATGTTATTCCTTATTTAAAATAAAAGAAAAAGTCATACAAAATTCATGGCATTTGCTTCTTTTTTTGTCCCCCAAGGAGGTTTCCATTGGCATACCATTAGTCTTAGCTTTGTGCATTTTTCAGACTCAGTCCTAAGAGAGGCAATGGATGAAAATCAAAAGCAACAATGTGCAAATTATTGAAGGAAATTGTTAATAATGGGAATAGGACATGTATTTAAAACATGGTGCCAGTGTAGCATGCTGTTGGGAAATGAGTCACTTCCCATTTCTGTACTTCAGTTTCCTCATTTTAAAATACACTAAGATGATGTTTAAGTACCTCTTAGTTCTAACATTCTAAGTTTTAACATGTAAAGTTCTAATGTTTCTCACTGTCTATATTCTTGGGAGAGGGAGAAAAATGTAGCAGAAAGAAAGCTTATCTTGAGAATAATATCTTCCCAGGGTTGTTTTGAGAATCAAGTAAAATAATGTAGGTAAGAGTTGCAACACAGTTGATAACTGTGGACAATTTTTCCACTAACACAATTTGAAACTTTTATGGTTGAGGAGCTAGATTTCACAGAACTACCAAAGTTCAAAGTGTCAGATTCCACATTTGAACTCAGGCTTTCTCAAAAACCAACTCCAAACCCCCCCTCAAACCAAAGTTCAGCACATTAAGCCACACTAAGCCATACTGCATGAAAAATCTGAGAGAGCTATTTAATACTTTAACCTTTAATGACTTAAGGCCCCTTTTAGATCTAACAAGCCATGTATCATTGCATTAATGTTGCATATTGATGAGCTGAATTGATTGTATTCTTGATCTGTTTGCAACTTATTACTGAGAAAAATCGCAGGGGTTTAACAAAAACACACAGTTATTTTATTTTATTTTATTTTTTTGTTATGGATATAAGAGAGACAGTGGTTAGGGAATGCGGGGGAGAAGTGTGAGGGACTGTGTGGGAAGATAAGTGTTTAAAATGTTCAAAAGGAAATAAAAATGAAAAGAAGAAAGTCTAAGCAGAGCTAAACATTTCCAAAACCAAACACTGAAATGCCTTTAATAATTACCATCATCACCACCATCACCTGTCTGTTATTTCTTCCTCTTCTCTTAGAATATATAAGTATACCATCTACTAATAGTATAGAGCAGTATCTAGCAATTTTACTGCCTGGGGAAAGCAGAATAAAACACACACCCAAATCAACTTTTAAAGACATATTTAGTTAAGAGAGGCAAGAGAAAAACTGAGACAATAAGGCTCCTTGTGGGAAGACAGAAACCTTAGGATATTAATTCCTGTAGGCTAAAATCTTGAGATACAGTAAGGTGGCTAAGGTGGGGAGGCTACTTCTGGGAGTATGGTGGAAGAAGGAAGCACCATATGGCCCCCTGGTCTTTTAATTCATTATTTTGATGAATAGATACTTAGCCAAAATATTTATACTGCTGTAAGAATATAACTATTTTTAGTGCCCTTTAAATTTTAGTATCCTGGGACAAAGCTTTAGTCACCTTGCCTTAGTCATCTTAATCTCTTTAAGATTGTTATGATAATCCTCTCAATAGCTTGTGTCTTCCCTTATTTATTTAGGTCCCAGTTTTATCTCATTGAAGAAATTTTCTTTTATTAAGTATGAGCTATTAAAAGTAACATATTTTGAAAGGTCTTTAAAGAACACTTTCTTGCTATAAACTGTAGATTGGTAATGCAAATATTATTATCCTTGCTAGGAAGTTGAGGAAACTGAGGCTCTGAGAGATTGTAACTTAATAATAATAAACTATTTGGTAAATTTCAGAGCTGGGATTTGAACCAAGTACCCTGGGGTATGGGAAGTATTATGGCATAGTGGGAAGCACAATGTCATCAGAGACAAAAGATCTGTATTGAAATACTGTGTCTGCCACTTATTGCCTGCATGATTTTGAACAAGTCATTTAACATCTCAAGACCTCAGTTTCCTCATTTGTAAACAAGACCTTCAGTTTAGATGGTCTCTGAGTTCTTTTGAGTTCTAAATCTATGAGCCTATGACTCCAAAGGAGACAGACTGAAAGAACTGGCATAAGCAGACCAAAGACTCAGTTCTTTCTCAGATATTGACATTAAAGGAGGAGCAGAAGAATGAAGATGTGGAGGGCTATTAAGATGTGGCAAAAGATGAGAAAAGCTCCTGAGTTGACTATAATAATAGTATCTATAAAGTACTTTACATTTTGCCAAGTATTTTATAAATGTTATTTCTTTTGATCCTCACATTAATCTTAGGAGACATATGCTATTATCAGCCCAATTCTACAGATGAAGAAATTGGGAGGCCTCTGAAACTCAGAGACAGTTAAATGACTGGCCTAAGTTCACACAAGTAGGAAGAATCTTCCTGACTTCTAATCAAGCACTCTTTCCATTGTACCATATTGTGTATAGAAAAGCTGAAGGAGGCAGACCATTTGCTGATGGTTAACATCATCAACTTTTAAAAATCTCATTAGGCTGTTATAAGGAAAGTACTCTTTTTACTGTACAATACTCCATAATTGTGAGGTTATTATTTGTGAATACTTATTGGGTATGTATCTACTTCATAATGTTATATGTCTATTTCTATTTATATGCAATATATCTATCTCTATCTAACCTACATATCTCTGATCATATGTATGAATTTCTATATTCATGTATCTATGTATATATCTATGTTACATATTCTATATGTATCTATATATCTATAAGTTATCTATACATCTATGTATACATCAATATATCTATGTCCAAATACGTATGAATCTATCTTATATATATATATAATATATGTATTATCTATTTATGTATCTTTATCTATCTACCCATCTATCTACCTATTTATCCAGCCAGCCAGCCAGCCACCCATCTATCTATCTATCTATCTATCTATCTATCTATCTATCTATCTATCTATCCATCCATCCATCTATCCATCCATCTACCCATCCACCTACCTACCTATCTATCTACCACCTACCCACCTACCTACCTAATCTCTCTCTCTATCTCTCTCTCTCTCTCTCTCTCTCTCTCTCTCTCTCTCTCTCTCTCTCTCTCTCTCTCTCTCTCTCTCTGTGTCTGTAAAGGGCTGAAACTCTGAGTTGATGCACTGAGGTCGGACAAGCAAGCATTTAAAGCTAATTACTAATTGGACAATACTCTATTAACATATGCTTGGAAAATGGCCCTTCTCACTATTCTGTGCTGGTTCAATCATTTGGTGTATACAGAGAATTGTAGGAGGGACTAAGGGGGTGAGGGAAGACAAGGCAGAGTCACTTTTAGTGGTAGACAAAGGAGAGAAGAGGTCGCAGAGATCATATGTCCATTCCTTCCACTTCTATCCCTAAAGACCAAGAATAAAGACCAAGGACTTTGCTTATCCTGGCTCTGGCTGATTCTGGAGCATCCAGGATGCTAACTCAGTCTTCACATTTGGTGCCCAACGTGTGGACAAAGGACCCTAATTTCACTGAAGAAGTCCCCTGGTGACCAGGAAATAGGGTGAGTATTTTAATAAGACAAATAGGGAACTTACTTTGTTAAGGGCTAAACTTGTAATCTTTTCTAGCTGAAATGGAGAAGATATTAGGAAAAGATTCTCCCCCATCCCCAGCCAACTTAAGTTGATCAAGGAACAAGGCTTAAATGTAACTTGGAAACAGACTGCTAGACTCTTGGGTACATTAGAACACAGGTCCCCTTGGTTCTTAAAGGAAGAAGATATAGGATCAAATTACTGGAAACTAGTAGGAAATCAACTATGTGAATATTACAATGCTAAAGGTCTTCATTCAGTTTCTAAGAAAACATTCTATATATACAACATAATACAATTGGCTTTAAAGAATCCCACAAGTTATAGAAAAAAGAAAAGTTTTAAGAACAGCTAGATGAGGAAGTGTGAGGAAAAAGAGGAAGACAAAGAACAGATTAATGGCAATATCACCAGAGGGCATGAGGATTTAAATGAGGTTCAAGGGCATGGTGATTCTTACTCTCACAAGGCAGCTTCAACTCCACCTACAGAACAGATCCTTGACATACCCCAATCAATTCCATCCTCCAGGATGGAGGGAGGAGAAGCAGTAGGAGGGGCAGTGATACCACCAGCACCTACCCCCCAGCAATCACCTCCTCCTATGACTAGATTGCAAAAGGCACTATTTAAAATCACAGAAGAAGGGCAGGATTTAGCTGATTTGAAAATCAATATGTATCCCATAATTCAATAGTTTAATTCTTCCGGTCAAGAAAGTAGAAAATACACTCCCTTTGATATACAAATCCTCAAAGACCTGAAAAAGGCTTGCACTCTTTATGGGGCTACACATCAGCTTATGTTAAGATGTCATTACAAAATTTGGCTTATGAAGTCTTAACCCATAGGGACTGGAAATCTATAGCAAGGATATGTTTAGAACCTGGACAAAACTTGTTGTGGATTTCTGAATATAGTGTGCTCTGAGGATACAAGCCCCAAAAATAGTCATAGTGGAGTTAATCCTCTAATTACCTATGACCAACTAACAGGTATAGGTTCTTGTGCAGACATTTCAGTACAGATTAATTACCCCATAGCAGCATATAAGCAAATTGCTGCTGCTGCTATCAAAGCATGGGCTTCTCTCCCCAATAAAAACGACAAGGGTGAGACCTTCACAAAAATTGTACAAGGACCAAATGAACCCTTTGCTGATTTTGTGGGATGTTTGCAGACAGCTATCATATGGACTAATGGTGAAAATATAGTAACAGACACTTTGGTAAGGCAACTTGCTAGAGACAATGCCAATGAGGTTTGTAGAAGGCTTATATTAGGAGTACATAGGGATGCTCCTTTAGAGGAGATCATAAGACGCTGTGCCACAGTGGGCACAAATACCTTTTATAGCCAGGCTATGATGTAGCCATCCCAAGATCCCAACATGGGAAGACAGGGTGCCTTTTGGCAAGGGACTTCCAGAGAAACTTGTCAGTGCTTTCAATATGGTAAAGTACATCATTTGTAAGCTCAATGTTGGCATAGAGAGAAAGTGAGAAAACAGGGTGGGAGAATAAGACCCCAAACCCCATGTCCAAAATGCAAAAGAGGCTTCCTTTGGGCATCAGAATGTAGATTAATTCAGGGAAACGGGATGAGGGGCCCAGCTCCAGGGCCAAAGACAAAATATAGTTGGGGAATGATGGCAGCCGATACTATACCCAGAGAGTGCCTAAAAGTTCAGCACCCAGACATGACCAATCATCCAGGAAGCAACCTGATGGGAGAAAGGGATTACAGTTGGGGAGAATAGAGTTGTATGCAGCTGGGACAACTGAAATATCCCCTGGAGAGGTGAAATCTGTTCCTCTCCAGCCTATGAATCCCTTGCCTCCAGGGACAGTAGGCTTGACCATTTCACCACCTGAATGTACTTACAAAAGAGTGTCCATCCATAGACTGATGTTGGAAACTGAGGAATGTGTAGATAATATCCCAGTCACTAATAGAGGTAGACAGTGTGTGACTTATCAACCGGGAGAAGTAGTAGCATCGGGTTTATTGATACAGACTCCTAATAAGCAACCTGGTGATAGTCTCCCAGATTCTGACTCCAAACAACAAAATCCAGGAATATACTGGACAGCAACTATGATAGCTGACCGACCTATGCTCACTATCTATATAAATGGCATACCATTAGAAGGACTGGTGGACACAGGTGCAGATTGCACAGTCATTAGAGGTGCCAACTCTGGCCAGAGATTAAGGCAGAAACCTACATGTCTGGCAGAGGAGGATCAATAGGAGCTGAAGTTAGTGCTACACCTTTAAGATAGATATCTGAAGGTGAAACAGGAGTGTTTACTCCTTTTATTGTTGAAAAAGTCCCCATCAATCTATGGGGAAGAGACATTTTACACAGTTAGGATTAAAAATGAGTACTTCGGTTTTTTAGGCAGGGCTGCTGTTGAAGGCCTGCCACCACTTTCACCTGTTCCTATCCAATGGAAAACTGATATACCAGTATGGATAGAACAGTGGCCCTTAGGTAGTGATAAAATTCAGGCCTTATTAGATATATTACAGGAGCAACTTGACCAAGGACATTTACAACCTTCTCTAAGTCCTTGGAATTCCCCAGTATTTGTTGTAAGAAAGAAATCTGGAAAATGGAGGATGTTGATTGATTTAAGAAAGGTAAATGAACAGATAGAAACTATGGGAACTCTTCAACAAGACTTCCATCTCCTACTCAGTTGCCTAGAGAATGACCTCTGTGGGTTATAGACATTAAGGATTGTTTCTATTCTATCCCTCTAGATAAGGAGGATATGAAAAGATTTGCCTTTTCAGTGCCCAGCGTTAACTTAGCTGAGCCTTATAAAAGATATAAATGGACAGTTTTACCACAGGGAATGAAAAACAGCCCTACTATGTGTCAAATGTATGTTGCTGCTGTTCTTACTCCAGTAAGAAAAGCATTTCCAAAAGTAATGTTATTACATTATATGGATGATATATTGGGATGTGCACCTGAGAAGCATGTCTACAAAAGACTATGGAAATATTAAGGAACTACAAATTGCACATAGCTTCAGAAAAGATTCAAAGACATGCTCCTTTTCAATATTTAGGATATGAAGTATATCCTACATTGCTTACAGTACAAAAAATTTCCTTAAGAACAGAAAAGCTAAACACCTTAAATGACTTTCAGAAATTGATAGGAGATATCCAATGGATGCAAACAGTGTTAGCTTTGATTATCTATCAGTTACAACCATTATATGACAATTTAAGGGGAGACAGTGCTTTAAATTCACCACGCCAGCTTACAAAAGAAGCTAAAGAGGCTTTGAGACAAGTTGACCTGGCTTTATCCAATGTGGTTGAAAGAGTCATTCAAAAACCCTTGGAAATATCAGTTTTTGCTACACAAGAGGCACCCCCAGCAGTCCTTCATCAAGGAGACAGTGTGATAGAGTGGGTGAACCTCCCAGCACAACCAGAACAAAGCCTTATTCCTTACCCAGTGCTTGTGGCTAGAATTGTATTAAAGGCCATTAAGCAAGCAGTACAATTATCTGGGATAAGATCTGATAAGATACACACTTTTTATACCAATGCACAAATTAATGTATGCTGCGAAACCATTCCAGAGTAGCAAATTTTATTAGCCATGGCTCCAAATTTTACACACGGGTCTCCATAAAGATAACCAGACTGTTACATAATTGGTGATGGATTCTTGAAGAAAACATTTCTAAAGTTCCTCTTAAAGGACCAACTATCTTTACAGATGCATCCAGACACAATATTTGCACCATATACTCTCATGACTTAACTATAAAGAGAGCAATCAGAACTCCTTTTCAGTTCACTCAGCAGAATGAATTGTATGCAATCATTTTAGCTCTTACTTATTATCCAGGAGATATAAATGTAATATCTGATTTGGCCTATTCAATAGGTGTGGTACAAAGAATTGCCACAGCCCAAATAAAATCTGTAGCCTCTAATATATATCAGCTCTTTAAGGAACTTCAAGAGCAAGTGAGAAAGCATCAGGTAAGATTTATATCTTGTATGTCCACTCTCATAGTGGACTTCCAGGTCCTATTTTTGATGTAATTCAAAGGCAGATAGCCTTCTAACCATGTTGGCCAATACTCCTTTATTTCAGGAAGCCCAATAATCTCATTCTACATATCATTAGGCTGCTCAAGCTTTACATTTACAATTTGGAATAATGAGAGAATTAGGTAGGAGCATAGTAAAAGCCTGTCCAACTTGCCTTCCTTTCCATGCTCCTACACTCCCTCTAGGGAAGAACTTTCATGGTTTGAGACCCAATGAAATTTGGCAAATGGATGTGACCCATTATAAATCTTTTGGTCCTCTGTCTTTTATCCATGTTGTGATAGATACCTTTTCAGGATTCACTTTTGCAATACCAGCAACAAAAGAGACCGTCCAAGTGGTCACTGAACTTCTTATACAAGCATTTGCAATTATGGGTGTGCCACAAGCAATAAAAACAGACAATGGACTTGCATTATCATTTTGCACACTTGTGCACAGCATAAGATTTTATACACTACTGCAAAGCCTTTAATCCTCAAGGACAAGCAATAGTAGAGAGAGGAGAAAGAGAGACATTAAGATGCTCCTCCAAAAACAAAAGAAAAGTGACCCTAGAGAACTTCTAAATCTAGTTTTCTTGTACTATTAACTTCTTGATTTTTGACAAAGAAGCATTGGCTCCAGTAGACAGGTTTTATAACCCTCCAGAAGGGCAGGGTAGCTCCCCTATCTTTAGATAATCACCAGGTGATGTGGAGAGAACCAGAAAGTGGTGAATGGAAGGGACCAGATAGGTTAACTGCTTGGGGGAGAGGGTTTGCTCGTATCTCCACAGATGGAGAAGGAACCAGATGGGTGCCAACAAGTCGTATTCACCTTGTCCATTGGAGAAAGATGGAGCAGACCCTTGAAATGAAGAGAAGACCCAAGAAACATTGTGTTCCATTGCTGACAGGTGCCCACCACTGAAAGACATGCAGTTATGGCGTTTGACTCATGACATCAAAATTGTTGACTTCAGAATCCTCAGAAGTCATGAATCCCTACATGAAAAATTGTTGTAGGACTTCAAAACCCTCAGGAATCATTGATTCTCTGAACATGATAAGATTGTTACAGGACTTCAAAATTTGTAGGAATTATTGGATTCCCTAACACATAAAAAGATTGTTGTAGGACCTCAAAAACTTGTGGATCACTGGATTCCCTGACATGGAATCAATGGACAATAGATTGGTTTTGGACAATCTTTTGCTGCTGAAGAATGTTACGTTGATGATGTTTACATACCCTCCTTCTAGGACTTCTGGAAATCTTTTACAATACCATGTTGATTTATATTGTTATATCACTACTTGCATGTACAATTCCTGTTTGTTACATCACATTGAGACTGCAGCCGCTGTGGGAGAGTCATCACTAATAGTCTGTGCATTATTGCTAGTGCTTTTGTAATAACTCCCATGCTGATGGGTTTGTGCATACTTGTTTCCAATAAGACCCTTAAGCCCAGAAACCCGCTAGCAATCCCCACTTCCCTTTGGTGCTTTTCATCTCCCTTCCTGAAATGTCAGGGAAGGCATGATCACCTCCTTTTTTTGGGTTATCACCTCCCTGAGAAGTCAGGGATGGCATGATCACCTATGTTCTAAAACAAAAGAAATTGGGAGATGTAAAGGGCTGAAACTCTGAGTTGATTCACTGGGGTCAGACAATATAGCACTTAAGGCTAATTACTGTTTGGACAATACTCTATTAGCATATGCTTGGAAAATGGCCCTTCCCACTATCTGTGCTGGTTCAATCCTTTGGTGTACATAGAGAATTGTAGGAGGGACTAGGGGAGTGGAGGAAGACAAGGCAGAATCACTTTTGGTGGTAGATGAAGGAGAGGAGAGGTCGCAGAGATCCTGTGTCCATTCCTTTCATTTCTACCTCTAAAGACCAAAAACTTGTGCTTATCCTGACTCCAGCTGATTCTGGGGCATCCAGGGTGCTAACTCGGTCTTCACATCTATCTATCTATCTATCTATCTATCTATCTATCTATCTATCTATCTATCTATCTATCTATTTAGTATGAGGTAGAGTTTATTTGGAGTCAGGAGTCCTGAGTTCTCAGGCCATCTCAGACAATTGTGTGATGACCATAGGCAAATAATTTCCTTTCTTAAATCTCAATTTTTCTGCAAGATTATTACAAAGAAGAAATTTTACACATTTTAGAGTTCTATATAAATGTTGATTTAATGATCAGAAATGACAATAATAATTAATAATAAATATAGTTGAGAACATTGGAGTAACTTTAGATTAATTGCTACTATCTTATATCTAACATGAAAGGCTTGCAATTGTTGGCCTCTCATGTATTTTTAGTTGAAGGATATAGGTTCAAACCCTGGTCATATGACCTTGGGCAAATCATTTATCTTCCTGGAGCCTCAGTTTCCTAACCTATAATAGGAGGAGGTTGATTTAGAGGGCCTTGGAGATTGTATTTAGTGCTAATCTATCACCATATGGGTTTTATGACTCTTGAGTTCCAAAGTTTATAAACCTTTTTTTTTTTTTTTTTTTTTTTTTTTCTGTGTTATTTAATCAACGTGGACTGAAAGTTGTTTCCGTATTCCCTCTAGTGGTGATTGTATAGAAAACAAAATTCAACCTTAAAAGGAATTTTTTTTTTTTTTTTTTTTTTGTGGGTAGAGGTGGAGAATGTAGAACTAATGCTTACCACTGAAACACATTACCTTGCAAATACTTTTTAAAAATCATTTATGTACACAAAATAAAAATCTATTTAATTGAAAAAATGTTCTTTCCAGCAATAGAGTGTGGTAGAGTGGAAAGTGCTCAGGCCTTCAATTTTAGTTATTACTCTAACATAAATAAGCTAATTCTGCTAATCACTTCCCCTCTCTGGATTCCTCAGTTTTCTAGGATATCTTTAAAAAGAGGAAGTCAGACCAGATAAACTCAAATGGTTTCCTGTATTAATAGCCTATATGCTAATAATATCAGGGTGAGGGTAAGTGAATTGTGATAAGTTTAGGGTCATTCCCTTCCTCTCATGGCTAAAATTACCCAATTGTGCTCTTTCTTCTCAGGTACTAATATAAAGTAAGAGCAGGAGGTGAAGATGATGAGGTCTTTTGAGATATGAAAATGATATGATGCTAGATTAAAATATTATTATAATATAATATATCATAATAATATTATTATAATAATAATTGGATTTTTATTAAAAATCTTTTAAGGCTTAAAAATACTTTGCTAATAATGTAAAGAGGTTTTTTGTTTTTGTTTTTGTTTTTTGGAGGGAGGGGAGAAATTTTTATTGTTTAAAAATCACAATTGAAGCTTCAAAAATATACAACCTAATATATTCCATTCCCACACCCCCTCTTCTGAGAGGAGAACATGAGGTTGTGCCCTCCTCTCCTTTTGGCCAGGACTCAGCCCTACCTACCTGCCCTCCCTCAATCTGCTGAACCATTGACTGGAGAGCCACCCCGTGGTCAAGTTGTGGTAGTTTTGTTGTTTTTGCTATTGAGCTGTATCCAACTCTTTGTGATCCCATTTCGGATATTCTTGACAAAATGACTGAAGTGGCTTGCCATTTCCTTCTCCAACTCAGTTCACAGATGGAAAAACTGAAGAAGAGTTAAATGACTTGCCCAGTGTCAAATAGTTAATAAGCACCTGAGGGCAGATTTCAATTCAAAAAGATGAGTTTTCTTGACTCCAGGTCTGGCACTCTATCCGCTGCATTAGCTAGCTGTTCCTATAATAGCTAGGAGAGAACAACATGGTACCCTTCAACTATACCTCAAACTGAAAACAGATAGAAGTCATATTCAATTTCTCAATTTATTTTCTTTCTAAGCCTATTCATTTTAGGTCCTAATATTCTATTCTCTAACCTTTTTAAAGTGAAAATGCCCTTGTTCCATCTAGACTTTGAACTCACAACTACTTTCTTGTTCTTCCAGTACCTGGCAAAAGGTAAACGTTGGTGGTTAGATTAATTGGGTCAAGGTTGCCAGGCAACTAGTTGTTTATTTCCTTTCTTTAGATCACTTTTAAAAAAATAATTTTTGATGCCTAATACAGTTTACCCTATTTAGTCCAAATCTGTTTAGTAACTGGAACCATAACAACCTTCGATAAACTCAGGGCAAGTCGGGGGCCAAGTGGAATGAATAGAATGCTAGGTCTGTAATCAAGAAAATTCATCTTCCTGAGCTCAGACCTTTATTAGCTCAGACATTTATTACCTATGTGAGCCTGGACAAGTCACTTAATCTTATTTGCTTTAGTTTGCTGATCTATAAAATGAAATGGAGAAGAAAATGGCAAGCCACTTTAATGTCTCTGCCAAGGAAACTGCAAGTGGGCTCACCAAGGGTCAGACACAGCTGAACAAGTCAGACAGCTAGGTAAAGCAAGAGCTATAGAGTGTTGTACTTAGAATCAGAAAGACTTGAATTCTAAAGCTTATTCAGACATCAACTGTGTGAATCTAGGCAAGTGATATAATTTTTTTGGAGACCTCAGTTTTCCTAATCTATTATGCAATGGCTTCTATGGTCTCTTGCAGCTTTAAATCTATGATCCCATGATCTGGTTCACACTTTATACTATTGAAGAGGTGCCTAGACCCTCATTTAGGATTTGCCATATATCGACAATTTTATTTTGTACATACTTTTCAAAAGCATGATTAATCTATTTCTCAATTAATTCAGATTGGAGAGAGGGAGGAGGGAAAGGAAGCTTATTGGGGAGTATGAACTGCTAAAAGTTGGCATGCTAAAAAAAAAAAACAAGAAATAACGGCTCACATCTTGATAATGAGAGAGGAAGATGATGAATTTTGAAAAATAATAGTATTTATGTGGTGCTTCAGAGATTGTTAAGCACTTTACAAATATTATGGCATTTTATCCTCACAACTCTGGGAGATAGTATTATTATCCCCACTTTATAGAAGAAGAAACCGAGACAGCAGACTTACTTAAGTGACTTGCCCAGGGTCACAAAGCTAAAAAGGATCTGAGGTTGTAATTGGACTTAGATTTTCCTGAGTCTAGGTGTATCCACTGGACCACTAATTTGCTTGTGAAAACCACAGTAGTTGAGAACCATTTACAAGTCTCACCCATTCCTGAGGACAATGATATATTAAAGAACAAAGCAATAACTGATAGAATTTATCATTTATCAAGAATAGATTAAGCAGTTTTTTTCAGCATACTCTAAAAAAGTATGATGACAGAGATTCATAAATTTCACTTTAATTTCTGGCAGAAGAAAATAATACAGTTTTGGAAGTTAAAGAGATACATTTCACTTAGTTTATTAATTTAAATTTGGCAGTATAAGATAAACATAAATGAGTATTCATATTATTCATAGTTTCTCACATTCCTAGACTAGAATTAATATTAAATAGCAATTTATTCCTCCTCAAAAATCTACAAATAGATGAATAGTTCAGAATTTAAATTATCCCTACTTTAGAGATATGGAAACTGAAGCTCAAATAGGAAGACACCTCAAAGGTCAGTTCATCTAAATTCTCCATTTTGCTAGAGAGGTAACCAAGGTCAAGGGAGGTCAAGTAATTTGTTTAAAATTACAAATTGGTTGTAATTTGAATTGATAGATGAAGTTTCTTACATTGAGGAAATCACAGATTTGTCTCTTATTCAGGTTTTCATATATATACTGTGTAATCATGTTCAAGTTATTGAAATTTCTCTGATTCTCAGTCTTCTTGTCTGTAAAACGGGAATATAAATATCTCAAACATATATTAAGTGCCCAATGAATGCAGAACACTATACTAGGCACTTAGATTCAAGGTTCATCTATGATACTGTCCCTGACTTATGGAATGTACATACTCAAGCAAAGAGAAAAGGTATTAACATAATCATAATGATAAATTATTAGTGTTCAGTTATTTCAGTTGTGTCTGATTCATCATGACCCTATCTAAGATTGAGGATCATAGTAAAGTGTTATGTGAAATCTTGGAAAAGTGGAAAGGGTACCACATTTGGAGTCATAAGATTTGAGTTCAAGTACCACTTCTGTTTCTTACTGTTTGGCCCTGAACAACTTCCAGTTCTAAATCTATGATCCAAAGTCTGTGGATGAAAAAAATAACTACTCCTCATAACTTGGCAAGACCTAGTGATCAGAGATGGGGAAGTGCTTTGTAACCTTACCAATCAGCAAAAGATGGATGATCAATTCCCTATCTAGGCAGCAGAATTGCTCAACCTAGGTCTGTTCTAATTGTCAGATATTCATTTGGTGCTGACAAACACCTCATCTATTAATTCTGACTAGGTTCACTTTAAGAATTACAGGACTCAAATATTTTTTTAATTACATATACAAGAAATATAAAGAATTTATGAATTATTAAACCACATTAAAGGTTAACTCTTGGTTCTTCAGTGAACCTGATTCTTTTATAGAAGTGCTTGGTGTTCTAGATGGGCTAGAATTTTGTGCTTGTGTCTTTGGGGAATATGGTAGCTTTCAGCACTGCAGGCTTTTCACTCTCTGAAGTGTTCAGTTTAGACTTTCATAGGAAAGAGAGCAATAAGCGCTGATCCTGGAATAACTTATCTGCTCCTTAATGAATATTAAAAAACACATAATAGAGATGTGTTTCTGCATATGTTCATATACACATAGAAGCATTTACATGATGTAACATCTTTTAAAATATATATTGCTGAACCATTATTCCATTTCCTTTTTCTGTGTCTTTCAAAACTGGTTTACTTTCTGGAGCCAATTTTTTATTGGTTCCATTCTGCTAAGTTTTTAATAATATCTTTTGAAGTAAAATTCTCTCCTTCTCTGTGAACATAATTTATTTAAATTCTGTGCAGATTGTGCATGCAGAACCAAATAGGACAACTCCAAGGCAGTCTATTATGGTATGTTTTGCTGCCATCTTGTGGATTTTTAGGAGCTGGTTCTTTTTGTTGAAACTAGATTTAAACATGTTTGCTAATTCACCTAGGTCATTCATAGTACTTAGATGTGGAAGGGATCATATCCATCAATTGCTCTTACTGTCTCATTTTCTAGGTGAGGAAACTAGGACCAGATGGGGGAGGGGTCTTCTCAAAGCCATATAATTACCAAACAGCAGAGGACATGAATCCCGATTCGCTGACTCATGTTTAGGTGCAAATGCAGAAAGAATGGGTCACAGTAAAGATGAACTAGATACGTTAATAGAAGAGACACAATGTGACTGCTCAAAGGCTATCACTAACACTTGATGGGCACAAGACTTACATTAGACTATGGCCCTGGAAGGATAGACCTTATTGAAAAGGGATGAAATGGCCTTTTCCCCCTTTCTTTAATACATATACATATTAGAGACAGAGACAGAAATACAGAGACAGAGAGAGACAGAGACACATACATATGCAGAGAGAGACAGAGAGACAAAGAGACAGAGACAGAAAAAACAAGAGAGGCAGAAAGAAAAATGTTACTGCTCATCTTTAAAATAAAATAGATTTGGGAAGAGCAAATTTTAAAGGGTTCAGAGAATAGATTGGTAAGACCCCATAGTTTGGAATTCTGTAGGGAAATGCTAATTAGGGAATTGGGGGGGGGAAAAGAAGAGAAGTTCTCAAGAATGAAATTTTGAGAAGTAACAATTCTTCCAAGGGGGGAAATGATGTAAGTCGTATAAAGAGACAGCTGTGAATATACCTTTTTAGTTATCTTTGATCTTCAAAGACGCACAAAGAAAGGATGATACAAAAGCATATGAATGATTTGTTTGTTGGTTTGACTTTTTGTTTCTGTTTTTGTTTTTTCTGATCCAAAATTTTGATTTCATTGGAAAAAAGAAAGTAAGGAAACTTTCTCTAAAAATGTACATCGACAATTATTCTGCAACTTCTTTAAAGTGTTGCAAAGGTGGGAGAGAGCCGGGCATCTAGGTGGCACCAGTCCCAGAGTCAGGAGGATCGGAATTTCATCAATTGCATCATGTTCAAGCTCACATAACAGGATGTACTAGAAGCAACCCTTGAACCCAGGCAGGTCTTTCTGACTCTGAAGTCACCTTTCCCTTCTTTTTTTATTTCCTCCCATAAAGTCATAGCCAGGAGTGAGTTGTTATTGGTTAGAAAAGCTAAGGGTAAAGAAAATGATTTTCTAAAAGTATAGTGGATTAGGATGAAACATGAGACATGCTCATTATTTGGGGGATAACAATAATAATGATAATTGATATAAATATGTGCAAACACACAAACATATATGTATATACATATATAGAACTTTGAGATTTGTAAAACACATTACATATATTATGTTTGTTACATACATATTATGTGTGACCTAGCTGCCAAAAAAATTAGCCTGCATTTATAAAATATTCTAATGTCTTAAAATGCTTATAAATATAAATATCATTTTACCCTCATAACAACCATGGAATATAAGTATTATCATTAGTTTCATTTTGCAGAAAGGAAATTGAGGCAGAAAAAGGTTCCATTATTTGCCTAGAATCATACAACTAGTAAGCCAGGTTTGAACTCCAATCATCCTGACTCTTTACAACCCTCATACTTGGGTACCATTATTATCCCCATTTTACAGATGGGGAAATTAAGAAAAAGAGAAGTTGTGTCTTAGCTATCATGCCTAGCAAATCACTTAAGCCTCAGTTTCCTCATCTGTAAAATGAGGATCAAATGAGATAACTATGCAAAAAATAATAGCTAACTTTTACATGATGCTTCAATGTTTTTAAAGTGCTTTACGAATGTTATCTCATTCTGTGCTCACAATAACCCTGGAAAGTTGGATAGATAGGATGAAAATGGTCGATTGAGGAAAGTACAGTTGCTTAATACTTACTTTGCTTCTATTTTCTCTGCCAAGGCAGAGGCAGTATCTAAAAAGGACATACAAATATAGCTAATACTGAACTGCTACCCAGTGATTCCTACAAAATTCTGGAACACATTATTAAAAAGGTGGCTACATCTAAGAAAACGAAGTAAAAATAAAAAAGGGTCAATATGACTTCCTTCAGAACAAGTCCTGCCATATTATTCTGTTTGTTATCTTTGTGATTTTGCAGACTCTTAATTTGTGTCTTCATTCTTATTTTTTGTATCTTCAGAACTAGGCACAGTGCTTGGCACATAGTAACAATAAATGTTCAATGCTTAATATTTAATGTTTATTTTGTTTGGTGCATAATTTCTGTTTATGATTTTTTTATTCATTCATATATTAACATACATAGTGTTAAAGAATAAAGATGTGAGAGACCTATTTTACACCACACCTGGAACATTGTAGTTAGTTCTGTGTGTCCTATTTAAATTCTGTAGAGCATTCAGAGGAGGAAAATTAGGATAGTAAATGATCTCAAGTTCATGTACTTTGAGCATCTGTTAACAGAATTGTGCTTACCATTCATAATGAACTTGGAGCCAGGGAATTGTTCATTTATTTCAGTCACATCAGATTCTTCATGACCCCATTTGGGGTTTTCTTAGCAGGGATTGCGTTTGCCATTTCAGGCTCCAGCTTCTTTTACAGATGAGGAAACTGAGGCACAATTAAGTGACTTGTTCAACATCACACAGCTAGTAAGTGTAAGCTAGTAAGGCCGGATTTCAGTTCATGAGAATGAATCTAACTCCAGAAAAAGGGTTCAAATTTGACCTCTAATAGGTGAGTATAAGTCCCTTAATCTATTTTAGTCTTTGTTTTCTCCATTTGAACTTGCTGATTCTTTGATTCTTTTCCAGTTTATAAGCTGTGTACCATTGGGGATCCTAATGCTTATCCTAAAAATTAGAACATTTAGAAGAGGAGATGATGGTCACCTTCAAATATTTAGAGGATTCTCATTATTCTCAAAAGTTGGAGCTAGCAGCAATGCATGGAAATTTCAGACATTAAAATTTAGGTCTAATATGGGGAAAAATTTCCCAACAAAGTCATCTCAAAGTGAAGTGAGATCCACTGGGCAGGTTATACTCATTCTCACTTGTTTTGTTGGAGTTGATTTTTTCACTTAATTGCTGTAGCCATGGTACTGCTGATTGACTGGATGGTCATGCTTCTAGAGCTTGTTTGACCTGGGGTTTGATTTAAAACTTAAAATGGACAAGTTAGCACTTCTATTCTAGATGACCTCTAACCCTAACTCCCAAGTCCATTAATTAGATGAAATATCTATCACTCATTTTCCAGTGATCATTACAAAATATAGCCTGCCTCCTATACTTCTTTGGAACCTGATTTCCAGTCTTTGTAGCTCTTGTTAGGATATTTCTTCAGACAATGCTCAAAAAAGTTATCAAACTGTGTATACCCTTTGACCCAGCAGTGTTACTACTACTAGGCTTATATCCCAAAATGATCTTAAAGAAGGCAAAGGGACCTGTATGTGCAAGAATGTTTGTGGCAGCCCTCTTTGTAGTGGCCAGAAACTGGAAACAGAGTGGATGCCCATCAATTGGAGAATGGCTGAATAAATTGTGGTATATGAATGTTATGGAATATTATTGTTCTGTAAGAAATAACCAACAGGATAATCTCAGAAAGGCCTGGAGAGTCTTATATGAACTGATGCTGAGTGAAACTAGCAGGATCAGAAGATCATTGTATACTTCAGCAACAATACTATATGATGATCAATTCTGATGGACGTGGCTCTCTTCAACAATGAGATGAACCAAATCAGTTCCAATAGAGCAGTAATGAACTGAACCAGCTACACTCAGCGGGAGAACTCTGAGAGACGGCTATGAACCACTACATAGAATTCTCAATACCTCTATTTTTGTCAGCATCCATTTATGTTTTCCTTCACAGGTTAATTGTACACTGTTTCAAAGTCCAATTCTTCTTGTGCAGCAAAATAACTATATGAACATGTATACATATATTGAATTTAACACATACTTTAGCATATATTAAACATGTATTGGTCTACCTGCCAATTAGGGGAGGGAGTGGGGAAAAGGAGGGGAAAAGTTGGAACAAAAGGTTTTGCAACTGTCAATACTGAAAAATTACCCATGCATATATCTTGTAAATAAAAAGGTATAATAAAAAAAAAGGATATTTCCTTAGGAAAATGTTTGTGGCCCCTATAAACATCAGATCCAGGCTCTGATTACAAAAAAGGGAAAATGTGTAGTCTCCTGAGGTAGTTCTGTTTCCTTTTTGAATTACTCATGTTAGAAATATTTTCCTGCTATCAATCCTAAATCCAAATTGCAACTTCCATACAATGCTCCCAGAGTTGCCTTCTGGGAATAATAGCACCTAATCCAATTGCTTTCACATAAGGCCTTTAAGCAAAGGCAAGGTGACCACTGATCATGTATGTAATGGAAAACAATCATTTTGGTCAATATGCTCCTCAAGGAATAGCCAGGGTAGTGAATAGGAATCACAAGTTCTGAGTTCCAGTTTCGACCTTTCCATAAATTAGTTGAGGAATCCGTGGTCCACTTTTTGGGACTCAGTTCCTTCATTTATAGAATAAAGCTTCAGACCAGGTGATTTCTATGGCCCATGTTAGTTTTAATATTATAATTTTATTCTTACTGACATTAATGATATAAGGCCTCAAATCTGCAGTATAGCCTAGAGTTAATAATTTGTTTAAATGGCTACTGCAGGTCCCTGTTTTCCATTTAACTAAAATGTGTAGAGCTAGACTGGCTGCAGTTATTTGTGTCTCAATAACTTGCAGGGTATTACATTATGATCACCTGAGGGAAATTTTCTGAGTATAATTTGGCAATAACTTTCATGCTATTGAGCTGAAGAAAGACATTTTATACTCCTTTGGTGTTCTAGTGCATGCAAATAATTACGATTGTCATTTGAAAGCCCACATGAGAAGGAAGATAGTTGATTTTTACTGGTACAGTTAATTTTTTTAAAAAAGCCTCCTGTTTCCTTCAGTTTATTCTAGAAATTTTCCATAGTACTGCCTTTCTGGAGATCAAATATCATGTAAAAAAAGTGTTTCCTTAGTCTCTTAAGGATCATTTCAAGCCCATGTCAAAAATGCTCTAGCACATGCTTAGACGAAATCAATCAATCAGCAGCACAAAGATTATAACAATATAAATAGAAAAGACAATCACCATGAAATAATCAACAATGAATGGTAAAAAATGACAAAGAACAAGCACGGCCCCAAGTTCATTTATCCAGAATGTTATACAGCACGTGTAGACACAAAGGACTCAGAGAAGAAGTTCCATTTCTTGTCTAGACTACTGAAACAGCTTCCTAATTGGGTTCTAATTTCCAGTCTTATTTCTTTTGAATTTTTCATTTACAAAATCACCAAAACAATTTTCTTAAAATGCAGTTTTGACAGGCTACTTTCAGGATTAAGAAACTTTGGCCAATTCCTCTGTCTGTAGAATAAAATATACAATTTTTCAGCATTCAAGACCTTTAGAATCTGGTTCCAGATTAACTTTCTAGACTTATTGCCCTTGCTTATCTTGAATGCACACAACATCCCATAATAATTATCCCACTTCTCATTTCTTGAATTTTGTCTCTCTCCTTCATGTTTTTGTATAGTTATTTCCTTATTCCTAGACTTTCCGCCTTCCTCACTTCTACCTCTAAAATCTCTAGCTTTTTTCAAGGATTTTCTTTCTTCATATTCCACTTCTGAAAGAAACTTTTGCTGATGTGTTTTGATAATTCTTTTTTCTTTCTCAACCTTACCTCCTATATTCCCCCATCCACTGAAAAAGTAAACTCCTTGAAGGGATTGTCTGTAGGTGTCTTTGTATCTTCAGTGACTTGCATACAACAGGTGCTTAATTATTAGTTGATAAATTATATTGGAAAATATCACCATATTATGCTATAAAAGAAAACTGAAATGTTCTTATCACTATAAAATATTTGTGAGAATGTTATAGGTGTTCCTTGGCTTCCCATACCCCACCACAGCTGGTTCATACAGTCTGAGATTATCTTCCATTTATACTGTATATACTTTGTTTGTAAGTAATGGTTTGTATTGTTGTCTCCTTGGGTATAATATGTATATGCCTCTGATACCCATAATTGGAGGCTCAGGATTTTTGAGATTCAAGAATCCTAAGGAGATGTGCACTAAGTTGAGTAAGTGTTCACATTATGTATGGCATTAACTTGATAGCCCTCAGGAGTGCAGAATCCCTAAGTTGTCCAAGGAAGAGCAAACTGAACCTGTCAGAATGGAACAGATCAAAGCTTCCATGCCAACTGGAGTGGAAATGAGTCATGAAAAGCCATTCCAATCTGCCTGAGATCTAATCTAAAAGAAGTTAGAAGATCCTTTCTCCTCCCTCCTTTCTTTGTATTCTTAGGAGATAGCACAGCACATAACAAGCACATAGTAGGCACTTAAATTTTACTGACTGCCTGAATATTATAGATAGATACACATATCTCTTTTAATTATTGCTAATTAAAATATGAGAAGGGAAGGGATAGGATTTTGCAGACTTGTCTTAGTGTCCAGACTGTGTCTTTATCGTTCAACTGACTGAGAGATATAGGAAAAAATAAAATCTCACTTTGCCTATGATCTTTTAAATATAAGAATATTTGATTCAGTTGAACACAATAGGACTTTAAAGGCTCTTTCTTCAATGAGATGTTATCCATGCATGTGTTAATAAGCATGGAAGATTTATTCATAGTCACAATGACAGATAAATGTTTTTGGTTTTCTGCTGCTTCAATAGCAAGCATGGCAGAAAAAGAGGAGTCATTTGCCCAATCAAGGTTTTAATCTTTGACACAAATAATGCTTTGAATGAAGTTCAAATGCCAGAATTTCTGAGAGGTAGGGATGCTCCCCAAATGTTTCTTTTTTTTCTGATGGCATTACTATTTAAATCAAATCCTGTAAGATTCTAGGGCGCTTCCAATGAGAATAATGTTCACTTCAGAGCAGATTAGTAATCCACCCTGGAAAAAACAAATTGACAATGAATGAATTGTTTTAAGTCATGTCCTACAATTGCATGGAGAGTCCATTGATTTAATTCATTAGTATACATACATATATTTACATATATGTGTATGTGTGTATAAACACATACAAATATATATGTGGAGAATAAGAGAGAGAGAAGAGACAGAGAGAAGAGAAAGAGAAGAGAGAAGAGAGAGACAAAGAGAAAGAGAGAGAGGGAGAAGGAGAGGAAGAGGGGGAGAGAGAAAAAGGAGAGAGGGAGAGGGAGAGAGGGAAAGACAAAGGGAAAGGGAGAAAAGGGAGAGAGAGAAGGAGAGCAGGTGGTGTAGTACTGGATTTGGTATGAGGAAGATTCATGTTCAGGAGTTCAAATCTGGCACAGAGAGTTACCACCTGTGTGATCCTAATTTCAGTTTTCAAAGAATCAAAATTTCAAGAGGTTTAAAGGAGAATCAAAAGCCACAATGATAGGAATATAAAAGCTGCAGTCCAATCCCATAAATGACATGTGCAAGAGAAGATTTTGTAAAGCTGTCATAAAGGATATGAACAAATGGTAACAGATGGCCAGCCCACGTGTTGCATAGGTTCCTGGGAAATACTAAAATGCCAACAGGGAAGCCTCGTATGTATTTGATAGAGAGATCTTCTCTAGGGATTTTACTGACAAAGACACATACGGTTTTGGACATGGATAATAGGAAAATTTGGTTTCCTTGACTAAACATATTTGTTGCAAATGTTTTTTTTTCTTCTTCTTTTAAATGAGATGGTGGGAAGGAGGGAAAATACATATTAACAGAAAAATAAAATAAATTAAAAGATTAAAAAAAGAACCACAGAGAATGAAAAACATGGATGGGTTGCAATGTATGCTGATGGTACCATCAATAGTGACTAGTGAATCAATCAACACATCATGGTAAGTTTTGGGGATATAAAGAAAATCAGTGAAGCAATCCTTACTTGTAAGGAACTTACATTCTAACAGAGGGGATAACAATCATCTCTCTCCCTCCTTCTCTCTTTCTCTGTCTGTCTGTCTCTGTGTCTCTTTCTTTGTCTGTCTGTCTCTATATTTATACACACATTTATATGTGTATTTATGTATATGTAAATATATGTGTATACACACACACACACACACACACACACACACACACAAGGGCATCAGTGCTTACTTAATACACTGCCAGGTTCAGTCCAGACAATTAATAAATTGACTGACTCACTTGTATCACATATTACTCTCCCACTCTAGAATGTCACTAATCAGTTTTCTAATACCAGTGGCCTTTTGGTCACTCAAGCCTTTTTTAATATGTGGAATTACTAATTAGATGATGTAGTGGACAGAACACTGGACTTATAATCAGGAAGGCCTGAGTTCACAACTAGCCTCAGATACTTGCTAGCTATGAGATGCTAGGTGAGTCATTTAAACTTCTTTTTGCTTCAGCTTCTTCATCTGCAAAGTGGGGGAAAATAACAGTACCTACTACCTGAGGCTATTGTGAATTTAAATGAGATTTTATATATATATATATATATATATATATATATATATATATATATATATATATATATAACCTTGTACATCTTAAGACACTATATAAATGCTAGTTGTTATCATAGCTGATATTAATGGGTGCGCCCATCTGAGAATATTGTATTTTAATAGAATCTAAAACTTAAAGGAAGTTTAAAAAAAAAAGAAGAAATTGCTAATGGAGGAGTTATAAGTAACAGAGGATTTAAAATGGGAAGGGACCATCTAGTAAAATCTTTTTTCACAGTTGAGGAAAAAGAATTGTATAGAGGTACATGAATTATATGAGGTCACAGAACTAGTAAATATCAGAGCTGAGATTAGAGTCTAATCCTCAGCACTTTTAAGTTCATGATAACTTTCCTTTTTATACTGGTGGTTGTGTTAAAGAGGCAGCACAAGATTTCTGGCTTAGTTGCTAAGGGACTTGGATTCAAATACTGCCTCTGACAGGATCCATGCGACTGAGTAAGTGACAACCTCTCTGGGTCTCAGTTGGCTCATCAGTAAAATAAGAGCAGGGTGGAGGCAGTTAAACAACTTCTAACATCACTTTTAGCTCAAAATCTATAATTCTGTGATCTTTTGCTGTCTACTTGGTCACAGAGAGGAAGGGAAAAGAAACAGAATGTCAAGTCTTACTACTGGTGTCACAGAAAAAATGAAAAAAGAGGCTATATGGTCTGCAAAAGGAGGGAGGATAAGTGTTACAATCCCTATTTTATAACTGCAGTAGGGAGAGAATGGGTGGGAGATTGTGTAGAACAATGAACATGAGGTCAACATTTTTGAAGCATTAATTTTGCTGAATTATTCCCTTCTCTCTTAAGTTTTTTGTTGTTGTAGAGAAGGGCTCTCTATTATTAAGACAGCAGCTACGAAGGCAGTGGATGCACTAGGAGTAATCTATGTTGTGACAGTTCCTCAGATTCAGCTATATGCTTCTTGGCTGAGGCTTTTACTCTGAGGAATTATCTGCTCTATCAACTATGGCTCTGGAATACATCAATTAATCTTAACAAACTGGTTCAATCTGGATATATTGGGAAATATTGTTGTTCCTCAGTTTTTTGTCACGTTCAACTTTTTGTGAGTCCATTTCTTTTTTGTTTTTGGCAAAGATACTGAAGTGGTTTGTCATTTTTTTTTCTCCAGTTCATTTGACAAATGAGGAAACTAAGCTAGATTTGAATTTAGGAAGATGGGTTTTTCTGGCTTTAGGGTCAGCGCTACATCTACTATTTATCCACTCACTGGAAAATGTAGGTAATATAAAAACAAAAGATAGCAATATATTTTCTTAGTGAAGTATCAAAGGCAAAGTAATTTTAGAGCCCTCCCTGCAAGAGCTTTGTAATAGACATTTTCACTTTTCCTAAATTCCTAAGGTAAATTAAAATAAAATTAGCATTGTTTATCCAGGCATCATTTGTTCTCAGTTTTAAAAAAAAAAACATCTGCTGCATTTCTCTTCTGGTGGAAGATCTATATCTGCAAATTTCTCTTGGGAAACCATTCATGATGTATTTAAAGGTATATCTGTAAAGGTTCAATGAGATCCTTAAGATTTAGGAAGTGGCTTTGTTTCTCTCAAATTCCTAAAACCTGAAGAAAACAAGTTACCTGGAAGCACCAAGAAAAAGAACACTTCTCAAGTGACCTGATATTACTTTGTCCTTCCTGGAGCTACTTCTTTTTAGGCTAACCCAAGACCAAATATTATGGGTAGAAAATAGGCCTAGCTAATGTTCTCTGCTATTAGGCACTCTATAGAATAAACACATGAGGAAGAAAGTTCTTTGATCAATAGGATTGCCCAGTGAATGGAGAAAATTATAATCTCTGCCCACCTTCTAATAGCATGTTTCCTGATCCAGGAGGCTCTTACCCTGAATCTCTGCTACAGAAGAATTGAAAGAGAAGTTACAAGAAAATTGTTATTGAGAAGTCTGCAGAACACAGATAGACTCCTTCCTCTTTAGGAATGCATACACAATTCTGAAGTAGGAATCACATCGGTCATGTTTTAGGAACCGTGGCTGAATGGAGCTCTTGAACAGCCCATCTGCAAAATACTCTGTGTCTAGTCCAGATATGAACAGCAGATGGCATCCACCCATCCTAAATGTACTATCTAGACACAAAGAATTTTCTTTCCTTTTTATTTTCTTGAAGAAAAACAGAATTATGATAATAAAAAAACTTTGCTGACATTTATGTAGCACGTTATGTTAAGCAAAGAACTTTATAAATATTGTCTCATTTGATCCTTATGGCAAATCTGTGAGGCATCTTATTTTATAAATGAAGAAACAGACTCAGAGAGTGAGGAGAATGCTCAGGGTCACACTGATAAAGCAATATAAGATGATAGTAAGAAAGAAGAGTGGGTTGTTCTATTTACATTTGTTGTTCAGTCATTTTCAGTCATGTCTGACTTTTTCCTCTTTGTGACTACATTTGGGTTTTATTAATTTTTTTTTTTGGCAAAGATATTGGAGTGGTTTGACATTTTTTTCTCCAGCTCATTTTACAGATAGGGAAATTGAGGGAATAAGGGTAAAGTGACTTGCCAGGGTCACACAGCTAGTAAATATCTGAGGCCAGATTTAAACTCAGGAAGATAAGTCTTCCTGATTCCAAACCAAGGCAAAATTGATGCACTTAATCCTGATGGCAATTTCTACTGTTTCTTCCAGGAACTTTTCTGGTTTGAAGCTGACACTTAATGAATCCTTCTTGATTGATAAATTATATTTACTTTCCACTTCCATGCTCAGTAGTTTCTGTAAGATTTAAATTCCTATCCTTAAAAATTCCTTTATTTGGTCCTGTTATCTCCCTATCATCCCTCAGAAGGTACAGTGGATAGAATGTTGGAACGAGAGTCAGGAAGTTATGAGTTCAAATATAGACACTTGCAGCTGTGTAATCCCGGGCAAGTCATTTAGCCTATTGGAACCTTAGTTCTTTTATCTGTAAAATGGGTAAGATAATAACACTGAGGAAGAAAAAGAAAGAATAGGAAAAAAGGAAAGAATAGGACTCCCAGAAACGGATTAAAAATCTTGCCTTAGAAATTGTCACACTGGGAGAGTCCTTCCATTTCTATGTGCTTTTGTTTCCTGTAAAACGAAGGGCTTGCATTCATATCTCTCATATTAGTTAAGATAACAGGAAAAGATAATGATGAATGATGGAGGATATGTGGGAAAACTGGGACACTAATGCATTCTTGGTGGAGTTATGAACTGATCCAAACATTCTGGAGAGCAATTTGGAATAATTTCCAAAAGGCTATCAGACTGTGTGTACCCTTTGATCCAGCAGTATCTCTATGGGCCTGTATCCCAAAGAAATCATAAAAGAGGGAAAAGGACCCACATGTGCAAAAAAAAGTTTGTAGCAGCTCTTTCTGTGGTGGCAAGAAACTAGAAATCTGAGTTCCCTCAGTTGGGGAATGGCTGAATAAATTATGGTATATGAATGTAATGGAATAGTATTGTTCTAGAAGAAATGATGAGCAGACTGATTTCAAAAAGCCTGGAAAGACTTATATGAATTGATGCTAAGTGAAGTGAGTAGAACAAGGAAACACTGTACACAACAACAACAAAATTTTGTAATGATCGACTGTATGAACTTGCTCTTTTTAACAATGAACTTATTCAAGTCAATTGCAAAATACTTGGAATGGAAAATGCCACTCACATCAAGAGAAAGAACTATGGAGACTGACTATGGATCAAAGCATAATAATTTCACCTTTTATTGTTGTTTGTTTTTTGTTCATTTCCTATTTTTATCTGATTTTTTATGTATGAGGACTATGTAAAAATGTTTAGCAGAATTGCACATGTTTAATCTATATCAAATTATTTGCTTTCTTAAGGAGGAGGGAGGCGAGGGAGAAAAATTTAGAACACAAAGTTTTGCAAAGGTGAATGTTAAAAACTATATTTGCATGTTTTGCAAAAATAAAAATATTATTAAAATAAATAAAATAAAATGAGGGGTTTGGACTCAGTGTTCTCCAGGATTCCTTCCACCTCTAAATCTTAGGTCCTCTGAAACCATGATTCAAATCCAATGCTCTTTCCACATTGCATCTGCTGGTTCTTTCAGTGTATAGACATGGTGACTTAGGTTCAGGGAGGGAGGCATCAGCTAACAGATTTTCATTTGTTTTGGTTTTCATGTTCCTGTTTCCTAGCTCAGAAACACCACCTCTTTTCCTCATGTGGAAGTCTCAATAATGCCAATGGAAATTAATTCCATGGATTTCAAAGAGTCTAGCGCTACTGTCATGAAGGATAAGACATCATGAGGCTTTTACATGACTCTTGCTCTCAGAGTCAGGATATTTCATTTCTCTCTAGACCAAAATCAATACTGAAAGTGGAGATGTATGGGCATTTGAAAATAATTGTTTGTCAAGCAGGAAGGATCAACATTTAAGGTTTCTACCAATGATGGAAGATAGGTTTTGTCCCATCTCTGGGCATACTGAATACAGATTTCATTTAATTACCTTGCAATACACCACAGGACACCTCACCTCCACTGCCTGAATTATATGGTTGTGGGAAACATTAAGAAAATTAAATGGTGAGAGCTGAAGCATAAACTTCAGGTCCAGTTCTCCCTAAAATCACAAAAATTAGAATTGGAAGGAACATTAAAAATCATCTATTCCAACAGACTCATTTTATATAAGAAGAAACTAAGTCTCAGAGAGGTTAAATGAATTTTCCAAGGACACATAACTGATAACTCATGGAGACAATTCCTTGGATGCCACATTCAGTATCCTTTACCCAGAGACAAACCTGGGGCGTGTCTAAATAAAATGTGTGCATTTCAAAACAACTAGGAATTGGAAAGGCTAGTTTTGGGGATAAACCCTATGTTAACCCTATTTTCACCTCTCAAAAGGGAACTTATATAATTATTACATAGAAATGTGACAGATCATCAACAAAGTCTGTCCTGCAATCCAACACATCCCCTAATTGATCAGCAATCTACTCTAGAACAGTAGAAAAGACTAATGAGTTTGATTCATTGCCAAGGACAGCCAATCTTAAATCAGCAAAAGGTATTCTGGGGAGGAACATACCACTTTTTAATCTAGATTCCTAAGGAAATCTCAGTTAATAGTATTAGATGCTTGGTCTGAAGAATTTCTTTGCTAAACCTAAATAACTTTCCTTAAAAATTAGATTAGAAATCTAAGGTATTATCCACTCTGGGACTGGGCAATTATAGTTGTTTTTTTTTGGTTTCAGCTAGTGATTTCATTAATATAAATATCTCAGTGGTAAAGAAATTCCTTCTGTCACTATAGATTAAAAACTATTATGACCTTAAAAGTTACCTGGGACACTGAGGAGTCAAATGATGTGCCCTGAGTCATTTAATCCTTGCACTCTAGGGATAAAACTTAAGCTCAACTCAGATTAACATCAAAGCCATCCTTCTTACTAAATTAGAAAGCTTCTTTTTAATACATTACAAATTACTTTATTCTGATAATTAATTTCTGAATTTGAATATTGTTCTTGATATTAATGAATATTTGAAAACCTACTCATAGTATGTATGATTGACCATAATATCTAGAGTTGCAAAGATCTTTAGATGTCATCTAGCTCTATCCCTAATCCCCATTTTATAGATAAAGCAACTGAGGCTCATATAAGAGAAGGCTTTACTCATAGTCAAGTAGGTTAATAGCAGAGCAGAAACCTAAATGCATATAAATACCTCCAAATCCAATACCCCATTCCTTCTCCAAAAAAGGTAAGAAGAGAAAAAGGGAGTGAATGCCAGGCTTGCGCATCTGGTTGTGGTGGCAAAATCACAGGATTATTGATTAAGACCTGGAAGGGACTTCAGAGTTGAGTCCAATCTACTAATTTTTACAGATAAAGAAACTGAGGCTCATAGAAGGGAAAGAATTAGCTCACAATCAAGCAGATGATAAATGGCAGAACAGATTTTAATACTTGAATTTAGATAGATTTATTGCTGTAGGCGATCTCAGAGATCATCCACTTTAATTTATTCATTTATCATATGAAGAAACACATTTTGCTAATTCTGCTATTTCAAATCTTGACTGAGGCTATTCTCCTCAGTCTCCTCTTTCCTTTGATTGGGGGCTAAACTCTTCCCAGTGCCCTCTTGTACAGAACACTGGACTTTTCAGCTCATTCCACATTGTAGTTACTGTTCTGACTGGTTTCAAATTCATGGAAGAAAATGCTTTTGCTCTGGATAACTCCTGAACCATCCAGACTCCTTACCCCACTTTTCTGCTTCCTTTTTCTCCAATAGATTGAGGGCAGGAATTTCCTTTCCTTTTAATTAGGCCTGCAACATAGCAGGTGCTTAATAAAGGTTCATTGGAATGAATTGGATTGGAAGTGACTAACCTAAGTTAATACAGCTAGCAAATGATTTAAACACGTCTTCAATATTTTTAATGCTAATATACTGGATCATCATGTACTAGATATCAGAAGAAAGGAGGGGAAGACTACTTAAGAATTGAGTGCAGCAGACCTGGGAACCAAGGGCAAAAGGAGACTCTTAATACAGAGGAAGATGGGAGGGTTCAACAAAGTTTTCGTAATTGAAGAAAGAATGGACACAAGTAGTTTGGGACCCTAAAGCAAAAATTCCTCTCCTCCAGTTCTGGGAAGCTGAGATCAGCAAGCACTGGAATTGCGGTTCATCTCCTTTACAACGGATCACCATTTATGCTACATTGCACACCCGAGACCCATATAACTCCATCATCTTTGGTTGTGTAATTAAAAAGCTTTTATAGGCAATTGAAAGCAACTTTCCCCTTAGATGCTATTTGGCCCAGAAGGAAAAAAAAAAGATTTAAAAGGAAACACTCACGGAAAGAATCTGGTCTCCTCTCTGGAGCTCCCCACTCAGGTCTGCTGGTCCTCCAGCTAGAATAAAGGATACGAAGATACCTTCTCCATCTTCTCCGCCCACAATGTTAAAGCCCAGCCCTGTAGAGCCTTTGTGTAGGACGACTTTTCGAGGCTCACTGTGGAGACAAATAGCATTATTTAGACCCGTTACTGACTAGGAAGCACCAATGGTTGTCTTTTGGTGTATTTTTACTATTTTTATCTATACATAGGTATCAGTATCTTTATGTTTATATACATATAGAAGGTAAACCAGTATACCCAATCTTAATCTCTCTCCTGAACTGCAGTTCTACATTAGCAACTGAATGTCAGATATTTCAAAATGTCTGTACCAAAGGCATCTCAAACTCAACTAGGACAAAACTGAACTCATTTCTCCCACATTACCATCTAGAGTACTACCTTTTTCCCAGCCATACAGAGTGGAAATATTGTTATCAATCTCTACTTACACTACTTCCCTCAACTCAACACATCCCATCTGCTGTTAAGTCTTGTTATTTCTACCTTTACAACATCTCTTGTATATATTCCCTTCTCATCATCCACAGTCATCATCCCAGCAATAACTGCAATAAACACTGCAATATCCAGCTGTTTGATTTCTCAGCTGCAAATGTCTTCTTCACTCTATTCTATCTTATGTTCAACTGCAAATATGATTTTTCTAAAGTGCAGGTCTGACCATGCTATCTTCTTATTCAATAAGCTTCAGTGGCTCCCTATGACCTCTTGGATCAAATAGAAATCCTCTATTCGGAATTTAAACTCTTCACCACTTGGCTCCTTTCTCTTGTCTAATCTTAGACTTTATTCCCCTTTACACATGCTATCTATCATCCAGCTATATAGGTCTACTTCCTGATCCAAAAACATCATTACTTTTGCATTGTCTACTCACATATTAAATGCTTTGCCTCCTTACCTCTCCCTCCTAACTTTCCTAGTTATTCTCATTTTTTGTACGAAGGTTTTCCTGATGCTTACCCTTTCTAACCCCCAATTCTTTCCTTCTGAGATTAGAGGAGGTTTTTTTTTTTTTAACCAAATTATTTGAATGCTTCCTCCCCCTATTAAAATATGAGCTCCTTGAAAGAAGGTACTCTGTTTTTGCTTTTCTCTGTAGGTCAACTCTGATCAGCTTCTGAGAGCAATTTTAACATTTTCTGTGTAAGCATTTATGCCTCAAAAATTAGCAAATACTACAAATCAGGGTTCAATTTATTGGTTTTTTTATTGTCTAGACTTAAGAAAATTATGAAGAAAGTATTAATAATGAAAACCAAATTTAAAAGTATATATGAATAATTTTTGAAAACTAAATTTAAAAGTATGTATGAATATTTTTTTTTCCTTTTGGAGAGCCTGGTTGCTAAACATTTACAAACATATTCCTATAAATATTGCTTGAACTTAACAGAAACTCAATAGAAATTTCAGAGAATAAAGTCACCAACAAATGAGAGGCCTGCTGACAGGAAACTAATAATAATCATTAATAATAATAAGCATTTATTTAGTATTTAAGGTTGACAAAGGGCTTTTCATCATCTCATTTAATTCTTATAATATCTTTACCCTAGTGCTAGGAACAGTGCTTGGCATAGTGCCTGGCACATAGCAAGAGCCTCATAAATAATTTGCTTTCAGACAGACAAGAAAGATCACTCATCTAAGAGTCAGACATACAATGCCACATGGAGCCAGTGAGACTTCTGAAATTGGTAGCATAAAAAAATCATTATCCCTAACAGACAGGAAAATTGATGAGAGATAAGTGGAGGAACTTGCCCATGGTCACATGGTTAATGAGTGTTGAAGCTGGGACTTGAACTCAGGTCTTTTGAGTCCTAAAACTTTTGTTCTTTTGACCATATCATAGAAATTTAAAGAAAAATAAAATTTTTATAAATATATATTTTATATAAAAATAAAAAAAAATTAAAGAGAATGGAAAAAACTTAATATAATAAAATAATTATATTTTATTATATGTTATATAAATATTTATTTATTATAACATGATATATTATATTTATTATAATAAATATTTATTAATTATATAATTATATTATATAATATACAAATATAATATATTACATTTATTATAATATGTAATATATAATATATAAATATATTATGTTTATAACTATTATAAAATATAATAAAAAATTTAATAAAACCTTCTGGAAAGAACAAAGTATTATTTCCAGGTATTGCCATATTTTTTCCTTTCTTTTCTTCTTGATTTCTCTTTTTACTTTAATTTTGCACTCTGCAACTGTCTTATACAACATATCATTTATTCATATTATGCCTGTTATTGCTTCCTAATGATTTCATGTCTATAAATTGTATATCCCCAACTGTAGTATCGATTTTTTGAATGCTGGGACTATGTCATTTATTTCTTTTCTGTCCTCCACATTACCAATAACAGATAAGGCATTCTTATGTAATCTAAGTTCCCAAATTCAATGGCATGGGACTTTCTTTTTATTGATGGAGATGAATTTCTGTCCTGTGTGAGGGGAGGGGCAGAGTTGGTTCCAGTCTTCATAAAAGAATCCCTTTGATCATCATTTGAACAGTCCCCTTTGGGAACTTAACAACTTTCAACTTTGAGGGAGAAAATGGAAGGATATAAGAAGAGCTGGAAGTCCCCAACTTATCTCTATTCTCAGTTTGTGACTCTAGAGACTATAGGGAGTTTCATCTTGGATGGGATAAAGGACATTCTCTATTGAACAATAGGAGAGCTCCTTTACTCAGATATTATCTAGTATATATTTTCTTATGAATATCTTTTCTGATTTCTGTTTTACTATGATTTGAATAATTGGGTTTCTTTGCTATTCATTGTCTATATTCATTGTGCAGCTGCCATTAAGTGAGAAAGGCTTCAACCTTATGGTCCCTTTTTTCCTCAGGAATGACAGAGCAATCAGAAGTTAGATGCAACCTAATCATCTCCTAGATGAACAATATTTAAGGAGCAAATACTTCCTGCCCAGTGGTCCCTTTCTATGAGGAGAGCAGATTGTTTTCAGGCCCAATCTTCTGTTTCCTCTCCTGTTCCTTGGAGAAGGGGATGGAGAGGCGAGAACTGTCTATTCTGCTTCCCTTCTGTAAACAACAGGTCTCCTTGTCCCAGGTGAGACTTCTTCCTAGTCAGCAGAGATGAGATCTGGTCATGGCTCTGACAATTGTTAGCTCTGTCATTGTGGGCCAACGCCCACCTATCTAATCCTCCATGTTCTCATCTCTAAAATGAGGATATTATTAATTGTACTACTTAAATCACAATGTCATTTGAGGTACTTTGTAAATCGTAAAGTTCCTAATATACCTGTTCTAACTATATTTCTCACTACTCCTTAACCCACTGTCTCCTGAACCTGATCAGTTCTGTGTATAAAACTTTGCTCATCACATTTCTCTGGAATTCCTTCCCTTCATCTTTCTCTGGAAGCATCTGAAACCCTGTACCAGATATGCAATCATATTTTGTTCTTTCCTAACTGGAGGGCAAGTTTCTAGGCAGCAAGGTCAATAGCCTACATATCCTTTTTTAAAATTCCCTCTGAGTAGCACACAGTTATAGACAGAGTTGGTATTCAATAAATATTTGTTGATAACTAACATAGAAACATGTTTTATATGAATGCATATATTTAATCTATAACAAATTGCTTGTCTTCTCAATGGGGGAGGAGGAAAAGGAAGGAGAGGGAGAATTTGGAACTTAAATTTTAAAATATTGAATGTTAAAAATTATTTTTACATGTAAATTGGGGAAAAGTATTAAATAAATATACTAAAATATTTGTTGAATAATGAAAGCTTACTAGATATCAAAGAATTAAAATCTAATATTTCTTAATGAATCTTAAATTTTATTATATTAAAGACCTTAAGTCTCATCAATGTGGACATAAATTATCATAGAATTTTAGAGTAGAAAGGAAGCTTAGATTTTTATCTAATCTGACATTCTAATTTTGTAACTAAGACCACTGAAGTTCAGAGAGAGAAAATTACTTGTGCAGAATCACATAGCTAGAGTTATTAGAACTCAGTTCTGATCCCTTAGTTAAGAGCTCTTTCCTTTAACTAAATTGTTTCATTCTTTAGTACTGGAAAGCAATTTATTGTAGGAGAAATGTTAGGCTTAGAAGAACTGGGTTATATTCACTGGTAATGTGATCTTAGACAAGTTATTTTTTCTCCCTGAATCAATTTTTTTTCCCATTTGTAAAATGGACACATTGTGATTTGGGCCCCTTAAAATCAAGTAATCCAACCTCTCCCTGGTTTATAACCTTGGTATTCTTTTTCTTTTTCACCCCATATGTCTAAATCAATTGACAAATCTTTTAATTTCTAACTCAGCATATCTTGCATACAAACTTTTCATTCTATTTGCACAGGTAACACTTTAGCTGAGGCCTTCATCTCTTCTACTGCAGTGGTCTCCTAGTTGGTCTCCTTGACTCAAATCTCTTCCTCTTAAATTCCAAATCCATATAGAGGTATTTAAAATTTAAGCACCATTTAAAAGTAATTAAAAAAAAAAAAACTTCCCTCCCTCCCAATTAATGTGTTTATTTTCTCTTCTTTCTATCCCCCTCCTCTTTCTCACACCAGGTGGAAAAGAAACTACCCTCTTGAAACAATAGAATGTAACTTTTTTTTTCTTTTTCTGAGGCTGGGGTTAAGTGACTTGCCCAGGGTCACACAGCTAGGAAGCGTTAAATGTCTGAGACTAGATTTGAACTCAGGTCCTCCTGAATTCAGGACTGGTGCTCTAGTCACTGCGCCACCTAGCTGCCCCTAGAATGTAACTTTTAAACAAATATTCACAATAAAAAATAAAATAAAAATAAAACAACTCTGCAAACTCTCTCTTTGGCTATATCCAAAAATATGCTTCATACTGCCTACTGCATACTGAATTTATCACTTTCTATTTAAGAGTAGAGGAATATTCTTTGCTTTGGTGCCCTGGAATCATGGTTGACCAGATAAAGTGATTTGCCAAAAGTACAGCTTTGACTTTATCATATCCCTACTTAATGAATTCTCTTGCATCCCCTTTACTTCTAGGATCAAACACAAACTCCTCTTTTTGTCTCTGAAATCCCTCTCCAGCCTAGCCCTAAGCTATTTTTTGAGCTTCCCACTTCAGAATTTATACATCATTCTCCACCCCACAATCGACAGTACAACAAAAAGGCACTTTTCACTTTCTCACACAGGACACTCCATCTTTGGCCTCTGCCTTGATGTAGACTGATTCCCATGCTAAGAATAAACCCCCCATCTTCTTTCAGAGAATCCCTCACTACCCTCCAGAAGGCAGCTCAAAGACCACTTACATTTATCCTTTCCTGATCCTAATAGCTTGTGCTTCCCCCTCCCCTACAACTGCCTTCCAATTTTATTCCTTCTTATTCGTTTTGTATTCCAGATGTATCTATTCTAAATATACTTGTTGTCATTTTATTGATATGATCAGAATATTATTATTGTAATTATTATAATATATAGCAACTATCTTTTAGTTCTGTTGTAAGGATCTTGATGGGGATAAAATTTGGAAAGAGCTTTGAAAACCTTAAATCTATGTAACTTCTATTATTATAATGCTAGTTTTTTTGAACAAAGTTTATACCGCCATGTTGTTTGTCCTTCATTCTCAAAGAGGATCCCTTCATCAGGGAGGTGATGCCATAATATGCAAGTGAATTGGATTTAAGTGAGGGAGGATCTGTGCAAGGTCACCCATCTCACTTTCCTCTACACTGGTCCAGTATCCAGAAACAGATCAGGATGACTGGAGATGGCCCTGGATAAAGTGGGAGACCATGGCCTGTTTAAGCTAAGATATTCAACAGGTCTCAGTCTGACTGAGTGATTAAGGACCATGCCTTAAAAACTGCTCTGACTCTCATAGATTGGTCAACCTTAGGTCCCAAGTCAAGCTCCAAGTGGTCATTGTCTGAAATTGACTCAGAGTGAATGAAAATAGTCAGTCATTTATGTTTTGGCCAGAAACCCTGAGGAAAGATTTCTATAATGAAATGATTGTTGAGTCTTCTATAGGAGAATATATTATATAATATAATATAATATGATATGATATAATAACAACATAATATAACATGATATAATATAATATAATATAATATAATATAATATAATATAATATAATATAATATAATATAATATAATATAATATAATATAATATAATATAATATAATTAATATAATTAATATAATATAATTAATATACCATACCATGGTACTATAGAATGTAAAATAACACAATATAATACAACATATATATGGATGAATTTTTCATCTTCATATACTTCTTTAACTATGATTTTTCCAGAGATTTAATACAACAATATCTATCATTCTTGTGAAATCTGTCCCATTCAATTTCACCTTTTCAATTGTCACTTTAAATGTGGCTCTCAATATGAATCATTGGAAAACTTTCAATAGCTGGGGACTTGGAATGGCGCCTACATTATCTGCTTGCGGATGTCACCAGGCGGCAGCAGCAGCCCCCATGCTGGCGATCCGTGTTCTCCGGGGGTGTTGTGGGCTGGCAACACTGATTGGAGGGGTTGTAATACACGGCTGCTGTGGTCTGTTGTTTTTCCCTTAGACCATATGGCCAAAGGGCTCAGGACCAGAAAGGGATGTAATTAATTATTTATGCCTTTTCCCTTTGCAGACTGTTGGCACTGAGGTTTGAGCATCTGGGACCTCAACAGCTGATTCTCATCAGTGTCAACAGGTCCTTGCTGGGAACATTCTGCTTCAGCTGGTTAGTTCTGGGGAATAAGCACCTCCATAGGACAGCCAGCTCTAAGATGTACATTTTTATCTACAGGCCAGGAGAGGAAAGCCAGGGGGATGTACCAGAAAGCAATATGTTTGTGTGGTGAAGCAGAAAGAATACTGGACCTAATATTAGAATTCCTGGATTCAAGGTCTAGCTCTACTTATCTAGTTGGAAAAAACGTCCAGAAATAGGTAAAAATCACTAGAAGCTTAGAATGGGAACCCAGATCTGGCACTTACTGTCTGTATGACCATGGAGACATTTCACCTTCCTCATATCTATGAAATGAGCCTAATTACTTTCTTGGTTGTAAAGAAAAAAAAAAAAAACTTTGTAAACCTCTCTGTGCGTGCTTGTATATGGAGGTTGGAGGGGAAATGCTCTATTCATGAGGCATTGATCACTACTGTAAATAAGCAAAGATCTAAAAACATAAATATTTACTGTTCTAGTCCCAGATCTACAACTTATTAGCTGTGTGATGATGAACAAGTTAATTATCTCTTGGTTGTTTTTGATCTATAGAATAGCAGTTCCAATGAACTTCACAGGAGGATGGTTTGGGGAAATACATTATGATCCTACTTAAAAACACAGGGAAAGCCCCGTCGTTTACCACAATAGATAGCTCTGTACAGCAATAAACAAACCATATTATTAATCATCCCCTATGTCCTAAGTATCATGTGGGGTGATCCAGGGACATACAATAAAATATGAAATATCACGTGCCCTCAAGGAGCTTTTAAATGAAAAAATTATATTTTATTATATAGGAGAGACAAGTAAATATAGAATATATAAGATACAAAGCAATTCTGAGAGAAAACCAAAAAGGCCTTGTGTAGGAGATAGAGCTTAAGGTAAGCTTTCAGCTAGAGATGAGTGTTCCAAAAGACCAAGAGGAGTAAAGAAAAACAAATATTATAGACATAGGGCAAAGGCACAGAGAAAGAAGATAGGATGTAATGTATAGGTAAGAGGAAATAGTTTGGAAGGAAGGAAAGAAACCAGCTTATTAAGCATGAGGTACTGTGCTAAGCACTTTACTAATATCTCATATGATTCTTACAACAGTCCTGGGTAATAGGTGCTATTATTTATTACTATTTATCACAAATGGTAACTGAAGTTGATGGAGCTTAAGTGCCCAGGGTCACACAACAAAAGTAAGTGTCTGAAGCAGGTTTTGAATACAGATTTTCATGACTCCAAGCTCAGCACTCTATTCACTGGGGCACTTAGCTACCTCTAGAATACGTGAAGTATTTAAAATGGACTAATATGAAATAAGTCTGGAAGGATGCAGGGAATGGAGAGGCATTTAAATTGGATAGGGCTTTAAATGATAGGCAGAGGAGTAAGAATTTTATCCTGGAGGTCACTAAAATTTTTTGAGGGGAGTGACATTTTCATTTGGCAGCTGTGTGGAGGATGGATTAGAGAGAAGAAAGTCTGGATTCAAAAAGAACAGTTAGGAGACTACTGAAATCATTGAGGTAAGACATGATGAATACTTGAGAAGGAAGAGATGGTGTTACTAGAAAGAGGTGGAATTAATAAAAAATATATCCAAAATAAAGGAGGTATTAGTTTTTCTTTCCTTAACTCTGTTCAGTTTTTTTTGAACATTAAGTTTAGTTTGGGGTCCCACTTTTCAGGGAGGTCACTGTCATATTAGAATATATCTAGATGAGGGAAGCCAGCACAGAGAGTAGCCTTGAGCTCATCTCTTGAAGGAACTAAGTAAGCTTCCCTTGGAGGAGCAAAAAGAAGAAAGAAAAAGAAAGAAAAGAAGGAAGAAAGAAAGGGAGGGAGGGAAAGAAGGAAGGAAGTAAGAAATGAAGGAAGGAAGGAAGGAAGGAAGGAAGGAAGGAAGGAAGGAAGGAAGGAAGGAAGGAAGGAAGGAAGGAAGAAAGGAAGGAAGGAAGGAAGGAAGGAAAAAAAGAAAGAAGGAAGGAAAGAAGGAAGAAAGGAAGGAAGGAAGGAAGGAAGGAAGGAAGGATAAAAAGAAAGAAGGACAATAACAACCAACTTATAGAACACATAATAGCTATCTCACTTATTTGAAGGATTGTCATGATGAAGAGAGTTGATTTGTTCTGCTGGAATTGAAAGATAACCACAAGGTATAATTTCCAGAATGTTATATTGGAGCCAAAATAAGGGGGGGAAGTTTCCTAACAAAGCTGTCCAAAAGTAGTAATAAACTGACTCAGAAAATAGGACAATTTACTTTATGGAGATTTTTTTCTCTTTCTTTCTTATTTGATTTTTTGAGTTTTAATTCTTTTTTCATGCAAAAGATTTCCACATTATTCATATTGCAAAAAAGACCAGAAAAAATAAAGAAAAAGTTTTAAAAAGAATATTTCCATATGCATTCAGACTCCATCACTTCTTTCTCTGGAAGCAAATAAAATTTTTCATCATAAATCTTTAGGAATTGGCTTTGGTCATTATATTGCTGAGAACCGCTAACTTTTCAGATTTGATCATCATACAAGATTGCTGTTACTATGTACAATGTTTTCCTGGTTCTGCTCACCTCTCTTTGAATCAATTCATAAAGGTCTTCCCAGGTTTTCCTGAAACCATCCTGCTCATCATTTATATCATCATCAATAGTATTTCATCACAATTAAATATGACAACTTGTTCAGCTGTTCTCCAGCTGATGAGCTTTCTCTGAGTTTCTCAAAGCTATAGCTTTGCTTTGGATTTTTAATGAATCTTACTATACCTCAATTAATTTCATTCTGAAGGCTTCTTAGGATAGGCATTATTGTCCCTATTTTATCAAAGAGAAAACTAAGATTCAGAGATTTTAAGTAGTAGCTAGGCAGGTCCCTGAGAAATTGGAATTTGAGATGGGTCCCTAATGATGTATAGAGAAGAGGGGAGGAGGGGAACTGAACTAGGCAGGAGCCAACATGTGGCTGAAGTGTCAGAGGTTAGAATTTGAAAAGAGCAAAGAATATACTAAAGGCTCAGAGATTAGGTATAAGTGACTAGGTGAGA
This sequence comes from Sminthopsis crassicaudata, assembly GCF_048593235.1. Classification (NCBI taxonomy): domain Eukaryota; kingdom Metazoa; phylum Chordata; class Mammalia; order Dasyuromorphia; family Dasyuridae; genus Sminthopsis; species Sminthopsis crassicaudata. Next base: position 553,991,900 of record NC_133619.1, read on the forward strand.
TTAGGCTGCAAAGGTGGATTGGGAACAGATTGTAAAGGGCTTGGAATTTCAAGATAGGAAACTTGTACTTTGTCCAGTAGGCAAAGGGGGGCCCCTAAAAGTTTTTAAGCTGGGGATTAAGGTGATGATACAGGCTTTTTTTTTCTTCTCACGAGCCCCAAGTTTTAAGACTACTTCATTTTTGTACTTAGCAAAGATTTCCCTAGGACAGTGTCTGCTCAAATATTTTAAAGGACTTTACTAATCAACATTTTAAAGCAATGTGCTATGATCCTTTCTCTTACTTAGAGCCTACTGAAAGCTACTGAAGGGTGTGTTGTACATCAGAAGTGTCAAATATATTGTTTACAATAGTGAGGATCTAAACAGATTAAAATTTAATTGGGAAGTAATTAACAAAATAAGTAATATATTATAATATAGATAATGTGAATTTATAGTTTTCTAAGTTAATAAGTGGCTCAGAGGGAGCCATTTCTGTGTCAGCTTGTCACCATTATTCTGTATACTTTTAAAGGGTTTTCTTGCTTTGATATTGTCACATTTCTCTAAGGTTTACAAAGTTCTTTACTTAAAACAACCTAGAAAGCTACCTAGTATAGGGACAATAATTATCATTCTATAGATGAGGAAAATAATTTAATGTGACCACATGAGCAACTAGGGGACATAATGGATAGAGCAGCAGACCTAGAGTCAAGGAGACCTGACCTCAGACATGTAGTAGCCATGTGATCCGGGGCAAGTAATTTAACCATATTTGCCTCAGTTTCCTTATCTGTAAAATGAGCTGGAGAAGAAAATAGCAAATCCTTCTAGTATCCAAAAAATCCCCAACACCATGAAGAGTTGGACATGACTGAAAAGGGCTCAACAGCAACAACATATATTCATATATGTTTCTAAGCATCAGAATTGGATCTCTACTTTACACCTCCAGATTTGATGGTCAGTACTCTTATCAGTAACTAAAATTTCTAAGAAAAGTAGTCAGAATTAGGTACATGACTGAATTTGCATTTACAATTTTTTGGCTAAAATAAGGAGAAAGGTAATGATATTTTTCTCCTATAGACATAAATCAAAGTACAGCCATCACAAATGTCTATACTGATGCTTTATTATTAAATATTTGGAGTTGGTGATTTTTTTCACGTATCATCGATTGAATAATAACTTGCGTATTCATTTCTTTCAGCTCACAAGTGAATTATTCACAAAGACAAATAGGGGCCTCAGTAAGCTGGTCTTTGATGTAGATTCTCATTTTCCCCCATCACTGTCTGCTTTTTGTCATTTCCTTTCATCTCCAAAAGGAGAGGAAATAAAACATTACAGGAATTTGCCTTAATCTGGTCACATTATGGCTGAACTCATGTCTATTTCCCCCTCCAAATTCCGTGACAAATGCTCTCTCTGATGGCAGCTACCTGCCTGTTCCTCCAGATAGCTCTGGAGTTTTGAAAGAGAAGTTATAAAAGAATCATTTTAGCTATCTCGGAAAATAAAATTGTCACCACTGTGAAGAGCACTTCATCATAACACATGCTATCTATTCCCCTCCACCCCAGCTTTCATTACTGATAAAATATTGTTTGGAAATATGAAGAAAGAAGAATTTTAAGAAAGACTAATATTTGATAATAGAATCAGAGGGGAAAAGTGGCTGAGCACTTTCCCTCAAGGCAAATCATATTTTTTTTTTCCCCGTATAGGAAGAAACAATATTCTACTGGGCATTTTTGAATTCAAATTAGTTACTATGCAAATGAACACACTGTAAATTGAGCAGAATAAGAAAACAATTTGATTTTTATTAAAGGTCTCAAATTTTATTAAATTAAAAATTTAAATAAATTAAAATATAATTAAAAATAAATTTATTAATTAAGTTTTATTATCAAGTTTTATTAAAGACTCAAGTCTTTTGGGTCTGAAAACAGATAAATGTAAAGTTCATTTTGCCAAATACCCACTACATACCCCCTATCCCCTGAACTGTGCACTTGGCTATCTTAAATATTTGAATCCATCCACTTTTGGACAGGGAAGGGAAGGAAGAGAAGGGACATCCAATCATAATGATAAATGAAACTGGTCACTAAGTTATACAATTCAACAGTGTTAAACTTAAGAATGTTAGCAACTCATTAGCTGAAACCTTAATGTTATTACTTGTTATTCTGGCTGAATTGGAAATGTGCTATTGTTCTCTGGAGAGTCACTCATTAAGAAGGTCAAATAATTTTAGAATTGGAAAGGAGTGTAGAAATCTGTCCTTTACTTAATGAATGGACCACTGCTATTGAGTTATGGGAGAGGTCCCATGGTGCATTAAAAAAGATTCAAGTCCCAATTCCCCTACTTAAAATTATATGATTTTTCTGACACTTAGTTTCCTCATATGTAAAAAGAGAATAAGCAATATTCACATTACTTATCACAGAATTTCTCTGAGGATAGTGTTTTACAAAATGTAAAGCACTATATAAATTGAAGTATTATTCACATCCCAAGAACTTATTACAGCTTTTTAAAAAAAATAATTCTATCCTCTGTGGAGCTAAACTGAGTTCATAACTGAAATCTGTAGACTTGTTATCAAGTCATGTCTCAAGATATAGGGGCATTCCATTGGTGCAGTTGATTTTTTGAGCCTAAGTGTAGGAATTTAGAATTATTCCATTTAAATTAGCCTATTGTTCTAGCCTCTCAGATTTTCTTTTTGCATTGAAAATTTCTCATCCAACACATTAGCTCTGCCTCTTAAGTTTTTTTTGGATAAAAAACAATCTTAATAAATATGCTTTCAATGTGTTTATACAAATCATTTAAAAAGTTATTGAATGAGTTGTATCTATTATATATCACTATAGAATTTTCTCCTAGTTGATGCTAATGCATTAATTGCCTTATTAGTGATATCTATTTAATCAGTAACAGTTAGAATTAATGATGCCATCTCTTGTCTACATTTCTCTTCCTTGCTCATAAAGATATAATAAAAGACTTTTCAAAAAACTTGTTGAAATCCCCATACACATCTGCAATAACTTATATCTGACCTACCCATCAGGCATTCATTTTCTATCCTTCTTCCCCACATAGATATTTTGATATGTCTAGATTTTAGTAAGCTTATGCTGGCTTCTACACACCACTATCTTCCTTTTGAAGTAGTCACAAATCATCTTCTTAATAATCTGTCATAGAATTGTTCTGGAAAGCAATGCTATTCTGATATATATGCAATTTCTATATTTTGAATTCTATCCCTTTTTTGAACTTCAAGACAACATTTGAATGTTTCCAGTTTTGCATTCTCTCTCTCACACCTTTTCCATGAATATTTAAATATAGCTAATGGCATTTTACTGATTATTTTCTTTACATACCCTTTCAGGACTGTGAAAGTTGTAATTTATATGGCTAGGTACAGGAATTTTTAAACATTTTCCTCTCATGACCCCCTTTTACCTGAGAAACTTTTAGGCAACCCTAGGTTGCCTAAACCTAGGGCATAGAAAATAGGTATACAAATCAAACATTTACTGATAACAAATCATAATTTTATAATCCCCACATTCAATTATGAGACTCCATATGGGATAGCAAACTGCAGTTCAAGAAGCTGGGGCCCAGAAGACTATGACTAGAGCACTGGACTTGGAGTCAGAAAGATCTGATTTAAATGTGGCCTCAGACATTACTAACTGGGTGATCCTGGGCATGTCACTTAATCTTATTTACTTCAGTTTCTTCATCTGTAAAATGATCTGGAAAAGAATACTACTCCAGTGTGTTTGCCAAGAAAATATGAAATGGAGTCATGAAAAGTTGGACATGACTGAAGAGACTCATCAACAATAAAATAACAAAAGTTCCCTTCTCTATTTCTTACACATTTTTTGAAATCAGATATTGTTAGAGAGCTCCCTTTGCAGTCACATTTATCTCTTTGGACACTGTACTTTTCTTCCTAACCACAATTATTAGATGATACTTCTAAGACCATCTAGTCCATAATCTATTTTATAGCTGAGAAAATGAGAAGCAACAAGTTCAGATGACTTTAAATATTTTATGCTGAAGTCTAATCTGCTGAATTAGAATTGCTGGAATCATTTAAAAAAAACATCTAAAAGATCTTTATAGACTACAGATATGGAAATGGAAGTGAACTCTATTTAGTCCAATTTCTTCTTCTTATGGATGAGAAAAATGAAGATGAAGGATGTGACTTGTCTAGGATCATGCAACTACCAGGTTATGGTATCACATAACTATCAGATCTTCCTGACTCTGAGAACAGTGCTCCATCCATTATACTACCTATTTTTTCTCAGAAACATTAGGCAACACTTGAAAACCAAGTTATAACTTAATGATAAGTGATTATTATAACGTACATGTTTTCTGGGTACTCATGACTTGAATAGGGCTTACTATTCATTTTTTCAGCAACTAAAAGATGGTTTAAACTGATTCTAAACTTTGATTTACTCTCCCAGAAAATAAAAACAAAAATTCACAAATTGCAAAGCCCTCAGAGATATATGGGTTAAGATGCCCAAACTGTTTTTTGCCTTGTAGAACACAGAACAAACCTCATATATAGTTAAGGCTTATCTTTACAGGAGCAGACAGTGAAACTTAAGTGGTACAACTTATGAACTTGGTGGGAAAAAATATACTCTGAAAAACAGTAATTTCAGAGAGGAGAGACTAACAATTGGTAGGTATTGGAAAAACCAGTTGCAGGAAATAGAAAATGAGCTGAGCTCAAGGAAGCTAGGGATTCTAAGATGGAGAAGGGAGGAAGGAATGCATTTCATGCTTGGAAGGTGAGTTGGGCAAAAGCTCATGGAAGAGAAATAAAATGTTCAGAGTAAGGGACAGCAAATAGGCCAGTTTTACTGGACTAATAAATAAAGCGTGATAAGATTGAAAAGTACCATTAAGACAATGAAGGGCTTTAAACACTAGACAGAAGATTTATATTGTATTGTAATAGCAAAAGCAGCCAATACAATGACCCATGCTTTGTAGAAATGCCTTCTGCAGCTATGGAGAGGACAGATTGGAGAGGAGAGAGACATGAATAGGGTAATCTTTTGATAGAAGATTGTTTCAATAGTCAGGAGTGAGAGATAATGTGAGTGGGCAGAAGGAAGAAGATAGGACGTGTATTGTGACTACAGTAAGGGGGAGTAAGAGAGAATGGGTGATTGAGGTTTTGATTTTTAGGTTATGATCCCAGGTAGTGACTAGTAGGATGGTGGTGCTCTATCCAGAAAAAGGAAAATATATTAAATATTAATTAAAATGTAAAATTAAATATATAAAAATAAAAATATATTTGAAGCATGAGATGCCTCTACTGCTCTGACTACTGGTAGAGGAAATCCAGGAAGGAGGTCTTTACAGTTGGTAACTCAGATTATTCTTGAATACCTCCAGAATCAGAGACTAATAACAATGATAGATAATATTTTTATAATGCTGTCAGGTTTGCAAAGCATTTCACACACACAAATACATACAGAGATGCTTAATTACCTCTGATTCTTACTTCAGCCTTGTAAGGGAGTCTTATTAAAGGATACTGACTGTGGTTAATGACTTGTTCAGAGCAATAGTCTAAGTAAGTGTCCAAGACAGGGTTTCTTCCTTACTCCAAATCTAGCACCTTATCAACTCTGCAAAACTGTTTTTCTCAGCAGCAGAAGGCAATCCATTTTTTTTCTGAATAGCTCTAATCATTAGGAAGTTTTTCATCTTTGTGAGTTAAAGATGCCTTCTGACCATACTTCAGATGCTTGAGGGCAGTTATCCCATGCCTCTGAAATCTTCTCTAAACTTTTTTTTTTGTTGAGGCTGAGGTTAAGTGACTTGCCCAGGGTCACACAGCTAGGAAGTGTTAAGTGTCTGAGACCAGATTTGAACTCAGGTCCTCCTGAATTAATGGCTGGTGCTCTATCCACTGCCCCACCTAGCTGCCCCTTCTAAACTCTTAATATGAAATTGTTTCAAGTTACATTGGCTCTCCTCTTTAAGATGTTCTCCTGGATTTTTAATGTTTTAAAATAGGATGTCCAGAACTTCAACAATGCTTAAATCATCACATAATCAAGGCAGAACATGGCAGAACTATCATTTTTTTCTAGATACCATACAATCATTAATACAACCTGGGTTTACATTAGCTTTCTTTTAGCCAATACATCACATACTGTTGCTTTGTAAGAAACTATTTTTCTGCCAAAATCCTTGGCTTCTTATCAAATGATCTGCTGTCTAGCTATTATCTCCCATTTCATCACTGTCCTTGTGTGGTTGATTTTTTTTGAACCTATATCAGACTTTCTATCTATTCCTATGAAATATTTTTGTTGTTGAGTTGCTTAGTCATGTTCAACTGTCGGTGACCTCATTTTTGGCTTTTTCTTGGCAAAGATACTGGAGTGGTATGCCATTTTCTTCTCCAGCTCATTTGATAGATGTAGAAGAATTAAGTGATTTATCCAAGGTCAGACAGCTAATAAGTGTCTGAATTTGCATTCAGATCCTCTTGACTTCAGCCCCAGAGCTCTATCCATTGCCACCCAAATATCCTACAAAATGTGACATTAGTAGATTCTGCTCATCACTTAAGCCTTTCAAAACTAAAAAGATCTCAATACAATCATCTGAAACACTGGCTACTCCTTATAGATTCATTTCATTCAGAAGTTTGACAAATATTCTATATATACGTAAAAATAGAATGTTTGCAACCCTTGAGAAATATAACTACCAAAGAGTGAAGGACAGGGTTTTGGTACATTTCAGTAGATATATCCTTGAAGTTTTATATGATCCATTAACTGACACTATGGGTCTAACTACCCACCTATTCCACATCTCATCTGGATTAGTAATAACAATAATAATATCTAGTATTTACATACATCTTTGTGATTTACAAAAGAACTTTACATGGATTGCATTGGATTTTACAACAGTCCTGTGAGATACATTTTTATATAGTCCCCATTTTACAAATGAAAAAACTGAGATTTTGAAACTATGAAAAATAGTTGAGGGGCAGAGCCAAAATGGCAGAGAAAATCCAGGAAGTTGTCTGAGCTCTCCCCTTTTCCCCTCAGAAACAATGTTAAATCAAACTTCTAAAAGAATTCCAGAGTGATAGAATCTATAAAAAGATGGAATGAAACAATTTTCTAGCCCAATATAACTTAGAAGGACTTCAGGAAAGGTTAAAAGGGTAAAAGGGAATAGAGTCTGGACTACCTGAAGTCTGGGCAGTATCTTTCAAGAAATTATCAAGGAAAACTGCCTTGATGTCCTAGAACAAGAAAAGTATAAAAGGGAAAAAATAAGATGGAAGGAAATTCACAGAAATAATAACTGTGAATGTGAATAATTGAACTCTCCCATAAAACAGAAGAGGATATCAGGGTGGATTAAAATCCAGAATCCTTCAATATTTTGTTTACAAGTAACACATTTGAAGCAGAACATAAAAGTAAAAGGCTGAATAGTATGCTTCAGCTGAAGTTTAAAAAAAGCAGAGATAGCAAAATATTTCCTTTCATTTTTGGAGGTCTCTTTCAGATGATCAGTAGATTCTTTCAATAACCCTTTTACCCTTTGGTTCTAGGATATCAGGGCAGTTTTCCTTGGTAATTTCTTGAAAGATGCTGTCCAGGATTTTTTTTTTTGTTTTGGATTCCAACTTTCAGCTAGTCCAATAATTCTTAAATTATTTCTTCTGGATATATTTTCCTGATCATTTGTTTGGCAACTGAAGTATTTTACATTTTCTTTCATTTCTTCATTCTCTTCATTTTTTGACTCTTTTTTTCTTTCATTTTATAAAGCTTTTTATTTTTAAAACAGTGTATAGTCTTCAGCATTCATCCTTGCAAAACTTTGTGTTCAAAATTTTTTTCTCCCTCCCTTCTTCTATCCCCTCTCCTAAATGGCAAGCAATCTAATATATATTAAACAGGTGCAGTTTTTCTAAACATATTTTCACAATTATCACACTGAACAAGAAAAATCTGATCAAAAGGAAAAACAGATGAGAAAGAAAATAAAATGCAAGCAAACAACAACAAAAAAAAGTGAAAATAGTATATTGTGATCCACACACAGTCCTCTCTCTGGATGCAGATGGTTATCTCCATCACAAGACCATTGGAACTGGTCTGAATAACCTTTCTGTTGAGAAAAGTCACAATTTGACTGATTCTTGATGTCTCATTGAGTCATTGGCTTCCAATTGTTCGATTCTAATTTTTAATGAATTATTTATTTTATTCAATTATTTATTTTTAATTCCTTTTCCATCTGATCAATTATACTTTTAAAGGAGTTGTTTTTTTCAGGGGATTTTTTTTTCCCATTTGGCCAATTCTATTTTTTAAGGAATTATTTTCTTCAATTTTTTCAAGCTGTTGACTTCTCTTTCCCATAATTAAACTGCATTGTTCTCATTTATTTTCTCAATTTTTCTTCTACTTCTCTTACTTAATTTTAAAAATCCTTTTTGAATTCTTCCACTGAATCTTTTAAACTTGAAGCCATTCCTTTTTGAGGCTTTACATCTTCTGAATTTTGTGTTCTGATCTTTCCTGTTGTTATAATAGTTTTCTATAGTAAGGGCTCCTTTTTTTTGCCTATTTAAAAGTGTTGACCTGTCTCAAGCTTTTTTTTTTGCAAGAACACAGGGCCTTCATCACTGGCTTTCCATGCTGGAGCTGGAGGTGTTAGCAACTTTCCCACTGTGCTAGTTTGGCTTACCCTAATCAATCCTTCTGTGCCAGGGTTTGGGGGCTTGCAATTTGCCTTTTGCACTGAGGCTGTAGGTCTCACAGCTAGCCTACTGAGCCACTAACCTGCCAAACTACGACAGAGCTGCATCCATTGCTGATCTATGCTATGGCTAAGATACTCCAGCTAGATTCACCTATGCTGGGCCATGTTCCTTTTCTATCCAAGTGTGACAGACCTTTCTTCAAGTTCTTCTAAGTTAACATAATCTGGAAAATTGTTTCATTCCATCTTTTGTGCATTCTATCATTCTAAAATCCATTTAGAGGTTTTATTTAGCAATGTTTCTGAGGGAAACTGGGGAGAGCTCAGGCAACTTCTTGGCTTTTCTCTGCCATCATGGCTCTTCCCCTTGATCTCAGACAATGAAAAGCAAAAAATATGTCTAATTAAAAGAGATAAGGAAGGAAACTACATTTTGGTAAAAGATACCACAGAGATATCGTAGACAATAAAGTAATATTAACATTAAACAAAAATGTACCAGGTGGTTTAGCATCCAAATTCATTGAGAAATTAAGTGAGTTATAGGAAAAAATAATCAGTAAAACTATACTAGTGGAGGACCTCCTCCTCCTCTTCCTCCTCTTCCTCCTCTTCCTCCTCCTCCTCCTCCTCCTCCCCTCAGAATTAGATAAATCTAATTACAAATTAAATAATAAAGAAGTTAAGGAGGTAAATAGCATTTTTGAAAAGTTAGGATATGACAGACCTCTGGAGAAAACTGAATGAGGATAAAAAGGAATATATATTTTTTTCCAGTGATACATGGTACCTCTGTAAAAACTGGTAAGTGTCTGAAAGAAGATTTGAATTCAGGTAACTGAAAAGTCAAATGTTGAAGCAGAAGCTTAAATAACTTTGACCACATAATGAGAAGATAGGGCTCATTGGATAAGACCGTGATCCTGGAAAAGATTGAAAGCAAAGGGAAAAGGGGAAGGCAGAGGATGATATGGATACATAGTGTCACGGAAACAACCAACATATACTTGAATAGTTTTTGAGAGATCGTGGAGGATAGATGGGCCAGATATGCTGTGGTCCATGGAGTCACAAAAAGAAAGGCACAACTGAATGGCTGAATAACAACTTCCTCCAAGTCCAGCACTCTACTCTCAGCCATCTTGCTGCCTCTAACACTACAAATAAGAAAAGGAAGACTCAGAGACAGAGTGTCTGAGCTGATGCAGGAATGCTAGAACAGGGAAAAGGGCAGAGAGGAAAGATAAACATACAACAATTATAATAAGGTCTCATGAAGCATTAGTAATAAAGCTGGGATGTGAACCCGGACTCCTAAGCTGTGGCCATACTGCCTGGACCATGCCACCTCACGATGAAAAACTGGCACAACTTCATACTATTTCCTATTTTGTTTTAGAGAAATTGTTAGCCCTTCCTTTTGCTCTGGCATTTCAGGTATCTGCTATGCACAGGTCCATTTTGCTTGGCATGAAAGTGCCCTGTAGCCACTTTTCTGGGCTCATTGCCTTAGCTGAAGACCTTATATTTTCCTACTCATCTTAATTGAAAATCCCTTTTACCTGCAATGAACCAGCTCCTGCTCCTTTCTCCCTCCACAGTCAGAAACAGAACTGAAAGAGCATTGCTCTGTAGCCTTCTCAATCAGGGGGAGATTGTTTCCCCCATGTGGCTGTTTGCTTCAACCCATTCTGTCTAGTTTTCTAGCTGGGAAGACAGGGGTTGATGGGCCACATTTGCATGAATCACTTCAAGTTATCCATTAACTATATCCCCGAATTGGGTTTTAAAGCCAGCAGGCAATTTTTTATAACTAGCTTTTGACAGAACTCTGGCACAAACTGTCTTTTCAAAGGACTTTGGACATTTATCCCAGACCTTAACTATAAAAAATGCAGAAGAGAGAGAGATGAGAGGAGCGAGAGGAGAAGAGAGACGAGAGACGAGAGAAGAGAGAGAGAGAGAGAGAGAGAGAGGAAGGAGGGAAGGAGAGAGAGAATTCTTTCTCCCTCAACACTGGGTGATGAATTTAGTTAACTTACCTTAACTTCCACATTATCATCTGGAAAATGGGCTTAATTCTACACTAGTAAGCTGACATGAAAAATATTATTTGTATATTTGAAGTATTACAGGAAATATAAATTATTATTATTATTAGAGGCTGCCTAGATGGGGTGATGTCCAAACCACAGGGGAGGTCCTTCCAGTTAGAGTTCCAGGTAACAAGTTAATAAAATTTATATAGTACTTTAAAGTCTTCAAAATACTTTACATACTTCATTTCCTTTGAGCCTCACAACAACCTTGTGAGGTGGCTATTGCAGATATTATATATACCATTTACAAAGGGGGAGGGTTGAGGCTCTGAGAGTTTAAGTAATTTGCTTTTTCTTTGTATCCTCAGTGTACATTGTTAAATGTCTACAGCCACACAGGTAATATTAGAAGGAGGATTGTAATCTAAGGGAAGATAGGGGAAAGGAGTAAGCAATTAATAGTGCCTTCTATTTATAAGGTACTGTACTAGGCTTTTTTTTTTTCAAATATTTCATTTTATCTTTACAACAACCCTGAGAGGTAGTGCATTTATTATCATTATTTTACAGATCAGGAAACTGAGACAAACAGAGTTAATTGAGTTGCCCAGGGTCACACAGCCAGGTTTTCCTGGCTCCAGTCCCAGCACTTTAATCACTGTGTCACATAACTGTTTCTAATTCAGGATTGTTTGGCTCCAGGTCTCCTTGACCCTAAGACTAGAATTCTATTTATCATGCTATGCTACCTCCCAAGTAACTATCCAGGTGTGTTTAGGATAACTGGGGTTCGGGCATTAGCAAGGGACACAGGATTCATTATCTACTTCCCACCTGTGCTTTTCTATTCCAGTCATGAGATTATATGGGAAACTGACCTTCTACTACTCATAGCATAGACCAATTGGTCTTTCCAGTGAAAACACTGATCTCCCTATTTGATCAATACTCAAACAACGTAGACCATAGAAGGGCATACAAACTCACACCTGGATAGTAGCTGTGGTTGCAATACTAGTAGTTGTAGTAGTAGTAGTAGTAGTAGTAGTAGTAGTAGTAGTAGTAGTAGTAGTAGTAGTAGTAGAAGTATTACAATTAGTAACAGTATCAATTTAACTAGTAGTAATTAGCATTTTTTAGTGCTTTAAGGTTTGCAAAGTACTTCACAAATATTATCTCATTTTATCTTTGTAACAACCCAAGAGAGAGGTTTTATTATTTCATACCCATTTTAGAGTGGAGGAAACTAAGGTAGAGCCCAGAATCACAGAACTAGTTAGTCTGTGAAATTGGATTTGAACTCAGGTCTTCTTTACTCCAGATTTCTCAGGAAAGATTCAGCTGATACAAAAGTACTATAAATAAACCATTACCCAAAATTGTCAGCAACTGATTGGAGAAGTCAGCTAGTGCACTGGGGTAAGGTCAAGTTAACTAGCATCTATTAACTACTTACTATGTGTCAGACACTGTGCTAAATTGTGAAAGTACTTATCATAGAGAGAGACACCAACATCAAGAGACCTCCACATCCTGGGGGTCCCAATGCATCTAATTCACAGCTGCCAAAATGATATTACTGAAGCACAGGACTAATCACGTTTCTCTCTGGTTCTCCTTCTAGTGGCTCCTTAAGATTTTAGAGACTCAAAATATTTTTTCTATATAATTTTTTTTAATTCCAGAAAAAATTATAAAAAGGAAAAAGGTACTATAGACTCCTCTGATTGAGATTTAAAATGCTTCACAAGTCTGGCTCCAATCTACTCTTCTAGGTCCCCATTCATAAACATTATGTATGAATAAACTGGCTTTCTGGCTATTCTGCACATTCCATTATCAATCCCCTGACTGGGGGATCTTTGTCTCTTAGAATCTCTAGGCTCTTTCAAATATTAACTCAAGTAGTATTTCTGCTGTGAAGCCTGCTGTCTGTGCCTTTATCCCTAAAATAATCCTTAAAAAATAAAATAATCTTGTATTATACTGTTTATATTTTGGGCTTACTTATATGTGGATCCCCTCTTGATCCCCTCAGTAGAATGCAAACATCTTGAGTATATGACTCTTATATTTGTCTTTGGATTCTCAGTGTTTCTCAAAATGCCTGGTGCATAGGTGGTGCTTAAGAAATTCTTGCTGACTGATTAATTTTCAATAAGAAGAGACCTCTTCTTGGATGAGCATTCTGGGTCAACTTTGTTTTGAGGCTTTGGTGGCCCAAGGCATAAAGTGGGCATCGCTTGTGATGTGGCCATGGAGCAGCGAATACCACTACAAAATTTAACTCAATACAACTGTTATTTTTTTAATTCCCATAGTTTTCTTTGGGATCTGCTGACACAAGAAAAAAAAATCAAACAAAAACTTCTCTCCTTACCACTTTGCTGATTCTATAGTGCCAGTTACAAATCTATACTTTCGTCTTCTCTTAACAGATAAATGTAGCAGTTAGGTGGCATAGTAGATAGAGTGCTGGGGCTAAAGTCAGGGAAACTCTTCTTTCTAAGTTCAGATCCAGACTTAGGCACTCACTAGCTGTGTCATTCTGAGTACTTTTAATACTGTTTGCCTCAGTTTTTCCATCTGTAAAATGAGCTGGAGAAGAAAATGGCAATATCTCTGCCAAAAAAAACTTCCAAGTAGGGTAAAGAATTGGATATGACTGAAATGACTGAACAACAATAACAGATGGATGATTACAAGATGGACTCGTTTAGAATTATCAGTCATTTGCTCTTCAGCATGAAAGAGTTTATCAGTTTGTTTTTCCTAACAACAAATCTTAATAGGAGATAGAAAGAAAGTAAGTGAAATTATTCTTTGGGATTTTAGAGCATCTACAATATCTTGTCCTATATTCTTTTATTCTTTCCTCTGAGTGAGGGACAAGGCATTTAAATTAATCAGATTTTAAGTGAGAAAGGTAGATTTGGGAAAACAAGTACAAAACAATCATTAAACAATGTTAGATCTAGAATAGACTAACATCTTTCCTCACAAAGATGAGGAAACTGAAGTTTACAGAAGGGAAATTATTTGAAACAAAGTAAAGTAGAGAAGCAAGATACATAAAAAGACAGAATCTCAGAGGTGGGATGGGGCATAGATATCAAATGTAGAAGAGTCCATTCAACACTGAATTTGAATGAGAGTTTCCTTCCTGACATGCCCAGAAAGTTAATGTCCAACCTTTGTTTGGAGACATTAAGGAAGAGCCACTTTCTTCTAAAGCAATAAACTTTGGATTTTTTTTTTTTGATAGGCTTTTCTATTAAGGAACTTCCTCTTATATCTAGTCTGAATTTGCTTTTTTGAAACTTCTACTCTTTATTACTAGTTTTTTTTTCCTCCCATGTAACAAAGCAAAACAAGTCTTTCTTCTTAAGTTTCTTTCTTAAGTATTTGAAGATAGATATTGCATATCTCAAGTCTTTTCTTCTCCATAATAAACATTCCCACATCTTGTAAAATTATTCTTACATGGCATGATCTCAAGGCCTTTCATTATCCTGATAGTACTTCTCTAAATAGTTCAGTTTTACCAATCTCCTTTCAAAAAATGTGGCACATAGATACAATAACTCTGATGTCTTCTGAAAAGGAAAGAAGATGGCAAGCTCTCAACTTTCTAAGTCCTAGACGTGTGTTTATTTTTATGCCTCTTAAAATTACATTAGATTTTCTGGCTGCCACATTGCACTATTGATTCATATTAAGCTGACAAACTATGAAAACTTCTGGATTATTTTTAAATAAATTTTTATCTCAAAAAATCTTCATTTTCTACCCATTAAGTTGTTATTGCCATGTTGATTTTTGGACTCAGGTATAAAAGTTTATATTTATTTCTTTCCAATGTCATCTTATTTTATTAGGTAGGCTCAGAGCAAAAAAAGAACAACTATAACATTTTTGTGGGGGTAGGGGTGAAAGAAAGCATGGCAGAGTCAATGGAGAGCTTGCAGAAAGATCAGAAAGATGTTAGTTCAAAGCATGTCTCAAATAACTATTTACCATGTTACTCAGGAAAATATTTAACCAGTGAAATCACAGGGCCAGTCCAAAAAAAAAATTAATTTGGTCCAATATTCTAAAGACTTAAATTTTTTTTTGGATCCTTATTATTTTATAATATTAGCTACTGTTCTTCAATTGTTTCAGACTCTTTGTAACCTTATTTAAGGTTTTCTTGGTAAATATGCTGGAGTGATTTGCTATTTCGTTCTCCAGCTCATTTTATAGATCAGGAAACAGGCAAACAGGGTTGAGTGGTTTGCTCCAGGGTCCCACAGCTACTAAGTATCTGAACTCAGAAATTTGGGTTGTACTACTGTGCCACCTAGCTGCCTTAATATTTAGCTAGACTTCTTAGAAGGTAAGAACCAAAGAACTTTAAGCTATTTGGTTTCATCTAGTCCCAGCTAATATCTGACCTTTCCCAAGAAGCTTTTTCCAATCTCCCTTAATAATAATGCTTCTTCTCACTTGATTATCTTCACCTGATCCTGTCTATACGTTATTTGTTTATAGTTCTATGTGTGTTATCTCCTTGAACTAGACTATAATATCTATAAGACTTAAGGAATACTTTTTGCCTTTCTTTGTATCCCCCTGAACATTGTGCCCAGAACATAGTAGGTATTATCAAATTCCCATTTCTCCACTGTATCTACAAGAATAATATTTTGTTAACTACTTTGCAAAAATCTTTTTTAAAATATCTAAGATTTTCTTTGATTTAGCAGAGTACAAAAATAACAAAATCATACAATCTGCCATGATCTGTTCTTAATGAAATGAATTGACATTTGAATTCGCCAACAAATCATTAAATAATATTCTAGAATCTTGCAAGAAATGGAAGTCAAGTTCTCCATAGTTTATGGATGTTTCTCTGTTTCATTCCTTCTTATTTCAGGTCCAATAGTTTTTGTTATTATATAACCTCCATTTTCCTCATCAGTTGTAGGGTTTCCCTTTGGCTCTAAGTGATCCTGGCAAACCAGAGGAATAAGTTTCATACAGAACACACCTGGCTTAGCCAGTCCCAAATGGGAAAGGAAGAGATTCTCTGCCAACTAAGAAGCTCTTCTCTTTAAGGATCATCTGGGAAACAGATGCTCTGAGTTTTGAGGAGGAGTCGTCATGGGCTGATTCTTTCAGAGGAAATGTAAACCAGTTAGGATGCTCAGGGAAGCTTGTAAGTTACCTCTTTGTTCTAAGAAAGATTTATTTTACATGGTACTTTTGATTTGTTGAACCTTTAAAAAATGCCCTACTTTATAAACAGATAATTAGGCAGTTAGGTGGTATAGTAAACAGAATCAGAAAGATTTGTTCAAATCCAGTCTCAGACACTTAGCTATATCACCCTAGGCCAGTCATTTAGCATCTATCTTAGTTTCTTCATCTAAAATAGGGATAATAATGATACCTACTGTAGGTTGTTGTGAGGATCAAATGTGATAATATATATAATGAGCTTTGCAAATCTTAAAGTTCTATATAAATATTAGCTAATATTTAATTGATTTAAAATATTTGGATGAGAGTGGGAGTTATAGTTAGTATACCCCAATAAGGCATTTGAGGGGCATGTCAGAATATAATAGAATATTGAACTTTAATAAATTCAGTTGCTCCAAGCCAAAGAAAGGCATTTTCCCAAGGGTTTCAGAAAGTAGGAAACTCTGGAACAAGAAAAGTTCAATTCAGGAAAAGGAAGTAATTCTCCAGGCAGCTGATGATACATTCTTATACATATGAAAGAGGAGAGAAGAGAGGCACCCTGCAAGATTGAGGAAAGGAATAAAATTAGGAGCTGTAGAAAATGCAGGATGCTAAAGACCATGTTCATTTATAGCATCATTTTGCCAAGTCTGCTTAAAGCTAAAGGACATGACATGTGTATGCTTCATCCCTGATCAATTAGTCTTTGGAGTATCTACTAATCTTCTAGATCTGGCTCTGGGAAGTGGCTTTGGGGGTTATGGTTAGCATACAAGTTAGAACTCATGTCAACAAGAAGAGCTCTCTTCAAACCTCCCTGTATACTAACCTAAGTATTGTCTCCCCTTCCCTCTAATCACTAAATCCCAGGAAATCAAGCAAACAGACCAAAAAATTCTCTAAATCAGTCAGTTTCCTCATCTCTCATGTATTGTAGATCTGAGTCAAGTCCACACCGGTTTAAAAAACTTCTGGTTAGCACACAATGGATCAACAGCGGAGACTCAATGTTGTTTAGGGTTTACTGATGTAAGCCTATTTCACTTAAAGCATAATCTCTGACTTTGCAGTCACAGGTTTCTGGCAGAGCCATAGTATAGGAAGTAATGAGAAAGAAAAAACTCCCAGATAAGACCATACTAGGAAATGTGGGAGAGAAGAAACTAGAGTTCTTAGAATTATAAACTCTCAATCTACTTAGCTTCAAGAAAGGCATAGGAAAGGGAAAAAGGAGGGCTTAACATTATTGGATAATAGGATTTAAAGCTAAAAAGGATTATCTGGTCCAACCTCCTTCATTTTACAGAAAATAATAACTTCAGATACATATGGGTTGAGTTGCCAGACTTGACATCAGCAAACTTTGGATTTCAGTCTTGCCTTGAACACATACTCTCTGTTAAATTCTCATTGCCCAAGGCATATATCCAAGACTGAGTTTGTGAGAAGGTGAAGATGCTATATTCTGGTGGAATATGTTTCCATATCCAGGGTTTTTTAACCTGATTAGCTCCTTGCTCTAACTCCTTTTAAATACTAACTTACATATTTAGCACATTATGGCTTATAAAGATCTTTATATACATTATCTGTTATTTGTTCCTCACAACAATCCTTTGGCCCAAATGTTATAGATATTATTGATATCATTTATAATAGATATTCCTGTTATTTGTTCTTTGTTTTTGAGGAGGACAATGAAATTATAGGATAATGAATTAGATTTAAGGGAGGTAAATTTATATAAAATCCAATGACTAGTATAGAGCTTTATGCTCTCTTCCAAAATCATCCAAGTCCAGGTCAAGACAATCAAAATGACTGACAATGACCCAGTTTGCAACAAGAGATCATCGGACCAACCAAAATACTTTCAAATGTAGAATACAACATAATTCAAGAATTTGCAGTTCCTTTCTATTATTTTAAATCACCCCCTATTCTCCCCATCCCACATTAAAAGCCTGAATATATTTCCTACCTACCTTATGCATTTCAGATAAAGGGACCCATTTATTATTCAACATATACAATGTTCCATGTCCATGTCTTTCTATCCCTGAGTCTAGTACAGAACTGGGAGCAGAATGGGCATTTAACAAATGCCTTTTGAGATGAATTAAGTATCCATTTTACATATGAGGAAATTCAGACTGAGAGAGAATGTCACATAGGATCAAACCCATCTATCACCTCAGACCACACTATAGCTCTTTTTGCTGCCCTTCACTACATTATCTCTTTATCAAAAAGATCTTCCATTCCAAATCCTACAAAATTGAGGATTGCAGAGGAAAAAATTTGCATGTAGATGCTGTCTAGGTAGGCATGTTCTTCTATATTTTGTGGGGTCATGTAGTCCACACACTTATGCCACAGGTACTGCCATCTAAAGACAGGAATAGGTCAGCCAACTTCAGCTCTTGGCCTTGGATCACACTGGCTCTCATCCCGATGGCCAGTTTGAGAGATGCTGATGTAAGCTTTTAGGTTTTGCTTGTGCTGAAATAATTCACCCTTTCAAAATGTTATCACAATTAAGTTTGGATAAAGAATGAAAGCTACCTGGCAGTCATCCTCAAGACATTGAATTGAGAGTTACAAGAGTTACATCTACTAGGCAGAAAGACATAATGCTAATACAGTACTCCTCTCTCAGAAAATTTGAGAGGCCAGTCTTAAGACTTCTTCTCTGGTTTTCCTCAAGGTAGGAATAGGAGAGGGGTAGAAAAGATTCCAGAGTTCAACATTTCTAGAGCTATTTATATGTATGTATACATTTGACATCCAATGAGGACATCTATACATTATGCAGGCAGTATAAATCTTATACAGAGTGGAATATGATGGAGACTAAAATAAACAAAATTTTAAGAAGGAATTACTTTCAATTAGGGGTTTGAGGAAAGTTGTTATGAAGACAGTGACAGGTCTGGATGCTGGAGTTGAGCCTTGAAGGAAGGAAAGAGGCTATACACTATTTCTTAGTTTCCTTAGGATTTTTGAATGGTGCTGGTAAGGGAGAAGGGAGGAAGAGATATAGGATGCTTTTTCAGTGTCCTTTGGTTGTCTTAGAGTAAATATTTATCTTCATCAGGTAGAAGTAAATTTTATTTGAACATTTGTGTGAAAGCATTTTATCATTTAAAAATGATTTGTCAAGTTTTACCATAATAAAACAAAACAAGGGGAAAATGAAAAAGGTAAATTTAAAATAGGATCACCAGGCTCAAGTGCTTTCTCCTGTCTCAACTCCTGTAGTTTATCTCCTGTCTTACTTCTCATTTGGCACTTAGCTTATGCAACCTGCTTCTTTTATTTCTTTGGTTCAGAGTTATGACTTCATCCATGTGGGAAATTCTAGGAATGGAAATTTTTACACTAAGGAAGTTCAGCAAATTGTCTATAACTTGCAGTCCAAGAGGATTATCTGAGTAATGACAAATTAAATGACTTGCTCATGGTCCCAGAGAAAATATATGTCAGAGTCAGAACTTAAATCCAAATCTTTCTGGCTTTAAGGCTAGTAATGTAATTTGGTCTACTTTATGTGATTTTATTCATGTGTGTGTGTGTGTGTTCTGCCTTCCCAACCATACTTTAAGCTTCATGAAAAGACTATGTAACACACACATCTACTTCTCTCAGTCTTGACATGTGACATGTGTCATAGAGCAAATAACTTTAAAAAAAAGGAAACTTAACATTTTAACAGATGGGAACCAAATGGTGATAAACATAGGAGTCATTTCTAAATTGGTCATCTAAGAAAACCTGGATCATTAACTTATTAGATTTAAGTTCAGAATAAATGCCAAATGAGAAGAACAAAAATGAGAAGATATAGTATGTCACAGAGGTAACTCCAATGAGACACATTCAGATGATGAATTTTGAAGCTGACTAAATAGAGAATGTATAAAAAACATTGATGTGCAATGTCATCATTGTCTAAGGAAATTAAACCAAAATAATAATTCTGTCTAGAATTTTATATAGTTATATAAGGTTTGTAAAGCATATTGCATGTCATTTGATCTTCACACAAATCTTGATTAAATAACTTGCCCAGGGAGTTAAATGAGATAATAATTAATAAATAATAATAGTTAAAAAAGTGTCTGGGGCAAGATTCGTGGTCCAACTCTCTAGCCATTGAACTACGGCAGCTCACTCAGTATAAATCAAATACCATGATTAGCAAATCAAAACAAACAGCAGTCTGATTCAACCAGTAAAGATTCCATCATTTTGCAAAGTAGAGAAATAGCCAAAACCAATATTATTTTAGAATATAAATATATTTGTGTAGTCATAAAAAAATAGTGAAAGATTATGAACAGGATTGTTTTTTGCTTCACTTTTAAGAAACAGTGGGTGGAGGTGGGGTGGGAACCAAACTTATGGAAAGTTACCATTTCCTGCCAGAAGACAAATTAATCCAGATCAAATGAGGGGTATTTGAGGGTACAACTGAAAAGCAGACACTGAAGAGATAAAAAATTGGAAAAGATCTGTAAAGATGTCTATAACAATTTTTTTTCTCTGTAAAAAATAGTGGCTTCCCTACAGTTCCTCACTATCACCATCACACATGGTATGTATGTGATTTTCATGAATGAAAACCAAGATGGAAAAAGCAGTAGGGCTAGATAGCTCAAGTATACTCAGCAGCAGCATAAGATCAGCAGACATATAGTTATGAAGTCATCAGCGAATATATTTGTAAAAAACTCTAAAAGGGAATAATATAACATTGTTAATATGGAAATATCTTACATGATTGAACATATATAACCTATATTAAACTGCTTACTGTCTTAGGGAGAAGAGAGGGTAGGGAGGAAGAGAAAAAATTTGGAACTCAAAATTTTATTTAAAAAATGTTAAAAAAAAATTGTCTTTAGGGGCACCTAGATAGTGCAGTGGATAGAATAACATCCCTGAAATCAGGAGGACCTGAGTTCAAATCTGGTCTCAGACACTTAACATTTCCTAGCTATATATGTGATGCTAAGCAAGTCACAATCTCAATTGCCTCAGCAAAAAAAAAAAAAAAAAAAAAAAAAATTGTCTTTACATGTAATTGAAAAAATACTTTTTAAAATAGAAAAAGATAGAATATGGGTAAAACAATTAGATCTTATGTATAAAAGGATAACTGAGAAAACATTAATAAAGTATGACCAATATACATATCTCTACATATCTTTAGAAAGACCTTTACTTTGGTGGCCTGTTCTTTTTTTGTAAAATGAAAGATTGTATCAATCTTGCAGTCCTAAATCATTATGATTCTATTAGTAACAAGAAATCATAGAGGAGAATTAACATGAAAATTATTACCCAAAATATGTATTACCAGGCAGAGGAAATGGGTTAGCCTTGTGGCCAGGGATCACAGGTCTTCAGCTCTATTCTAATGTCAACACATGTAGAGAAAGGCCCCAGAAGTGGTACACCCTTTGTATAATATCTATGGGAGGACGTGAGTGTCACAGAAGACGAGAAGAAGTTCTGGGGTTATGAGCCGAACTGCTGGAGGGAATAGCCACATTAAAGAAACCAGATATCCTTCATAAAATCTGCATGAGCATCTTGCACATAATAGGTTCTAAGTAAGAAGCAGGAAGGTACGGCAGAAAGAATGCCAAATCTCTGAAAAGAAAAACTAGGCTCAAATCAGCTGAGCCTAGTATTGGACAAGCAATGTCAATTTTTTGAAACCTTGATTTTATCACTTGTAAAATGGGCATATCATCTTTATTACCTTCTTCAAAGAAATACTATGAGGAAAGTTCTTTTTAACATCTTAAAGCATTACACAAATGTCAGTTATGGTTTGGGAAAAAATAGAGATTTGCATACACATATATACAAAAGAGAAACAGATTCAAATAGATATACATGTTATACACACATATACACAAATATAAACATACATACATATACGTATGTGTGTATATAAATAATTATAGATGTTTGTATGTGTACATATATGTATATGTGTATGTATATGTTTATATATAGATACACACACACACATATATATGTGAATCTAGTTTTATTCTGGTAATCACTGCTTTTAAAACAACTATTTAGTCCTAACTGCAGTCTGAGATTAGTTTGAAGTTATATGATGATAGTGCTAATGGTGCCTGAGTCTAAACAGGAATGACTCCAAGGAAAGGCAATGAAGGGAATGCTCAGTCAAAAGGCTTTGCTACAAGTGAGCAAATGTCCAAAATAAAAATCCTCATCTCTCAGAAAGGGAAAGAAATGAGATGAAGAAATATTAAACATGTTCTATAGACCAAGAATTTAAAACCACAATAGCAGTAACTTTCTGAACTCTCTGTCCTCTTTTTTGGGCGGGGATTTCAAAACATTTTTCTAAGATGAATGAACCCCCTTTCCTCCATGAAAACATTTAATAATATGTGAGATGGAGTTGAAGGAAAGAAGAGAATCTATTCCAAGGTACTCTAAACTTTCTTTATGTCATCAACCCCTTTGGCAGTCTGGTGAATCGTTTGTATCCCTTTACTGGAGTAATGGTTTTAAATGAATATAATAAGATGCACAAGATTACCAAGAAAAGCTATTAAATTGAAATGCAGTTATTATTATTTTATAAAAGATAAGTTTGGGCTGATAGGTAGCCTGGTACCTGAAAACAGGAAGACCTGAGTTCAAATCCTGCCTTGGTCACTTTCTAGATGTATGGCTCTAGGAAAGTCACTTAATTTTGCCTTAGTTTCCCTAATTATAAAACTTTACTGGAGAAGAAATGGCAAATCAGTGAAGTGAAGAAACACCAAATGGAATCAAGGAGATATGGACATAACTGAAATCAACTCAACAATAGCAACAAGATAAATTCAAGGACCCCAGGTTGAAAACACTCAATTTAGATAGCTAAAATGGAAATGGATTAAAGAACAATCTCAGAATTTAGGATCATATTGTTTTGACAGACTAGCAAACATCTCAAAATATTTCTAGAAGAGCCACATAAATATTTATAATACTACACTATGCCAAGGAACTTCAGCTTATATCTTCTCAGAAGGACTTGTCATCCTTATGGTTTGAGAGGCTTTCAAATGAGAAGCCCAGTATAAGCTCATCCAAAAGCAGCCACTCCACCTGTTAAATAGTAGTTTTGGAAGCAGCAATTATCAAGATAAAAAAAAATTTCCATATACAACTATCTATCTATCTATCAATATCTCTTTCTATCCATCTATCTATACATCATCCATTTCTGTCTCTCCTCGTTCTCTCTCCATATATACACATACATATACATATATATTCATGCCTATGCATGTATAAATATAGATATATGTGTATATAATATACATGCATATTTGAATTTGCTTTTGTTTTATGTGTGCATATATACAAAACTATTTAAATTTCACAGTTCTTGTTTCAAATGCAAACATATCTGGGAAAGGTAACACTATGATTTCCTAATTGGATACCTTGCTGTAGGCATGGACTTATGTCAGTTTACTGGCAGGATCTGGTAAAGACAACTTGGTAGTACAGCGGGCTGAATGCTAAACTCAGGAATTAGAACAATCTGAATTTATTAGCTCTGAGCTCTAGGACAAGCTACTTAATTTCTCTCAGCCTCAGCTTCCTTATTTGTAAAGTAAGATATTTGGACTCTTTAAGGTCTCTCAGAACACAGCAGAAAGAATCATATTTGGAATTAGAAATAAAAAAAAATAAGTTAACAAGATTTCTTTGTGCCAGATACTATGTAAATCACTTTACAAATGTTACTTCATTTTTTCCTCTCACAACTAATCCCATAATGTAGATGTTATTTTTTTCTCCATTTATAAAAGAGGCAAATAGAAAGATTAAGTGACTTGTCCAGGGTTACATATTTAGTCACTATAGTGGCCATATTTAAACTCAAGTTTTCCTGACTCCCAAGTTTAGGTTCCTCTTCTCTTTTCTATTTTGCTATCTAGGTTTTATTCCTAACTGGACCATTTACAAGCTATGCGATCCTTGGCACAGTCTTATTAATTTATCCTCCCTGAGTTTGTTTTCTGTCTTTATGAGAAAAGATAATACAACTTGCATTTTCTACTTGTCTGGACTGATAAGAGGAAAGTATTTCACAAACCTTATAATCTAGAGGGATTTGAGTTGCCATTGATATAATAATGAAGTAGAGAAGGAGGGGCTATATGATAGGAGAGTGGGAATAAAAAAGAAAAATGGGAAGGCATCAATCATATATTTTAACTTGCTTTAACTTGAATGATGCATCATTCTATCCATTAATTTCACTGATAGATGAACATTGAAGCCCATTTCCTAAATGCATGTTTTAGTTCTATACTCACAGGGATGAGAACACTAAACAAAAAAATAAAGAAAAATGGCCATTTGCTACTTTAGTTATCCAGGGGTGTGAAGAGAGCAGCATAGGATGCTTTTATTTTAAACTGCTTTATTGATGGTCAGGAAGGGGAAGAAACAGGAGTGTTAATGGGATTTGAGGGCCCCAAAGGGATTAGCACTATGCAGGCAAGAAGGAAAGCTTCAGTTTGGATATATGAAAATTATTATTTTTTTTTAGAAAAGCAATCTAATACTTGTTTACAAATAACACTCCTCCAAGCTATCAACCTTCACTCTTCCCTCTCCTGTTTCCCTTGTCAATCACACTATTTCCAAGGAGATGGAGAGAATGAAAATCTTTCTTTATTACTTATCTGACAGAACACATCATTTGGCTTGGCAGGCAAGTAAGAACTTCACACAAACAGAATTCCAATGACTAATAAATGATCACTTTGTTTCCTTAGGATGCCAAGTTTTAAAAGCATATTTTAAGTTCTCCATGTTTGGTCTGGGGATAATTTCAGGCAAAAGCTTTTAATTAACATGGAGACTTAGTTTTGAAAGGATACTATTTCAGTGTTGTCTTCTCAAATACATTGTACAGAACATTACAGAGTAAAAAGAAATATGAAATAAGAAAGGAGTTTCATGTTTTACTATGGGCTATCAATAAAATTATTATCTCTTTTAAACAACCTCCTCGGTAGGGATCTGTCCATCCTCAAATTATCATGACTATGGCATCTATTTACATGTTGAATTTTTCTGATAAAATGGGAAAAAGAAACTGCTATATAGTTTGTTTTGATCCATCAATACATATGAAGCTAGACTTAATCATCTGAATGGGTGCTGTCTCAGACAACTGAAATCTGGGAAAGACCTTAAAAAAAAAGGTCTTTCACTGCATCCAGGGTTGTTTCCAGTTGTCTATATCTAGACACTAGATGATAGTTCTAGAGGAGAGAATGAGGCTGGTGACTTTGCAGAGCTCTGCTTCAGTTAAATCCAAATCACTTCCAAGTGAAGACATCACCTTCCTGATGTCATGGTCCTCTTCAAGAACAAAGGACAAACAACAGCAGCTTGGAATAGTAGATAGGGAGACTACCTCAGTGCTGGAGTACCTTGGATTCAAATCCCAACTGACGCATATTTGCCTTGTGACCCAGGACAACTTATTTAACTTCTCACTTCTATAAGTTAAGTGGCTCTCTAGGTCAATGAGTTGCAGAGATGGTGCTGACTTATGTTAAGAGAGGTTTACTCATCAATGACATTATAGGTCTAGACAACTCCTATTCCCACAAAATACCTGCCCCCTGTTATCCTGCTCTGCATATAGTGATTATTTAATGAATGCTTATCGGATTAGATTGGATTTGAAAATGGGAGATTCCCAAGAACATCATGCAGACCCATTGGAAATGAAGTGCTAAGATTTTTTTTTTTTTTATGAGCAAATCTGTGACTTTTAGTTCACTCACTCTCTGTAAATACTTCACTTCCATTAATTACACACCAACTTTAGCGCTTTCCATTTTGTAGTTTACAGATTGTCAATCCTGTGATTGTCAGTATGAATATTATTTTCTGCATTTTATAGATCATTAAAGAGGTTCAATACATTAAATGACTAGTTGAAGGTCACTTGCTAAAAAGGTCTTCTGATTTTAAGGTCAGGCTTCTTTCTGTTATATCACTATGCCTCTATGAAGGCTGTAAGGGAAGAGTCAAAGGTTGTTTGATTCTTACATATACAGTGAATAGTAGAGGAGTATTAAGAGATGACCAGATGAGGAAGATGAGTGACTCACATTTCTATATGACATTCTACATTCTATATGTAGTTTACAGGGCCCTTGTTTTATAACAGTTCTGTGTAGAGAAATAGGTGTAATAGAACAAGTTTTATTGCCTTAATAAGTTAGTAGGAATGTTTGTCAGCTTATCACGACTAATGCCATTTTGTTTTAAGCCTCCATTTTGCAACTGAATTGTTTAGAATCAGTTTCTAAGTTGTTTTTCAATAATAATAATAATCACTTCTGTAGTATGATATAGTAAACAATCTACATGTATTCTTAATGGATAAATATATGTGGTCCCTCTGATGTCTGACAACCAATGAAAAATATAAAGAACTTTATTACTACATAAATAAACTAGCAATGAATTTATATGGTAAATACTTAGGAAATCCATAGTTAGAAATGCAAAAATAAATAAATAAATAAAAACCATGGAAACCCCAATCATTAGCCTGTTTTTATGAAGTGACTAGGACTGGCTTTTGTATTTCTTACCCTTGAGATTCTCTTGAGGACAGTGCTGTTTGATGGAGACTTGTCATATGACTGCATTGGAGGGAGATACACAGCCTTAGGCTGGGCAAAAAGGGAACTTTGTCATGAGTCCAGTACAAAAGAAGCCTACCAGAACTTTTAATAATTAGGTTGGTGGCTTGTTCTTAAAGGAGGGTATCAGAGGCACGATTTGATGTAAAAGTTTCATGTATTGAGAAATGAAAGTCATATGAATGTTTCTGTCACTGTTGGCATAAGTAATAATCAATCAACATGCACCACTAATTTCAATAGAAAGTACTGAAGTACTTAGATTAGCATCTATATGGGTAGCCAATCTGGTTAGATGCCTTAATACTCTGCCTTGGAAAGAGAACATGAAAGATTGGGGAAGTTTTAACCTGAAGAATGGTGACCTCTAGGAGATATGACACTTGCCTTCAAGAATTTCAATACTGATCATATGGATTAAAGGTTGGACTAATTTTTGGAGAGTCAAGAAGGTAAATTGTAAAAAAAAAAAATTATTTTATTCCCTTACAAATTTAATTCTTGTTCCAAATGCATGAAAAAATAAAATTAGAGCTGCTCCTATTCCCCAACAAAAATGTACTTCCTTGAGGGGCAGTATTTTCCATTAGTAGAAATCTTCAAGTGAAGAGTGATCAGTCTCTTGTCACGAAAGTGGTATAAGAAAGTACAGTGGAAAGATCACACTAGATCTGGAACAGAAGACTTTGGTTCAAATCCTGCTTTTGATATTTAGCTAGCAAGGCAACACTGGTTGTCACTTAACGTCCTTAGGTCTCAATTTCCTCCTCCATAAAATGAGTGAGTTGAATTAAATGGACATGGCTCTAATGTTCTGATCCTATGATCTATTTTGTCCTTGTCAAACCACCCCTGGAACACTGCATTTGGTTCTGGGTGCCAAAGTTTAAGAAAAATAGTGGGAAGCAGGAGGATGTCCAGAGGAGGGCAACCAGGAATGGTGAAGGGTCTTAACGTTCATGCCATGTGAGGATCTATCAAAGGAATTTGGCTTATTTAGTTCAAAGAAGAGAATTAGAAGGAATAGTACATCTGTTTCTTCAAGTATTTGAAGAACTGTCAGATGGACAAAGGATTAAGTCTCAAGGCAAAGCTAGGAATAATGGGTAAAAAGTTCCAAAAAGGTAAATTTAAGGTAGAAGTCAGGAAAAAAATTCCTAACAATTAGAATTGCTCTCAAATGGAATGGATTGCTTCAAGAGATTGTGGGTTGATTCATCTTGGAGGCCTCCAAACAAAGGTTAGACAATCATTTTATGTATTTTTATAATAAAGATTCTTTTCTCAAATCATTTGGAATTAGCATCTGCTGAGGGTCCTTCCAATTCTTAAATTCTGTTATTCTGTAAAGCAGTGAACCAATCTGGTGATGTTCATTTTTGAGACTGCTAAAATCTGTTTCAACAGCAGGTGGCATTCATCACCCAGATCCTAGGAAAACAAGTAGGCTACCAAAATCATGGATTTAAGGCTCCAGAAACATTTTGCTCTCATTCTACTTTCTTAGCCTTATTTCAACACTGACAAATTGTTGGCGATCCCTAAAGCTTTATGTGAAGGGACCTTTTATATTTCCTGTTTCAAACATGTAAAGAAGATAGATAATAGAACAGGATACATTTAATGGTAGAGATGAGAACAGGGTGACAGCCAGCAGAATAGAAATGGGTCTAAGAAAGATAATGAACGGAAATGAGAAGATTACCCCAGGGCAAAAAATGTATATGGCAGATTGATGTGGAAAAATGTAAAGAGAAAAAAAGGGAATGAAGCCTCAGTGAGAAGGACAAGATGTGGCCAGAGAGAAGAGGGAGGAAGAGGAGAAGAGAAATGCGAAGAAAGGATGAATATACTTGGGGAGTAATATATATAATAAGGGAGGCATCTGAGAGAAGTGAAAGCATGTGGTCCTTGCCTCCTGCTCTGGTTGGATCTTTCTAAGTGTCCTGACCTTCAGCCAGATTTATTTATCATGGAATATTTATTATTATTGTATATATTATTCAGTAATAATATACTATCCTTGGATATGAACTGAGGTTGTTGAACTCATTTTGAATTAGAGTTGCGGAAAACTCTTTGAATGAGCCAGTATATATTTTATCATTGAAGGTGGCTAGATTCTTACCAAGGTGAATTGCTGTGGCATTTGGGGGGAAAGTTTTAATTTTGGCAAAATCAAAATTCCTAATCTGGTACTTCAGGGATAAAGAGCCTTTACTGAAACCTTTTTTAAATCATAGATTTGCCACTTGTTATTAGACTTTAAGTAACTTATGGCTAATTGTTTACTGGATTATTTTTTAAACTGCAGTTTGGTAAATACAATTCATGAAGAAGTCATACCAATTTTAGTACCTCTGAGAGGTTCCTAACTTCAACTAATTGCTCTTCTCTGAAACATTTTTCTTTGTTACAAACAGTATAAGGAAGCCAATAATCCCCTTGTGAATATTATTTGAAATTTATTCTGATACTCCATAACACATTCTTTATTTAAGATCCAATCCAACTTCCAATGAGTCACCCAAATGATTTTCCTAAAGCATAATCTGACCATGTTACCCCTGTACCCAAAAAACTACAGTGGTTTTGTATTTTTCTATTACTTCCAGGATTAAAAGCAAAATTCTTTTTTATTTGGCATCTGAAGTCCTTCATAATCATGCCCCTTCTAACCTTCCAGTCTTATTATACCTGTTTCATGAACAAAATACTCAGTCTCAGCTTTGGATGTTTTCATTGGCTATGCCTTATGTCTAGAATGTTTTCCCTCTTCGTTGCTATCTACTACCTTTTCTGATTTCCAGTGCAAAAAAAGATTCCATGTACTATAGGAATCCTCTCCCAATCTCCCTCAATTCTAGTGTCTTCCCTTTCTTAATTGTTTCTCTTTATTTTGTATATAGCTTTTCTGCATATATTCATGTAGTTGTCTCCCTCATTAGAGTCTCAGCTTCTTGAAGACAGGGACTATCTTTTGCCTTTTTTTTGTATCCCCGGTACTTAGCTTGGCAAATAGTAGGTGCTTAATAAACATTAATTATTACCTTTCTGTTGATGTCACCAAAATATCTATAGTAAGCAGCAAAAATGGAACAAATGAAAAATAGGTATCCAAAATGATAGATTTTGAGATGAAAGCAATCTTAGATGCTACTCTAGATTATAGATGAAGAAACTGAAAGATAGAAAGATAAATTGACTTTCCTAGGGTTATACAACTAGCAGGTATCTAAGGCAATATCTGAACCCAGGATCTTTTGATACCAGTTCTAGTGCTTTGTCCATCTGGATAAGTGGGTTTATTGGAATCAAAAAGTTACAGAATCTCAGGAAGGAAACTCAGAGGTCAGTTAGTCTGATGACAAGATTCTCGGCAATTGCTTTTGCTTGAAGAGCTTCAGGAAGGAAGCTCACTACCTCTTAAATTTGTCTATTCTACTCTAGAGAACGTCACTTCCTCCCTTCCCCCATTAACTCTAAATTTGTTTCTTTGCAGCTTCCACACATGGTTCCTGTTTCTTCCTTGTATTGGAAGACACAAATCTAATCTCTTTTTTACATAACATTTCTTGAATAGAGAAATCATATCTATTGCCTTGAATTTTCTTTTGAAATTATTTATTTAGATTTATTTTTAACATTCATTTTTGAGTTCTAAATTATCTTCCTCCTTATGGTCTCTCATTTCCCTATTGAAAAGATGATCAAGTATGATGTTGGAGTCATGCAAAAATATTTCTATATGAGCCATGTTGCAAAAAAAATAAAATAAAAAACCATATGATTCAATGTACCTTCTGAACTCATCAGTTCTCTTTCTGGAATTTTTCATCATAAGCCATTTGGAATTGTCCCATTCCATTTCACTGATCAGAGTAGCTAAAACTTTCGATGTTGATCACAATGAACAATATTGCTGTTATAGTATACAGTATTCTTCTGTTTATTCTTAGCCTTGAATCTTTTCTTAAGGCTAAATACACTTAGTTATTCCAACAAATTCTAATGAGAAATGCTCTCAAGGACCTTTATCTTGACACTTTCGAGGTTATTAATGTCTTTCTCAAAGTGAGGAATATAGAACTGTATTTGATACTTCACATGTGATCAGACTTGGGCAGATTCCTATGAGACTTGCATTTCCATAATTAGTTTCTTAAAGTAACTCATTTAAACTAAAAAGATTTTCATATAAGCTTTAGTGAATAGTTTAAACAGAGAGATAATACTGCATGAGGGATATATTTAGAGTCAGAAAGATGGGTTCAACTCCTGTATCTGATACTTCCTCATAATGTTACCATGGGAGATTTGCTTAAGATATGAACTCTAGTTTCCTTATTTGTAAAAACCAAGATCAGTCTGTGGCACTTACTTCACAAAATCACTGTGAGAAATAAATATCTCTATATCTACATCTATATCTGTATCTATATCTATCTTTCAAAAACTTAAAGCATTATATATATCCTTTATTATTTAAGAGGCTAATTTACCAAGATAAAATCCTACAAACTAGTTACATTTATTAGCACATTAGGCCTCTGCCACATTGGGCCAACCAGATGTATTTTAGGTAGCTATCAGCTAAATGACAGAAGGTATCACCCTGTAATCATCCTATGGGAAGACTATAATAGGGTTGGAATAGACTTTCCAATTCCAGCCATTCAGATATGTAAAAAGAAACAGGAGGAGAGAATCCAGTTTAGTACTGGCCTTAGTGATAGAAAATATTTTAATACTTCTCCCCAAATCCCAAAGGCAAGAAAACAGGACATGACCTAGAGGAAGGGATGTTAACCTGGGATCTATGAACTTGAAAAAAGTAATAACTGTATTTCAATGTTTTCTTTGTAATCCTATATATATATATTATGCATTTAAATTGTTTTGAGATGGGATTCATATGTTTCATTGACCCAAGTGGTCAAAAATATTGAAAAAAAGTTAGAAACCCTTGCTAAATGTCAGATTTCAGACAAAATTAGAACTCTGCCTTCCTGACCTGTCTAGAACTTTCAAGGTACATTCCTGTAATGTCCAATGATTTTTCTATTATACTACAGTCTGCTCTGTAAATGCACTGTAAAAGCAGTGGAGGTAAGTTGACATTTGGCAATAGTTACATTGAACTGATCCACATAGATGGCTCAATTGGAAAAGACAATCATTAATTCATTCAATCATGAAACAAATGTTTATTGAGTACCTACTCAGTGTGCTAGATGCTATGAAAAATGTGGAGTTATCCCCCAAAGGAAGGTAAAGGTCTTCTACAGGAAGAACAGACTAATGAGATTAACTAAGATAATTTGCACCAAGCATCAGGAAAGATAATTCAAAAATAAAAAGTAAAACTCCAAAGGGAAGAATTAATGGTTAAGTTGGATACAACTAGCTGGCCGCCTAATAAATCTACACTCAGAATAAAAGTGAATCATTCAGTTTTCTAGTGTAAAGGAATCTAAACTGAATATTTTATTTTTACAGATATGGAAACAGAGCCCAAGAAAATGAAGTTACTTGCTGAAGATAGCAAACAAATCCCAGAATCTCAGCGCTGAAGGAAATGATCTCAGATGTGTTCCAGTCTAATGCATGCCTGAAATGGAATGTTCACTTCAATATCTATGGTCTTCATTTGAAGATCTACAATGAAAGAGAACTCCCTATATCTTGGAGCATTCCATCTCACTTTTGGGTAAATTTAACTATTACAAAATTTTTCTTTATATTGTGCTAAATCTGTTGCTCTGAAAGTTCTACCTTTTTGTTCCAATTAGAACCAGTTGAATCCCTGTTTCATTAATAGTTCTTCAAATGCGTGAAGAAAGATATTAATTCTGTTGCCCTTATTCATGTCCAAATCTTCCCTTTTGCAACTTAAAAAGCTTTAATTCCTTCAATTCTCATTTGCATATATTTCAGTATGATTTCCATGCTTATTCTCTTTCTCTAAATGTATTAAACCAAGTGAATGTAGCATTCAGGAGAGGACATAATTGTCTAGATGTAGCCCAATCAAGGCACAGAAGGACTGGACTATCATTGTCCTTATTAGAGGCACTGATTTTTTAAAAAAACACATATATAGCCTAAATTTAGATTAGTTTTTTGTCTTCTTTGAAATATTATTGTTTATTATTCATGGGTAATTCCCATAAACCCACTGAGCTTTCCTTTCTCCAAAATTTGTCTAGGAATGTCTTTTGTATATTATATTTGTGCAGCTTTTTTTGAAGCAAAGTACAGCATTTTACATTTCTTTCTATTAAATTTTGTGCATACAAGAATCAAATAATTGAAATTTTATCACATTACATCTTTGTAATCTACTCCATCTAAAAACTTTTTTTTCTTTTTAGCATAATGACCCACAACAAACAGCTACTACAACAGTAACAATAATTAGCTTTTACATAACACTTTAAAGTCTACAAAATATTTTTAAAACTCAATCAAGTAACATTTATTAAAAATGTATTGGTGTGCCAGGAATGATGCTAAATGTTGTGGAGAGAAAGAAAGGCAAAAAGTAACCCTTGATCTTAGCAAGTTCACAATCTAACGTGGGAGACAATATGCAAAGAATTATGTAATACTTTAACATATTTAACATGTATGGGTCTGCTTGCCATCTAGGGGAGAGGGTGGAGGGAAAAGGAGGGGAAAAGTTGAAACAGAAGTTTTTGCAAGAGTTCATGTTGAACAATTACCCATGCATATGTTTTGTATATAAAAAGCTATAATAAAAATGTAATATAAAAAAGAATTATGTACAAAGAAAAAATATATGCACATACATAAGTGTAGGTAAAATATGATCAGTCTGCCATATTTTTTTTTTTTGCTGAGGCAATTAGGGTTAAGTGACTTGCCCAGGGTCCCACAGTTAGGAAGTATTAAGGGCCTGAGACCAGATTTGAATTTAGGACCTCCTGACTTCAGGGCTGGTGCTGTAAGCACTGTGCTAGTCACCCAGCTGTCTCAAAACGGGCATAATTTCAATCAAGCAAAGAATGAACATTTATTAAACATTTACTGTTTGCCAGGTACTATGCTAAACACTAGAGACATAAAAGGGGCCAAAACACAATCCTTGTCCTCAAGGAGGTTACAATTTAGAGGGAAGGTGTGGAGATTAAGAACTGGGAAACTGATCAATCAATAAACATTTGTGCTAAGTACTGAAGGGAAAAGATAGTCCAGATCCTCAAGGAATAAAAACTTAATAAGGGAGACAACATGCAAATAAATGCATACAAAACAAGCTAGATCCAAGATAAATAGGAAATAATTTACAGGAAAAGACTTCTTGCAGAAGGTGTCATCGTATACTTTATTATTTCATTTTATTCTTATAACAGTCCTGTGAAGTAGATATGATTATTAAACTCATTTTATAGATGAGGAAATATACTGAGAAAGCTTAAAGTACTTGCTAAGGGTCACACAGCTAGTAAATGCCTGACACGGAACTCACACTCAAGTCTTCCTGATTCCAAGTCTAACATTAGGCCATTGGGCCATCTTACTGCCCATCTTAATCAGTGTTTGTTGAACTGAACTGAGTGTTTTGTCATATAAACACAATTTAAATAGAAAATCTATTATTTTAAATGTGTTATCTTAAACTTCATTTATTTCTAAGTAGCCTAAGTAGCTCCCTGGTCACAAAAGCATTAGGAAGTAGAGATTAAAATAACACATTTTAGCTGTCAGCTGATGGCTTCTGTGCACTCAGCAGTGTAATGTGGTAATGGGGGTTCTGTTAAAGAGCCATTCTTCTACATACAAAGAAAAATGACTCCCTCACAATGTGTTCAGTAGCAATGATTATATGCTGTATTATGGCTCTACCTGGCAGGCAAGAGGAGACACACAGTACCGACATTAGTGCTCTGGCCTCTGGTTGAAAGGGCTTAATAAATAGCCAGATTTATACCACCTTTGGTCAACTGGGCGTTAAGTCACAGATGGTGCTTCTCTCTCAATTCTACTTACCTTAGTTTATATGGCATGTATTCTGTTTAACAAAGAGGAACTGCAGACATGTTGAAGTAAGGACACAAAAGCAGACTTTTGAAGCAAGATCTGCTTCTCAAAGTAGCTTAAATCACTTCATCTGAAGGAGTTAATTTAGTATAAGGGAAACAGCACTTATCCTGTGAATTTAAGGCATATTTTGCACTTCAGCTATAGACCCATATATTTCTTACTCCTTTATGAATGGAAATTCAATCAAGGTAGAGAGTTAATTTTGTAAGGAAAACAGAAAAGCACAATAGAGAGATCTATGTATCTGGAGCTAGGGGTCCAAAATTCAAATTTCGGTTCTGTTGTTTCCTATCTGCTGGTGATGCAAGTCATCAGCACCCTCAGTTTCCTTATCTGTCAAATGTAAAAGGTGAACTAATTGGTCTCTAAAAATCTACTCTGTATTTGTAATTCTATGATCTCAAATGTGTATTATTCTCCCACTTCTCAAACACATAATAGGTGATTAATAATAAATGCTTTAAATTTTTTATTCATTTTTAGTGGGGGGGAGTGTTATTCTGAACTTGGTAAATACTCACAAACATTGGATTCCTTTATACAAAGAAGAAGAAAGAAAGAGTAAACAAATGCATTTTGAATGCAATTGAATACTGGTTTGTGACTCAGGAGACCTGGGTTTCAGTCATGGAGCTCCAGGTAAATAGAATGACTTCGGAAAAAAAAAAAATCACTTCCCTTCTATTCTAGGCTCAGTTTCCTCATTTATAAAATGAGGGGTTTATACTAATAGTAACAGTAGTACCCTGAAAAGTACAAGTAGCATTAAGACAAATAAGTGCTGGACTGAGCATTGGGTCTACAGCCAGAAAGATCTGACCTGAAATCCATCTTCTGGTAAGTCATGTAACATTTGCTTATCTCTAGTTCCCCATCTTTAAAATAGTATTAATATTAGTAATTAATTAATTTAGTAGTTTGAATACATATATATGTATATATATATAAAACATGGAGTGCATATATATGTGTATGTATACATAGGTATATAAATCTATATGCACACATACATATGCTATTTTTTCTCTCAACAAAATTTTGATTTTATTTCCCAATGCTATATTAGGATCAAGACTAAGCCAACATACAGAAAAAGAACTTCATTGTTCAGTGGTAGACTTAATTGGGCCCTGGATGAAATCTCAGTAGGATTTATCCTTCTATTTTAATGTAAATATTAATTCTCAGTAAGTGGAATGAACTCAAATGATGACTTAGATTTGCTCCACCAATGAAGGGTACAATTGGGATATGCTCCTCCAAAGGACAGAACTGAGATTAATTCCTAACTCCAACTTGGTATAATAAATCATAAAATATTTTCCTAAGCTTTGTTAACTTTAAAACAAATGGTCTTTTATTTTTCTTTTTAATTAAGTGATCCTTCTATTCTCTATTAGAAAACTAATACAAATGTTGTACTTTACTAAAATCTTATTCAAAAGGAACCCTTGGGCCTGATGAATAAAGTATTATAAGATTGTGTGTGCATATTAATCCCTCAAGATAATTTTTTAAAATTATGGATATTTTGTAAGTATCTGATAAAAGAAGTCAGAAAAACAAAACAAAACAAGAGACTGATTAAGCTCCTTCCATGCTGCTGTCCCATCAATCACACAGAGCTCTCTGTACCATCTTATCAGAATGCCTTCTGTAAGAAAAATATTTTTTGTATGAAAATCACAAAAATTTTAGTAATAACTCAATAATTCATTTCTTCTTCCTTTCTTCCCCTTGTGTTTTTTCCCTTTTGGTTCCCCCTTTCTTTTTTCCTTTAGCTCTCCCTTCTCCTAAAATCTTTAAATTATAATATTCTAGCCAATCCCTATAATGGATATTCAACAGGACATATACAGCATTACAGAATCTTTGACATGAAAGGACTTAAGTAGCCATTTAGTGTGAGAACTTCTTTCCTGATCGTCCACATCAAGTCTGGTTCCCTTTTTCTCATGTTTTCTGATACAACAGGCCAAGAATAGGATTTCTTATGCTCTTTCATTGCCCCGGCCATTTCCCAGATCCTTATGAAATTCTTTCCTTCTTTGAGGTTCCCTCCATCACTGTATACAATCTGGTCCAGATGCCTATTGCCTATTCCTACTGGCCTTCAGGTTACTCCTTTATCCTCCACTCCCTGAGCCCTTCCTTAAGGGCTGATGAATACCTGGTTCAAAATCCTTCTTCAAATCAACTTCTTTCTTTTGTACATGAGTATACCTATATATGGGCAGCCAGATTGTGCAGTGGATAAAACACCAAGCCTAGAATTAGGAATATCTGAATTCATCTCAGGTCTCAGACAATTATTAGCTCTGATTTATGCTAATCTTAAAAACAAATCTTCATTTGACCCTGTCATTTTTAAAAATATCACCTTATATCTTTTTCCCCCTTTCAATGACAAATTTCCAGAAATAACTACATTTGTTTCCTCTACTTTTTTATTGCCTATTTATTTCCTAATCCCTTCTGCTTTCCAATCCCATCGCTCAACAACCAAAAACAAAAATAAAAACAAAACACAATTTTTTTTCAATATTATGAATGTTCTTAACTGATGAACCTGATAGAGGTTTGTTTTGTTTTTTTTTTCCAGTTTTCATCCTCCTTGATCTCTCTTATACCTTTTACATTGATCTAAATCTCCTCACTTGACTTCTGTGAAATTGCTCAGTTCCTGTAGTCCTTCCACTTTCCCCCTTGCTGGATAATTATGGATTTCCTTTACTTTTAGCATGGGTTTTATCTAGGACTTTGTCTTAGAATCCTTTTCTTCACTCTATGCTTGATCTCTTGGAAATTTCCTCACTTTTCATGGATATAAGTATCTTTTTAGATTTTTTCATATATATATATACATATATATGTTTATATATATATGTATATATATATATACATACACATACACAAACATATGTATGTTGTATATGTGTTTATAGACACACACACAGTTAAGCAATGATTTACTGCTGGATTTTTCACCCTTGATATCTCATTGATATCAAGATTTTTTCATATATATATATGTATATATATATATATATATATATATATATACAGTTATATATACACACATACACAAATATATGTATGTTGTATATGTGTATTTATAGACACACAATCAAGCAATGATTTACTACTGGATTTTCCTTCCTTGATATCTCCTTGATATCTAAAATGTAATATATCTAAAAGGTTACCAT
Organism: Sminthopsis crassicaudata; assembly: GCF_048593235.1. Taxonomy (NCBI): domain Eukaryota; kingdom Metazoa; phylum Chordata; class Mammalia; order Dasyuromorphia; family Dasyuridae; genus Sminthopsis; species Sminthopsis crassicaudata. The sequence goes on from NC_133619.1 coordinate 554,030,000, forward strand.
TAGGATCCTCTACAGTTACATTTCTTTTTTATTTATTTATTATTTCTATAGAAGACTATTTTCTTGTCCTCATTACTTCTTTACAATCAGTTGTAAAATCTTGTCAATTCTTGTAATATAATATTTCTTCTATCTTTCTCCTTAAAAATAAGAGCTAGGATTTATATATCATTTAAAATTTTTCAAAGTTATTTACAAATAATATTTTATTTAACCTCATTGCAACCCTGTGGGGTAAGTACTAATATTATCTTCACTATTTTATAGTTAAGGAAATTGAGAAAAATAGAGATTAAGTGACTTGTCTAGGTCATACATATAATAAATGTCTCAGGATTACTTAGAAAATGTAGATCTTCCTTTTAGTTACTGCCTTCATCATCTCTTAAATAAACTTTTGTAATAGTCTCCTATTTTGTCTGCTTGCTTTGTCTTACCATTCCATTCTCTATACAACCACCAAAATAATCTCAAATTTATATAATATATATGCAAATATATCTGTATGTATGTAAAATACCATAAATTTAGATTAAGCAAGGAACTTAGAAGCCACTGAGTACAACTCTTTCATTTTATAGATGAAATAAGGCATAGAGATTAAGTGACTGGCTTAATCACCTAGCTAGAAAGTATATGAAGTAAGATTTGCACTCGGATTCTTCTTGACTTCCAGTCCAGTAGCTTATTTATTATGTCATGATGGTATCCCCATATCACAGAACTGATAATTCCATTTTCCAATTCAAAATCTCCAGGGACTTCCTACCAACTCTGGGAAAAAGTATAAAACTTTTACCTTGGCATTCAAGCCCTATACAAGTTGTCTTCAATCTAACTTTCTAGCCATTTTATCTCCCTTTTCCAACCAGACTACCATTTTTCTGACTAATTCCATATTCTACATCCCATTTCCCTGCCTCTGCACAGTCTGCATCTCATGTCTAGCATGTAATCTTTTGTTTCTGCCTCTCAGAGTCCTTCTATTGTTGCAGGGTTCAATCTAGCTGTCATTTATTCTGTGAAACCGTACACAAAAATCCCTCTCTTGGATTTTTCTTGTACAATACTGATTTTGAAGACATTATAGCTCCTTAGTACAGGGGTTCCTAAACATTTTGGAGTCATGATCCCCTCTGGCAGATTGGTAAAGCCCATAGATTTCTTCTCAAAACAATATTCTTAAGTATATAAAATAAAATACATAGGATGACAGAGAGAGGCCAATTACATTGATACACAGTTTTGAAATTTTCTAAACCTGAGATTTAAGGGTTCTGGGTTAAGAACAGCTGCTCTAAGAGAGTATAAGCTTCGTAAGGGCAGGAATGGTTTCATTATTTTTGTTTCTGTGTGCTCAGTTTCTACTTGCTTAGTTGATTCTGGTCAAACCTAGAATCACAGAATTACAAAAGAACAATCTCAGAAGTTTCAAAGTGATTTCAAAAGTCATCTAACAAGGCCTTTCACTTTGCTGAGATGTCCAAGCCCCTTTGGGCATAATTCCAGATTGCTCTTAAAAAAGGATAGATCAGTTCACAGTTCCACCAATAATGAATAGTGATACGTGCTAACTATCTCTTGCAGAAGTCCATTTATTTTTAGGTTATGCCATGAATAACAAACTCTCTAGTCCTATTGGAGTGAATCTATTCAAAGGTGGAATATTTATTTCATACACAAAGCATTTATTAGACTGTAGTGGGTGAAATAATAATAAGAATCATCATTTCTAATTTTATTTGTTTAAAGCCCACCCTTATGTACGGGAGTTTTATTTACATCTGAGTATTGACCCCTCACAAGATACAGATCTGTTTGCTCTTCATCTGAGTGGCCCTGCTCTGCTCAATATTGTGGAGTTCCCTCAGAATGGTGGCTTTGGAATGCTTTGCTTACCCCTCCAGGGAGATGGCTCGCTGCAGTGTCATTGAGGGCTGGCGAGTCGTAGTGCCAAGCTGAGAATGACTGTATGAAAAAAGAAAGGAGGGTGAAATCCACACAAAAAAAAAATCTGAGTTGAGTCTTCACACATTCTACCACTTTCTTCTGTTACCATATACATAAAGGGAAAGACTTCATCTAATGGAAAAAACACTGATTTTTCTTGAGGACATTTGAAGGGCTACAGAGGGCTTTAAGAGGTTTACAAAATACTTTCCTCACCTCAATTTTGTGAGGGAACAGTGAAAGTATTATTAGTTCAGTGTCACAAATCATGAGGGCATAAATATAAAGTTGGAAAAGACCCTTATTTTATTGACGGAGGAATAGAGGCTCCTGAAGGAGAAGATAGTTGACCAAAGTTACAAAGCAAGTTGGGGTTCCAACCCCATGCCCCTCAATTCCAGTTCTAAACATTCTTTCTATGATGGTATAAGGACAGCAAAGTGGCTAGGATTAGGGTTAGGGTTCATAGAGCACCAGACCTGAAATCAGAAGGACCTGAGTTCAAATCTGATCTCAGACACTGATTAGGTATGTGATCCTGAGAAAGTCAGTTAGCCCTGCTTGCCTCAGTTTCCTCATTTGCAAAGTGAGCTGGAAAAATAAATGACAAACCCTTTCTGTGTCTTTCTCAAAAAAGAAATAATTATTTCTATGCAATTAATCAATTATAGCTTCAACCTTCCCATTTCACTAGTGACAGTGGGATCATAAATATAGAAATGGAAGGGATCCAACCACCATTTTACAGATGAAGAAGCTGAGGTTCATAAGAGTAGGAACTTGCATCCAGACCTGATTACCTTAATGGAGCATTTTCCTGAATAATTCTCTTAATTTTTTGCATAAAATTTGATTATACTAAATGCTTTGCAAAGATGAAACATGAAATGTTATATAAGGAGTATAAATAATTAATTCAGAAGGTCATAAGATTAATAAACAACAACATTCCAATGTCTTATTGTATTTTGAGAATGATCCTGAGCACGGTAAGGTATTCTAGATATACTAGAGATGAAAATATTTTAAAACCTGCTGCAAAATTTTTTTTAAAAAAAGGACTATGAGACTGATGATGGACTGCTGCTTTTCTACCATTTGCTGAACCATTGGGGGAAAACTCATGATCAGAAGTTTGAAATTCGAGTCAGTAGAAGGAATTTCCACTCCATTGATGAAACTGCCTATCTTTTAAAGCATCAATGAAGAGACGTGACTAGCAAAGTGGGAAGAATGGAGTTATGTCTCATTAGAGCCAAAGACCTTTAAAGAAAATGAATTCTGCAGAACCTAGTAGAAATGCTTATTATGGCACAGTAAAAACAATGCTATAGCTCACATAATATCACAAGGTAATATTTCACTATTTGTGAGCTAAAAGCATAAACAATTATCTTATAGAGCACTTTTTTCACTCTCCCATCCAAAGTTGAAACGTATATACCATTTCTGGTAGATAGATAGCCATCTAGCCTTTATTACAGAAGAGGAGTTTACAAGAGAAGGAGAGTGAAAAGGAAAATAGATTGCTAGAAGAAGTCAGGTCAGACCTGATGTCAAATCCCAACCCTCAAATAGAAGCAGTGACTTAAACACACTGACCCTCTCTTTCCTCATCTGTCAAATGGGTAAAGTAAATAAGACTTGTCATACATACGTGACAATGATTACTATGAGAATTAATATTAAACATTATGTGTAAAGTATCCTGTAGACATTAAAATGCTATATAAATGTCAGTTATTATTATTAACAAAATAGCTAATTATATTATTGATCAGCAATATCTCCAAAATGTGTATTTCTGACCATTTGTTTTAGTTCTGCTAGGATGACTTGCTAAGCTCCTTGAAGCTTTTTTTCCCCCATAATACCCACATTAGTGATTCCTCACAAAGAGCAGTCAATACGTGTTTATAGTTTGATAGTCTATATCAGTTATAATTAACAATTCGTGTGATACATTATGTATTGTCAATCAATCAATAATTATTTACAAGTACTTACTATGTTGCACAGTGCTAAGGGATACAAATAAAAAGGAAAAATATCCCCTGCCCTCAGAGAGCTTACATTCTTAAGGAAAAGGCAACACTTAAACATATATAGGTTTGTACAAGTTACATATAACGTACATGGAAGGTGGTTGTGTTTTGTTCTTTGTTCTCAAAGAGACCCATGACATCAGGAAGGTGATGTCATAACTTGCAAGTGAATTGGATTTAAGTGAGAGAGGGTGTACAAAGTTTTCCTCCAGAGCCATCTGGGTCCAAGGGGCAAAATATAGGAGAGTTTGAATGGAGGTAACCCTGGATGAAGTAGAAAACCTTGAACTTTTTAAGCTAAAATCTTTAACAGATTTCAGTTTGACTGAGACTACACCCACTCAGTGATTCAGATTAGGTAAAAAATGAGGCAAAGACTAATCTCCTTGATCTAGTTTAAAAAAAATGATCTGGGAGAAGACCCTCAGGGTTTCTGACCTAAACAGAAAAATTGCTATTTCCATTAATTCTCAGCCATCTGAACCCAAACACTGGTTAAGAGAGACTTGGGCTTAGGTCCCAGCTAATTGTTGGCCAATCAATGAGAGCCAGAATGTTTGGATTTAAAACATGGTATACGTAAAAAAATAAATCTAGCCCCCAAGATATCTTTAAAAGTTTTAGTGATTAACATGAAAGGCAGCCTTGAAGAAGGATGCATAATGAGATGCTTTTTCCTTAAAAATAATAATTCTTTAAACAAGTATAATTGATCAATACTACATGTCACAAAAATGTCATTGTTTCAGATAAAATAAATGTGCTTAAGTATATCTTATTCTTAGTGCCAAAGTCACATATTAACAATAGTTTTGTTTATTCTAGACAGTTAGAAATCAACACTTGATGATGATTATTTTTCACCTCCCATAACATGCTTCATATGTCTTGAGTCCCTTGAACAGTTATTTTGAATAATAATTTTCTGTGTTTGTGTCTTGTCCTTTTTCTAGATTATAAACTCCATGAGTAGGGGTGCTAGATGACTCAGTGGATAGATACTGGGTGTGGAGTCAGGAAAATTCATTTTCCAGGGTTCAAATCTGGTCTCAGACACATGTGATGCTTACAAAATCACTTAATCCAGTTTGTTTCAGTTTCCTCATCTGTAAAATGTGCTAAAGAAGAAAATGGCAAACTACTCCAGTATCTTTCCCAAGAAAACCCCAAATAGGGTCATGAAGAGGAGAACATGACTGAACTACAACAAAAAATTTGGTGTTTTATTTAAATTTTTCTCCTCCATTTTCTCTCTCCCTCAGGCCTCACCCAATGCTCTGCACACAGTAGACATTTGATTTAATGAAGTGTTCATTGAATGAAAATTAAAGAAAGGCCCTCAGAGTATGAGATGAATCCATGCAATGGCTGTAAGAAATGACCAGCAGGATGATTTCAGAGAGGCCTGGAGAGACTTACATGAACTGCTGCTAAGTGAAATGAGCAGAACCAGGAGATCATTACACATGGCAACAAGACTATATGATGATCAATGCTGATGGATGTGGCTCTTTTCAACAATGAGATGATCCAGACCAGTTCCAATGGTCTTGTGATGAAGAGAGCCATTTACACCTAGAGAGAAGACTATGGGGACTAGGTTTAGATCACACATAGCCTTTTCATTTTTGTTGTTGCTTGCTTGCTTTTTGTTTTCTTTCAAATTTTTTTTCCCTTTTTGATCTGATTTTTCTTGTGCAGCATATTTGTTTCACCAGAACTTTCTAGGTACACTTAATACATATACTAATAGAAATATTTAATAATTCTATTTTCCTCAACTCTAAATTATGGAAAGATTATACTTTTAAAAATTATCAGTGACATTCATTATATGAAATGCAAAATGGCATAACTATAAAAGGACATGTCACATACTCATACCCCATGTACAAAATCAATCCAATTCTCTTAGTATGCAAATTATTCTTTAGGAGTAAACTTGGAAAGGGACAGCTAGAATGGAGTAGATAGAGCACCAGCTCTGAAGTCAGGACAATATGAATTCAAATCTGGCCTCAGACACTTAACACTTCCTAGCTGTGTGATCCTGGGCAAGTCACTTAACCCTAATTGCCTCAGGGAAAAAAAAAAAAGCAAAGAATTTTGCAAAGGAGTAAACTTGGATTTCTGCAATATGAAATTACTCTTTCAATAGTAATACTTTTCTTATCTAATCTTCTAGGGACCCCAGTGCATTGTTAGTAATGCATAGGTAGTAAGGTCAGATATAGTATATTTCATTAGTTCTCAAGAAATACAGGTTAATGATGATATCTTTTATTGTGAAAACTGTGTTGGAACATTTCAGTCCCAGTTTTCCCAGTAACTATGTGTGTGCCCCTGGATAATTGTCTTTTCCTTTTCATCTATCTGAAGCTCAATTTCTTTATGTGAAAAATGATGGCCTAAGATAAAATGATCCCTTTTAGTTCTAACCTGCTTTGTTTGTGAAAATAGAATCATAAATTTAGAGCAGGAACAGATCTTGGAGGTCAACCAGTCCAACTTTCCCAACTGGCTCATAAAAAAACTAAGACTTGTTTATAAAGTAGGGAATTGGAGTGAGGTCATCTGATTCTTAATCAAATGTTTTTTTCTAGGGACACATGTATTATGTGATGAATGAAATACCCAAAAGATAAAGAGTTTCTGAGTATATAATAATCAATTTTTAATTAGGGTACTTAATAAATTGATGGTGATGGTTTCTCTCTATAACAAAAGAGAAAACATGGAGAGTCTGAAAGCTTTAAATAATCTCTGAAAGAGGAATTTCATTAACTGGAAATCAACCCTGATTGGTGGATATTTAATGAGGAAGTAAGCTAGTAGTTTTTATCTCCTTTTGCTAATAATGTGGCTTGATGGTGAGACTCAGATGCCTCCAGCAATCTGGATAGAGGAATCCATCTTTATTCAGATCACTCTGGTTGTTTTTCCCCTTCATGAGCTGGTCACTCTAAACTTTAATGGAGAGATACAAGGGCAATCTTAATCAGCCATGTCCTTCAAAAGGAGCTGGACCTCAGTGGAGAGACAGAGGATAAGAGCCTGGATCCTACAAAATTCTATGTTATGTATTAATGTATAATATATCTCTGTATTAATATAATAGAAACATAATTTTTCTCAATTAGTAAGAGGCAGGCTAACAGAGCATTTATCAAGGTTTAATATGTGTCAGTGGCATAGTAATCTTAGAATATTAGAAATGTAAGGAAGCATAGATACTCATCTTATTCTTTCTTCTTACAAATAATAGATTAATTTTAGAAGCATTTCCTCATGTCACCGGACTTCTAGTTTTTAGCTTAGAGACACTGTGTGACTTGATACATGCTCAGTTGGATCTGGGATCTATTATTGACTAATCAATGAGAGCCAGATTTGTTTCTGAGGCCTAGTTCTTAAGAAAGAAATAGTCAGTACATCTCAAGATATCTTGCAAGGTACTACTGCTCATTGAGCAATGTTGATAGCCCATTTCAATAATATAATACTTTTTTTTATTTGTACCACAATATGGGTGGATATTGGAGATCAGTTTTTTTGGTCTCCTTCATTATAGGATGAGGTTTTAAAAAAAGGAAACAATATAAAACTTTCTCATGATGTCTACTTATTTATTAAGTCAAAGGAAAGGGTACCATTAGAGCATCCAGGAGAAATTCTAACTTAGAAAATGGTGAGAAGAATGTCAGTGCCTGATAGAGAGGGAGAATCTAGAAATATCTATGGGATCAGTTTTTTTCCTCAATATGGTATTTTATTTTTCATATTACATGCAAAGATAGTTTTCAATATTCGTTTTTATAAATTTTTGAATTCCAAATTTTTTCTCCCTCTTTCCCTTTTCTCATCCCTCCCCAAGAGAACAAGCCACTGATATAGATTATATAAGTAATTTGTTCTAAACATATTTTATGGGATCATTTTTATTCTTCATTTCTTTTTCATGCAAAGAATTCCTAGAATTAAAAAGCCATTGATGAGGAGAACCAGGATGTTGAGGATATATTAATACACAGCTGCTTAGCATGGCAAATCATTATAGGATGGCCACATGGCAATTTGTAGGCATGAATATGATGAATGTTGCAAAATTAGGAGGCATTCCTTGCCCATAGTAGTCGGAAATCTCAGTGGTCCTGAGCCTGCATGTCTTTTTGGGTTCACCTGCCCCTGGGTGAGGCTTAAAGGAGATATCCTGTCCATCCTGGGAAGATGGAGATCTTTGGGTAAAGTACCCAGAGTCTGCATTGTAAATAGAAAAAAGGAATCAATCAGATGACTTTCCTAGTTGGATTGTGTAGGGAATAAAGACGAGGTGAGAAGGAATATTGTGATGAAATCTGGTGTAAGACTTTACTCCTAAAATACTTTTTTTTTTTTTGAGAGTATGTTCTGTAGGATCTTGTCACTCTTTGCAACTGGTGGCACAGTGGATAGTGTGGCTGTGTGGCCTTGGATCAGTCATTATACCTTTTTTTAAGCCCAGTTTCTTCATTTGTAAAATAGGGATAATAATAGACCCTACATTTCTGGGTTGTTATGAAGTCTGAATAAGATAATAGGTATAAAAAGTACTTAGTACAATGCCTGGCTCATAGTAGGCATTATATAAAAGCTTATTCTATTTCACCTCCCTTTACCTCTTACATTAATCAATGGACAAAAACAAGAACAAATCCATCATTATCATAGTGCTAATCTTATATGGAAAAATCTATATTAGCATTAACTAGAACAGATGTGGTCCTGCCCTATTTTATACATTTGGCAACATACTAAATTGGATTAACACAAACATATGTCTGGGGGTTATTTTAAAAGACTAGGGGAGGGGAAGATGTCTTTCCAATAAAAGCCTTATTAGTTTTCTATTCCTTTAAATACAGAATATAATAAAAAGAGAAAGACACAAAGGCTATTTTTTCAGTAATTCTCTTATCTTAAAAATGAAGAAAAAAGGTCCCAAATTGCTGTCTGCATCAATAGCATTTGCTGAGTGATATCTGTTAAATTAAAAATGATCTTTGAGCATAAGTATGTAAATCAAAGTATTAAACACAGGAAATAAAGAATATAACTATCTTTGATAGATGACTTTTTAATTTTCTCTTTCTTTACGGAATGAGAGCCAGGATAAGTGGTCCTTATGACATATTATAATATTAGATTACTGTCACAATGGGGAATTCTAGAAAGGAGCTCTCTTTTTGCCCTTTTTAACTAATAAATAGAGTATACTTATTTAATTTGATTTTTCACAACCAATCCAATTGGGGAAAAGCCTTTCTGACTGCACAAAATTCTACTATTTAGCAATTTTTCCTGGGTGTTTTTGGAGCTCATTTTACAGACACCCAGTATTTGACACGGCATCAGGAAAAGAGGTTCAAATACTGTCCCAGTTTATCACCTGTGTGACCCTGAACAAGTTAGTTCTTCTTTTGGGATCCCAGTTCATCATTTGTAAAATGAACAAATTGGATTAAATGGTCTCTATGGTCATCTCCAAGTCTAAATCTATGATCCTATTACATAGTAGATCATTCCCTCAAGCTAATCAGATATGAGTGACATATGATGACACAGGGGGGAATCTTCATCTACTTGAGTTTAAATTTGACCTCAGATACTTAGTAGGTGTATGACCCTGAGTAATCAGTGAACCCTGTTTGCCTCAGTTTCCTTATCTGTAAAATGAGCTGGAGAAGGAAATGTCAAACCATTCCAGTATCTTTACCAAAAAAAAATCCCAATTGGGGACATGAAGAGTTGGACATAACTGAAAAAAAATGACTAAAAAACAAGAATAAAATAGAACAAACACACAGAAGATAGTCCATACAATATAATGGAAAGTAGGAAAATTAAATCAGAAGATGAGGTTCAAGTCCCAGCTTTGCCACTTGAGCACGTCATTTATTCTGAGATTCATTTCTTCATTTGTAAAACAAAACAACAATGCTTATATATTAACTTTCCCACAGTGTTTTAGTCAGGATGAACAGATGTAATTTTTGTAAAATACTTTGTAAATGTTAAAGTACTACAAAATTTGAATGAATGAACAAAGCCATTAACCTTACTGTGTGTTAAGCTCTGGGGATAAAAATAATGAAGTAGAGTTCTTGTTATTAGTCTGATATTGGAGACAATGTGCATGGAGGGTCTTTCCTTTGAGGTGGATAAAAAGGAGTTGAAAAAGAAGTGGAGGTGGAAGAGGAAAAAGATTTTGAATGGTTGCCTTGATTTTTTCAACATGGCAGCCATTATCATCTTCATTCACATCATCTCCCTCATCATTTCCTTATAACTCTGTATTCAATATTTCAGAAAACTGTTACTTCATTAAGTGCATGCCCCTTCTTCTTCAGATCATGCTATAGTTGGCATTTTAGAAAATGGCCTTTCTGAGTTCCTGTGGCTATGAAAAGTTATCATCCTATGGGCAAGCTGGTAATGAGTATTTCCAAACTTAGCTAGGTTTGGTCTCAGACTAGACATATTGATCTCATATCCAAAACCATATTTGAAACTTTTCCAGCATGACAGAAATGTGTGATAAAAAGGCCAATCCTCTGCCACAACTCCCTTTAAGAACCAAGGATTACTGCCAAAAAAAAAATGCTTCAGAGGTAGAATTTAGGGTCAGTCAGTCAGTCAATAAGCATTTATTAAATTCCTGCTGTTAATCAGGTACTATGCTAAGGGGTAGGGGCACAAAGAATGATAAAATACAATACCTATCCTCAAAAAACTCACAATCTTGTGGAGACTTGAACAATTAGTCATATGTATATATACATAAATGAGTATATATCAATGCACGTATGTATATAGATGTATGTATATATGTATGTGTTTGTATGCATATGCATATGTATATGTGTGTATGTCTCTGTGTATGTGTGTATAAATAAAAATGGGAAAAGAAGCTGGACTTAGGACTTCATTGGTACAAAGAAATTTCAGATGAGGAAATTTCCTTTACCAATTCTGGTAAGCACCTACTCTCTAGATAGTTGCTTGGAAGGCTGAGAGGTTTAATAACTTGCCTAGGGTTAAACAAAAAGTATTTGGCAGATGCAGATATTTGAACTAATTTTTTTTTTTTTTGGCTATGAAGCCAGCACAATGGAGCACTTAATATAAAAAAAAAATTACATATGTGATGTATGTCTCTATATCGTCTGATGTACTGATAATGTCTTTTTTTTCTTTCTTCTTATCTTTCTTTCTTCCTTTCTTCCTTCCTTCCTTCCTTCCTTTCTTTCTTTCTTTCTTTCTTTCTTTCTTTCTTTCTTTCTTTCTTTCTTTCTAGCCATCTGTTTGTTTATCACAGTCCTAGGGAGTTGCCTGAAGAGCTGAGAAAGGAAGTATCTGTTTAGGGTTATACAGCATGTATCTATCTGAATCAGGATATGAATTCTAAGACAGGTTGTCTATCTACTTTGCCATGTTACCTTTCTATGGAGAAAAAAAATCAGTGATACTCATTTTTGAAATATTTAAAACAGGAAAAAAATGTCCTTCACAAAGTATTTTTAAATAGCATACCAATATCTGGGACAAAAGTACAGCTCAATAGTGTACTTCTCCCTTTAGGACTGGGAGATGGGGGTCAGTGTGCATTGTCTCTACCTCCTTTCAAATCCAAGGTTGAATTTTCGTATCTTCATAATTATGCAAAAGAGCCTCCTCTAGTAATCTTCAGTTGGAGATGAAAAATACATTATAATCAGATCCTTCTATAAGCAGCAGTGCTAGCATGAGACCAATTCAGTCCCTGGAGATTGATTATCTTTTTAAGTTAAATCGATGTGTATCACCCTCTGCTCCTAGGAATTAAATACCTCCAAAATAAAAATGTCATAGGTTTTTCAGGGTTTCTGAAAGCCACCGTGGAGAAATATCAGGCAAATGAGGCACCACGGAATAATAGAAATAGCATGAGACTTGATTGAAGTCCAGAGTTTTTGTTCTTATTCTGGGTCTAGACTTTCCTCTTATATGTCTGTGAGAAAGTGATTTTTCCCTTAGTTTTCTCATCTGTAAAATAGAGTTAATAATACTTGTAATATCTAACTTGCAGTGTTATTGTGGGGAAACTCCATTTTCTTTTTCTTAACCTCAAAGTGCTATAGAAATAATAGCAATTATTATTACTACTACTATTAACCAGTCAGTCTTTAGGCTGGAAAAGTATCGTGGTTATCAACCTGAATGTTGTGATTTATATAGCCACCAGTGATTTTACTAAGACATGCACATAGTGGTTTATTTAGTTGAGCATAGAGAGTGGGTGAGAGGCCAAGAGGCTAAGTGAGCTAAACTACAGCCTTGACTGGCTTGCTACTGTGTGTATACAAAGAGAGCTTGAAGGAACAGTATGGTCAATAGTCTGTTAAATAAATGAAGAAACTCTCTGCAGTGTTCCACAAATAAATCACTAAGCTATAGAATCAGAAGTTTAGCACTAGATCCATAAATCTTAAGGATAGAAAAGACTTTAGAGGTCATTTAAGCCAATCCTTCCCTATATCCTTCCAAACACAAAAAACAGGGAATTCTTTTCATGTTATTCCCGTTCAAATTGACTAGCAGGGAACTGATAGCAAAGATAAGGAGGGAGGCAGTAAGAGAACACTTAGTTGTCCTTGATGAATTTTCATTATCTGATAAAGATGAATTATATACACAGGGTTTAAAAGAATTGCCAGATAAAATTGATGAGCTATTGTCAGTGATATTTGAAAAATCATGCAATGTGGAAAACTATCACATAACTGGAAAAGAACAAATATTCTGATTTCCAAAAAAGAAAAGGGAATAGATCTAAAAACTATTGACCACTGAGAATGACTTCAATTCCTGGGAAAATTCTAGGACAGATTAGATAATTGGTGAACAGATGGAAAAGGAAGAAGTGATCTCCAAGAGCTAGAATGGCTTCCTCAACAAAAGTTTATGCCAAACTCATATTATTCCCCCTTCCCACTTTATTTATTTTTGACAGGATTACTAAACTGTAGGTAAAGAGAAAGCTATGGATGTAATTTAGCTATTTTCTGCAATTTTAGTGAATTTTAGCAAAGCTTTTGATAAATATCATAAATCTATTCCAACATGGCAAGAAATTTATAATGGGACCCCCAGGGGTTTTTGTGTGGCTCTGTGCTCTATAATGCTTTTATCAATGACTTTGATAAAGCTATAGATGATATGTTCTTTGACTTTACAGATGACAGCAAGGAAGAAGGGACAACTGACACACTGTATGATAATCAAGACCTAACAGGATTTTGAAAGGCTAAAGAGCTGATCTTAATCTAATATGAAATTCAATAAGAATAAGTTTAAAATCTTAAATTTCAGAAGGAAAAAATCATATTCATAAATAAAAGATGCGGCACAGTGAAATGACATGTGTTATAAAAAAAGAAGAAAGATCTGGGGGATTTTAGTGGAATAACAGTTCAATATGAATCATCACTATGATGTGGCAGCACTAAAAAGCAAGTGATCTTGTTGCTTAGTCGTATCCAACTCTTTGTGACCTCATATGGGATTTTCTTGGCAAAAATACTGGAATGATATGCCAGTTTCTTCTCCAATTGGTTAAAGCAAACCAATATTAAGTGACTTACCCAGAGTCACACAATTTGTGAGGACAGTTGAAATCAGGTCTTCCTGACTCCAGACCAGCACTTTATCCAGTAAGTTGCCTGAATGTCATGTAATTTTGGGCTGCATTAAATGAATGCAGCTTTTAGGAATAGGTATTCAAATTTTATATCTGAAATACTGTGTTCATTTGTGGGAGCTACAGTTTCAAAAAAAGTATCAAAAGTCTGGGTAATGTTCAGAAGAGGGCAACCACCATGGAGGAATTCATAACATATATATTTAGACAAGAATGGGAAATTTTAGCCTAGAGAACAAAATACTCAGAAGGGATGGGATTGCTATCTTTAAACATTTAAGAGGGGGCAGCTAAGTGGCAGCTGGGTGGCGCAGTGGATAGAGCACCAGCCTTGAATTCAGGAACACCCGAGTTCAAATCTGATCTCAGACACTTAACACTTCCTAGCTGTGTGGCCCTGGGCAAGTCACTTAACCCCAGCCTCAAAAACAAAAAACATTTAAGGGCATTAGACTTTAAATTTTTATTCCAGAGAGTAGAACCAAGAGTAATAGAGGAAGATGCAAAGAGTCTAATTTAGGCTTCATATTGGGGGAAAACATTCTTACAAATAGAATTGTCTGGAAATGGAATGGATTGCCTCAAGAAGTCATAGATTCTCTCTCCTTGGAGGACTTCAATAATATTAATAAAATAACAATAAGAGTGGTTACAGAAATGATAAGAGTTAGAATTGATGTAGTACTTCAAGATTTACAAAATGCTTTATAAATCTGATCAGAGGCAGATCAATCACTTGCCGGGTATGTTCAAGTGAGTATTCATTTCTTGAAGAGGTTGGAATATATGACCATTAAGGAATCTTCCAATTCTCAAACTCTCTGATTTTGTATGTACAACCACTGCTTGAATATTTCCTGTGATGGAACTGCTAACTATATCATGAAAAAAGTCTTATTCCATGGGCAGACAATTCTGTTTATCAGAAAGTTGTTTCTTATACTGAACAAGAAATCTGTATTCTTCCATCCTCCATTGCTTAGTCTATGTTTTGCTTTCTAGAATGACAGAAACTTCTTTTTGATATGAGAAAACTTTACATATTTGATCATGTTCTCATCTACCTTTTTTTCCTTCCAGATTAATATATCCTTATATTTTTCCAATTTTTTTTATGAAGTGATTTTCAAATCTCATTATCTGGTCACCATCCTCTAGAGGCATTTGTCAATGACCCTTCCAGAATGTGCCATCTAGCACAGAACCTGTGGCAGAGTACTGTGGGTCTCTTGACTTCAACCCTATACTTCTAACTATGTAATATAATATTTTATGTTTTAATATGTTTGACCCATACTTATATCGTATGTTTGACCCAAATTAATTTTTGACCCAAAAGTTGTCATGCAAAACTCTGAAATACATTTTTAATTGGATTGCTACAAAACCACATCTCTCCCATCTTATTTTTGGTATTTTAGTATGTACTGCTTATTCGTGCTTACTATAGGAATTAGATTAGACAACTTCTAAGGTCCTTTCAACACTGAAATTCTATAACTTCATATTTACCCATGTTCACTTTTATTTATTTGGCCCATTGTAGCAAATAGCTAAGATAATTTTACATCTGAAATTTGTCTTATGATACATTTGAGTCCCTACTAGCTTGTGCCATTAAATTGTTTGATGAGTTCTTTGACAAAATATTAAACAAGAAAGGGCCAGAGATGGAGATATATAATATTCCATAGAAGCCTCTGCCTAGATTAACCACAGAGTCAATATTATGAGGGTCTGGTTGTTCAACCAGCAGTAATTTCATTCAACCCATATTTCTTCATTTCATCCATGAGAGTGTCATAGTAAACTTGAGAGATTATTTATGATCCAATCACTTAATTTCACAGATGATCAACTGAGGGTTAGGAAAGTTATCAATAATCTTTTAGGATAAGAAAAAGGGAAGTTTTACTCTGGTTCTAATTTTCACAGTCAAGTAGAATTGGTTGATGAGGTGGAAATAGTGGGAACCCAGGGAGGTGGCAAAGTAGTTGTTCTATTTTAGAATTGTTACAGAAGAGAAGAAAATTAGGAATAGTCAAATCTATTGTGCATTTGGGAAGAGTAGATTTCAGAGCTCAGACAAAGGGCAGGTAAAATCTCCTAGACTAAAATTCTTTAGAGAAAGTACACAAGAGGGATAGGTTATTCTCAAGATATTCAAGAAATTATGATATCTTGAAGAAAGGTAATTCCAAATGGGAATAAAAGTGGGGAACTCTTTAATGAGATGGATGGAAGTCACCAATTCTATTCATTCTAGTGAAATAAGGTGAGATGACAGTCTACTAATCTTACAACTTGCCCTACTTCTATGCTCTTCAGATCCTAGCACCAGATCCTGACCTTCTGCTGCAATCTAAGAAACTTAGACCTTGCCAACAAGCCAGCCATGGAACCCTTAGGACTTTTAGGTATTTCCATCTACTTTGTGGCTAAACTTTCTTTTGTATATTGTCTTTTCCATTTAGAATGTTAAGCCCTTAATAGTAGGTACTATGAGAACTTGTTTTTAAGTGTGGATGTTGGTCTCAGGGGTATACTTAGTTAAAACAATAATGAGAAACCCTAGTATTCTGTGCTTCAGTTTGACCTCACATATAATCTGCCTGGTCCCAAAATCTGAAATGTTCAGAAGAAAATGTACTGTTTTAATATAATAGTCACATTCTCCCCTTTATTCCTTTTAGTTATTAGATTGTTGGCTGATCATTGGTCTTTCCAACTATATAGTGTATTTCAATAGGTAATAAAGCATATATATATATATACATATATATATATATATATATATACACATATATATGTATATATACATTATACACAGATACACATATCTTAAAAGTAGTCATTACATAATGCTGAAATTATTAAGAATAAGGTCATATGAAATTTCTCCCTGTTAGTCCAGAGAAA
This sequence comes from Sminthopsis crassicaudata, assembly GCF_048593235.1. NCBI lineage: Eukaryota > Metazoa > Chordata > Mammalia > Dasyuromorphia > Dasyuridae > Sminthopsis > Sminthopsis crassicaudata. Next base: position 554,046,629 of record NC_133619.1, read on the forward strand.
TTAGCTACTAAAAAAAAGCAAAACTTAAATCGGGCTAGATTGTTTTCTTGAGATACTGGTAAGCATTCTGTAATGGACCAGTTACTTTTGATGACTTTAGAGATGATATGCTTCATTTTCCCTCCCCAGTTTTATGAATAAGGAAAACGAGACCCATAATTTTCCACAGGTAAGTCAGAGCCAATAGCAGAATCCAATTCTTTTCAGTTTCACTGTAGTGAGGTCCATTTTATCATGCTTTCCTTCTACTTGCTCATCCTAATATAAATAGGTAGAACTCAAAAGTGATATATGGCTGGCAAATAGGAAGAAAGGCTTTCCTTTCACACTTTCAATTTTTCACCTGCAAAACGCACATACTTACAATTTTGTTATAATCTTAAAATGTGATGATCCACGTGAAAATCTCTTGAAATGTTACCCACATGGAATGTAGATAATTATTTCCCTCTTCTGATATCATACCATGGTAGAAACAAAGGTTGATTTTGGAGTTAGGAAATCTAAGTTCACATCTTGGTTTTACTACTTATTATCTATGATATTGGACTAGTTCCTTTTTCCTGGGCATCTGTTTCTTCATCTATAAAATAAGGGAGTTGTACTAGAATATAGATTGAGAGTTAAAGGGGAGCAGTTTAGATAATCCTAGTCCAGTTGTCTAGTTTTATAGCTAAGGGAATCAAGACCCAGAGTACTTCTACCACTAGGAGATCTAAGGAGAAATCTCAAGGTCCTTTGAGATCAAAGTTCTATTACCACATATGTCACTAAGGTTTCCATATGCTATGACTAAACAGTGTTGAGAGGTCCTTTGTTCCATTTTATTAACATAGGCATCTTACTATTTAAGCATTACTTTACCTTTCCATGAAACTCAGAAGAGAATAATTAAATATTAGTATGTGCCAGCACATTTCCTGCTATTCCTTCAAAGAGAAATGCTGAATATGGGTATTCTCTTAATAGGATAGTTCTTTACCTAGAGTTCCATCTTTTAATGAAGAACAGCACCTTTTCCGAGAGTGATAATGTTATATTGACTCTGAAGCTTCAGGACATAGGTTCAAGTCCCAATACCTGACATTTACCACTTAGAAAACTTTGGGCAAATCCCTTAACCTCTTTATACCTCAGATTCTTCTGCTCCAAAATGAGTAGTTTGGGCTAGAAATCTTGTAATTTTCTTTCTTGCCCTAAATCCATGAGCTACAATGCATTTAGGGCACTAAGCACAGCTACCTAGCACATCAGGGTAAGAGTTTCCAACATGTAGCCTGGGATGTATCAGATCAACTTAAGCTAGTCCCTACTGTCCTGCCACTGAGATAAACTTGCCTCAGTTGCACTGGAGCTCTACCAGGAAGAGTATACAAAGTTGAAATGAACTGATATAAAATATAAAAAAGTATTCTGTCCTGTGGTTGCCAGGGGTCTTGTCGCAAAAGTTTCCTAGCTTGCCAGGTTCCAGGGAATAAACACAGTTCTATAGATCAAGCAGAGTAGCTATCATTTTCAAGAAGGCTCAGGATTGTTTGCCAAGGCAAAGCAGAGAGCTTTTTTTTAGAAATCTGCCATTATTCTCCCCCTATTTATTTTCCTTATTGATTTTGCCCATGGACACTCTTCACATTCAAATAAATTATGGCTGCCCTGCTGCAGTTGACTGCACCTATTAGTGTATTAATTCCACAGAAGAAACCTAGCCAATAGAGAGAGAGCCTCTGAACTTGTAGTCAGTGGTCTAAATCTACTTTAAAGCAACAGTCATCTCGTCATCATCATTAAAAGACTATTATTAGGTGCTGTGAAAGGAAGGCAAACTAATTACTGTGAATGATGGGACAGAAAGTAATGAAATTACATCTTTGTATTGTGCACATAGCTTCTCTCCCTAGGTATCATAAAGATCTATTGGTCCCATTGCCTGCTATAAGGCTTTCACTTGGGACAACTTTATCTTGTACAAATTAGATTGGCCATGCAAGGTAGGGTTTGACTTAGTAGCACTTTTACTTTAGGTCTTCCTTCTTCTTCTTTCTTTCTTTTTATTTTTTATTAAAGCTTTTTATTTACAAAGCATATGCATGGGTAATTTTTCCAACACTGACCCTTGCATAACCTTTTGTTCCAAATTTTCCCCTCCTTTCCCTCACCTCCTCCCCTAACTGGCAGGTAGTCCAAAACATGTGAAATATGTTGAAATACATGTTAAATCCATATTATACATATTTATACGGTCATCTTGTTGTATAAGAAAAATCAGATCAAGAAGGAAGAAAAAGAGAAACTGAGAAAGAAAACACAATGCAAGCAAATAACAACAGAGAGAGTGAGAATGCTATGTTGTGTTCCACACTCTGTTCCCATAGTTCTCTCTCTGGGTGTAGATGGTTCTCTTCATCACTGCATAAGTGGAACTAGTCCAAATTATCTCAATGTTGAAGAGAGCCACGTCCTTCAGAATTGATTTTTCATTAGTTCCTTTGAAATTCTTGACCTTTTGTTCTTCCAGATGAATTTTGTTGTTATTTTTTCTAGTTCAGTAAACTAGTTTCTTGGGAGCTTGATTGGCATAACCCTAAATAAATAGATTTATCATATTTGCTCAATCTATCCAAGAGCACTTAATATTTTTCCAATTGCTTAGATATGACTTTATTTGTGTGGAAAGTATTTTGTAGTTTTACTTATATAGGTCCTGATTTTCCCTTGGCAGATAAATTCCCAAATATTTTATATTATTAACAGTTATTTTAAATGGAATTTCTCTTTGTATTGTTTATTGTTGGATTTTGTTAGTGATGTATAAGAAGGCTGATGATTTATATGGATTTATTTTGTATCTTGCAACATTAAAAAGTTGTGGAGAGAGAGAGAGAGAGAGAGAGAGAGAGAGAGAGAGAGAGAGAGAGAGAGAGAGAGAGAGAGAGAGAGAGAGAGAGAGAGAGGAATTTAAAGGGAAGGAAGAACATAGGGGGAATTCTAGACATGAGGGATAACCAATACAAAGACTCCAAAATGGGAGATAAATTGCCATATGTGAAGAACAGACCCTACATTAGGAGGGTCCTAATTTCCAGATGTTAAGCTTAAATGGATTCTGATAATTTTGTGATCTGCTGTGAGTTGCCTGACATTTCTCCCAAGGACAGAAAGGCAGAGAAAACAATGTCATCGAGTATCATGTTCTTTATGTATCATAATGCAGGTTTTTAATGCAGTCCAGTGGAATGGAATTGGCTACTAGTAATAAAAATTTCCTATTTAAATGAGGTCTTATTCTCCTTGGGGATTAATTTGGCAGCCAAAAGCAACTAATTTTTTTATTTGTTTTAATTAATTCATGGCTATGAATAGCTTAGAAATATTCAGTCCTTGACAGCTTCTGGTCTATGATAGTGAAAGGACTATGTCCCTAGGATATTTTGCTTTTAAATCTTAACAGAAAGTGTCCAAGGGGAAAGAGAATATTTCTCCTCAATAAGAAGACTCCATAATCTTTGCTAGCTCTAGCTTCCTATGTTTACAAATTCAGGAAAGGATTACAAGAACCACAACAGTTTCCTCTTTTCATATTTGTCAGTACTTGAGGGGGAAAGAAAATAGCATTTCATCTGCATGTTCAAGGACAGTGATTACTTGTTTCTTGGGATATTTCTCCTAATAAGACAATTGGAATATAATTCAATGAATGAAAATAGAACTTCTTTAACCCTTAATTTCTTAGTCTGTAGATGATGACTAGGCATTTGATCACCTATTATAAGATATTTATTGGACATCTCTTCTCTATATGACATTTGACCTTAGGTCTTTCTTACTCCAGGTCTAGTACTCTGTTCCCCATGGCACCAACTAGTTGTCCTTAGGCTTTAGTATCTTTTTCTGGAAAATAAGGAATTAGACCAGATGATCTCTTAAGACTATGTTCCAAAATATAGCTCTGTGACTTTATGACTCATGATTTAATATAACCATATTCAAAATTAATATGAGATAATTCATTAAAATAATCATTAAGCATTAAGTCAATCATCTCTTCTATTTGTAATGTAACCATTTCTGATACAAGGTATCATTACTATTCAGGACTATCTAATAACCTCCAAAGTGTCTTCTTTCCTCCACTCTCTCCCATTTCCAATCATTCTTCATAAAGCTTAATTTCTGTGATGGCAGGATTTATTTCTTTTTCCTCTTTGTAATTCATTCCAACACCTATTATAGTGTCTTGTATATAGAAAAGACTTAATAAATATCTATTAAATTTGATTTAATAATAGAACAATGCTCCTATTACATAAATATAGAAAGCCAGTGTGATTCTAGTAGACAGAGTTCTGAATTTAGAATAAAAAATAAAGACCTCTAGGTTCAAATTTATGACCCTGGGCAAATTAGCTAATCTCTTTAAGCCATAGTTTTGTCATTTGTAAAATGAGGAGGCTAGACTCAAATTCTACAAGTCTTTTAGTAATTCTAACTCTATTATCTATTACATTCCTTCACTCAAAAATCTCTAGTGGTTTCCTACTGATTAATAAGTTATGCTTAAAATCCTTTCCTTGGCATTCTAAGCCCTTCACACAATGATACCTACCCCTCTTTATTGTTAGATAAGTAAGTGACTAGATATATAGATGGATGAATGGATGGGTGGATGAATGAATAGAAAAATGAATAGATTGAGTGATGAAAGGAATGACAGACAGACAGACAGCATTTATTTTTACTATGTGCTACATATTATGTTGAGAGCTAGAGGTATAAATGAAAGCAAAAAGATGCACTTCTATTCTAAATGAACTTGCATTCTAAAATGACCAAAACAACATATAAAAAACATTATTAAGCTAATGCTAATCACTGGTAGTTAAACTTAATTTTTGAAGATGGTAAAAAAGACACATTAAAGATAAATGGTGGATCTATATAAATTGTAGATTATGGCCAAGAGTTTAACTTCTTTAACCTTTAATTTCTTAGTTTGTAGATGATGACTAGGTATTTGATCATCTATTATAAGATATTTATTGGGCATCTATTCTCTGCATGACATTTGACCTTAGATCTTTCTTATTTCAGGTCTAGTGCTCTGTCCCCCATGGCACGGCAAAGTCATGTATGGCCAGATACATGGTGAGACAATGATGTAGTAATAAAGTAAGATTAACCAGCTATGAAGTGAAGAAATTGTTGTTGTTGGTGGTGGTGCCTTTGTTCTCAAAGAGGGCTAACATCACAAGGATGACGAGTTGACTCATTTCCGAACTGTATTTAAGTGAGACAGAGCTCTTTAGCCTCAGTCTCTCCTCCAGTTATCAAAATCCATTTGCAAAACACAGGTCAAGATGGCTAGCTATGGGCCAGGAAGCAGTGGATGACAAATTAATCATGTAGTGAATAATAAAAGAGGGATGTATTAGAACAGAGGAAGATATCAATATTTTTTGATGTGGCTGAGAAAAACGCAGACAAGAATCACACATAATGAATAAATGGATGATTTGTTACTTATACCAATAAGATAAATAAGATTATTAAAATTATATATTCACTAAGGACTTGACGTATTTGTATTTTACCTCACCTCTAGACTGTAAATTCAATGAAGTAAGGAAATTTTTTATTTAAACTTTCTATTTCTTTTGTGTCCAGCAGTGTGCCCTACCCATGGCATATCATTAAACATTCAGTAAATTCATTAATTTGAGTTCTGTGCTAGGTGCTGCAGTAGGGAGACACAAAGATGAATTTGACATGAACACTGTCCTCTTAAACTTTTTCTTCTTGCAACTCCTTTTAACCTGAGAAAATTTTATGTGATCTTGAATATATGGATATATAAAATATATATATATATATATAATCAAACATTTACTGATAACAAATCCTAATTTCACAACCCCCCATATTCAGTTTGAAATCCCATATAAGTTCCCAAAATACAGTTTAAGAAGCTGATATCTAGGAGGATGCAATGGAAAGAAAAGTGATTTCATGAGGTGGGGGGAGAGGGAGGTGATACATTGAATGAGAATAAATTGTCCTGGGTTTGAGGTCTACTTTTGCTATGTTTGGGAAACTCTCTATAGCTTCTCCAATCTTCATTTTCCTCCTCTATAAAATGAAGGAGTTAAATCTCATGAATATAAATATTCTTTTAGTTATAATCATAAAAATATAAATATGTGTTTATTTATTTGTATATATTAGCATAAAATAGCAAAATTATAAAAATTAGTAACAACATTATCAGCAGCATGTATTTATAGAGAGTTTTAAGATTTTAAAAATGTTTTCCACAAAATAACCCTATAAGGAAAATAGGACAAGTCTTACTGTGGTCATTTTAAAGATGAGGAGACTGAATCTCTTAAACCATGGCTTGTTTTTGTTTCCTCATCTGTAAATGGTAATAATCATAACACTTATCTCACAGGGAAATCATAAGAATTAAATGAAATAAACTTTATAAAGTACTTAGGGCAGTGCCTGACATACAGTAGGTACTTAATGAATACTTGTCCCCTTACTGTAAAGAGCTAGAACTGAGCAATCCACTTGGATGATGAAGCATGTGAGACTAATTGCCAATTGGAAGGTTCCCTATTAACTTGTTTGAAGGTTGACCCTCCCCAGCTGTTCTGTGCTGACTTGATTGGTGGGACAAAGAGGGGGAAGTGACTTGTGTGGGAGGAGTAGGAGGAGGGAGAGGAAATTGAGCCGCTGAGGCTTAGTCAGTCTCTCCTGGCATTTGAGGGAGGAAGGTGTGTGTGAGATTGCTAGACCTAAACCCCTGACCTTGACTGTAAAAGATCAAGAATAAAGATGTTTAGTGATCCTGACTCCAGGTGATTTCTGGGAAGATAGAGTTCTAGCATTTTGGCGCCCAACGTGGGGCCAGAACCCTACTTCCACCTCTGGTGACCAGGAGATTAGGTGATTATTCTAATAGAAATAAGGAACTTACCTTGTTAAGGAGTCAACCAGCAATCTCTAATAGCTGAGATGGGGCAGGTGTTAGGTACAGACATTCCCTTGGCCTCAGCTGACCCTGCTCCAACCCCAGCCCCTGATTCAGCCTCATCTAAAAATGCTATAGAGGATATAATTAAGATAATTGATGAGAAGAGTTTACTTGTAACCAGCCCACAAATGGATAATGTCTTAGACTCATTGAATTGCACATCCCCTTGATTCTTAAAGGAAGAAAAACTAAGTGTAGATAACTGGAAGCTAGGGGGACTTGAAATGAAAGAATTTTATGCAAAAAGATGGGCCTTGTTCAATTTCCACAGAGATATTTTATCTATACAACGTGATTCAATTAGATTTAAGCTATCGAGCAAGTTATAGGAGAAGGAAAAGTGAACAGAGGAGGAAGCGTGAGGAACAAAAGATAGAAAATAAGCAAACTCAAGACCTTGCCAGAGGGCAAGGGGATATGAATGAGGAATTAGGGTGTGTTGACTCTGATTATCCTGAAGAAATTTCAACCTTTCCTACAGAGCAGATTATTGATGAGCCCACATCAACTCCACCTTCAGGGACAGAGGGAGGAGGAATAGTGGGAGGGGCAGTGATATCATCGGCACCCCCCCTAGCAATCACCAACCCCTATAACTAGATTACAGAAAGGGCTTATTGAAGCCATTCAAAATGGAAAAGAAATAGATAATGATTTCAAACTTCAAACTTTTCCCATGATTCAACAGCATAATTTTGCAGGCCAAGAAAGTAGAAAATATGCTCCTTTTAATATGGATGTCCTTAAAGGCCTGAAAAAAGCTTGCACTCTCTTTGGGGCTACATCAGATTATGTTAAGATGTTAATACACAATTTGGCTTATGAAGCCTTAACTCCTAGTGACTGGAAAATCATTGCAAAGGTGTGCTTAGAACCTGGACAAAACTTGTTGTGGTTTTCTGAATATAGTGAGCTCTATAGGATTCAAGCCCAACAAAATAGTCAAAGTGGAGTTAATACTTCAATCACCTGTGACCTACTAACAGGTGTAGGTTCTTATGCAGATGCTTCAGTACAGATTAATTACTCCATAACAGCATTTGAGCAAATTGCTGCTGCTGCTATCAAAGCATGGGCTTCTCTCCCCAGTAAAAACGACAAGGGTGAGACCTTCACAAAAATTGTACAGGGACCAAATGAACCGTTTGCTGATTTTGTGGCACGTTTGCAGACAGCTGTCATACAGACTAATGGTGAAAATGAAGTAACAGACACTTTGCTAGAGAAAATGCCAATGAGGTTTGTAGAAGAATTATACTAGGACTAAATAGGGATGCTCCTTTAGAGGAGATCATAAGATGCTGTGCCACAGTGGGCATAAATACCTTTTATAGCCAGGCTAAGGTGAAGACTTCCCAAAATGCCAACATAGGAAGACAGGGTCCCTTTTGGCAAGGGATTTCCAGAGAGACTTGTCAATGCTTTCAATGAGATAAAGTAGGCCATCTGAAAGCTCAATGTTGGCATAGAGTAAATTGTTTTCTCACAGAGTGAGAAAACAAGCTGGGAGAACAAGACTCAAAACCCCATGTCCAAAATGCAACAGAGGACTCCATTGGGCATTAGAATGTAGACTGATTCAAGGAAATGGGATGAGGGGCCCAGCTCCAGGGCCTCAGGCAAAAAACACTTGGGGCAAGATGGCAGCCGATGCCACACCCAGAGAGTGCCTCCAAGTCCAATACCCAGACATGACCAATCAGCCAGGAAGCCATCTGAGGGGGGAAGGGATTATACAATCAATCAGCCAGGAAGCAACATGATGAGAGAAAGGGACTACAATTAGGGAGGATAGAGTTGTATGCAGCTGGGACAACTGAGATACCCCCTGGAGAGGTGAAATCTGTTCCTCTCCAACCTATGGATCCCTTGCCTCCAGGCACAGTAGGCTTGACCATTTCACCTCCTGAGAGTACTTACAAGACAGTGTTCATTCATACACTGCTGTGGGAAACTGGGGAATGTGTAGATAATATCCCAGTCACTAACACAGGTAGACATGTGTGACTTATCAAACAGGGGAAGTAGTAGCATCAGGTTTATTGATACCCTAATAAGCAACCTGGTAACAGTCACCCACAATCTGACTCCAAGCAGAAAAACCCAGGAATATACTGGACAGCAGCTGTGACAGCTGACCAACCTATGCTCACCATCTATATAAATGGCATACCATTAGAAGGACTGGTGGACACAGGTGCAGATCGCACAGTCATTAGAGGTGCCAAGTGGCCCAGTCACTGGCCAAAGACTAAGGCAGACACCTACATGTCTGGGGTAGGAGGATCAGTAGCAGCTGAAGTTAGTGCTACCCCTTTAAGATGGATATTTGAAGGTGAAACAGGAGTTTTTACTCCTTTTATAGTTGAAAAAATCCCCATCAATCTATGAGGAAGAGACATTTTACAACAATTAGGGTTAAAAATGAGTACTTCGGTTTTTAGGAAGGGCTGCTGTCGAAGGCCTGTCAACACTTTCATCTGTTTCTATCCAATGGAAAACTGATACACCAGTGTGGATAGAACAGTGGCCCTTAGGTAGCGATAAAATTCAGGCTTTACTAGACATAGTACAGGAACAACTTGACAAAGGACACTTACAACTTGACAAAGGACACTTACAACTTTCTCTAAGTCCTTGGAATTCCCCAGTATTTCTTGTAAAAAAGAAATCTGGAAAATGGAGGGTATTGACTGATTTAAGAAAGGTAAATGAACAGATGGAAACTATGGGAACTCTTCAACCTGGACTTCCATCTCCTACTCAGTTGCCTAGAGAATGGCTTCTGTGGGTTTTAGACATTAAGGATTGTTTCTATTCTATCCCTCTAGATAAGGAGGATATGAAAAGATTTGCCTTTTCAGTGCCCAGCGTTAACTTAGCTGAGCCTTATAAAAGATATGAATGGACAGTTTTGCCACAGGGAATGAAAAACAGCCCTACTATGTGTTTAATGTATGTTGTTGCTGCTCTTACTCCAGTAAGAAAAGCACTTCCAAAAGTAATGTTATTACGTTACATGGATGATATATTGGGATGTGCACCTGAGGAACAAATGTTAGAAGCATCTCTACAAAAAACCATAGAAACACTAAGGAATTATAAATTGCACATAGCTTCATAAAAGACTCAGAGACATGCTCCTTTTCAATATTTAGGATATGAAGTATACCCTAAGGTGCTTACAGTACAAAACTCTCCTTAAGAACAGAGAGGCTAAACACCTTAAATGACTTCCAGAAATTGACAGGAGATATCCAATGGATGTGTCCCGTGCTAGGCTTGACTACCTGTCAATTGCAAAACATTTTAAGGGAAGACAGTGCTTTAAATTCATCACACCAGCTTACAAAAGAAGCTCAAGAGGCTTTGAGACAAGTTGAACTGGCTTTATTCAATGTGGTTGGAAATATCAGTTTTTGCTACACAAAAGGCACCCATAGCAGTCCTTCATCAAGGAGACAGTGTGATAGAGTGGGTGAACCTCTCAGCACAACCAGAACAAAGCCTTATTCCTTACCCAGTGCTTGTGGCTAGAATTTTATTAAAGGTCATTAAGTGAGCAGTACAATTATCTGGGATAAGGCCTGACAAGATACATACCTTTTATACTAATGCACAAGTTAATGTGTTCTGTGAAACCATCCCAGAGTGGCAAATTTTATTAGCCATGGCTCCAAATTTTACACACAGGTCTCCATTAAAGATAACCAGACTGTTACATAATTGGCGATGGATTCTTGAAGAAAAGGTTTCTAAAGTTCCTCTTAAAGGACCAACTATCTTTACAGATGCATCCAGACATAATATTTGTGCTGTATATTCTCGTGACTTAACTATAAAAGAGTAATCAGAACTCCTTTTCAGTCCACTCAGCAGAATGAATTGTATGCAATCATTCTAGCGCTTGCTTATTATCCAGGAGACATAAATATAATATCTGATTGGGTGGGCCTATTCAGTTGGTGTGGTACAAAGAATTGCCACAGCCCAAATAAAATTTGTAACCTCCAATATATATCAGCTCTTTAAGGAACTTCAAGAGCGAGTGAAAAAGCATCCAGGTAAGATTTATATTTTGCATGTCCACTCCCATAGTGGACTTCCAGGTCCTATTTTTGATGGCAATTCAAAGGCAGATAGCCTTCTAACCATGTTGGCCATACTCCTTTATTTCAAGAAGCACAAGAATCTCATTCTAAATGTCATCAGGCTGCCTGAGCTTTATGTTTACAATTTGGAATAACAAGAGAAGAAGCTAGGAGCATAATAAAAGCTTGTACAGCTTGCCTTCCTTTCCATGCTCCTACAGTCCCTCCAGGGAAGGAACCCTTGTGGTTTGAGACCCAATGAAATTTGGCAAATGGATGTCACTCATTATAAATCTTTTGGTCGTCTATCTTTTATCCACGTCGTGGTAGACACCTTTTCAGGATTCACTTTTGCAATGCCAGCAGCAAAAGAGACAGCCCGAGTGGTCACTGAATTCCTTATACAAGCATTTGCAATTATGGGTGTGCCACAAGCAATAAAAACATACAATGTACCTGCATATACGTCTAAACATTTTGCACACTTTTGTGCACAGTATAAGATTTTACATACCACGGGCATACCCTTTAATCCTCAAGGACAGGCAATAGTAGAGAGAAGAAACAGAGATATTAAGACACTCCTCCAAAAACAAAAGAAAGGGGGAGCCACGGGTAACCTTAGAGAACTTCTAAATTTAGTTCTCTATACCATTAATTTTTAAATTTTTGACAAAGATGCATTGGCTCCGGCAGACAGGTTTTATAACCCACCGGAAGGGCAGTGTCCAGTGCGAGCAGCTCCACTGTCTTTAGATAATCGCCAGGTGATGTGGAGAGACCCAGAAAGTGGTGAATGGAAGGGACCAGACAGGTTAACTGCTTGGGGGAGAAGGTTTGCTTGTATCTCCACAGATGGAGAAGGAATCAGATGAGTGCCAACGAGCCATATTCGCCTTGTCCATCAGAGAGAGACAGAGCAGACCCTTGAAACGAAGGAGAAGACCCAAGAAACATCGGGTGGTTCCATTGCTGACTGTGCCTACCACTGAAAGAACCGGCAGTTATGGTGTTTGACTCATGGACATCAAAAATTGGTGGACTTGAAAATCCTCAGGAATCATTGGATTCTCTGAGACATCATAAGACTATTGTAGGATTGAAAGTCCTCAGGAATCATTGGATTCTCTGAGACATCATAAGACTATTGTAGGATTGAAAGTCCTCAGGAATCATTGGATTCTCTGAGACATCATAAGACTATTGTAGGATTGAAAGTCCTCAGGAATCATTGGATTCTCTGAGGCATCATAAGACTGTTGCAGGACTTCAAAACCTATAGGAATCATTGGATTCCCTAACATATAAAAAGACTGATGTGGGACTTCAAAAACTTCTGGGGATCATTGGATTCACTAACATGTGAAGCAATGGACAATAGATTGGTTTTGGACTATCTCTTGGTTGCTGAAGAAGGCGTATGTGTGACTGATGTTTGCATACCCTCTTTCTCTAGGACTTCTGGAAATCGTTTACAAAACTGTGTTGATTTATATTGTTTGTTATATCACTACTTGCATGTACAATTCCTGTTTGTTACACCACATTGAGTCTGCACTGACTGTGGGGAGAGTCATCACTAATAGCCTCTACGTTATTGCTATGTGCTTGTGGAATAACTCCCATGTTGATGGGTTTGTGCATACTTGTCTCTAATAAGACCCTTCAACCCAGAAACTGGCTAGCAAATCCCCTCTTCTCTTTGGTGCTTTTCATCTCCCTTCCTGAGATGTCAGGGAGGCCGTGATTATCTCCTTTTTAGTGCTTTCATCTCCCCTCCTGAGAAGACAGGGGGGGGGTGTGATCACCTCCTTTTTGGGTTCTCACCTCCCTGAAAAGTCAGGGATGGAGTGACCACCTGTGGTCTAAAACAAAAGACCGTGGGAGATGTAAAGGGCTAGAACTGAGCAATGCACTTGGATAATGAAGCACGTGAGACTAATTGCCAATTGGAAGATTCCCTATTAACTTGTTTGAAGGTTGACCCTCCCCAGCTGTTCTGTGCTGACTTGATTGGTGAGACAAAGAGGGAGCAGTGACATGTGGGAGGAGTAGGAGGAGGGAGAGGAAATTGAGCCACTGAGGCTTAGTCAGTCTCTCCTGGCATTTGAGGGAGGAAGGTGTGTGTGAGATTGCTAGACCTAAACCCCTGACCTTGACTGTAAAAGATCAAGAATAAAGATGTTTAGTGATCCTGACTCCAGCTGATTTCTGGGAAGACAGAGTTCCAGCACCTTACCCCTTTTTAGTTCCTCACAGACTTTCAGAAATTACAAAATTTGCCCATGGTCACACAAAACATATGTATCTGAGGTGGTAATTGGTCCCATATCTTTTATTTCTCGCCCCAGCCCTCTGGAAAGATGAGATGATGTATAATGATAACAGAAAAAAAGAGCTATGATCACTGAAAAACGATTGTTCACCAAGTAGTATCATGTAGTTTAAATTGAGTGAAATGGCAATTTCAGGACCATGAAAAAATATGACCAAAATCTTTATTCTGAGCTCCTGCAATATTATGTGCACACAAATTTTAAGTGACAGGCAATAGCAGGCATTTGCATCCCTGCAGGGAAGATTTGTCACCAACCTCAATAGATTACTGGTGGGAAGCTGGTGGAAAGTTTTTTTCTGGGCTCCCCCCAGCTCTGTTTTTGGCCATACTTTCTTTAAACAATTGCCTCTGCCTTTATGCAAAACAGTTTGCAATTGGCACATATTGGGGACTTTAACTTTTTCTTCCTGCTTTTCTATCTGGGGTCAGCTTCAGAGTTATGTGGATAATAGAGTTTGTTAGATCTGGTCCAGCTTCACCATGGAGCCAGCATGAAGCCCATATTTATATCTTACCTCTCTGGATGTTTTCTTTCTATGTGACTTTGGACAAATAACTAGGATGATATAAAATGAACCAGATGGTCTCTGAAATCTCTTATATTCTGGTTCCATCACTATAATCTTGAGATTCTTTGAAACATATGTGTTTAATTGTTTAATCATTTTCTTTCTGATTCCTGATTTCTTATGGTCTCTCTTTCCTCTTACTCAAATAAAGTATAAGCTAATTATTTACTTGTCACCAGACCATTGTTCCTTTGTCTCTGCAAGCTTTTGCATAACACCAGACTAGAGACGCAAAATTTTGCCTCATCCTTCAGTTACAGTTTGAAATACATGTTGTCTGAGGTCCTTTCCTGCTCTGATTCAGTGAAATATTTTGAGAAAAAAATACTATTATTCCATATTTGGAAAGGGAACAAAACTTCACATCTTTCATCTACAGCTATAGCAAAAGCCATCAGAGGGAAAGGAACAACAAGGCTAGGCCCTGGATCTGGTGAAAATTGAATAATTAAATTATACCAAATTTGACTAATGGAGAAAAGACAGACCGTGAATCAGAAATCACAAAGAAATGAATAAGTACTGTTAAGTACTAAAATCCACGTCTCTTCTACCTCCACTTATTCATCTTAATTTTGCTTTTTTAGATCATATAAAACTGGTTCATCAAACTGCCCTTCAAATACATGAAGATATCTATCCACATTCAGCTTTCCTCCAAATGATAGTAATATGGGCTAACTAATCCCATTTCCTACAAATGATCCTAATATGATATTATCTTAGGGTCTATCAACATTCCAGTTTCCTTCTACTAGGCTTAGACATGCTCCATTTTCTGAAAGTCCTTCTTAAAATGTTCTGATCCAATTGAACACAACGTTAGATTGGGATTACCATTTTGCCAGTCTAGTATATTTTCTCTCAATGTAACATAAATTTGGGATTAGAATTTTTTTTGGGGGGGAGTAAGTTAGTAGGGGATTTACCCCTACTAACTTACTTTACCCCCCAGTCTAATACACTTTTTTTCAATGTAATCTAAATTTTGCATTGATTTTTTGAGGGGGAGTAAGACTTCCTGGTCATACTGTTGGCTCATAATGATCTGGTACCCTAATAAAAATCCAGAGGAATTTTTAGTCGAACTACTGTGTTTTAAACACAGTCATGTAGAAGAGGAACTAGCATTCTTTTTGGCCTAAGAGGCTGGAATGAAGAGTGGTGGTGAAGACGCAAATTAAAGATTGATGTCAGGAAAGCTTCACAATAATTAGAGCCTCCCCAAAGTGGGATGAACTATTTTGGGAGATGGAGATTGTGTATTCTGGAATTTTTCAAGTAGAGACAGGTTGACCACTTGCCAAATGTTATTGCAAAGATTCGTGTTTTTCAGGTTAGACAGATATCCACTGAAGTCCCTAAAATAAAGCACTTATTAAACATTTGCTATATGTCAGATACTGTGGTAAGTGCTGGGGACCTAAGTAAAAGGAAACTAGATTATCCTTGCTCTCAAAAAACTTATAATTTAATGAGAGCAGATAGTGTATATAAGAGTTCTGGAAAGAGAGGAAGAAGACAAAAAGCAACCTGGTAGGGGAAAAGGAGACAGAGACTAGAGTCGGAGGGAACTATCATCATCTCTAATACTGTTGGTATTTTGCTCACTCTAGAATTTATTTTGCATGACTTTATATAGAGTTTATATTTATCTAGGTACTTCTTATACCTCTGCCACACACATATATCCAGAAAAATTCAAATTCATTGAAGACAGGATTGATGTCTGATTTATCTTTGATCCACAATGCTTTGTATATGGCTCTCTTTAGGGTCCACAAGACATTCCACCGTCTGCAGGAAGTCTTATCTAATCTCACTAAGTTCCAATTCTTCCCTCTGGTAATTGCTTCCTATTTATCCTGTACATAACTTGATTCATGTATATTTGTTTGCATTTTGTCTTCCCTGTTAGATTGTAAGGGTATAGGAACTGTCTTTTGCTTTTTTATATTCCCAGGGCTTAACACTATGCCCAGGTCACAGTATGTGTTTAATAAAACTTGCTTGGTTGATTATTGAATTATATTGTCATATTTATTAAAGGAAAAAAAATCTCTCTTTTGGGGTCATATTTAATTCCTTGAGCAAAAAATGTTTACTTACTATTTTATTATTCCAAGCACTGATATATACAGAAGTGAAACTTTGGAGACTGTGTCTTCCTTCCTTCTTCCTCTGTCTTTATTGACTACAAATTCCTGCACAATATTATTATTCTTTTTATGTCAAGCAGTACCTACTTCTCACTAGATTATTTGGCTTAGTAATTTTAACTTTTCTTTCTCTTTTTCCTTTCAGCTTAAATTCTTTATAACTCTATTTAAATTCTTTATAATTAGATGAGGGGGAAATGCATTCTTTCCAGTTTTCATTAGATGCAATCTACTTTTGACCAATAATTCAACAAAGCATTGTCCAGAAAACAAAACTTCATTCATTGTTCAGGTGTTTTTCAGTTGGAATTGACTCTTTTTGACTCCATTTGGAGTTTTCTTGGCAACAATACTGGAGTGGTTTGCCATTTTCTTGTCCAGTTAATTTTGCAGATAAGGAAACTGAGGCAAGCAGAAGTCAGTGACTCATTCAGAGTTACATAGCTAGTAAAGGTCTGAGACTGGATTTGAAGTTTGGTCTTCCTGATTCCAGGCCTGGCATTCTATTCACTGTGCCATTTAATGCTCTCAAATTTCAGATGTTCATTTCCCAAATATTTCCCAATTTTTTCTAACTTCCCCTCCCAATCTCTTTAGTTCTTCCAAACTCTGCTGATTTTTACTCACAACAGACAACTGTTTTCCTCCAACTGTACTTAAGACTTGAAACCCAAGCAATCCTTGTGCTTTCTAGTAAAATATCCTGGCATGGGCACAAAATGTAATCTAAGTAATCTAAATAGGGAAAAATATACTGCCATTTTACAGCTGTAATTTCTGTGAATTGAAGTCATATGCTTAGAAGTTTAAGAAAATAAGAATAAATGTACTATGCTGTCTTCCTGAAAATGTGTTAATAGGAACATATAAGTGATAGGAGCCAATAAAAGCAAGGAAGCTGTTAGATCTAAGCAGTAAGGACTGGGAGGATAGGATAGAGCTTATATATCACTCTCCACATCTAGTATTCTTTTCCCCAAGACAAGGCTGTCAATACAGCTGGGTGTGAATAATGGGAGCAAAGCTTTTCACTGAAGAGTCTTGCTGTGTTCACATGAGGAAATGAAATTTCAAAATGAGTTTCATGAGATATAGTGTGAACATATTTACTTTTTTTAAAGAAAGAAGATAAAAGGATGAGAATTAATTCTGCAGGCACAGTTTTACCTTGGGAATTGTTTAATTGTTTTTCAAAATATTATGTGAATAATAATAATATAATACAAAATAAGAAAGTAATAATTCTGAGGTCTTGTCTAAGAAAAATAGGAATTTTTTTAAGTGTAAGAAATATAATTCATGTAATAGAAGGCAGTTAGGGGCCATAGTCGATAGAGTGCTAGACCTGGAGTCAGGAAACCTCAGTTCAAATCCAGCCTTGGATATATTAGCTGTGTGATGCTGAGAAAGTCACATAACCTCAATTTTCTCAGCTGAAAATGGGACTCCCTCCCAGTATTGTTATAATCATCAAATAGTAATATATGTAAAGTGCTTAGCACAAAGCCAGAAAAATAGGAGGAACTCAATAAATTGGCTTCTTTCCTTCCTCCTAATACCGTACCTCCTCAATATTAGCCAGCAAATATGCCTTCTCAATGAGGTAAATGTCAAACCACTCTCTTTCTCTGCCAAGAAAACTACAACCAGGAACAACAATAGCAGCATCAGCAACAACAACATGGCTTCTAAAAATCCAAAACTATACTCTTCAAGTAAATTAGTTTCCAGATGTGACAAATTTCTACATTTTATCTTTAATAATTTTTAGCAAGGGCAGGTAGGTGGTACAGTGGATAGAATTCTAGGTTTGGAGTTTAGGAAAACCTGAGATGAAATCTAGCCTCAGATACTTATGAGCTGTGTGACTCTGGGCAAGTTGTTTGTCTCAATTTCCTCATCTATAAAAGAAACTGGGGAAGAAAGTGGCAAACAATTCCAATATCTTTGCCAAGAAAATCCTAAATAGTGTCATAAAGACTCAGAAAGGCCTGAAATGACTGAATAACAATTACAATTTTTAGCATGAGAAAAGCAGCATGACAGAATAATTAGAAAGCTAGTCATAGAGTAACACATGGATTCAAGTCTTGCTTCTAGGACATAGTGGTTATTGGATCTTATGCAAGTTATTTTGTTTCTCAATGTCTTGGGTACCTTAATAAGCTTTAGTTACAGAGAATGTGCCAACCTGAATTGATAGAATTTATTCACTCATGTGTTCCACATAGTGATATAATTACACATCTAGTAATTATGGTTTGATTCAATCTCGTGCATCTAAAAATGAAAGATTTGTATAGGAAATGTAATAAAACAAGAAACATGAAAAACATTAACTTGGGAGTCTTGGAACCAGAGTTCAAATCCCAGCTCTCCTACTTACTTTGTGATATCAGTCTCTTCACCTATCTATATTGGTCTTAATTATCTAACATGTAAAATGAAAGGATGATCATAAGGTTCCTTCTGAATTTAAATACATAATTCTATGATCCTTTTTAGACAGAAGTATAAAATAGGAAATAAGTTTAATAATATCTCTCTGGTAAAATGCTCACAACATAATGATAATAGCTAAGCTTTCAAAGTACTTTCTGGTTATGAAGCAACTTTACATATTATGGTTTAGTTTCAGTCATGTCTTCTCTTCTTGACTCCATTTGTGGTTTTCTTGGCAAAGATAGTCGACTGCATTACCATTTCCTTCTTTGGCTCTTTTTATAGATGAGGAAGATGAGATAAACAGGGTTCAGTGACTTGTCCAGGGTCACATAGCTACAAAATGTTTAATGACAGATTCCAACTCTGAGAGATGAGTCTTCTTGATTCTAAGCCCAAAGCTCCATCCGCTCAGCTACTTAGCTGCTCTCATTTAACATACTAATCTTATTCATTCCTCAATTCTTCTTTCATAGAGCTACCAAACCAATCTCCCTGAAGCACAAATTTGACACTTCTCTTTGAGGAAGTTATATGTTATAATTGATAAAATGTTGGATTTGCAGATGAGAAGACCTGAATTTGCATCCTGTTCTGTTTTACAGCTGTATGATTGGGCAAAATACTCATATCTCGCTGATTCAGTTTTCTAATGTAATAGACATCTTTTTCTCTGTTTCTACAAGGACCAAATAAGATGATATAGATTTGCTCTGACAACTTTAAAGTTCTATAAAATTTTAGCTATTATTCCCAAGAGACTTTAATGATTCCCAATTGCCTCTAGATTGAACACAAACTACATGGCTTGACATCTCAATCCACTTACAAGCTGCCTTTTTACATCTACTTCAGAATAGTTCGTTTCATGTAGCATGAATTTCATGAAGCAGAATGTAAGGACCAAGGTGTCAAGCACTTGGCCTGTGGGAGCCCAACATGCCTTGAGTCTAGTGGGAGTCAGAAAAAAAAAATAATGGGGGAATATTTAATAAAATAAACAAAAATACAATGGAACACTGTATTTTGAATGGAATGGAACATTGATATGAATATGTTTTCTAAGTCATTATGCTATTTGAGGAAATCCATATGTACAATATAGTGGTCCCCATTTTCACTTGAGTTTGACAAAGAGAGGTGGCCTCTGAATCAGGATAATCAGTATTCAAGTTCTACCTCTAAGATCAGGTAGATCTTTAACCACATCACAACAAAAACTACAAATAGACATATACCCCAAAGGAAGCAATACAAATACTGTTATTTCCATTTTATAGATTAGTAAACTGAGATTTAGATAAATGGAATGAATCACCTAAATCGCTAATTAGATGAGTTATAGGTGACAAAACCAGCTCCTAAGGCCAAGATTTGTCACCTAATTAGCTAACCCCATTACTGTGCTGCTCTTTGAAAACAAAATATTGGATTCTAATACTTCCTGAGTCCTGCACTCAATCAAAATTCAAGGATAGATGGGGTTTTTACTACTTTTCCAGAGAAGCTGTTTCAGAATCACATAAATCTTTTAGGCAAAACTTTCCAATATCCAACTTACATTTTCTCCGACTGAATTTCTTCCCATCACAGTTACATACTTGTAATGAAAGTTATCCACTTCCACTAGGCTAAATAAATCTTCTCTCTCCCCAGGGTTAGTGCCCTTCAAATATTTATAGACTAACCTCATGGTCTCATCAATTTCATTTTTTGTAAAGTCAAGCTGAATTTATTTTCTTTTAATTTTTGTTCAGAAGTCAAAGGATATGTGAGTGTAGCATAATGTAGATACTATGGTCTAAATTTTATTTTAATATACTTACCAAGAGACATGAATATATGTGAGAACATTTTTGTTCTGATAGGTGAGGATTAAATAGTATAGTTCCCATTACCAGTCATCAGATGCTTAAATATATGTTTTGCACTGAGGATTTATCACAGAAAATGAATAAGTATGTTTTCAAGAGGCATGACTTGATATATTGGTAAGAGTCCAAAAATACAGCTAATTCTTAGTGCCGACAGCACCTGTACACTTATCTTTGTAGTTTATGTAGCTCACAGATTTTTTTACACATTTTGCCTTTTAAGGCTTATGGGAACATAGGAAGCTTCAAGGTTGAGATTTTATACATGAAGAAAATGAAATTCTGAAAAATTAAGTAACTGACATAAGCTTATATGACCCACAAGTGACTGATGAGGTAGTGATGGGAATTTCAGATTTCCTGTTGCTAAAGTTGGACCCTTTTCTTAATAGATGAAGTTTGCTTCCCCAATGTCAACCATGGACTCAAGGGATACTTAATCATGGTTAGTGTAGACATGTCTATCTTGCCAATATATGACCTGTTTTCCCCTACCTCTGCTCTCAGTCTAATAGCTCTTTTACAATCTGTATGACTCCAGGATTTTAGATTTGTTAAATATGAATTTCTAACTAGAGTCACCTCACATTAAAAGGGCAGGGGAAAGAAGAAAGGTGTAAGCGTTGACTTTACTTTCAAACTCATTACTTTGGAATTAAATTCTATCTACATCTCTAGATATATGTGTACATATTCCAATGAAAATAATCCTGTATAAACACAAACCTTGTCTAAATGCATCAAAATAATGTCATTCAAACCCATTATGCCCATCAATTTTGATTTCCCAAGAGCAGGATACAATTTAACTTGATACTGTTTAAAATTCTTTACCATGACTTTTTAAAAGTCAAAGATACATATTGTATATTATATACAGAAATGATATAAAGCTGAGAGGAATAGCTAATATATTGGTTAACAGAATCAGGATCCATATCATTTCAAAAAGCTAGAACAATGGGCCAAATCTAGTTAGATAGGCTTTAAAAGAGAAAATTATCAAGTCTTATACATGTCTTAAAATAAAACAGCTTCAGGTAACAATGCACACTTCTCAGAGTAACTAAGATAACAGGAAAAGAAAGTGATTAATGTTAGAAAGAATGTGGGAAAAATGGGGTAACAGTACATTGTTGGTGGAGTTGTGATTCAGCCATTCTAGAGAGCAATTTGGAAGTATGCCCAAAGAGCTATCAAACTGTACATACGCTTTGATCCAGCAGTGTCTCTAGTGAGACTATATCCCAAAGAAATCATTGAAAAGGAAAAAAGACCCATGTGTGCAAAAATGTAGCAGGTTTTGTTTGTTTTGTTTTGTTTTTTTGTAGTGGCAAGAATCTGAAAACTGAAAACTCATGGAGCATGGCCAAATAAATTATGGTATATGAATGAAATGGAATAGTATTGTTCTATAAGAAACAATCACAGGATGATTTCAGAAAGGATTGGAGAGACATGAACTGATGCTAAGTGAAGTGAGTAGAATCAAGAAAACATTGTACAAAACAACAAGAAGAATATGTGATGGACATGGCTCTTTTCAACAATGAGGTGAATTAGGCAAATTCAAATAGACTTGTGATGGAGAGAGACATTTGCATCCAGAAATAGAACTTTGGGGACTGAATGTAGATCACAATATAGTATTTTTTACCTTTTTTGCTATTGTTTGCTTGCTTTTTCTCTTTTTCATTTTTCCCTTTTTGATCTGACTTTTCTTGTGCAGCATGATAAATATCGAAGTATGTTTGAAAAAATTGCAAAATAAAATGAAACAAAATAACTTTCCAAGTTGAAGATGAAGAAATGGCTGGATAGTATGTTAAAAAACAGAAATAAAGCTCTAGGAATGATATGGCAACCAAATGACTTTATCACAATGCTAAAGGTATGATGTCCAAATGAGCGGGAAGGACAGTTCTGCTCAATCCTGTCTGTATAAGACTATATTTGGATTATTACATTCATTTTAAAGAAAGGTTTGTGGAGCCAACGCTAACCTGTTCTCTAGCCAATTGTTAATTTTTTTTTTTACTGTGAACATTGACACTTCTAATTGCCAAACTAGAAATTAGGGTTTTAATAACTATTTGTTGGTATCTAGACTTAAGAAAATGATGAATATGTTAATAATAAGTACATTTCCCCCTGCAAATGCTTGTTGTTTTAAGCATACCCCTTCTTCTAGGTGCTATATTTTAGGAAAGATATTGACAAGTTTGTATATGCTAACGGGATAGCGGTATAGATAGTGCTATATAGTGAAGGCACTGAAGATCATTCTATATACAGATCAACTGAAGAAATTAGAAATAATGATTCTGGAGAAGGGAAGACTTGGGTTGGAGAACAAGGTAGCTATTTTTTAGTATACGAAATATGGTAAATTTTTAGTAAGCTATCTGAAGGGCTGGTACACAGAAGATATATTAGATTTAATCTCAGTTCCAAACACAAGAAATAATGAAAAGCAGAGTGGTGTCTTGTAGAGTTCTTCCACTGATGAGATTAGAAGTAACTTTCCAGATCAAAGTTAGCTGGTCATTAATAATGCAAATGTATAATTAAATTCCTATGAAATCTCATGGACAATTTTTTCTGTCTCCAATATATTCATTATGTAATCCTATTTATTATAGTTCTATTTTCAGGATATGAGAAGTTATTGAAATATGAGAAAATAGAAAATATTTATAAAAATGGGGGTTCCTAACTGGGGTCAGTTTCTTATGTTCCTAATAGATAATATTACTCCATGAGGACAGGGATTTGTACCTTTTTAAAACCCTGCCTCTGATTCAGCTTCTATCAGTTTCCACATTAAATAGTAACTCAATAAGATTTTAATGGAATTTGTTGGAAGTAATTATATTTAAATACTTGATTGTTATCTGCTTGAAACTATTCCTCCATCATAAGTAGGTAAGTGTCTGGCTAAAACAGTAGGTGGAATAACATTTTTTGTAAATCTAATCACATTTCCCATTAACATAACATGATCATTTTAGAGTTGCTTTCTCTCCAAATTATATTAAGCTCACACTAAAATAACAATAATTCATGTTTATATAGCACTTTCTGGATATAAAGAGCTTTGCCAGATCTCAATGATCCGCACAGCAATTCTCACAGTAATAAACAGGCAAATATTAGTAGTTCCCATTTTACAGATGAAGAAATGAGGGTCCATTATCTCATCCTTTTCTCAGCACTCTATCTCTTAAAATTTTGCACTGAAGCTCACCTCCTATGGACCTTTTGAATATTCTTATCTCATTAAATGTTTCTGACACTGCTCTGGCAATATTCTTTTCCTGCCTGCCTGACCATATTTTCTCATTCTCCTTGAACAGGTCAAAGAATCCTATAATTTTAAAGTGGAAGGAATTTCAGTAGCCATAGAATCTAATTGAGATAGGCAGTATGGCAGACAGAGCATTGGGCTAGGCCTCAGGAAAACTCATGATCATGATTTCAAATGTGACCTCTGACGTTTACTAGCTATGTGACCTTTCACAGGTCATTTCCCCCTATAACTCAACAACCTCATCAGTGTATGAGCTCGAGAAGGAAACAGCAAGTCATTCCAGTACCTCTGCCAAGAAAATCCCAAATAGGAACACAAAGAGTTAGACATGACTAAAACCAGTGAACAGCAGTAACAGAAGAGTCTAGCCCAATAGCCCCCCAAAATTCCACACTATAATGTAATATGCAAGCAGTCATCCAGCATTTGACTGAAGACTTCCAAGGAAAAGGAGCATACCACCTTTCAAAGCAATACATTCCATTTGTGGAAAACTCAAATTATTAGGAATGTTTTCCCCAACATCAAGTATGAATTGAATCTCTCATCCACAGTTTCCATTCGTACTTTGGCCAAATCTGTCTTTCATATTATAGCCCTTCAGATACCTGAAGACAACATTTATGTCCTACTTGTGTCATCTTTTTCTCTGGTTTAAATATTTCCATTATTTTTAACTAATAATAGCAATTGTTAGAATATACATAGAATTTTAAATTTACAAATATTTTACAAATATTATTTAATTCCCCCCCTTCATCATAGTTCTGTGAGAAGCAGATCTATACACAAGGAACAGAGACAAATGGAGGGTGACTAGCTCAGGATAAGTCAATTATTTAAACTAGTAATTCTCTTGTCAAATCTCAGGATTTGAATTCAGATTTTCCTCACTCCAAGCCCAATGTTATATGCATTGTACCACCTAGATGTCTATAAATTAAAAACTCATCATCATACAGCTTCTTTTCTCTAGATTTTCATGAACTGAATGGGACAGAGTACAAAGGAAGTATTATCTCCGTAGTGCTGGAAGTTATGCCCAATATTACATTATCTCTTATGGCTATTATATCCTACGGTTGACTGTTGATTACTCTTTTAATCCACTGAAACTCCCAGGTCCTTTACAGATAAATTTTATATATGTGTGTGTATAAATATATATATATATATATATATATATACATATACATATACATATACATATATGCACATATACATATATATGAATAATATAAAATGCCATTCCGTCTTATACTTCTGAAGGTGATTTTGTTTATTTATTTGTTCCTTGTTTTGTAATCCAGTGACTTGGTTTTTCTCTCCCAACATAAGGTCCTCCATGTGTGGTGCAGTGAAAGAAAACACTAGTTTTGGAAAAGAGGAAACTGAAGCTCAGGACTGTGCTTTCCTTCTCAAAAAAATTGAGATAAATATTTTTTCCTTAAGTGATGCAAGTAAGATTGAGTTTTTCTCATTGCAAAGGCAGTAATCTCTATATAGTATCATTCAAAAGAGGACAGTAGAAAAAGTTGGATTTCTTTTGTGTAGTTTGATTAAACACACACATATATCTATATCATTATTTACCTGTTTCAAGCCTGAAAAACAGTAGTGATGGCTAAGGATGTACAGTTATAATGAGAATAACACACATGCCTTTCCTATTTGTTTAAATATATTATTCTCCTTAGCCTAAGATGCGCTACCAACAAAAGTCTCAAGACTAATTGCCAAGGTCTACAATCCATCTCAATAAATGTTCTTTGCATCTATAAATGGATTTCGCTTGCACAAAGAACATTTCTGGCATCTCAGAATCAATGAATACAATTTATTGAACCATAAAAACATCTTGCTATTAAATTCTTAATGGAAAATTAATAAACACATGTGTATCCTTGCCTGGCAGCAAAATGTTTCACAAAATATTGCTTCATGCCCTATTTCTAATTCCAAATACATTATAATTCAAATTAAGGGCAACATAAAAGTGTTTTGTTTTGTTTTCACCTGAATTAGGAGAAATAAAAAGACCAAAGCAAGAAGAGAATTGCTGCTTGGGATAGACTGAATAATGATAACATGTGACTGGAGAGAGGGAAGAACTACTCGGCATTTAATTTGTTAGTTTTCCTTTCTAAAAAATCATTTTTAAACCTTAAAGGAAAGAACAAAAATGAATGTCAGGTGAAACTTAAGATAAATAGGGAGATAATTAAATCATGCCAAACTGTCCGTGGTGCATTCAAACCATCACATCAAACCCAGAAGAATTATATACTATAATTTTGACATAAATTGTAGATAGAATGTTGAGCCACAATAAATGATATTTTAACATTTCAAGAAAATTGAAGGGGGAAAGCATGGGATTTGTAAGTTATAAGTAGAAAACTTAATTATAGCACCTGCAAAAAATTTAGAATGCATTATTACTAGGACATTTTCTAGAAACATCTGGTTAAGAAACTTAGCACAAGTCAAGTGAGACTAGTCTTGTGTTTTATGATATGACTTAAACTGTTATATGAGGGAGCTATTGTGCATATAGCTAATATGTATAACTACATCCTATTCTTGTGATAAAGATGAAGAACTATGGATAAGTGATATTATAATGGTGGATTCCATATAATAGATAGAACTCAAAGAGTAGTCACCAATGATCTAGCATACAATTGGAGCAAAAAAAATCTTTGTATCAGTATTCTAGGGAACTTTACTTAGGCTAGTATCAGTCACTTTGATCAATACACTGAAAAAAGATCAAAGATGTCAAGGTGATTAAATTTTCATATAAGTTAAAGCTGTCCAGGATGAGACAGCTACTGTGTATATTTTGTCTTGTCTTATTTACACATGACATAGGGAAAATAAAAAGATTAAAGAAGGAATAGAACAAGTCTTGGGGCAGATTGAACAATGATAACATATGATGGAGAAAGACAAAGACTATTTAATATTTAATTTGCTAGTTTTCTTTTCTAAATAAGTCATTTGTAAATCAGAAAGGACAAAATAAAAATGAACATTAGGTGAAACTCAAGTGATAGAAGCTGGACCAAATGGAAGGTGGATTTTAATAATGACAAGTGCAAATTTTTACATATGGATTAGTTCATAGGAAGAAGTGGTAGGTATAACTACACAATAGAGCATCTGAAAAAGAATCTGGGCATGGTTTACCTGAATGAATCAAGAGTATATTACATGTGAAAAAATTCAATGTTGCCTTAAGAAAGGCATAATTTTAAGAACAAATGAGGCAAAAATTTCCTCTATATTCTCTGTAGGTCTAAACCCATATACGATGAATGCTATATTCAGTTTTGGATGCCACATTTCAGGAAAGATATTGATAATCCAAAGAAGGTTCAGAAGAAGGTGATTGGTTTGGGAAAAGATTTTATTCTGACCTAGTCAGAATACATTTTGAACTTTATATTGAGTTCTTTCACATATTAGGGAGAAAATTGATAATTCAGAAAGCATCCAATAGAGGCTGACCAAGATAGTAAGAATACTGGAGACTATGACAAATGAAAAATTTTGGAGAAAAATAAAGAAAATTCTTAAGAACAAAATGGCAACTGTAGTGCAGTATTTAAGGGTTCATATATAGATAAGGGATTAGAATAGTTCTACTTGGACCTTAAGGGAAGAATGAAGAGTAGTGGGTTAAAATTGTAAGGTAGCAGATTTAAGTTTGATAAAAGAAACATCTTACAACTAATCAGAAATACCCCAAAGTAGGCTGGAATACAATGAAAAGTGGTGGAATCTCTCCAAATGGAGCTCTTCAAACAAAAGCTATATTTATATTCAGATTCTAGTGGGAATTCTTGTTTAGCTATAGCCTGGACTAGATGGCCTCTGAAATTTAAATAAGATATTCTGTGTTTTTCTCTTTTTGATAGTAGGTTATCCAGCTTTCATTTACAAATTCAGGATCCTTTAGCATACATTTCCAGATGACATAATTAAAAAGATAGGAAAATAAAATATCTGAAGGAACATGAAACCATTACAGGTTAAGAAATGCAAGGCTATCAGACAGATCAAAGAAAATATCCTATAGATGTCTTAAAATCTTATGTCCAAAACTGAACTCATTATCTTCCCCCCCAAATGTTCCCCTCCTCTAAATTCACTATTCCTGTTGAAGATGGTTCCATTTTCCCAATCACCCAATCTGGCAATGAAGGTGTCATTCTCAACTCTTCACTTACTTTCTGATCTACATCATATACAATTAGTTGTAAAATAATATTGTTTCCATCTTTGTAACATTTCACATATATGCCATTTTTTTCCTCTGACATATTATCACCCTGGTGCAGACCCTAAACATCTCACATATGGAGTAATATAAGAGCCTGCTGGCTGGTTTTCCTGCCTCAAGTGTCTTCCCATATACTTTTTGCACTTTCCTATCCTTCACATAATCTGAGATTCAAGGATATTCACCTCTTTGCTGTTGCTCAAATACAACTCTTCATTTCCTGACCAAACTTTTTCACTTGCTATTACTTCTACCTGGAACTCATTCCCTTCTCATCTCTGCCTCCTATCTTCCTTCAAGTCTGCTAAAGTCCCATATTCTGCAAGGAGCCTTTCCTAGTCCTTTTAAATCTTAGCACTTTCCTTTTGAAACAACCCTCACTTTATCCCTCACTTAGTCTTGTTGGACACAATTATTTGAATATTCTTTAACCTTATTAGATGGTAAGTTTTTGGAGAGTAAATAATTTTTTGCCTTTTTTGTTTTCCCAGTACTAGAAAACTTCTATTATACAGTTCTAGAATAAAATGTAGTTCTAGAATGGAACTAGAATAGGTTTATTCTATAGTTCTATGATAATACTGTAGTATTCTACTATAGTTCTGGTGTAAATAAGAATAATTTTTGACATACAGTAGGTACTTAAGTAAATAAATATCCAAACTATTAAGCACTTAAGTCCTTTGTATAAAATATTGTGATTGGAGCCAGGAATATTTTGACAAAAATGTGCTTAAGGAAATTACATTCTCTTTCATAGAAATAATATTTAAATAGCTAGGTATAAGCTATAGTGTTAAAAAGGTTTAGGAGATGCCTATAGAAAGTGACACTTGAGCCTTCAAAAGGAATATTCAAGATCTTGGGAACAATCCTTGAAAAAATATAGAATTTGGAGAGATGAAATGGTTTATGCAAACTAGGAAAGGAAATAATATGCTATAAGTTTGGAAAGGTAGGTGGGAGTTAGAGTGTGAAGAACTTTATATGCCAGTCTAAGCTGTGATATTTTATCACAAGGGCAACAAAGGAACATTGAGAGTTTGGCAAGTAAATAGTCATAAACTCAGTATTCCTGATCATAAAGTATTTTAGATTTTATAGCTTTAAAAGATACTAAATCCAACCTCTTAATTTACAAATAAGGAAACTGAGACCCAAATAGAATAAATGACTTGCTCACAGTAACATAACTAGCCTAGTAATTGAATAGCAGAATTGGTAGCTGAATTTAGGTCTTTTGTCTCCAAACCAAGCCTCTTTTCACTAAATCTCTTGGTTACTTGGGCTGTTGTAAATGAAAACATCTTGGAGAACATTCATTTGAATTATTTTATCCTGATTGATTATCTAACACTTTTACTCATCTTGTGCCTTAAATAGCTTTTGTCTTTAGATTTTGGGGAAATTGTTGCTTTTCACATTTTATGGGTCCAATTCATCTTCTGGATAGGCCATTTATACTTTATCAACACACAGTGCTATGTAGCTATGTGATATATGGGCTGTGAAAAATAAATTCAGACATGCAAATTGGTATTTTAAAGAAGCAATTTTAATAAAATTGCACTGGCTGGGCATTTAAGTACAAAAGGAGAGGAAATGTGAACAAAGTTTTAGGAGGCAACCTAGCGGTATGCAAAAAGATGTTAAAGTTGGTATTCCAGAGATCATTTAAGCCATTTCCCTGGTTTTATTGAGGAGGAAACTAAGCCCCAAAGGGTTTAAATTATTTTCCTGTGGTCCTACAGGATATACATCACAAAGTCAAGATTCTGTTCAGGGCCATATACTCCAAAGTCAGTGAGGTTTTTTTTCACTCTTAAAACCAAACCTAGATAACTGTAATTGGAGATGGTTAAATGGAGAAAGTGTGGATCTGGAGTTAAGAAGACCTGCTTCAAACCTAGCCTCAGACATTTGCTAGCTGTGTAACCCTGAATATCAGTTTCCTCATAGATAAAATGGGGATAATAATAACATTTATATCTTAGGGCTCTTGTATGAATAATTTGACATCATATTTGTAAAGATCATTTCAAATGTTAAAATGCTATATAAATGCCAGTAGAAGTATTGGAATTCAGCTTTACAGGTAACTATGTTGTTACTTTGACATTTCTAAATGGAGGATAACTATAACTATACTACCTAACTCATAAGGTTGTTTCAAAAATTATAGGAACAATCTCTGAATGGGAAGAAACTTCAGTAGATGGATTATCTAGTCTAACCTAAACCTGAACAGGAATCCTATTAATGACATACCCAATCAATAATCATGTGGCTTTTGCTATCAGATTGCAAAGGATGGAGGATCAACCCTATCTTGAGGAAATTCATTTTACTTTTGAACAGCTGTCATTTTTAGGATATTTCCCCCTGACATTAACCCAAAATTTGCCTGTTGGCAACCTATGCTTCCTGCCTTCTGGGACTAAACAGAAAAAAAGTCTTCTGTCATAAATATCTGAAAGCAGCTATCTTGTACTCCTCTTATATATATCCCAAGTGCCAGCCTCACAGAGGATTAAATGAGACATCAGTCTTATATAAGACATTCTAAAATAATTTTTCTTTCAACAAATGCTCACTTGGAATGCTCTTGATGCCCTTTACTATCCCATTTGTCCTCTTCAAAAACTTCTTTAGTTCCTTAATGCCCTTCCTAAAATAGAGTTCTCAGAACGGAAAACAATACTCCAGACATAATATACTGATCCTGGTAGAATACAATGGCATTATCACCTTCCTTGTCCTGTAGACATTTTTTTACTACAGTTTAGGTTCATATTAGCTTGCTTATATAGGAAACAAATGTGAAAATTAGAATTTGTATAGAATTTTTACCAGACCCAGTTCTCTTTCCAGCAAACCAAGTATACTATTTATTTCACTGCATGTTTCGTGTATTGAATAAAGAATGTAAGTGAAGGGGGTGAGGCAGAAGGAATGAAGACACAGAGAGAAGAAAGAGATGGTTTTATAAAAATGAATTCAAGTCCTATATTCTTACTTGACATCTAGATCTCATTGTGGATAGAATATTTTGACTAGGAATCAAAAAGATAAGAGTTTAAATCCTGCTTCGGATATTCCCTCGTATGTTACTCTAGGCAAAACATTTAATCTCTCTTAGACTATTGCCTCATCTACAAAATGAGGATTTAAAAGCCCTATCATTAAATAAGACATCACATAAAAATGTTTTGCAAACTTTAAAATATTGGATGATAGATACATAGATTAACCATTTATTAAAAAGATGTCTCTTCTCAATAATTTTATTAAAAGTATTCATTGATCACCTGTTTTGTGATGAGTATGGTAAGGCACAACAGTGAAGTGAAAAATATGGTTTATAATCTCTTTGTGGATTTAAGACTGAAGTTTAAAAGAAGAAAAACATAATAGTACCAGACAATATATATGATGAAATATAAGGGAGATTCTTTTAGGCAAGATTATATCCCGAGAGCATTGCATGGAGGAGGTGAAACTTTGGTATGAGAACATGAAAAAGAAAATTTCCATCTTGTAAGATGAATGGGCTTCTGCAAACCAAGGATGCCAAAGATGTGCTTTTGAGGATAAAGGCAGAGGGTCAGATGAATAAAGATCTGGCTTCCCACCTAGCAATAATAACGAATAAGTCTGCACCATGAAAATACATCCAACAGAAGAGATAAAGTCCTTATAGTTCATCAGTTCCTTTATCTAAAAGTCTAAGCAATGTTAAAGTGATGAGGAATAGGAGAGATTGTAATTTGTGCTACATGCCATCTGCTACATTCCAGGATAGACACTTAGTCTGAATCAAGAACGAGAGTATAATTTAACTCTAATTAGGATGACGAGTAATTTGAGAGCAGGATTTGAAAAAAGATCTTTTTCAGTGGACAAATACTTTATCCTAAAAAAGTTAACTCACTGAAGAGGTGAGGTGACCATTCCCCTGTAATTTAACTTTTGCAGAATACATCTGGAAGATGCTGGGTTAGTTTAGATACTATGCTTTAGGAGGGATACTGACAGATAGACAGCAAAAAGAGATTGATTATGATGATGAAATGATCCAAATTTATGTTACATGAGAAGTAGCTGTAGCATAAAGAAGTGTTAGGAAAGGCAAAAACTTTATTTCAAAATAGTCATAGAGTTGACTTGTGGGGAAGCGTTCCTGCTTGTTCCATGATGGAAGGACTAGGACTAGATAGAAATTATAGGTAAACAGATGTCTATGATTCCAACAACAAAAAAAAAGAGTATTGGAAAATATAGTTGTCTATCTTAAGAGGAGTAAGTTCCTAGTCCCTTTTAGTCTCCAAGAAGAGGCTTTATAATCACTGGTGAGAAATGCTATAGAACGGTTTCTTATTTCAGTTAAGTCAGATAGATCTCTGAGGTCCTTCCAGTGTTGAAATCTCATAAATTCTTGTGTTTTCTGCTTTTTGACACACTCTAGAAGAACATATGATATTAATAATGGAGAACCAGTGCCATTTCTGACTGGAACAGAGACAAATTGACTTTTGATGATACAGCTCTACCTCAAAGAGACTCTGTTCATTGGGCAAATCTACATCTATCTCTTTCTACTCTTTCAGGCTCAATTAGGCTTTCCCAGGTGTCTATGGACACGCAGGCTTCAGTCCAGGACTCAGGGATAACATTGGCAGTTTGGAGATAAGACTAGAAGCCAAATGAAGAACGTACAGCCAAAGTACAGGACCACAGCTGATATTCAGATATAACAACTTATATAGATCACTGATTTTGTGCCGGCTGAGGGCTCCATGTGGAAATATCCCAGTAGTTAATGTACATATTTATCCCAAACCTAAGCAGAAGACCTTAGATTACTGCAAGTTTGTTACTCTGATATACAATCGGTACATGCTGGGATTTGGGGGAGGGAGGTCTCTTCTAAGAAGAATTATAACAAAATTCCCTCTGATCTATTTCTATTTATTAAGCACTCTTTATTATTTTTTAACAGCAGCAATAGTAGTGGCTCATATTTATATAGAAAATTTCTCATCATTCTATGAATCATGGGCAGAAGTACAACTAATTAGATAGACATAGAAATGATCATAAAGATAATCTAATCCAGCCACTCTTATTTTATACAGATAGAGAGACATAGAGATGAGAAACCCCTTACTGTCAATGACACAGCTAAATAAGTGGTAAAATTGGGTTTCAAACACAGTTTTTTTAATCTCCAAAGTACAGCATTTATTTCTGTTACACTATTTTTAATTTAGTAACAATTCCTAAAACTATTAACCCAATAAGATGAAACTTTTAGATTTCATTTGACCAGGTAAAAAGTTGCAGTAATAACTAATTCCTATACTGGCAGTTAGATGATTCAGGCTAGATTTGAAGTCAGGAAGACCTGAGTTCAAATCCAATCTCAGACACTAACTATGTGACTGGGCAACTCAGTTAAACTCTATTCACCTTAATCTACTGGAGAAGGAAATGGCGAGTCACTCCAATGTCTTTGGCACAAAAACCCTATGGACAGTATAGTTCTTAGGGTCAGAAAGAGTCCTACACAATTGAATTACTGAACAACAGAAATTGCTATAGTTCCCAAATAAACTAGTAAATTTAACAGTTTCCTTGGGAATAATAATAGACCACTTTCCAGTTAATAACTCTTGAATTTATTTCTAAATCCTTCTTCTGAAACATTTGAAATGGGATAAAACAAAAAAAAAGAATTGTCCAATCATTCACTTTTTCTGCCAGACCAATTCCAGCTGCTCCATTTATCATTTGTGCCCTAAAATATTGATCCATTGGAAACACTCATTGAATGTATTATTCAAGGACGTGGAAGATGTAACTAATTGCCTTGGTTCAAAAAAAAGAGAAGGGAGTAATGGTAGAGGTAAAAGATGGTAGTAGAAGAATTTTCCTTGAATGCTTCATTGATCATGAAATTAAATGAACAGTTTAAGTAATAAACCCAACCAAGTAAATCAACTGAGTCAAGTGTTGGGCAGGACACATGACCAAGTAGAACTTAAATGGCATCAGACCTGTTGGAGAATTACAGCTGTGACACAAGATAATGGGCCATTTGAACAGTTAATAGGTATTGCAGAATTAAATGTACAAGTATTATGCCTATAAAGTAAGTGGAAAAGTCTGATCCTCTTGCAGTATAGTTTAATGTTTCCAAAGAGAGATAGAAGAAGATGCAATTTCAGGTGACTGGAAAGACTCAGCTATTAGCTACATGTGTAGCTTCTTTCTTTTCTTAATTTTACTGTAGGATTTTGAACTAAAAGAAGCTTTAGGAATCACCTTGTTCAAGTAACTTGTCCAAAGTCATACAGGTAGGATGAACAGAGATAGAATTTGAATCCAGGTCCTTGACTCCAATTCCAGCATTATTTTCTCTCTTCTGCGATGCCCCTGATACTGTGGTGTCTCCTAATAAGAAAGTCCCAGCCCTGGAGGAAGGTGAAAATAGTTGAAGGTATTCTTATAAATCAGGTATCTGTTCTAAATGGAAGATGAATTTTTTGAAATCTTTAAGTAGAGGTTCAGGGCCAAGACTGATGACAAGAAGATCCTGAAATTGTTATATGCCTGAAGAATATCTAATCATTCTGATTAAGGAGAGTCAGAATATGTAAGATGGAATCAGCGAGGTCTAGGTCATATAATGTCTGAGGAAAGAGCGCTTATTTTTCAAGATTCTACCATTCTCCATGAAAGAAGAGAGAAAGAGGTAATGTTTTCCGAGTTCCAGAATATCATAAATGATTCCAAATATATAGACCGAAATCCTCCACAAATTATCATCTTACATTGTAATTAA
Organism: Sminthopsis crassicaudata; assembly: GCF_048593235.1. NCBI lineage: Eukaryota > Metazoa > Chordata > Mammalia > Dasyuromorphia > Dasyuridae > Sminthopsis > Sminthopsis crassicaudata. The sequence goes on from NC_133619.1 coordinate 554,081,577, forward strand.
GATAATGGATAAATCATTTGCCCTAGAGTTTGGGAGACCTGCAATCTCATTTCAGATATTTTGGGGGCAGATAGTTAGTCCAGAGAATAGAACAGTCAGCTTGGAGTCAGGGGTTCAAATTCTGCCTCATACACCTCCTATTGTGTTCCTGAGCCTCTCTTTATTTCAATTTCACACCGATAAAATGGGGATAAAAAAATAATTTACTTCCCAGGGTTGTGAGAATTAACTGCGGTGATAATTGTCAAGTGATAATTGTCAAGAATTGTCAAAATAGTACAGTGCTTGACACATAGTTGTTGCTATTCCACTATTCCTTCCTCTTCTCTGTGATGCCCTTGGTACTGTGTTGTCTCCTAATTAGAAAGGCTGTTGATTGTTACTATTATTATTATTATTTTAGACCCTGGGCCAACTTAGAGCCTCATTTTTCTCTTTTGTCAAGTTGGGGAAATAAAGCAACTATCTCATAGAGTTGTTATGAGGCTCAAATGTGATAATTTATAGAAAGTATTATATAAATGCAAGCTATTTGCACTGGGATATTCCATTGAAATTTAAATATCTTGGCCACATAATGAAAAGACAGGCTTCATTGTAAAAGACCATAATGTTGGAAAAGATCAAAAGCAAAAGGAAAAGGGAATGACAGAGGGTGACATGGAAAGATAGTATTACAGAAACAATGAAAGTGAACTTGGACAGACATTGAGAGATAACGGAGGATAGAAGGGCCATGGGGTCACAAAGTTTGGACCAACTAAACAAATGAAAAACAACATCTCATTGCCATCCTGGATTGCAGGTGAAAATAATAATATTAATAGCTAGCATTTATATAATGCTTTATATACATTATCACATTTGAGGCTCATAACAACTCTGTGAGGTACTTGCTACAGTTTCCCCAACCTGACAAAGGAGAAAAATGAGATATAAAGAAGTTCAATTTCAAACTCAGCACATCCAAAATAGAGCTTATTATATTTCACTTACTAAGCCTATCCCTCCAATGAACTTCTCTTTTTCTCAAGAGATCTATATAGCCTTTCCATTACTTAGATACAGAATCAACCTTAACTCTTCTCTCTCCTTTAATCCTTGCGTCTAATTGCCTGACAAGTCAGCCTAATTCTGTCATTCCATCTGTTGTCTCCTAGCTTCTACTCACATGGCTACCATACTATATCAAGACCTTGTGGCTTCTTACCTCTAATTGGGCTCCCTAGTCCCTACTTCTAATCTCTCTCTTCTCCAATCCATCCTCCATATATCTACCTGATCAATTTTTCTAAGCCACAGATCTATGTCTCTATCCCACTTAAACATCTTGAGTAGCTCTCTATTACTTCAAATATAAAGTTCAAAATCTTCAGTTTGATGTTTAAAATCCTTTACTCTCTGGCTCCAATTTACTTTTCTAGTATTATATCTCATGACTTTTCTTTGATTACTATATATTCCATTCAAATTGACCTACTGAATAGAAAATAGAACATAACCAATCTTCTTGATTCTATTTTGTTTCTGTTTCTAATCCCTTCAAACATTTATAAGATGAATATTTCTAAGGCATACCTTGGGTCACTTCCCCTAACTGTGCAAAATTTTTTCAGAAAATCCCTGTTGCCTATCAAATAAGTCCAAACGTCTTAGCCTGGCATTCAAAATATTCCATGACCTCTCTAACATACCTATCTTGCCTTATCTCATATTACTTCCCCTCATGTAGACTATGTTTTACTCAAAGTCTACTATCAGGCATTTTCTGAGCTCCCTGACTTCCCTGGGTCTGAAGCTTTCCTTGAACAATTTCCCATACTTGGGATTCCCTTTTCTGACTGTTGACCTATGATGAACCCTTCAGATACAAATTCCAGTCTCACTCTTGCCATGATTTGCTCATTCAGGAAGTTTTCGTTCATCATTTAATCTCAGAATACTTTGTGCTTCAGTGTAAACATCACATTCCAGTTTCATTTGTGTACATGATGTACATCTCATAAACATTTCTCTGTATACCTATTTCTCATCCTAAACCAGGTGTTTTTTTTAAAAGACATCAGAGGCTATCTAGTCTAACCCATATCCAAGCAAAATTTCTCTCTACCAAGAAATGCAAATTAAGACAACTCTGAGATATCATTATACACCTGTCAGGTTGGCCAAGATGACAGGAACAAATAACGATGAATGTTGGAGGGGATGTGGGAAAACTGGGACACTGATGCATTATTGGTGGAGTTGTGAAAGAATCCAGCCATTCTGGAGAGCAATCTGGAATTATGCCCAAAAAGTTATCAAACTGTGCATACCCTTTGATCCAGCCATACTACTACTGGGCTTATATCCCAAGGAAATACTAAAGAAGGGAAAGGGACCTGTATGTTCCAAAATGTTTGTGGCAGCGCTTTTCATAGTGGCTAGAAGCTGGAAAATGAATGGATGTCCATCAATTGGAGAATGGTTGGGTGAATTATGGTAAATGAATGTTATGGAATATTATTGTTCGGTAAGAAATGACCAACTGGAGGAATACAGAGAGGCTTGGAGAGACTTACAACAACTGACGCTGAGTGAAACGAGCAGAACTAGGGGATCATTATACACTTCAACAATGATACTGTATGAGGATGTATTCTGATGGAAGTGGATATCTTCAACATAGAGAAGATCTAATCCAGTTCCAATTGATCAATGATGGACAGAATCAGCTACACCAAGAAAAGGAACACTGGGAAATGAGTGTAAACTGTGAGCATTGGTTTTTTTGTTTTGTTCTGTTTTGTTTCTCTTCCCAGATTATTTTTACCTTGTGAATACAATCTTTCCTTTGCAGCAACAACAACAACAACAACAACAACAACAACAACAAAAATTTCTCTCTACCATATACCCAACAAGCCTTAAATGCAGCCTTAAATCTGGATACCTCTATTGTGGGAGAACCTGCTACCTATGAAGATAATCCATCCTACTTTTACATAGCTCTAATTAATAATAATAATCATTTTTATTTAAACTATATTTCAAGTTTGGTAAAGCCTTTCATATGTCATCTCATTGGATTCTCACAACAGCCCTGGAGGCTAGTTGCTATTATTATCCCTATTTTATAAATAAGGAAATTGAGGCAGATAATTTAAGTGACTTAGCTAGGATCATATAGCTAATAAAGGTTTGTGGTCATATTTGAACTCAGCTCTTCCTGATTCCAAGTCTATAAATCCATCTACTTCCATACCTAGGTAGCTTTATTTCATTTTGATCTGAGATCTCCCTTTCTATCCCACGTTGCTTCTAGTTCTGATCTCTTAGACTAAGAGGAACAAATCTAGTCCTTCTAATATATGAAAATCTTTCAAATACTTGACTTCTATTGTGTTTCCTCTTCTATTCCAAGTTTAGTCTTCTCTAGGCTAATCATCCAAATTTTTTTTAATGATTCTTTCTGCCATATAAAAGAGCTACCTTAACTGCCCTTGTATGGGTGCCCTCTAGTTAATTATTGTCCTTCTCAAAATATGATTGACAGGTCAAGTCAACAAGTATTTAAGTACTTACTCTATACCAGGCACTCTGTTAAATGCTGGAAATACAAATAGATGTAGGAAAAAAAAAACAGTTTCTGCCTTTAATAAACATTATCCTTGAATTATGTCCTGATTAGGGCAGAGTAAAACATAACTATAATTTCTCTGGTCAGTTAAGTGGTACAATGGATTGACTGTCTGGCCTGAGTTCAAGTCTGAGCTCAGACACAACTAGCTGTTTGATGGTGGCCAAGTCACATAACCCTGTTTGTATCAGTTTCCTCATCTGTAAAATAAGCTGGAGAAGGAAACAGAAAATATTTCCAGTATTTTTGCCAAGAAAACTCCAAATAGGGTCATGAAGAGTCAGATACGACTAAAAAATGAGTTAACAACAATAAAAACTATAAGTGAAGAGAAGAATGATGGGTGTCATTTTTGTACACTATTTAATATACTACTTAATAAAAAAATCTATAGGACATACATGGCAGTTATTAATTCTTTTAGATGAAGAAACTGAGGTTCAGAAAGTTTATGTCACTTGCTTATAATCAAATGATTACAGCCAATCACATTAGATCATGGCTTTGAGGCCAAGTTTTTCTCAATTAGAAGTCTAGTGTGATTGTACAACACCAAAATATTTTCATTTTAACTCAACTATTTAATAACTGCCCACCATGTAAAAAGGTCCTGAGCTATGGGATGGTTTTAAAAATACAAAAATGAAAAAAAAATTCTTGATTACATTCTTTTGGGAGTGGGTAGGAACATATAAACATAAACAATGCATGTATATGCATGTGCATGTATTCACATATGTTCTGTATACATAGTGGTACACATAGTGGTACTTTGAAAGAGGAGAAAGCACTAACAACTAAGAGAATCACAAAGGGCTTCTAACAGCAGCCAGAACTTGAGCTAAGCTTTCAGAGGAGTTCAGGATTCAGAAGGCTGATGTGTGAAGGGAGCAAATCATACACATGAAGTATATAGCATTTGCAAAGTCAGAGGGGAAAAAGCTGGATACAATATTGAGTACAGAAAGAAAGCCAGTAAGCCAAAAAGTATTTATTTATCATTGCTATCTGATCATCACTATAATAAGTACTAAGGGGGAAATGAATGGATTATAAGGTAGGATTCTTTGCTTTTTAAAGACCTCACAATTTCTTTAAGATAAAGCTGTCTCACATTAAATATTAAGGAAGAAAGAAGTCAATCTATAATTAATTGATAAACCTAGAGCTGACTTTAAATTCAAAAAAGAAAAAAGTCAGCATAGGTGGTGAGCAGAAACATGAAGAAAGGGGAGGATTGAATGGGATGGAGAGAATGATATTCATTTCCCAAGAAATGGGAAGAATAAAGGAACAGAAATGGGAGAGATACAAGTATACAGAAGTAAGAATGTATGGTGAGGAAATCATTTAGAGGATGGAGCAGAGACTATTTTCTTTAGAAGCAACTAAGGGTGAAAAAAGGAGGAAGCTGTGTTTCCAGTACTTATTCACTTCCCTTCCATGTCAACGTAATTCAGCACATAGAATCATTTTTTCCATTTTTTCATTCTGATATTGATGAGGGGTAAGATCCTGAATCTGATACTTTCTTCCTCTTCTCCCTATGAGTGACTGTGAAAGATATTTGTGGGTAGTAAATGCTAGTTTTCTTGTTTCTCCCCTTTTATGTTAAATTTGTAAAAACTGGGATGCAAGGGGTCTTGTCTTTTGCTTTGAAAGTGACTCCAGGAGTTCCATCTAATAAAAGGCCTTTGCTTGTACCCACAGTAATCATGGGTAACAATTTCACAATGCCAAGTGTATAACCAGTTCCCCCATTTAACAGTTTGCTGCTGGGCCCCTATTGGCCACTTAACAGCTGATTCCATATTCCAATAAAGACTGGCTTGGTAGTGCCATGGAGTTATTAAATCACAACACTATCCTGCCTCTCATTCTCATACCCACAAAGATGCTTTCAGGGTAGACTTTGGGAAAAGAATTAATTAAAATACCATCCAATTCATTTAAAAAAAGAACTTAAGGGGAAAGTAATTCATTATTATATATGTAACATCAATTTCTGTGAGGAAAATTGATTTGATCAATTCTGTGATTAAATCTTTTATTTAAGGAACATTTTGTTAGAAATAAACTGAATTTTTTACTGTTCCTCCAAAACTTATGATACTAATAATACTGAATGAGGAAAAGGATATGAAATTAACTAGACAGCAACCAAACATACCATCCAGACCAAAGGGAATGGTGCAGATAATAATTATAATTTGTATTTTCATATCTCCATTTACTGAGCCAACATTAGCATTTCCCTACTGTCATGTGTCCCTGCTGTGTTGAAAAATTATCTGGAAATTTTTTATTAGAAGGGATGTGAAAAGAACATATATTTCTCCCCTCCTCCCCCTTTTTAATTACTGCCACTATTATAATCCTACAAACTCTTTCAAAGTTTAAAAGACTGAAAGCATCATATGGAACCTGAGAGTCCATCTAATTCAACCCACATAAGACAAAGACTATATGTACTCATTAAGTGGCCATTATTACTTATTGCATTTCTTGTGTATGATTACAACAATCTTTCAACAGCCTCCAATCTCTGATCTCTTTCTCCTCTATTTGCAAAGAACACATCAGATTAATATTTCTTAAATCATTTGCCTAATGTTACTCCCCTACTCAGAAACCTTTAGCACTGTCTCATAGGCTATGGAAGAAACCCACAACTCCTTATCTAAGCACTAAGTTACAATCTAGCTCCAATTTACCTTATCAGACTATGCTCTCTCCCTTCCAGTCAAACTTTACTACCTCCTGTTTCCTGGATAACCCCAAACTTTGCCACATCTTTCTTTCCTCCATCTTTCTCTATACCTGGAAGGCTCCATCTCTGCTACACAAAATCCTATTCATCCTTAAAGGTGGTCTTCACTTGCTAAAATGAAGCGTGCCCTGACTGCCTTGGATAAAAGTGATCTTTCCCTTCCCTAAACTCTCATTGACTTTGGCAGAGGAATAATTGGGACAGAGTGACCTGGGATTTTCCCTGTGGCACTGGAATTCAGAGAGCATTTAGAGCATTTATTTGTATTCTGTTAGCAGGCAGAAATGACTGATATTAGTAGCTAGTAAAGATAATTAAAGTAAGAAGTTGCCAGATGATACCATTTAGTAATCTAGTTCTTGTGTCCTTCTGCTCAATTATTTTCTTTTAAAAACTACCTTGGGAGCATTTTTTCTGTTGATCACCTTGGGAATGTTTTTTTTTTAACCTTGTGGCAGAATTTTTAGTTTCTATTTTTTCCATTATATATACTTAACATGTCCTCTTTTTTATCTGGTAATCTTACTTAAATTCTTAGATTATAATCTTCTTGATGGCAGGGCTAGTGTTTTATCTGTGAATGCTCTTTCTCTAAGGTTCTTTTTAGCTGCCCCAAGGCAATGTGAAAGTGACTCTGGGTTCTCAGAGACTGTGGTCTTATCTAAGCTCAAAAACCTTTCAGTACAGCCTTAATGATGGGCTGTATGTATATTTGTTACTCAAAGATTCTCCTACAAGTTCAGAGAAGTTTATCACCAGATGAATAACTGTGACTGTGAAGTCACAGATGGTGAATTATTTCAGTCACAGCCACTCCCACCGACTTTGGCATGGAACGGAAATTTCTGTATTGGAGGTGTATCAACTCATCACTTCCTCTTGAAATATTAAAAAAAAACAAAAAACATATCTCCCATTGTATTTAACATAGTGATTTGAACATAGTAAGTCCTTACATATTTGTTGAATAAACATAAATAGCACTTTTTAAAAGCAGAGCGATATGAAAGGATGTCACCTATCCAGGCAATATCAAGATTCCTAATGATGCAGTAATAGAAATCAACTTTTACTATACATAGCCTATTTGAGGAAAAAAATCAACACCTAATACTTAAGGAAAATTATTTTTTGGAGAAAATTATGAGTGAAAGTAAATTTAGAGAAAAAGAGGTGAAAATGTAATAATTTCCCACAGTAAAATGGGAAGCCTGAGAGGCAGGTAGGTGACTCAATTGATATAGAACCCAGGACAAGGAATCAAGATCTGAGTTCATATATTGGGTCAAACACTTACTAGGTAGGTGACTTGCAAGTCAATTAATCTCTCCTTCAATCTCAATTTTCTTATCTGAAAAATGGGGATAATAATAACACTTGCCTCTGAAAGTTATTGTAAGAATCACAAGAGAAATTAGAGAGGAGCTCTGCAAATCCCAAAGTGTTACAGAAATGATAGCTATCATCTTTATGATAATTATTCCCTCAAATCTATTTAGTCAGAAACTCTAGAGATGAAATCATAGAATATTTAGAGTCAGACAGACTTAGAAGTTAGTTAATTCAACACTATTTTACAGATGAGGAAGTTAAGGCACAAAGAAGTTGAACAGGAAACTGTTCAAAGACATAGATAGTGAATCTTTGAATTGGAAATATCAATCACATGTCCTGATTCCAGGATCACTGCTTTTTCCATTACAATATATTGTCTCTCCTTATGAGCATTCTTGCTCATTCTTTAAAACAAAAGTAACTAAAAAGATGTTCAGTGCTCCCTCACTCTTGCCTCTCTGTGACATGTTATGGACTCTAGGTCTTTACGTTATGCTGGTATTGGGCACATTTAGGTGGGTTCTTTCAAACTAGAGAAATATAAAATATGGATCTAGGGAAGAGCGAGCTATATATTTGGTTTCCTAGAAACAGACTACTAAATATTGTGAGCCTCATAACCAACTTTGTTGCAAGATTCTAAATTTCTCAGCCAGAGACATGCTCAAAAATCAATCTATGGAGAAGGAAAAGCACTAAATTTAGAGTCAAGAACCCTAATTTAAAGCTTAACTCACTAATT